>NC_081356.1:91393021-92019271 GCF_030684315.1 Stegostoma tigrinum
GATCTCTTTGAATGGTGAAGCAGATCTGATGGGATGAATGGCCTCATGTTGTCTCGACATCTTATGGTTTTATGATGACTCAGCACTAGTTACAAATGTCATAAATTCCTGAAACCTTTGTGAATGATTTTAATGGTGCTTGTCACACTTCTTCAATTATATTGTACAGATCAGGAAGTTTCTGACAGATGCTTTAACTAGCCCATTGTAATTAACTTGTAATATCAAAAGAAAATTAACCCTGTAATTATATACTTAAGATGGCAATATGCTAGTATTCAGAATGTCTACTTGAAATTCTTGAATATTTTTCTAGGAGGCATTGACCTATTTGAAACAAATAAGCACTTACGCAATAAAATGGTCCAGGGAGGTGTTTCTTGTGAAAGAGTTCAGCATTTGAACAGTAGTAATTTCACACACAATGTTTTTTTTTAAATGGGGAAGTAATGGCTGAGGGGTATTATTACAAGATGATTATTAACCCAGAAACTCAACTGATATACTGGGGATCTGGGTTCAAATCCTGCAATGGCAGATGGTGAAATTTGAATTCAATAAAGAATCTAGAATTAAGGGTCTAATGAAGACTATCGAACTATTGATGATTGTCAGGAAAATCTCTTCTGGGCCACGACTATCCTTTACGAAAAGCAAACATGATTGAATCTTAACTTTTTGTGCAATTAGCAATGGGGAATAAATGCTGGCCTAGCGAGGGACACCCACATCTATTAAGCAAATAAAAAAAAACATTATATTTTACTGAAGTAAAGAAATTCCACCACAATAATATTGTGGGATTCTATAGCACATCATAACTTTTCGTAACAATGTAACACATTATCATTCAGAAAGCATGGCTAGTAGGTTGCCACTTGGTTAACAATACAAACCACCAGTTTGCATTGTAATAGAGAGTCATAAACTGGTTGAGTTTTACATCAAGGAAAGCTGCCCTTCAGCCCATCATGTCCATACCAGTCCTCAGGTATCCATCTATCCTAATGTAAATTTCCAGCATTCTGCCCTTCACCTTGTATGTTATGTTGTTTGAAGAGCTCATCTAAATAGTTCTTAAATGTCTTCAGCACTCCCCCCAGCCCCACCACACCAAAGCCCTTTTAGGTTGTGAGTTTTAGATACGAACAATGCTCTGGGTGAAAAAAAATTTAATCTCCACTAAACCTCCAGCACATTCCCTTAAAGCTGTGCCACCTTGTTCCTGACTGCTCTATAAAAGGAAAAGGTATCTCCCCATCACCCATGCCTATTTCCCTCAGAGCTTTATACACCTTAATCACCCCTCAGCTTTCTCTGTTCTAGGAAAAACAACCCCAGTCTCTTTCCATAGCTGAATCACTTCAGACTAGGCAACATCCTGGTGATAAAAGCAAAATACTGTAGATACTGGAAATATAAAAAGAAGCATTGAGACCTTGGGGCTCTGTGGGATTGGCAGCATTTTTTTGGACAGAGAAGCAAAATTAACTTTTCAACCAGTATGTCTGTTCTTCAGATGTTTGTTTAACGTGCCAGTAAATCTTTCCTGCACACTCTCTATCGCAAGGACATCCTTTCTCTAGTGCAGTGATTAGAACCATGCACAGTACCCCTGCTACGGCTGAATTAAGGTTATATACAGCTCCATCATAACCTCCTTACTTGTATAATAACAGCGTTGGTTTTATTTTTGAAACTGTACTGTTACTTGAACCTGTCAATCACATTGTCATTTTCACTTTCTGCCCTGAAAAAACCCACAAGTTGAGACTTGAGAAGTTTCTCTTTGCTGTGATACTTAATAGTTCCGCAATAAATAATGCTGGTCCAGGATTTGTAGTAGACACAGAGAAAGGGCTAAGTTTTTGCTCTCTTACACTGAAGTGCCCAGTGTAATGTTTAGCTTACATGGCATTAAAGATATTTTGCTTCCATATTTACAAAAGGTCAAACTTTTGTTGTATATGTTTAAAAAGAAATGGTTTTATCAAAGGCAGTTTCCTGACAGACCCCAGAGACTACTGCTTAGGCGGTTACAAGTTTCATACTTTGTGATGTGCATATTTAGTTAGGGACAAGCCAAGATGAGAGCTGCAGTTGTTCTTTGAAGTACTCTACATGGACATAACTGCCAGACATATTTTAAAATAGAGTAGTTCAGCTGGCCTACAGTGATAACATAACATACTCAATGTCATATTCCTGAGCTTATTCCCATCTCACAACAAAGAATTCTGTAGTCTGATTTTCACGTAAAAATGCTTCTTCATGTTATTAGACTCAAACAAATGAATGCTAGGATGATTGGCACTTATGTGGTGGATTGTCGCTTTTGTGGTATTTGTTTGAAAGACACTGAAAAAAAACTGCTAAGCCACCCTTTATGAAAGAGGTACTTCATGTAGTGTGGTACTGGGTCTTATAGGCCAGAATGGTTCAGGAAGTGGTCAGTCGTCTTAGCCAAGATCACACCAGACTCTATTTATTTCACTTCATTTATGGGAAGTAAGAATCAATGGCTGGGCAAACATTATTTTTCTATACCTTTAATTTTCTTCGAAAGGTGATGAGCTGCTTTTGAGCACACTGCCTTCCCTCTAATGTAGATACGTCCATGGTGTTGTTAGGGAGGGAGTTCCAGGATTTTGACCCGGCTCCACGAATTGAAAATTCAGTTTGAAGTCAGGATGGCATGTAGCTTGGAGTGGAGGTTGCATGTGCTGATGTTCCCATGTATTTGCTGTTTTTGTCCTTCTGGGTGATAAAAACTTGGAAGGTGTGGTTGAAAGATCCTTAGTGAGCTGCTGCAGCACACCTTGTAGATGATATACACTACCGTCACTGTATTTCAATGGTGGAGGCAATGAATGCTTAAAATGCTGATCAAACAGGCTGCTGTTGGATTGCCCTGAGCTTTGGACTACAAAGTCTTGGGTGGTAGGGTTGCAGGCAATGATTAAACGTGAATTGTACTTCTGATCGTTTCCCAGCAACCCTGCTGGAAAACACACATGATTATGGACTGAATTAAATATGTTAGTTTTACAGCATTACCTGTCTTACTCTCATAGCCTGCCACTACTCAATGCCCACTCTCAGTTGGAAAAATTTACTGCGTAACTATCAACATTCATTGAATTGCAATCCAATGTGCAATTACTTGTCGAAGAGAGGGGACAAAAGAGGAGGAAAATCAGAGGGCAGGTTGGAAAAAGAAACGAGGTATCACACATGGCACATAAATTGTAAGCAAGATCACAGGAATGGTAAACTGTAGAGTCCATATAGCTCAGCATTAATTTGCTGGGTTATTGTTTGCTTATGAAGGAAGGACTATAATAATAAAGAAAAGTGGCTCAACTAGGTTCCTTTTGTTACATGAAAATGTTAAATCTCGTCAGTTTATCATACAATCAGACCCAGCCTCTTATTCAATAAAGATTTTCTTGTAAAATTGAAGAATAGTAACACTTGAATAGAAGGAATTATACTTTAACTTTGCTCACAGGGCAATATATCACAATCACCATTGAACAAGTATTCATGAAAACATAAGAACAAAGGAATAGCCCTTGGTTAAAATTGACAAGGTCAGTGGGGGAGCAGCATACTTAGCATCACGTAAAGAACTCTGTTACATACTTGAAGGGGAGATAGGTTAGATTGTCCAGGGCCTGTCATTGTTCTATTGATTGCTTGTGTGAGACAGAACTTTTTAAAAGTTGAAAATTCTTCAACATTCCAGGTTGCTTGCCAAGTCTGATCTACATTTTTCCAACCCGTGCTTGTGCTGGTTGATGCACACAAACTACCAATATTGTGCAGCATCCTCTTTCTGGCTCTAGGGCATGAATGCATGACTTAAAATAAATCCCAACTGGGCCAGGCATATTTTCTACTCCTTGCAAGGTGAAGTGGAAATCCCCAGAAATAATGGAGACCTTGGGCTTTTCAACATTTCCCAGAGATATGGCGAGATCCCAGCAGATCTTGTGGAATTCCCGATCTTTGTGATTAAATCTGGGACGGGAAAACTGAAGCAGCAAATGCCTTGCATAACTCAGCCTGATAATGATCTCTCTCCACTGCTGACTGTCCATGTATAATTGAGGAAAGATGAATATTTAGTACGGAGCCTAAAAATTATATGTCATCATTTTGAAAATATGCTATGGGATTTAAACAGAGAAAAAGAAATGGTAAAGTGTGTGAGTTGGAATTTTGAAGTAAATTAAACCGATACAGTTTATGACTAATATTTGGGTCTATCATGTAGATTTCATAACTCATATAAAATTTGATAATTATAAGTTTTATTAAAGCTGACTCGGTTGCCAGGAAATCGTACACATCTCCAACAAAGCTAAATAACCTGACTTTCACAATCTGAATTATATCAATTCTGACATATCAAAGGGAGGTGACGATGACTTTCAGCTTTAATGAAAGATTCCTTTCCTGAACTTTATTAGAATGAAGAGACTCAGGTCATGATTAAACTCAGCCAGAAGTAATGAATTATATCATTTGGAATGTTCTCAATGTTACCAACATTTCCTTGCTTTGTTAACAAAATGTTTATTCAGTTTCCAAATTAATGCTCCTTATTACTATGATGTATACTCTTGCAGAAATTATACTGAAACAAATTTTTGATTCAAACTTATTTTTCTTCTGGGATGAATGTAGAAAGTGCTAGAAATACACTGTGAATTGATCAATGTTGGAAGCAAAGATAGGTTCACATGGATGATCCTTCATCAGAGCAAATTCTTGCCTCATCATTGATCCCATTCCTCTCCTTGGCCATTATCTCAGGCTGAACCACACTGTTGACAACCTTAGAATGCTACTTGACTGAAATTGATCTTCTGATCCGTCATCTTCTCTATCACAAAGGTCACCTACTTTTCCTCTGTAACATCACTAATCTATATTCTAAGACAGCAAATCTGCTGAAACCCTTACCATTTTGTTTATCACTCCTGGACTCAACTGTTCCAATAGTGTCCAAGTCAGCCACCTATCTTCTTCCCTCCATAAACTTGAAGACATATCAAGCTCCATTGCTCATTTTCTAGCTCACACCATGCACCATTCAACCGTACGCAAGCACTCATATTTATTTTGATTTACCAATATCTCATTTTTAAAATGCTGGCTTTCATGTTCTAACTAAATTTTCACATTCTACTTTGGGAACGTACTCCTGGTACAGGATAATGCCACTGAAATAGTAATCAAAAGCTCAGGCTAATGTTATAGAGTCTTTGGTTCAAATCCCACCAGATCAGGAAATCTGGAATAGATAGCCAGTCTAATGCAGTCCATCATCAAATTTTGTTTAAAAAAACAATTCTAGCTCACTAATGTCATTTGGGGAAGGAATTTTGACATATTTATACAGCCTTCATTAAAAATGTGTTCAGTGCACATGGGCTCCAATGGTTGGGTCAGCAATATGTGCCTGAAACTATTCATCTTTGGGAACATGCTGGCCTCTTGAACAGTACAGCCCATTTGCTGTAAGTAGACCCACATCAGGAAGCGAATTCCAGGATTTTGATCCAGTGACAGTGAAGGAACAGTGATATATTTCCAAGTCTGGCTGATGAGTAAATTGGAGAGAAAGTTGCTAACTGTAGTATTCCCAGACACATATTACCCCTGTTCTTCTTGAGAAAAGAAGTCATGAATTTGGAAGGTGCTTTATAATGAATCTTAGTGAATTTTTGGAATGCGTCTCAAAGATGGTACATCTGTTGTCATTATGCATCAATAATGGAGAATGTGTGTGTTTGAAGATGCAGTGCCAATCAAGTGGGCTACTATGTCCTGGATGATGTCAAGCTTCTTGACTGTTAACAGAGCTACATTAATTCAGGCAAGTGGGGAGTATTGAACATCCCCTTCTCTCAATTTACAACTATTCAGATAATAATCTGTCTTCTTATTTTTGCTACTAAAATGGATGACATCACATTAAGTTGCATCTACCACTCATTTTCTCACTCACTCACCCTGCCCAAACCATACTGCAACATCTGTGCATCCTCCTCGCAGTTCAGTCTTCCATTTAGCGTTGTGTTATCTGAAAACATTGAGGTATTACCTTTAGTTCCCTCATCTAAAGCTTTAAGATGTATTATGAATAGCTGGGGTCCTAGTCCTGATCTCTATGGTACCCCACTAGTCACTACCTGCTATTCCAACATTTTGTTTCCTGTCTGCTAGCCAATTTTCCATCCATCTCAAAACATGACACCCAATCCCATGCACTTTAATTTTACACATTAATTTATTATGCGGGACTTTGTCAAAAAGCCTTCTGAAAGTCCAGGTAAATCATATCCGTTGGCTCTCTGGTAAACTCTATTAGTTGCATCCTCGAAGAACTACATGAGATTTGTCAAGCTATTGTACTTCCCTCTTATAAATCCATGCTGATGTCATATTTATGACTGTTTTCTAAGCTCTGCTATAGAATCCTTAATAATGAACCCTAGCATCTTCCCCATTACTGATGTCAGACTCTCTGGTATATAGTTCCCTGTTTTCTCCTTACCTCTCTTTATAAACAATCGGGTTACATTAACTCATTATCTTCCAATCTGTTGGAACTGTTCCAGAGTTGAAACAATCTTGGAAGGTGGCCACCAATGCATCCATTATTTCTAGGGCTGCTTCCTTAGGTATTCTGGGATCTTGATTACTAGGCCCTGAGAATTATTTAACTTTCAATCCCATCAATTGCTCAAGCACCATTTCTCTATGAATACTGATTTACTTCAATTCGCCCCTCACACTTAACCCTGCATTCCCCATCATTTCTGGTACACTATTCGTGTTCTCCTTTGTGAAGACAGATATAAAGTATGAATTTGGTTGATCAGACATTTCTTTGTTCTCCATTGTAAATTCCCCCTTTTCTGACTGTAAGGAACCTCCATTAGTTTGCACCAACATTTTTCTCTTCACATACCCGTTGAAACTTTTCAAGTCAATGCTTGACTTCCCTGCAAGCTTACTATCATACTCTATTTTACCTTCTTAAGCAATCCCTTTGCTTTCCTTTGTTGACTTCTAAACTGTTCCTAGTTCTCAGGCTTAGATAACAAAGTGTGAAGCTGGAAAAACACAGCAGGCCAAGCAGCATCTTAGGAGCACAAAAGCTGAGGTTTTGGGCCTGGACCCTTCATGAGAAGGGTCGAAACATCAGCTTTTGTGCTCCTAAGATGCTGCTTGGCCTGCTGTGGTCATCCAGCCCCAAACTTTGTTATCTCAGATTCTCCAGCATCTGCAGTTCCCATTATCTCTAGTTCTCATGCCTGTTGTTTCTTCTTGCCTATTTGTATGCTGTTTTTGCATCTAATATCAGCTTTAACTTTCCTCGTAAGCCATGGTTTAGCCACTAAGATAACAAAGTGTGGAGCTGGATGAACACAGCAGGCCAAGCAACGCCTTAGGAGCCACTTTTACTTTTGCACCCTTATGCCAGACAGGAATAAACAATTTTTATAGTTCACCCATTCACTCTTTCAATGTTTGCCATTGACTGCCCACTGTTATTCCTTTCGGTAACATTCCCAAAACCATCATAGCCAACTCATGCTTCATACCATCATAGCTTCCCTTATAAAAGATCCAGGACCCCAATCTCAGAATCAGCCTCCTCACTCTCCATCTTGATGAAGAATTCTGTTATATTACAGTTGCTTATCCCCAAGGGGTCTTTCACAGCTACATTGCCAATTAGTATTTTCTCATTGCATAATGCCATGAATAAGACCAACTGTTCTCTAGTTGATTCCTCAACATATTGGGATGAGACAAATATTGTACATACACTCTAAGAATTCCTTCTCTATGGTATTGTGATTAATTTGATTCACCAAATCAATATCAGATTAAAGTTACCCATAATACACTTCTTCCTTTACTGCATGAATCTCTGATTTCCTGTTCCATTCCCAACATCACCACAACAGATTTGTGGGCGCTCATGTTTTCTGCCCCTTATTATTTCCCAATTTTATCTACACAGTTTCTACATTAGCTGGGCTAATATTTTTCTCCTATTGTGTGTTTATATTCTTTTCAACCAGTAAATCAACACGGCCACCTTTCCTTTTTGTCTGTCCTTCCTAAATACTGAATACTCCTGTATGTTAAGTTCCCATTCCTGGTCACCCTGTACCTTTGTCTCCGTAATCCCAAAGATTTCATAAGTGTTTTTATCTATTTGTATGATTAATTCATCCATTTTATTTCAAATGCTCTATGTGGTCAGACACAAAGCCTTAAGGCTTGTCTTTTTAATGTTCCATGTCCTTTACAAACTATTTTTAACTGTTGCCTTGTTTGATTCTGGATCTTGATTCCTCTGCCTGTCACTTCTCTTATTTTCCCTTCTGTCACTTGTTCTTATCCTTGACTCCCCTTTCTCAGACA
Source organism: Stegostoma tigrinum (assembly GCF_030684315.1). Lineage (NCBI taxonomy): Eukaryota > Metazoa > Chordata > Chondrichthyes > Orectolobiformes > Stegostomatidae > Stegostoma > Stegostoma tigrinum. The sequence goes on from NC_081356.1 coordinate 91,401,476, forward strand.
CCTTGCGTAAGTTCTCACCCCGCGTCAATTTAATGCAAACCCTTCCCAAACACTCGAGCAGGGCTTCAGTTCAGTACTCATCCAATTTGTACTGGTCCTAACTCCTGCAGAACCAGTCCCAATGTTGTAATATTGCCTCTCTCTTTCTGATGTGGTTTTAAAGTGCACAGTTCTTTTGCACTGCATCTGCAGTGAAACTACTTTGGCTGTATTTTGTAGCGTTGTTTTTCCTTTTTTTATTCACTTCTTGTGATCTCTAGAAGTTATATTTACTTGATTATGCATTTTAATACTGATACATCTGTTTTTAATCCCTTTCCCATTAACAATTCAGATGGTGAATTCTCATTACATAGTGGTAATGCTCTGTAGCTGAGTAATGCTAAATCTAGTCTGCAGTCTTTCAATTCTGACCCTTGATTCCTCTGCCTATCTCTTCTCTTATTCCCCTTTCTGTCTTTCATTCTTGACCTTGATATAAACTTTTTCTGACTCCTGGCGTAAGTTCCCATCTCTTGCCAATTTAGTTTAAACCCTCCTAAACACAGAGGCAAATACTGCCCAAAACAGCAGTCCAATAACCATCCAGTTCTTTGACTTTAAGGTCTTAAACAACGTCTCTGCTTCTTCATTTGACTGACGATGAAGTGGGGAATTTGTCACCTGATTGTACCCACCGCTAAGGCAAAACTTCTGAAATCCCTGTTCATAAACTGAGGTCCAAAGTCTGACAGGAGGAGTGTACCACTTCATTGACCACCATAGTTGACTCTTAAAAATTTGCTGATGTAGACTTGCCTAAAAAGACCCACACTTTTCTCTAATCCAGTGTTTTATACTGATTGCTGATGACACTCTATGCTGGAAGAACTTAAAGTTTATATTTCATATTATAAAATCTGAAAGATGAAGCTGCACATACAACACTTTTTAAAGAAGTCTACCCTTCTCTTATCCACACACTTTAGCTTTAAGTATGCAGAGGAGAAAGATATAAATTTTTAAAATCCAACACTTAGCTTAAATTTCCAGCAAGTGAAACAGCCTCCTCTTCAGGTTCTCTACCAGTCAGCTCTCTACTCTTTGGCTTTGAGTGAAAGTGTATCGATCCCCCGACTCCTGGATCCAGCCTTACAAAATTAATGGATCCAGGAACATTGCTCCTTGTCATTATTTAACCGCTACTAGCAAACCCTTGACAGACAAGTGAAAAAATTTCAATCTTCCGCTTTCCTGCCCCAAAACAAAGCATGTGTAAGATGCTGTATAGTTAGAAGTGAAGATGTTCACTGATGATTGGAACATCTTCAGCACCATTCTCAACTATTCCAATTCTGAAACAGTCCAGGCTAAATCCAGCACTACATGGACAATGAGAGATAATGGGAACTGCAGATGCTGGAGAATCCAAGATAACAAAGTGTGAAGCTGGATGAACACAGCAGGCCAAGCAGCATCTCAGGAGCACAAAAGCTGACATTTCGGGCCTAGGCCCTTCATCAGACCCTTCATCATTTGAGATGCTGCTTGGCCTGCTGTGTTCATCCAGCTTCACACTTTATTATCCTACATGGACAATGTTCTTTGTGAACGCACATTAAGTACCCAATTAACCTGACTTTCAGACCAACGTTGATAGACCGTACAGGCCAGGTTTCTTTACAAAACAAGAATTATTACTTATTTTAAGTAATTTAAATATGGCCACAATTATATACCATTGACACAGCACCACTAAATAAAACTCAGATCCCTTTATAAATGTCCGCTTTACAGACACACACGCACACACAAGCACACACATGCACACACACACAATAGATAACCAGTTAATTTGATTGGTACCACATCCACAAGTATTCCCCACTTCAAGATTCGTCACCGAAATTCTCCTTCCTCCTTTGATCACATTCATCCAGAAGAACAAGGGCAGCAGATACAGATGAACATCACCACCAGCAAGTTCATGTCCAAGCCACTCACCATCCTAAGTTAGAAATATTTTGCAATTCTGATACTGTTGCTCTGTCAAAATCCTGGTATTCAATCCTAAACAGCACTGCGGGTGTATCTATAACAAATGCGCTTTCTAAATTTATCAATAAGAATTTCTACCCTTCCTCTTGGGGACTTAAATTATTTTGGATATCCAATATCGACTGCTTCATCCCTGTTTTCCGATTTAGATTTTTCATCTTGTAGTTTTGGTCTGGCTCTCTGTGGTTTTCACACGCATTTTCAACCCTTGCATTGTTTCTGCTGTTTTAAGCTCTTGTCAGCAGGCTTCATGTTGCTTTTGCTTCTGCCACCTTCGTTAACAAATGCTGCAAACTTTCACAGAAGCTGACTGGTTCCATGTGCTTTTAATATTTAAGGACACATACACAGTTTCTTAATGGAATTTTTTCTGCTCTTTTACAGTCCTTAAGAGTTTATAGCTTTTGTTGACTAAATACTCCTTTAGGCTAATACTGCCTGGACAAAATCTGCACTGTGGCTCAGCATGGTATATACTGCTGTCGTGTTGTGGTGTTTGATACACTTTGATTAGATTGGCTGCAACCAATACACCTTACTGGTGTAATTTTAAGTCGCTGATACTAAGAAGGGAAAGTTGCATACACAAAGATTTTGGCAGATTTAAAGCTCGGCTTTCTTGAACAAAGTGTGTTAATTACAGTTCAACTGCCTAGAAATGATCACTGAATGTGCAACTGGAACTAGAGCTCTGACCCTGAACTTGCAACTGGTTAGCTCCTCCCAAGAATAGTCCTTCATACCCCGATTACTGGAATTTATCTGGTGTTGTCAGTTAATCCTTTCAGGTATTAATTGCCGACCAGTGCATTCCTAATTGACCCACACTTTCTACCCCACAATGTGAATTTAGAATTATTAAAGCATAAGGAGAAAGAGAACGGAGAACAGAAAATAAAAACATTGCATTAACATCACTGACAAAATGGTGAAGTACAGTTGGCAGGATCAATTGCATATTCCTGCTTTATATTTCAATGTGATTATCATCTAATTGAAGCATAGAATACACAAAAATTAATAGTATAACAAGTATCTCAAGATACATGCTTGTTAGTATCATAAGAAACAGTGAATGGCCTGATAAACAATGGGTCTTGACGCAAACAAAAAATTTGTGAAGTGATCCCAATATACTTTAGCATAACCACATACAAACAGACAGAGAAAGAGGTTAAACTTCGATTTTAGATGTGGATTTGGTGCAATAGAATCTTTGATCTTTTTAGCAGTGTTACAATTTTGCTGCACTTTCGCGTAACCTCGCAGCTTCCTTTCTTATCTATTGCAGAAAGGTTATGTTTGGCCAGGGGATGTAGAAGGCACTACTAGAAAAGACTTTGTTTGGATTTCACTAGGGAAGTCATGTTTAGATCAAATCTTTTATCTGAGACAGCAGACAGAGAAAGGCCTGGAGGGGATTAGATATCATTAGTATCATGTCCCAATGACCATAATTCTACATTTGATATTACACTGAAACATCCTTCTTTGTGCAACTGGAATGTTTTGACTTATTATAAATATTATAAACAAAATATACGTAGCATCTGGTGTCTGAATACATCACAATTAGCAGAAATAGATCAGGTTTGCAAATGACTATGCAGTGCATTTGGTCTCCAGTGCAATTTCACATTCTCAGTCTCCTTACATGTAACAAAATCTAAAAGAGGAACAAAAACAAAGTTGCTGGAAAAGCTCAGCAGGGTTTGGCAGCGTCTGTGGAGGAGAAAACAGGGTTAATGTTTTGGGTCCTGTGACCCTTCCTCGGGTAACAGAGCATTACAGAGATAGTAGGAACTGCCAATGCTGGAGAATCTGAGATAACACGGTGTGAAGCTAGATAAACACAGCTGGCCAAGCAGCATCAGAGGAGCAGGAAAACTTAACGTTTCGGGTCAGGATGCTTACGTTAACTCTGTTTACTCCTCTGCAGATGCTGCCAGACCTGCTGAACTTTTCCAGAAATTTTGTTTTTGTTCCTGATTTACAGCATCCACAGTCCTTTTGGCTTTTATTTAAAATCTAAAAGAGATTGTATTACAAAGGTAAGCAGTGAAATTTGAATGGAATGAAGTCAACTCTAATGTTCTCCAAGAGGAAGACAGTCAGAGGTTTGTGATCAAGAGCTAAGAGAAATGAACATTTCAATGAAAACATTCAATTATAAATTTCTTAACATTGAGTACCCAAGTGATGATATATGAATGAGTTCCTTCCAAGACATACGTTTATAATATTTCCCCGTCATCCAAGTACTGGGATGATTGAGGGATGTTACTATAATTATGCTCTGGACAAAGGCAGAAATAAAACATGTTTTGTGCTGCAAGGCCAAAATTTTGGGTAACAGTCATTCATAAGGCTGAATCTTGCCTTTTTTTGGTCAAGTCCAAGTTGCATTTTGTTTTGTGGTGCTTGCTGCGAGGCCTAGCAGGTTTTCTCAATGTCCTTTGCCTACTCTACCTGATGGCATGCCCCATGTCTGATGTCCAGCCCATCTTACTGTTATGGACCAGATGAAGCTGACTCAAAATATATGAAGAAGATAGGCTCAGCCCCAACATATTCTTCTCTTCCAAAGGCAAATGTAAGGCTTTATGTTCTGGATGCAATTTGACTGTTCAAACGACCAGGTGTGAAGCGAAACACATTTTACTTTTACACTATATTTAAAATACAACCAAAAGAAAGAAAACAATTGAATGCCTTAACTCAATTGGAAAACTTAACAGAATAATAGGTTACTTAACTGCGAGACAACAACCATTCCAAGATAGTTAAATTCCATAAATGTCCCTTGACAAAGGCAAATTCAATAAAATAGATCGTTTCACATGCCATTCTAGCAACAAGAAGAGATCCCAAGTTTTTAGCTGTACCAGAGAGAGGAATGCCAGTTTTCATACCCAACCTTAGGACGCCAGCAACTAATGAAAGCTAAAACTAAAATCCTGATTCTGTGGGAGCTTGACCCCATCCCTTCATTCTGCTTCCATAGTTCCAACTTTTCAAAAAAAAACAAAGCTAGCTGGGCTCAGAGCAGACAGCTTGTCTCCAAGTTCACAGCATTTGCTTTCAAAAGAAACATGACAGAACAAATCCTTCTGAAGGTACACCTTGTAACATTACCAAGCTCATCTCTGGGAAAACTTTCCACTTGTGACATCTGTGGAAAACTGGCATCTCTTTCATCACACAGTCTCTAAGATGCTATTGTGTACTCAGGTGAGCATTTAGAAAATGTTCTGCTCCATCAATGATGTTTTTGAGGATGATTTAGAAGTGGAGCTAGAATCGTGAACCAGCAGAGGAGACCACACCACCAGACCCTGCCAGCCTGGTCTAAGATCACCACCCAGGTCAGTGGTATCTTTAGGAAAAGCCAACAGAGCTACAAGAAGATCAATGCCCTCCTCTGCTCTACCAGGGTAAATGTGACACTCTTCACTATGCCACTTTCATTATTGCATGCAAAGCCTCCCCTCACTCACTTTTGTCACACACGCCACCCCTACCAAACCCCTTCAGTCTCCCACTAACCCTGCGTGCCATCTGTGCTGCATCTTCAGAACTTTGGAACATCTCACCACCTATCCCCTACATGCACCAGCACTAACAGCTGTGCCATCCCTCCCTGTCTTTGGAGAAGATACCCCATAACAGGGCAGAGAATGCCCATACGGGTGTGGTAGGATGCCCAATATCCAGGCCCTCAATCCCTACCAGGAGAGAAATCTTGCTGCCATAGGAGAAGGCTGGGACTGCTCCTGCAGGGATGCCGAAACATGGATTTCCTGCCAACCGAGTAAATACTGCTCTTCACTTCACTGTAACTCTCACATTAACAATGCTGTCAGTTTAATTCAATGCACACCACATCCAACCACTGGTCACCATGCCATTCTTCCTCATGTCTTGCAGGAACTGCATGAAGAGAGATTAGATTGTTGATTATATTCACTGCAGTTTCGAAGAATGAGGGGCTATCTCATAAAAAAAACCTATAAAGTTATAACAGGACTGGACAGGATGAATGTAAGAAGGATGTTCCCTAAGACTAGGGAGACCAGAACCAGGAGTTACAGTCAGTGTAAGCCATTTCGGACTGAGATGAGGAAACATTCCTTCACTCAGAGAGTGGTGAGCCTGTGGAATTCTCTGCCATAGAGAGTGGCTGAGGCCAAAACATCGAGTGTCTTCAAGAAGGAATTAGATATAGTTCCCAGGGCTAATGTAATCAAAGGGCATGGGTATCTCAAAAACAGGAACAGGGTATTGAATTGGATGATCAGACATGATCGTATTGAATGCCAGAATATACCTTGAAGAGCTAAATGGTTGATTCTTGTTCCAGTTTCTACAATTCAAATGTTAACTCCCCATAAGGCTTCTCTTACGGGTCTTGACCTATTATTACTTGGTAGTTTCCCATAAGTTTCCAAAAGTCACTGATATAATGAATATACTGCAATACACAATTTTCACTGGATCTGTCAATTATAACTTTATTTCACAGGCTACATGTATGAGGTCACTCCAAACCTAACCTAAACCTATTCCTGTCTGTGGGATCCTTGTGTGAAGTTCATTTGACAGAAGACATCCAAAGAAAACTGGTCCCATGGCCTGAGTTTGCTGATTTTGCTCACACTATTCCCAACCGATTTTGGTCATGGAAATCTGCTTTTCTGTTTACAGGTGTTTTGGCTCAGTATTCCCGTTCATTTTCTAAAGTTTACTGCTGCCTTTTCCCTTAAGAAGTACATTAACCGCACCAGCTGGAATAAGACTTTGGTTATTAATCTTAATATCTCTTTCCTGGCATGATATCCTGTTTTTTTAAAGATCTGAATATAACTCTATAAAGTACAATATTTCATTCCAGGCAAGTTGTTTTAATTACGGATGTTTTAGTTGTTTTAAAATGATCAAACCAGAGCAAGGATCGAAGGGTGAAAATGAAAATGCCTACACAAGTCTCTGATAAGAGAAGAGCTCTTAGTAGGTTGAAGATATGGAAGTCATTTGTAGGTTAAAGGAGGTGGAAGAGGAAGAGGAGGTTCAGGATCAGATGGATATCTTTGTGAATAGAATAGAATCTGTGGTTCAGGTCTTTTGAAAGTTTAGTTGAAATAAATGCTTTCACACTGATGTCTTTTAGAACATCAAATCTTTAGCAGTTTTTTAAGGAAGGGAAAGGAAAAAATAAATTCATATATTTGGAACAGCATTTAAAAGTGAAAATAGGGAAGGATGTCAGGAAAAGGATGGAAATCAGGATTAAAGTACAATGCTTCATCAAAGGAATTCGCACCAATACTAGCACGATGCAGCCGATTCACTTTAATGGATTGAAAAATTTTAGAGTCGTAATATTTATTTGACTAATTCTAGAAGTCAGATGTCACAGCTCCATTCTATGCACATATCGCTACAAAACATTCAGGAATCAGATACTGGAGCTCAGTTACATCGACAAATACTCTGGGAAAACCAGTCATAAATGGTTACTCTCAGCAGAAAAATATGAATGTTCATCTATGTCTAATAAGAAGTAAGTATTAAGTTCACAGTGTCATTTTCAATCAAAATACTAGTATATTAACATACCCATAGAAGCATGGAAATTTACAGCACAGAAGGAGCTGTTACTTTATTTGCTGAGAAAATTTGAAAGAATGAAGACCCATTTTTGCCTTCTACACAGAGAAGGTCATTTTTAAAAAAAAATTAGGTCATATACAAACACATTCCAAATAAACTAATTCCAACTGGAATTACAGCTTAAAATTCAATATAATTGATGAATCTTTAATAGTCACTTTCCTCCAAATACACAGTCAGCATACACCAATCACGTTAGCATATACCTGACAATGCAGAAATTGCCCAAACATATCCAGTACACAAAAGCAGGACAAATCCAACTCAGTCAACTACTGTCCGATCAGTCTAAACTCAATCATTAGCGAAGTGATGGAAGGGGCCATCAATAATGCTATCATGCAGCACTTGCTTAGCAATAACCTGCTCACTGATGTTCAATTTGTCTTCCATTGGGGCATTTGTTCAAATATGGACAAAAAAGATGAACACCAGAGGTAAGGTGGCATAGACTGCTCTTGACATCGAGGCTGCATTTGACTGAGTGTGTTGAGCAAAAAACTATTGAATCAAGGCAAAACGCTGCATTGGTTGGAATCATACCTGGCACAATGAAAGATATTTGGTGGTATTGGGCGTCAGTCATCTGACCTCTGGGACATCTCTGTGGGTGTTCCTCAGGGGAGTGTCCTAGGCCCAATTATCGTCCACTGCTTCATCAATGACTTTCTCTCCATCATAAGGTCAAAGTGAGATGCTTGCAGATGATTGCACAATGTTCAATACATTAATGATAGTTCAGATACTGAACTTCAAGTTCAAATGCAGTAAGACTTGGATAATAGAGATAACAAAGTATGGAGCTGGATGAACACAGCAGGCCAAGCAGCATCTTAGGAGCACAAAAGCTGATGTTTCGGGCCTAGACCTATTGGGCTTGGTTGACAAGATGCAAATAAATACATATTGCATAGAAGTGCAAAGCCATGACCATGTCTGATGACAGCTAAACTAACCATTATTCCATGACATTCAAGAACATTTATCATTGCTGAATCCCCAGCTACCAACATCCTGAGTGTTACTATTGACGAGATACTGAACTGGAGTAGCCATGTAATCATGTGGCTACAAAAGCAGGCAAGAGGCTATGAATCTGCAGTGAGTAACTAATTTCCTAACTTGCAAAGCCAGTTCACCATGTACAAAGCACATGTTAGGACTGTGATGGAATATTCCCAGCTTGCCTAGATGAATACAGCTCCAACAATACTCAGATTTACACTATCTGGGACCAAACGACCCACTTGCTTGGCACCCTACCCACAAACATCCATTACTGATGCTCAGTAGCAGCAGTGTGTATCATTTACAAGATGGAGTGTAGAAATTCAACAGGTGTCCTTAGGCGGAACCTTCGAAACCCACAACCAGCACCATCTAGAAGGAGAAGTGTAGCAAATACACAGGAACATCACCATCTGCAAGTTCCTTTCCAAGCCACACACAATATATTGCAGATCTTTCAGTGTCACTGGGTTAAAATCTTGGAACTCACTTCCTAAAAGCATGGCGACCCTAGCAGCGTACCGACACCAAATGGACTGCAGCAGTTCAAAAAGACAGTTCAGCAGCATCTTCTCAGGGATAATCAAAGATAGACAATAAATGTTGGCCTATCTAGTGAATCCTACATCCCTTGACTGATTAAAAAAAATTTAACAAGCAAACACTTGAATGCACTGGAATTAGTAACATCACAAAGCAAAACAAAAACGTGAATGGCTAAATCAACCATGAAGATTTAAACAAAAAAACATGCTTGTACAACAAAATGAATTCAACAAGGAAGAGTGAGCATTTTGACATGACAAGTTCCATTGGGGACTGTTTAAGGCATTTTAAAATGAAGTGTTCAACCAATTTAATCTTTAATATATTGCAGGGAACTGACAAGTGTGTCTTTAGAATTTCATTCAGATGAAGTTGAAGATATAATTTATATAGTTAGGAAAATTATGTAGTATATTTGGAAATATTTTCTTGTTTATTGCTTTGATATATTTCAGGTATTCTGTATAAAGATAACACTGGCTACAGGCAGTCTCTGGGTTCTGAATGGTACTATTTCTTTGTCCACTTGCAAGTCTGCTTTTACACAAGTTGGAACACAATGCAAGGCAGTATAAAGCAGTTGTTTGTAAGTAAAGGAGTTGTTTGTATCTGGTCTTTAAAATTATACTCTTGCATGAGATTGCATTTGTAGGTACAAGCATTTGTAAGTCATATGCTTGTGAATTGGGGAGTCCCTATAAATACATAGGATAAAGTACAACAAATACTAATGTTAAATTATGTAAAATGAAATTGTTCTCATTTCAATTAATTAAGAGTTTTTTTTAGACTAACGATGGACTATGTTGACCATCTTGCACAATGAGGAGAATTCACAAGAAATACCAAAGTGAAAGGAAAACAACATTAGACTGCATGAGCAATTCTCCTCAGTAATTCTTGTACCATTCAAAGTCCACATGCCAATCAGCAGCACTCACCTCTAATGGAGCATAAATTATATTTCCCCTTTAATTTGAAGTGGAAGTGCTGGTGTTGGACTGGGTTGGACAAGGTCAGAAGTCAGATGACATCAGGTTACAGCCCAACAGGTTTATTTGAAAACACAAGCTTTCGTACCACTGCTCCTTCCCCTGAAGAAAGAGCAGCGCTCTGAAAGCTTGTGTTTTCAAATAAACCTATTAGGCTATAAGCTGGTGTCGTGTGACTTCTGACCTTGTCCCTTTAATTTAACATTTCTTGTCAATTGTCTTGATGAATGTAAGACGAAATGTTTGGACAATATGTGTCATTTTTTAAGCAACTGAATTATCTGGAGTTGTTAGGTAATGACAATTACAGTCCGAAAGGTAGCCATGGGGCTGTATACTTTACTTCTGTTAAACCACTTATCAATGCCGTCATCATGATTCTGTTGGAAGTTTGGCTATAAATTTCTTTAGGTAGTATAATTGTTAGTTAAAAAGACATGTTAAGTACATAACATAGAAAAGGTTTAACTTCTGAATTGTATAGACTTAATTTCATTTATGAAATTCACTGGTTAAAAGGGAAGATAATTCTATGGCAGTGTGAAAATGGAATGTTCCTTTATTAAAAAAATGTATTTGCAATTGTTAAAATTTATGCTTACTAATTCTCCTACATATGAGGAGAAATGTGATTTAATTTTCAAATGGTGATTTAAACAAAAATATCAAATCAGCTCAAAAACAGAATAGGAATGGAGAATGTACTCAGAAATGTCTGCTTGGAGTATGTAGCCCTTGATGACACCGGCAGCAGTGTCTTTCACTAACTTCAGTCTACTGCAGGCAAAATGAGGTAACCTTGACATTTCACCTCTTAATGTTCTCATTGCATGCTTTCACTGTTCAGAACTGTGAAGATGTTCAATTGCCACTTTGGTGACTCAAATGCATTGTTCACATAGTCTTCTGGGATAGCCCTGGGGCATCCACTGTCTGAGAGATATGTAGACTGTGTTTTTAATCACAGCTGGTACGCTTGTCTGGCTAGCTACAAGGCCAGCACAGTGACCCAGTCCCTGAGCTTTCTTATATTCACTCTTCTTGTTCCCTGCTGCCATCTCTGAGTGAAAAGGTGTTGATATCTGACTTCAGGGTATGTCAGAACACACATACAACTGTTAGGAGATGGAGCTGATCTGACCATGGGGAAGAGATGCTGCATAGATAAGTTTATCTAATTCCTGAAGAATATTCATGGTTTAACAGAGCAGTTCAGAGAGATGTTGAAATACTTAGACACATTAGAAAAAGGACAGTTCAAATTCATAGTGGCGTCAAATAGAATACATTGTTGCCACGGCAATATGATTACAGACAGTACAGGTTTTCATCCTTCACTGTAATTATAAGCACATAGACGTACCACAGGTTTTAGTTAATTATAGACACAATTAGTCTTTCTAAAAGATAATGAGCCAGTAAGTCATCTTCTCATCACTAGTTATCCTGAATGGTGCTGCAATTAAAGAACAGTTCATATCAAATAAATAATTAGACAAACCTCATTATTGTACTTAACAACCAATTAAAATAAATCTTCAGTGTTACAAATATCTCCACTTTCATTTTCAGGCTACCATATTACTTTGGGCATTTGCAACATAGGAAGGATTTATAATATACATTTTTAAAATTAACTTGTAGGACGTGGGTGCTGCCGGCTGACTGGCATTTATTGCCTGTTTCAAGTTGCCTTTGAGAAGGTTGTGGTGAGCTGCCTCTTGAACCACTGCAGTTCATGTGTTTTAGGTTGACCCACAATGCCCTAAGGGAAGGAATTCCAGGGTTTTGATCCAACGACAGTGAAGGAACAGTGATATATTTCCAAGGCTGGATAGTGAGAAACTTGGATGGGAACTTGCAGATGGCAATGTATCTGCTGCCCTTATCCTTCCAGGTGGAAGTGCATATGGTTTGGGAAGGTACTGTCTAGGGATCGTTGGTGAATTTCTGCTGTGTATCTTGTAGATAGTATGCTTTGCTGTCACTGACCATAAAGGAATGGATGCTTGTGGATGTGGTGCCAAATCAAGCAGACTGCTTTGTTCTCAATGGCATCAAGCTTTTTGAATGCGGCTGGAGCTGCACCCATCCAGGCAGGTGGGGAGTATCACATCACACTCCTGACTTGTGCCTTGTAGATGGTGGGCAGTCTTTGGGGAGTCAGGAGGTGAGTTATTCGCTGCCATATTCCTAGCTTTTGACCTGTTCTTGTAGCCACTATGTTTATGTGTTAACTGTCACCATCCTACCTACCTTCCCCAGCCCCACCCCTCCTCTGTCTATTTATTTCCTTGTTCTCTTCCCCCTCCACCATTTCTGAAGAAGAGTCCTGACCCAAAACGTCAACTTTCCTGCTCCTCTGCTGCTGCCTGGCCTGCTGCACTCCTCCAGCTCCACACTGTGTTATCTCTGACTCCAATATCGGCAATTCTTACTCTCTCTGATTGTGTTTGTGTGTTACTTGGTCCTCTTATACTTTGCATATGAATAATAATGTGAACACTGCAGTTGTCACTCATTACAATAACAAAGGTACATTCATAAATATTTCCAACTGATTGCTATTTCTGGAGACATTGTAAACAATTTCAAAAACAACCACAGAAACCGAAGAAAATATAAAAACCGAAAGAATTGCACATGCTGTAAATCAGGGACAAAAAGAGAAATTGCTGGAAAAGCTCGGCAGGTCTGGCAGCATCTGTGAAGAGAAGATCAGAGTTAATGTTTTGGATCTGGTGACCCTTAATCAGAACTGTTCTGAGGAAGGGTTACAAGGCGCAAAATGTTAACTCTGATCTTTTTCTTCACAGATGCTTCCAGACCTGCTGAGCTTTCCCAGCAAGCACTGTTTTTGTACAGAAACAAAAGGACATATTACTCAATTTAGAAATTAAAACCAGCACAACCTCACTGACAACTTGACAATACCATGGCTAAGTGCATGAATCTCAATGCTGGGAAACTATAAATAATTCATAGTTTTTATTTTGCCTTCAATTTGTAGTGATATGTGTCTGATTGACACATGAACCATTATAGTTCTCATTTTAAAACCTGTGCTGATTTACCCCAATCAATTCACCCTCTTCCAGGTGACTACTGATTCTAAACCTTTTTTTTTCTAAAATTAAGCTATCTGGTCTATAATTGCTCAGATTATCCTTACAAACATAATGTCAGCAATTATCCAGTCATTTGATACCAACCCAGAGCCCAAGCAAGATCGAACAATGATGGCTACTACTTCTGTTACTTCTGCTCTCAACTCATTCGACATCCTTGGATGCATCCTGGTGCCTCATCAACTTTAAGTATCTAAAATCTATCCAAGTCTTCTTCCCGATCAGTTTTGAACCCTTCTCATGGCAGTGTCTTTTCCTGAGTCACCATAGCCTAGGCAACATCTTGTAGAGCTGGATGAACAAAGCAGACCAGGTAGCATCAGAGGAGCAGAAAAGGTGAAGGTTCAGATCAGGGCCCTTCTTCAGAAATGGGGGAGGGGGAATTCCAAAATAAATAGAGATGCGGGAATGCTGGGAAGGGAGGTGGGACAGTGACAGATGCGTGCAGCTAGTCAGTGGCGGGGACTGGTCAGTGAGGTGGGAGGAGTGGATAGATGGGACTGATGATGGACAGGTCAAGGATGCAGGGATGAGAGGGAGGGTTGGTTATAGGATGAGGCCGGGGGTCAGGAGATTTTGAAGCTGGTAAAGTCCACATTGAGATGAATGGGTTTTAGTCTCGCAAAGCAGAATATGAGGTCCTGCTCCTCCAGTTTCCGAGTGGTGTCATTGTGACACTGGGGGAAGCCCAGGATGCATATGTCATCCAGGGAGTGGAAGCGGTAGCTGAAATGGATCATAACTGGGAGGTGTTGCCGTTTGTTGCGAACTGAGCGTAGGTGTTCTACGAAGCGGTCTCTGAGCCTCTGCTCAGTCTCTCTGATGTAGAAGAAACCACAATGGGAACAGTAGATACAATAGATCACATTAACGGAAGTGCAGGTGAACATCTGTCTGACATGGAATGTATTTTTGGGGCCTGGGATGGAGGTGAGGGAGGTGTAGGGTCAGGTATAGCTCTTGCTGCGGTTGCAGGGAAAGGTGCTGGGGATGGTGGGGCTAGTTGTGGAGCAGACAAGGGAGTCGCAGAAAGAGCAGTCCCTCCGGACGACAGTGAAGGGTGGGAAGGGAAATATATCCTTGGTAGTGGGGTCCGATTGCAGGTGGCGGATGTGGCGGAGAATGATGTGTTGAATCCGGAGGTTCGTGGGGTGATACGTGAGGACAAGGGAGATTCCGTGTTTGTTTATATAGCGGGGAAAGGGTGTGAGGGCAGAGGTGTGGGAAATGCAAGAGATGCGGTTGAGAGTGTTTTCAACCACTGAAGAGGGAAAGTTCCGCTCCTTGAAATATGAGGACATCTGGGATGTTCGGGAGTGGAATGCCTCATCTTGGGAGCAGATGTGGTGGAGGTGGAGGAATTGGGGGTAGGGGAAGTGCTCCCACTTCTTAAAGAGTAATGGTGTCGCCATGGAAACCCGCATTATCCCAAACTATGCCTACCTCTTTGTAGGATACGTGGAACAGTCCCTTTTCTGCTGTTACACTGGCACTATCCCTCACCTCTTCCTCCGCCATATTGATGATTGCATTGGCACCACCTCGTGCTCCCATGAGGAGCTTGGACAATTCATCAATTTTACTAACACCTTTGACCCCAACCTCAAGTTCCCTTGGACCATCTCTGATACCTGTCTCTCCTTTCTGGACCTCTCTGTCTCCATCTGCGGTGACCACCTCAAAACTGATATCTATTTCAAGTCTACTGACTCCCACAGCCGCCCAGACTACACCTCTTCTCACCCACCTTCCTGCAAGAATTAAAAACATCTCTTGTGTTTCCCATACCTCTGCCCTCACACCCCCCTCCCTGCAACAAAACCAAAGACAGAATCCCCCGTGTCCTCACGTATCACCCCACTAACCTCTGGATTCAACACATTGTTTGGCATAAATTGTGAGATTCTGTCTTCCTTTTACTCCAATAATTTGTTCTGTTTTCTGGTCAGAATATCAGCATTGACTATTCAGGGTCTACATGGAACCTGAAATAATATAACTCAAACCTTTGTTTTCAAGGGGCATTCATCTACCATTGAAATCTATGTGGGCCTGCCAATGATGCCTGATTCCCAAAACCCAACCATGTAGCTTAAGTTGTTTTCCAGTATTTATATTTCTCCAGAAATAAATGACAGCCTCAGCACTCAACACATTGACGTATACATGACTCACTTGAGTAATATTCTCTTTAAATATTCAAATAGACCACAGGACTGTTATACTTAGTGCTTTATTTGTGTAAATTTCAAAGTTGCATCTCCATTCGCTCAACAATGGTCATCAACTGTCCTGGGTTCAGCAGGAACCTGTTCTCCAGCAATCTCCCAACCATTAAAGACCTCAATAGTAACATCTTCCTCAGGCTACATGCCTGTGCCAGTGTTGTTCTCACCAGTACATGTCTCTGAATCCAACCTAAATAGATTACCTATTGAAGTCAATATCTCTGCACCGGAGAACGGTGAGGAGGAAGGCCTTGAAAACAAATACACTGAGGCTCATGGCTGCTCCTCTTCAGAGATGTGCTATGAGTTGCACGTGGAGTTGGGCTTGGGGCTTCTCTTTTCATTTTGGCTCGGGGAGTGAAATCTGGAGGCTGCGGAGAATTTATTAGTGTCATGAGTCCCACCCACAAGCCAGCTGTCATTAAGGTGCTGAAACTTGAAGTGGAGCTGGGAGTAGCTGCTTGGACACTTCCTCAGCAGATGACTGCAAATATTCAATGTCCTGTTCAGCACAGGCACATAGGAAGCATGTGTCAGGCTTATATCAGGCATTCCACTCCTATCTGTGCAGGTTTACACTGATCACATGTAGTTCTCCTGCAGAAGGAGAGAAGCATTAGATGACATTAGCATGGGTACTACATTGATAAATAAAGACAGAGATGTCTATCCCCAGAGCTGTGATTGTCTGTGTGCGTCACCATTGAGATTCATAGTTAGGGAGATTTAAGAGTTCAGGAGTTACTTCTGAAAGGTGGCTTCATATAGTTAAAGAGTTAGAATGGATTAAAACCGTCAAGGTATGTGTGTGTGCCTGAGACATCTGTGAGGTATTCATCCTGAAGCCACCATTTGTGGTTGTGTTCTTCTTGACCCATGCAAAGCTTTAGAGAAATGTTATTACATATGCATGCACAGCCCAGATGCTATTTTGAAAACAAAATGGCACCAGTAATGCCTAAGCTATGAGTGCCACAGAGCCAAATTTTGTAACCTTTAAGTTAAAGGCAATTTTTTCAGAGTGGTTAGTCACAGAAAGTGGTGTTCCACAGGATTCAGATCTGGGGTCACATTCATTCATTGTGAATATAGACCCCAGGAGTAAAGTTGATATTTGCTGTTAATACCAAAATAAGAAATACAATTAGTTCTTTATAAAACAAGTTGTTTCAAAACAAAACAAATTAATTCTTTATAAAACATTGCAAATGGGTATTGGTATGTTGGGCTCACAAGTGACAGGTAGAATTCCCATCAAAAGTGTAAGATGATGCTATTTAATAAAACATATTGTGCAATTGTAATGTACTCTGCATAGAAGTAGCTTTATGAAATCAAAAAACAGAGTTATTTGGAAATATACGTTTGTAACATCTAAAAGTGGCATCTCCAACTGATCCCACCATATTAGATATGTTAATGGAACAAGAGGGTATGATGAGTAAAACAGAGCAGTACCAGAGGAGAGGGACAGGGGAGTACACGTGCAAATTGTTGAAATATGTAAGGTCGATCGAGAAAGTGGTTAGAAAGGCAAATGAGATTCCGGTCTTTATAGAGTAAAAGCAAGGAAGTTAGGCAAACCTGATTTCACCTCAAGAGGAGTTCTGTGCCTTGCTTTGGTCGCTTCATTTTATAAAAGTTGTGAAGACATTGTGAAAATATGGAAAAATATTGTGAAAATGGCTCCAAGATTAAAAAAAAACTGCAGTTACATGGAAAAAAAGTGGAGAATCTGGGGCCATGCTCTGTACAGAGCAGTTTAACAGGAAATTTGATTGAAGCATTCAAAGTCAAGAGGGATCTCAATGGAGCAGATGGAGAGAAATCCCTTCCTTTTCCAGAAAGGGTGAGAACCAGAAGACACAAAATTAAGGTGAATTTGGAAAAGACCAAATGACAATATGGGGAAATCTTATTTTTAACACATAGCAAGTAAATAGAATCTGGAACGTATTACCTGAATGTGCGGCTGAGACACTTCAAGGATTTTGTGGTTGTTTATACCACAGCCTGAACAGAAACAAGGTAGACCAAAATCATTACCACCAGCCATTTGTCTGAAACTTCATGTGCGAAATTCAGGTTTTCATTAACTTCAACATAATGTCCAATAGCAGAGACTGGGCACTGAATATGTTATACTGGGATTGGTTACCTTGATTGGCTGGACAGTTGGTTTGTAATGCAGAGTGAAACTAACAGCATGGGTTCAATTCCCAAACCAGCTGAGGCTACCATGAAGGATTTTCCTTCCTAACCTCTCCCCTCACCTGAGGCATGATGATCCTCAGGTTAAACCACCATCAGTCCTCTTTCCCTAATGAGAAAATGTAAACATGATGACTCACATTTACATTATGCCACATTGAAAGCTTCAAAAAATCAAATGAAAGAACAATAAAATGTTTGCAGGATCCCTGCAGATGTCAAACAGGGAATGTCTGGATGACTCACTGTCATACAACAAATTCAAATAATTTTTTTTAATGGATCAAACTCTCAGTTAATGCATGCCCAAGTGTTTAAATCCACATCCTATATCAATGGTTACACCATAGTTTATATAGGCTAGACTATCTTTACAAATACTAATTAGGGAGAGTTTATCTGTTACCAGCAGATGACTGGAGTCCAATTAAAAGCTTCTAAATCCTGTCTTAGTTTAGGTGAAAGCTTCATGAATCCCAATGACCATCAACTAGTATGAAACATTAAGTGAAATAACTCAACCTATTTATCAAATTTAAAGTGTCATATAGCAACCCAGTGTCCTATAGTCTTAGATTTACAATTCATTAAATACATAGTGGACAGACAGTCTGAAGTGTACTTCAGGCGGTGTGGAGCCTGTGTATTTCAGGCAATGATTCTCTGTTATAGCAGTCTAGGGTGGAGGCCTCTGAAAGTCTACTGTGCTGTCTGGACACAGCCTTTGTGATAATTGCTACTACACTTGTTCCACTGGACAAAAATCCTGCCTCAATTCTTCCATAAAACCTTTTCATTTTTTAAAAATGTAAGTTCCAATTTGAAGTAAAACACTTGCTTCTTGACATCACTGTGCTGCTCTGGAGGCCTCCACAAGTGCCTCGTTATTTTCCTTGAAAAGATTTTCCAAATGTAAATAATTTCTTGCACTGCACTTTGTTTGTCATTCCTTTACTTAGTTTTGAAATCCTCAGATCAACAAAATACATAATTAAGTAGACTTGCACTTTCAATCAGAATTATAGCACTTTTTACGCATTTCATTTTCTAGCTAAAGAGATCATGACCCCTCATGGACTTGATTATTTTAAAATCTGTACCCACCACACGCATTGTAGCTGCTTTATATTCATCATTGCATTTAAGTGTAGAAAATGAATGCATTTGTTTTTTTCTACACAGTAGCTCCTGCATCAGGTCCTCTTTAGTTATTAATCTTGTCAACTTTTAAACTTGTATGCCCAATCTCAATTTTTTCAAGAAATACCTTATTTTGCTTTTTCATTCATTACTTTTCTAAGTGTGAAATGCCCCCGCAGGTGGAAGTGATTTCCTTGTTGTGGTGTGATGTGCACTTATTTTAGCTATTACATCAGCGGTAATAATTCGCAGAATGTTTTCTGAGTTGCTGAACTCTTCAGAACACAAATGCTGCTGAGCTGCCAATGTGGGATTTATCTCACAGTTAGCCTTAAGCATGTCCTGAAATTTAATTTCCCTTGTCCTATAACTCATGTGCATGAGAGGTGATTTGTGTGTATGCACTTATTTTCAGCGTATGTTGCTCAGGTTAGTTTTACGGGCTTTTATGTAAAGAAATTATAGTCATAATGTGGAATAAAAGCTCCAAAGTGTCCTCTGGGTCTAGTGCATTAAAATATATGTCTCATCATAAAGATAGATTTACATTAAGATGTGTTCTGGGAAGCAATGGCAAGTGACCTGCCTTCAGTTCACTTAAGTTTAGATGCTCACTGGGGTTAGTTACAAATAAACCAAAATCCAAAGCATAAATTGAACCATCGAATCACTGTTTCCTCTGACACAAATCAATGGAATATGTTGAAATTTGTTATAGAGTTTGCCACAATAAACCACTGCACTACTGCTTGCCATAGCTGTGATATATGGTCCATTTTTAACCACCTACTCTCAGATGATGAATGCATGCTAGTTCATTTTGTCTCTGTCATTTTTTCTATTTTATTTGTGCACAAGTGCCTAGAATAATATTATATTTGCCAGGATTAATTTGAAGTGGAATTCCACTATACTTAAAGCTCCCATTGCAGTATTGTGCGAATGTTGAGAAGATTGTCCTTTTATGAGATTTGAACACTCAATATATCTTATGATTAAGCTTAGGATTTAGGAAATACTAAACTTGTGTCATAACTAAATTGAAAGAAGTTGAATTTCTTGAATCCCAGCTTGCCAAATTTTCTCTATCAATAAAATGATCTAATGATAATATGCTGAACTTTTTTATTTGGATGACATCCGAAGGTCAGAACAGTTCACATGACATTAAAGTAGGAAATCATTGTCATTGTTAATGAGAATGGACTCAACAAGTTTCATTAGGCCTAGCAATGCTGCCTCACAGGACCAGGATCAGATCACAGGTGATTTAGACTGCCACAGTCATCAGTCAGGTTATTCGAAGATGATATATCCTGCACTATTACATGGATAAAGATGTTCAGTTGAGTCAAAAATATGAATATCACCTCAAAAATTGGGGTGAACCTCCTTTATATCCCCGCTAATGCTATCACATCCTTCCTGTATGGAGGTGACCAAAACAGCACACAGTCCTCCAGTTGTGGCCTGACCAACACTCTGTACAACTCCGACATTACTTCCTTGCTCTTATACTCTATGCCATGATAGATGAAAGCAAGATTCTCATATGCCTTCTTAACTATTCTATTCACGTGCTCTGCCAACTTCAGGGATCTATCCCAAGATCCCTTTGTCCTTCTAAGTTACCCAGTGTCCTGCCATTCATTAAATACTCCCTTATCTTGCTTCTTCTTCTGAAGTACATTATCTTGCACTTATCAGGATTAAATACTACCTGCCACTGGTCTGCCCATCTGACTAGTCCATCTACATCTTCCTGTAACCTACAACCATTTTCTTCTCTATTAACCACTCTATCAACCTTGGTGTCATCTGCAAGTTTGCTTAGCAGTCCTCCCACATTATCATCTGTATCATTTATACATATAATAAACAATAAGGGTCTCAGTACAGATCCTTGTGATACACTGTTGGACACCGGCTTCTGGTCACTCAAACAGGCTTCAACCACAACCCGTTGTGCCCTATTACTAAGTCAGTTTCCAATCCATCTTGCCATGTTTCCCTCAATTCTGTGTGCCTCAATCTTCTCAATCAGTCTCCCATGTGGGACATTGTCAAAATCTTTGCTAAAATCTACATGATCTACAACAACTGAACTCCCCTCATTCACACTGTTTTCAAAGCATTCTAACAAATTTGTTATGCATGACTTCCCGCTGACACAGCCATACTGACTATCTCTAATTAGCCCATACCTTTCCAAGTGAGTATTAATTTGCTTCTTCAGAATTTTTGCTGATAGCTTCCCTACCACTGGCGTGAGACTGACTGGTTCCTTGTTCACCTCTACAAGTCCCCTTAAAATGTGAGATCACATTAGCCATCCTCAAGTCCTCTGGCACTTCACCTGTTGCCAGACAGCAATTTAGAAGTTGTACCAGAGCCTTTGCAATTTCCAGCTTCACTTCCCACAGCAGCCTGGGATGCAATTCATCCGGACCATGGTATTTGTCTATTTTCAAGCCCAAAAAGAGGCTCCAATACTTTCCATTTTCAACGTCAAACTGTGCAAGGTCCTTTTCTTGAATTCCATACCTACATTCTACTTTTACAGAGTGAAGACTGAAAAAATGTATTCATTCAACATCCTTCCAATATCCTGCAGCTTCACACACAGGTTGTCCCTTTGGCCCCTAATGGGCCCTACCTTTAATCTCTTAATTACTCTACCTGGTTAATCTCTTCCCTTTAATGTATTTATAAATTGCCTTAAGATTCTCCCTAATCTTGTTCACAAGTCCCTGTTTATGCCCCATTTTTGCTCTTCTAATTAATTTCTTAAGTTTCCTCCTGCACTTTCTATATTTCTCTCGGGCCACTGCTGAATTGTTCCCTTTGGACTTGGTAAAAGCCCTATTCTTCCTTTTTATCTAGTCCTGTATTGTCCTACACAGCCAGGGATCTCTGAACCTTTTGCACCTACATTTCCCTGTAAAGGGTACATGTTGGACCTGTATTCTCCCCAACTCCCTTTTTGAATGACTCCTATTGCTCCACTGTAGACTCAACTACAAGCAGCTGTCCATGTAAACTGTGGCCAGACCCTGCTTTATTCTAAAAAAAACTTCCTTCCTCCAATCCAAAGCTGTCTTTTTCAGGCCGTCTTTTACCTTGTCCAGAAACAATTCGAACCATATTTTATTGTGGTCGCTATCACCTAAATGTGCCCACACTGCCATATTGAACACTTGTTTGACTTCTTTCCCCAGAACCAGATCCAGCACTGCACCGTCCCTTGTTGGGTCTTCTACATATTGATACAAAAACTCCCCTGGATACATGTCAAGAAATCTACCCCCTCTAAACCCTTAACACTATGATTATCTCAATTTACATTGGGAAATTGAAATCCCACTTATATAATTATGCAATTATTACTCTTCCACATCTCTGTGGACTGTCCCCATTTTTGGTCCTCTATTTCTCACTGATTCTTTGGGGGCCTACAGTACACTCATAGTAAAGTAGCTGCTCCCTTAACATTCCTAAGTTCTACCCACAAAGACTCGCTTGAGGACTCTTCAATGATATCATGTCTCCCTATTACAGTAATTGATCCTTAATTAATATGGCTACACCACCACCCTGTTTACATCCTCTTCTGTCTCTCCTAAAGGACGACCTTTCCACAGTTGGATAAGACAACGTTTACAGTGCGTTTTACAAGTAAAAATTGTCTTCTGTGATATGCTTGAAATGTATTGGTTTTAAATTCACTCTGCATTTGATGTTGGTTTTCATTATTTACATTCATGACCACATGCTTTAATTGGATTGTGTTTGCTACCAGCAAAACTGCAGGGGGCGCACTAATTGCACTAGTTGTAGTACTTGTGATATAACTGGTCGTGATGCTGCAGTTAACTGATTGTTTTAGTAATGAGCGATGGCCAAATTGCTTACAGGTTGAGCTTCCTTGCAAGGTCAATGAATAACAGTGAGGTATTGTCAAAAAGAAACACGTGGAACCAATGGCTACCCTGTTCTCTATCTTACTTTGCACTCAAATGTGTCGTCGATTTGCTTTTATATATTTCAAAAAATATACTTTAATCATACAAAAATCTCTTTGTATATATACATTGACACAAAAGCAGTTCGGTTCTGCACAGTTGCATATCAAGTAAACACACAAAATGTTGGATTTGACTATCCACAAAACCAGAGACCCCTCCAACACCTACAATGCTAATATATACATATTCAGACACTAGGAGGGTCCAATGACTGAACGGATCCCCATTTACCTTCAGCAGAATGACCTCTGGCAGTGTTCATGGCCCATTGTGCCTTGGTGGCACCTATCCCAAGTTTTAGCGCATCCCTCAGCACGCAGTCCCACACCTTGGAATGTGCTCATCCGCAACACTCAGTCAGGCTCAACTTCTTGTTATGGAAGACCAACAAGGGTCGGGCAGACCAAAGACCATTTTTCACCTAGTTGATGGGCCTCCAGGTGTAGGTGATATTTGTCTTGATGTGCATCCCAGGAAACAGATCGCAGAGCACAGACACCTGCGTCATGGAACCGTGACAAAGACCACTGCACCTTCCCTCAGACTTCCTTTGCAAAGGCACTTTCCAGAAGTAGATGTGTGACAGTATCAACTCCCCACCACCCCATAGCCACTTTGAGGGCTCTACTTGCCACCTTACTCAGTGCACTAGTCACCGTGCTGGTTGGGGCAGCAGCCCAGCTGAGTGGGATGGTGACTCAGGTTGAGCAGCTTAGTGGTCAGAATGCTGACTACAGCAGAAAGTGGGGCAACCAGCAAGACAAACAAGGGAGGGGGAATGTAAGGGAGGACTTTGACCACATTGCTGAGTGGGGCACCAATTCAAATGGCAACCACAGGAAGGTCTGAGTGAAGAAGAATAGAATGCTAATGTGCCTGTGGGCAGATTGGGCAATGATTCTGGTTCCAGATGGTAATGAAAAATTAGCATTTGCTTTACTGTCATGTGTACTCAAATACCCAGGCACGGAGGTATGGGAGTACAGTGAAAAGTTTGCAATGTCACGCCACATAGTGCCATCTTAAATACAAAGTACTGACGTACAGATCTCAGATATAAAATAGAGAAATAAAGGAAAAAAAGTTACATTACCTTACAGTTGTTCATAGTATGAGTTGGAAAAATAAGAAATAAAGTTAAAAAGGTAAACATTACAATCTTTCAGTAAAGGGCCTGTAGTAAATCAGTGCAAGGGGCTTGCACTGGTCTGACGAGGCTAATAATTTGATCACCACCCTCACTGGACCATGGGTACACTGGCTGTCCCGCTCTGCTCAAATCTCCAGTCCACTGGCCGTCCCTGCGCTACTCAGGTATCCAGCCCATGGGTCGTCCCTGCATTGCTCAGGACTCCAGCCCACGGGCCATCCCTGTTCCGCTCAGGTCTCCAACCCACTAGCCATCCCCGCTCTGCTCAGGTCTCCGGCCCATGGGTCGTCCCTGCACTGTGCAGGCCTCCAGGTCTCTGGCCGTCCCTGCTCTGCTCAGGTCTCCAGTCCATGGGCCGTCCCTGCACTGTGCAGGCCTCCAGCCCACTGGCTGTCCGTGCTCCACTCAGGCCTCCAGCCAGGGGCCATCCCTGCTCCCCTCTGGTCTCCAGCCCTCTGGCCGTCCATGGTCTGCTCAGACTTGCAGCCCACACCACTGCATGCCTCTGCATTGCTGGTCCAAGGTGAGATTTTTTAAAAACGCGAAAAAAAACTTAAAATAAAAAAGAGAGAGAAAGAACGAGGAAAGAAAATATGGATGGAATGAATGAGTTCCAAGTTGAGGATTTAGGATGCTGCCTACTGTGCTGCCACCATCTTGATCCTTTGTTTTCAGGTGGCTCAGTGGATAGCGCTGCTGCCTCACATCACTGGGGACCCAGGTTCAATTCCAGCCTTGGGCAACTGTCTGTGTGGAATTTGTATGTTCTCCCTGTGTCTGTGTGAGGTTCCTTTGGATGCTCTGGTTTCCTCCCACAGTCCAAAGGGATGCAGATTGGTGATGCTAAATTGCCTGTAGTGTTCAGGGATGTATAGATTGGATTGGTCTGGGTGGGATGGTCTGAGGTTCAGTGTGGACTTATTGGGCCAAAGGGCCTGTTCCCACTCTGTATGGATTCTATTGTCAGTGCTGCAGATTTCCTGGCCCAGTGTACTGGGGATATATCATTTTAATTAAGGCTGAAGATCAATGGAAGTGAAACTGGAGAAATTAACAACTTTAGAACAAGATTAGCCTGAACATCTTGCAGGTCCTGAACAGCAGGAGTTAATTTCAGCATAAAACCTGCACTGTTCAAATTTCTCAAACAATGCAGTTCGGAAATATCCCCTTTATACCAGTCTAAAATTTGCCACATTATTATTTTTATTGCTTCTGGGAGTTAGACTGTTAAAGAAAAAAATATCAGTTGTCATGCCCTCAGTTCATCATAAAATACCCCACAGCCAATTATTTCTTTATGAAGTGTAGTTATTGTTGCCTTGTAATAAGACCATAAGAAATAGGAACAGGAGAAGGCCGTTTGGCCCCTTGTGCCTACATTCTGGATCTGACATTCCTCATATCCACTTTCTTTCCATAACGCTTGATTGCCTCACAGAGCAACAATCTCTCTTATCCTTTTAATGAAGAAAAACACATGCTTCAAACAACAAAGTGGTTATTTACCAGAAAAAAAAAACTGATAAGCATTTGTGGGTTGACCAAAGAATGGATATGATCAAGCCAACTGGGTTACTTAATAACATAATAGCCAATAATAATGGGCTAACATATCAGTTGACTGGCTAATATGAGTCACAGAATAGGATTGTTAGGTACTCCCCTATCCATCTGGCAACTTACCGGTCAGCACCTTAACATCACACTTATGTACATCTCATTTGACTCCAACAGTAAAAATGGTTGTCAGATCTTTACATTTCAGAACATGGTAGCTGACTGCTGTGAAAAGAGGGCATAGTTGGCCTTCCCCTGGCAGCTTGGCATTATACAATAGCTATCAGAATTGAACCATGGCTGCACATTTCTGAAGGAGACTTGATTAGAATCTCCAGTCCAAAAGACAGAGCTTCTTCCTTTTGGCAAGAAGAGGTGGAGTGACAATCTGTATGAGATTGTTACACCTTGTAAAATCTGGCCTTTTTTTATTATATCTCACCCCAGAACATCTCTGCAGGAATTCCTCAAGATGGTGTCCAGGATTCACCCATCTTTAGCAGCTTTTTCCATCATAAGGTCAATGTGAGAATGATCGCACAATGTTCAGCATCATTTGCAGCTCCTTAGACTCTGAAGCAATCCATGTTTAAATGCAGCAAGAAATATCTTAGACTGACAATTGATTAGTAACACTTATGTCACATAACTACCTGGTATCCTCTACCTGCAAGAAGAGCGAATTTAACCATCACCACTTGACATTCAATGGCAGTGCCATTGCTGAATCCCCCACTATCAATACCCTGGGTTTAACAGAAACTGAACTGGACTAATCATGTATATTCTAATTCTACAAAACAGGCCTAATGCCTAGTAGAATGCCTAATGCCTGAGCTTTTGTGCTCCTGAGATGCTGCTTGGCCTGCTGTGTTCATCCAGCCTCACATTTTATTATCTTGGAATCTCCAGCATCTGCAGTTCCCATTATCCCTAATGCCTAAAGCCTGTTTACCATCTAGAAGGCATGAGCCAGGAGTCTGACTGATAACCCCGCGTTGCCTGGATGATTGCAGTTTGAATAGCATTAAAGAAGCTTGACACCATTCATATCAAAACAGCCCAAATGATTTGTAGAGATAGCACGATTTGTACACTATTTAACATCTTAGAACCATAGAAAGTATCAGTAGTTTAAGGCCATTCAGCCGTTTGAGCCTGCCCTGCCATTCAATGTAATCATAGCTAATCATCCAACTCATATACTCCCTTTGCAAAAATCTATCAGGCTCACTAATGCCTTTTAAAGAGGGAAATTGTCTTGCCTACATGTGACTCCAGACCGTCACTAATGTTTAATCTTAACTACCATCTAAAGTGGCTCAGCAAGGCACTCAATTGCATCAAGCTGCTACAAAGTCGAAACAAAGGAATGAAACCGAGGGATTAACTAGGCAGCAGAAAACACAATGGCAAACCCAGCCCTGTGAATTCCTCCTTATGAATATCAGCCTAGTCAAGAGCAAACTTCCATTGGTGTACTCATGAAATCCATGTCCTAAGCACTACCATCACCATTCCCACCATCAGAAACTGTGGTACATTCGGGAGCGAGGTGCCTGGTTGTCTTCAACATTTTGACTCCAGCATCCACAATGATGTCAAGAAGGGAATTCTGGAATTTTGACCCAGCAACACTGAAGGAACAATTATATAGTTACAAGTGAGGATGGTATCTGTATTGGTGGAGAACTTGCAGGTGGCGGTGTTTCCAGGCAGTTGCTGCCCTCGTCCTTCTAGAGGTAGAGGTCACATATGCCATCAGGGGAACCATGGTGAGTTACTGTAGCACATCCTTTAAAAGGTGCACACTGCTGCAACTGTTTGTCAATGGTGAAAGCAGTGACTGATTCCTGGGATGCTCACTAGAGTTTAGAATTTTCACGAGAGTTTAGACGAGAGGGGGTGTGGGGACTCATAGAAAACCATAGAATTCCACAAGGACAGCACAAGTTAATGAAGGGAGGGTGTTCCTGATGACTAGGGAGTCCAGAACTAAAGGTTACATTCGAAGGATAAAGGGTAGACCGTTTAGGTCTGGTGTGAAGACAAATTTCTTCACTTGAGACAGATGATCCTGTGAAATTCTCTGCCACAGAAAACAGTTGTTGCTAAAACATTGAATCTCTAAGAAGCATTTAAGTATAGTTCTTACAGTGAAAAATGTCAAAGGGCATGGGAGTCTACCACAGTTTCTAGTGGTGGGCATGGTGATGGTGGTGCTTAGGATATTGATTTCATGAGTACACCAACGAAAGTTTACACTTGACAAGTCTGACGTTCATAAGGAGGACTTCATTGGGCTGGGTTTGCCATTATGATTTCTACTGTCTGTGTTGGTCCCCCTGGTTTCATTCCTTTGTTCAGACTTTGTAGCAGCTTGATACAATTGAATATAAGATAACAAATTATGAAGCTGGATGAACACAGCAGGCCAAGCAGCATCTCAGGAGCACAAAAGCTGATGTTTCAGGCCTAGACCCTTCATCAGAGAGGGGGATGGGGAGATGGTTCTGGAATAAATAGGGAGAGAGGGGGAGGCGGACCGAAGATGGAGAGAAAACAAGATAGGTAGAGAGGAGAGTATAGGTGAGGAGGTAGGGAGGGGATAGGTCAGTCCAGGGAAGACGGACAGGTCAAGGAGGCGGGATGAGATGGTAGGTAGGAAATGGAAGTGCGGCTTGAGGTGGGAGGAAGGGATGGATGAGATGAAGAACAGGTTAGGGAAGCGGAGACAGGCTGGGCTGGTTTTGGGATGCAGTGGGGGAAGGGGAGATTTTGAAGCTTGTGAAGTCCACATTGATACCATTGGGCTGCAGGGTTCCCAAGTGGAACATGAGTTGCTGTTCTTGCAACCTCCTGCAGTGCCACAATGATGCCACCCGAAGGTTGCAAGAACAGCAACTCATATTCCGCTTGGGAACCTTGCAGCCCAATGGTATCAACGTGGACTTCACAAGCTTCTAAACCTCCCCTTCCTCCACTGCATCCCAAAACCAGCCCAGTTCTTCCCCTCCCCCCACTGCATCACAAAACCAGCCCAGCTCGACCCCTCCCCCCACTGCATCCCAAAACCAGCCCAGCCTGTCTCCGCTTCCCTAACCTGTTCTTCCTCTCACCCATCCCTTCCTCCCACCTCAAGCCGCACTTCCATTTCCTACCTACCATCTCATCCCGCCTCCTTGACCTGTCCGTCTTCCCTGGACTGACCTATCCCCTCCCTACCTCCTCAACTATACTCTCCTCTCTACTTATCTTGTTTTCTCTCCATCTTCGGTCTGCCTCCCCCTCTCTCCCTATTTATTCCAGTTCCCTCTCCCCATCCCCCTCTCTGATGAAGGGTCTAGGCCCAAAACGTCAGCTTTTGTGCTCCTGAGATGCTGCTTGGCCTGCTGTGTTCATCCAGCTCCACACTTTGTTATCTTGGATTCTTCAGCATCTGCAGTTCCCATTATCACTGATACAATTGAATGGTTTGCTGAGACACTTCAAACAGTAATTAAGATCAATCATTGGTGATGGTCTGGAGTCACATGTATGTAAGACAATTTCCCTCCTTAAAAGCATTAGTGAACCTGATGGATTTCTGCAACAATTAACAATGGGTTACGTTGTCATCGCTGGATTCGTGTTTCATTCCAGATTTTTACTGCTTCAAAATTTTACCATGATAGAATTTGAACCACTTACCGAGAACATTAGCATGAGTTTCGCTCGACTACCAGCCTAGTGACTTTATCATTATGCTACCACAGCCTCCTGCAAAAGTTGCACTTGGTAGGAGCTACATTTGGAAGCTTGGTCTCTTGCGGGTAAAAAAGAATTTTGTTTAGTTTAGCTGATTCTCAATTAAACAAAAACTGAGGAGATACTGAACATTCCCCATGATATATCACAACCAACCAGAGTAGATCTAATTTCTTTGACTTTAAACAGAAGCATTAGAGAAACTGTTTCCTGGAGCATTTTCTATGACAGTGTCTCAACCAATAAGACTTAACTGACCACCAACAAATAATTTGCTTCGCTTACAGTTTAACTTGTTATTCCCTTTGAAATTTGGTGCTCTTGCATCTGTCCTGATGAATACAAAACTAAAAAGTTTGACAGTATGTATCTTTAATTCAACTGTTCAATTTATGTTAAAAGATGAAACAGATGGTGAGCTATTATGTTCATGCACCTTGTGGAAGAATGATGTATCACAACTTTCTGATTCCCACCTTCAGCTATGGAATTCCATTTGTTGCAAGTTGCACTCTGATTTGTGTATGAACAACAGTCAACATTAGACCTTATTACTACATTTGCAGCAAAACCTGCCATTGCAGTTTTTAATTTTTTTTACTAATCATGAAATACAGATCGCAATAATGTTTGTGAAATAAATGACTTCATATAAATATGTCAGGTGAGGAATTATGGTTATTATTGGATGTTAGGTAGATGTCTCTGTTGGGCTGGGGAGGAGTGATTGCGGAGGATAGGCAATATTGGATCAAAACACCCTTATGCACGTGTCTTAATATTTATTTCTATTGACTCCATCACATTAGCAAAGACATTACTCCCAATCCTCGTTCTTCCACATTAAAGATGATTAACAAAGAAAAGAAATTCCTAGATAACAAGGTGTGGATGAACTGGATGAACACAGCAGGCCAAGCAGCATCTTAGGAGCAGGAAAGCTGATGTTTCGGACCTGGACCCTTTATCAGAAAGTCATCTGATGAAGGATCTAGGCCCGAAATGTCAACTTTCCTGTTCCTAAGATGCTGCTTGGCCTGCTGTGTTCATCCAGTTCCAGACCTGGTTATCTTGGATTCTCCAGCATCTGCAGTTCCTATTACACCCCCCCCACCAAAAAAAACCCTACCTAGTTTGGCCATTTTACAACCAGAAAATCTGAAATTTCCTGGAAAGGTCTAGCCTGCGAATCAGCTTTTTAATCCAATAATTATTGATTCAAATTCCTGACAGGCAAGAACTTATATGTTTTCCCAATCAACTTATTAGGCATGTTATTACATACCTTTGTAGCAAAGACACTTGAACCCAGGTCTCCTGGTCTAGAGGAGGGACCTTGCCACTGCACCACAAAGGCCCCAATCAGGAGTGTAATGATGTACAGATTAATTGGTTGCAGTTTGCATGAAAGCCTTTCAATCACCAAGAATAACTGTTGAACCTCTAAGAACAAAGACTCATTTTCTGTTTGACTTCCCATTACACACAATCCTACTTTTGCTCCCTGTTCTCCATGGTGAAGAATGCTTATGTCAAGAATAAATGTATCTAAAACACCTGTACTTCATGCTCACGACGTTTTTCATGATCCTGAAATGTGGAGGAATTTCTACAGTCAGAGGGCTGTGATTCTATGGAATTTATTGCTTCAGAAGGCTGTGAAGGCCAAGTCATTGAGTGTCCTATAGACTGAGACAGATAAGTTCTTGATCTGTAAAGGAATGAAGGGCTATGGAAAAAAGGCAGGACAATGGGGTTGAGAAACATAACAGCTATGATTGAATGGATGAGCAGACTTGATGGCAGAATGGCCTAATTCTGCTCCTCTTTCCATGATCTTTTTGACCTACCAAGCCAACTTTACTGCCTTCTTTTCGGGTGCTGTTAAAAACTGTACCTTAATAATGATGGTGGTAAATGGCATCACTTGTTTGTAGTCAGAGATAATGAAAACTGCAGATGCTGGAGAATCTAAGATAATAAAGCGTGAAGCTGGATGAACACAGCAGGCCAAAGCAGCATCCGCTCCTGAGATGTTATCACTCGTTTGTCGTGAATATTTGAGGTCGCAATAGGTTCTTGTTGCATCCTATTGCTCCGCTTTTATTGACTCTCAAGAGCTGTTTTAGGCTTTGGTTTTGCTTAAAAATAGTTTACATTTTCACCATTTTATTTCTTTAAAAAATATTCTTTTTTGCCCACTTTTTAATCAGCAGAAGAAAATTCAAGATAGACAGGGCACTTAAAGGTATTTGTAAGAATAATGATACTCTATAGTTGACAGATATTGTAAACAGTAAATACAAAACATCACATACTGTAAGTAGAGATAGTAGGAACTGCCGACGCTGGAGAACCTGAGATAACACGGTGTGAAGCTGGATGAATACAGCAGGCCAAGCAGCATAAGAGGAACAGGAAGGCTGACATTTTGGGTTGAGGCCTGAAATGTCAGCCTTCCTGCTCCACTGATCCTGCTTGGCCTGCTGGGTTCATTCAGCTTCTTACTGTGTTATCCCACATACTGTAAGTGGTTGCATTCTGACAGCTCTAAACAAATTGCCCACCATAGTCAAGAGTTCATAATATTTTAATATTTGGATAAAGTGGTATGAATGAAACAAAGCATAAATCTGAAATGAATATGAAAGTACTGGAAATACTCAACAGGGTAGGGTGTAGCAATGGCGAGAGAAACAGAGAAAATGGGCCTGATTTTCCTTTTAGAGTTCGGAACTGCAGGTTGGGCCATTTCTTGATATTGCTTTTCTGACTTCTGAATCTCCCTGAGGTTTTGGTCTCAGAGTCAGGCTGGCATTGGGAACACTGCCAATGACAATTTGTCATTGTCAGTGTCAAAGTTGTGATGTCCATTGGCCTCATCCCTTAACCCCATACAAATTCTTAAGACTTCTTCATGACCCCGAATATCCCCCATGCCCTCAAATACCCCCTCCATATCAACTGCTCTGTACCCTTTTCATACCTTATACATCTTTCAAAAACACTGTCTCTTTCATGGCCACGTGTTCTTCACCCCCAGTCAGCTAAGTATCCATTAAATTCCGGACCAATGAGACTTTGGCAACTCTAGCAATTATTTGGAATGCTTCTGAAACTGACATGGTCAGCAGAGAAGCTTTGAAAATCTCCTCTGTAAAAAACCTCGTAAAAAGGTCAATCAAATGTAGACTTCCATAATATCAATGTTAAAGCATTGATTCCATTAACACATCTTCATCTTGTCCAAATAAAAAAAAGCATTGTAAAAATTAGATTAGACAATAACAATACCATGTAAGATCTTTCAAACTTAATTGTTTAAAGATACTTCATTGCTCATCTTGCTCCCTCAAGCTTCACAAACTGACTTACCTGATAGGGTTCCCACAGGCTTCCAAATTCATCTCAACAAGTTGACAATAAGGTGAGGGTTGGAATTCAAGATCCTCTGAGGTGTGCACATGAGCTCGCAAATTGACACATTTCCTGATTAACAGAAGATGGCACAGGCCAGGAATACACAGGAAACTTGAAATTTCAGCCCTCCAGACCACATTTTAGCATTTACAAAATGTGGGACAAAGTATTCATCGTGAAATATTTGTGCTTGAGGAAGGGGATTGGCAAAACCAGGGATGGGAAAATCAGATCAGCTGTAGGAAATTATCATAGAATCATAGACTTAAACAGTACAGAAGAGGCTTTTTGGCCCATTAAGTCTGCCCCAACAATAACTAATCTAAATCTACATTAGTCTCACTTTCCAAAGCTCATTGCCTTGAATATGATAACTTTTAAATTACTCAACCAAGTGCTTTTTAAGGGCAGTGCTTTCCAGTTTCTCATTACCCTGAGGGTGAAAAAGCTTTGCCTCAAATTACCGCTAAACCTCTTCCTTTCACTTTAAAATTACACCACCTCACTACTGACTGTTCAACTTGTGGGAACAGTTGCTTTGTGTCCACCCTGGAGGTCAACAAGCAGTATTTAGGAAAATTAGCTTCTCAAAGATCAAGCACTTAGGAAGATCCTGGGGTGGTCAAAGGCTGTATAAAAAATGCAAGGTAAAGCATCATTGGGGATTAGCCTTTACCTACTACAATACTGTAACTAATTCTGAACAGAAGGTTGAGAGGTGACTTAATTGAAACATATAAAATAATCACAGGTTTAGATAGGGTGGATAGAGAGAGCCTTTTTCCTAGGATGGTGACGGCGAGCACGAGGGGGCATAGCTTTAAATTGAGGGGTGAAAGATATAGGACAGATGTCAGAGGTAGTTTCTTTACTCAGAGAGTAGTAAGGGAATGGAACGCTTTACCTGCAATAGTAGTAGATTCGCCAACTCTAGGTACATTTATGTTGTCATTGGATAAGCATATGGACGTACATGGAATAGTGTAGGTTAGATGGGCTTGAGATCGGTATGACAGGTCGGCACAACATTGAGGGCCGAAGGGCCTGTACTGTGCTGCAATGTTCTATGTTCTATGTTCTATGTTCAGAAAGGGGTTGTTGTTTCAATGATACTAGAAATGCTGTAATTGATAAAAAAATGGATTAGAAGATGGAATGATTGAATTTCATCTTTTGATTTTTGAGATAACCAATTTAAATTATTTCAAAAATAATTTCAATCAGAATTTAACTTAATCATTTACGCTTCATTTTCTACATTTGACTTGATGTTCATCCATATTCTTAAATATTTTAACCGTGAGCTGGCTATGATACAAAATCATATAAATTCAATGCCATTTTGCTCACCAAGGCAGCTGTCTGACAGCTAAATGTAGTGAGTTTAAGCAATTCCATCTAGGAATTGATTGGCATTAACAGGTTTTAATTTGACATCAATTAGGAATAATTGGATAATCATTCAGAAAGTCTATGCCAATGATAGTGTGGAACATGCAAAACTGCATGTTCTTTTGAATTGTACTTTAAATAAACAAATGGGGACGTGTACAATATGTACACAATACATATTCTACAGGCACACTGAACAAAGAACTTGCACACCAAAAGTAAAGTTCACAGGAGTAGTGTTAGCTTACACTACCTAATTACTAGGTGTTTACCTCAAGATACGAGCACAAACCTGAGACCAAATGACGTGATGCTAATACATCGTAAAACAGGATTAGTGATAGAGAGAAAAGTGCACTTAAATTCTGTCATTCTACCTGACAATATTTCTGTTTAGTTTGGTCAGCTTATCCCCCATTAATTGATTCTAACTGCAGGCATTAGTTAAGGTACTCTTCTGTCCCAGTGGTAGTGCCCCTACCCCTGGACTATGAGACCTGAATTCCAGTCACACCTGTTCCAGAGTTATGTAATAATATCTCTGAACTGGTTAATTAGAAAAAAACATGTTAAATTGAAAAAGGAGGAATTGTTTCTGTGAGCTTCTCAGACCTAGAATTTTAATTTTATTTATTCATTCATGGAATGTGGATGTCAATGGATGGATCAGTATTTATTGCACATCCCTAATTACCCTTGAGAAGGTGGTGATGAGCTGCCTTCTTGAACTCTTGTAGTCTATCTGGTAACGTGAGACTGCTTGAACCAGTTTACAATAAATTTATATAAAACAAAGGACTATGGAAGCTGGAGCTCTGAAACAAAGTCAGAAATTGCTGGAGAAATTCAGCAGGTTTGGCAGCAACTGTAGGCAGAAAGCAGAGTTGGCGTTTACAAGTCCGGTGATTCTTCGTTGCGACCTTATGTTCTGAAACATTTAACTCTGCTTTCCTCCCACTAATGTTGCCAAATCTGTTGAGTTTCTCCAGCAATTTCTGGTTTTGTATAATAATTTATCACTGGAAATGAATAAACATGCAATTAGTGATGTGCTCTAAGTACCGGTCTGCCCAATGACATCCATATCCAGTGAATGAATAATTAAAGGTAAAGGACTAGATCGCTATAATGTTGAAATTGCTTCAGGATGCAACCTTCGCAATTTGAATGTGCACAGGATTTTTCTTTCCCACATGGTGAAATCTAATTTTCAAACTGTAAATCTGACTTTCAGGATATCTTAGTTTCTACATGTCTATGGCACATGTTCTCAAACTCATGTGGCTATAAATTACCTCGGTAGACAGAAATCATTCATGCAAAACCTACAGCTGATTCAGCAAAGCTGAACTCTGATCAGCAAGCTCTTGATACAATGTATGCAGCACCTTGCAAAAACTTTGGTGTTATAGATTTTCTCTTGCCACTTGCTGTTGCAGATAGATGCTTTCCACCAGTGCTGCTTAAGGAGTAATTGATTTATGTGAGTCCAATGGATTATTTATGCCTCACAGCTATACAGAAGTGAAGTGAGAGCCACCGCCTGTTAGACTTTGATTTTTGTTTTCTGATCAGCTCCATGCTTTTCCCAAAGCTTGTTGATAAGCCTGTTGCATGCTGAGCTTGTTTTGTCAGAGAACGGATAATTTCATAATCCAACATGGTGATGTTGGAGAGGACCTTAATAGTAGAATGTCCAAACTGAGTTGAGGGATATATTGTTGATCATGGGGTCTTGACGCTTGTAACAAAAAGCTCTGATAATCATTTTTGGACAGCTCTATTTGTACAGTACATTTCACATCCTCCTTTGTTTACTGTTCCAAAGGCCTTGGTCAGATCACTAAACACTGAGTTGATGTTGTTGTCCTCTTTGTAGGACATTTTTTGAATCTGAAATGCTACAAATATCATATCAACAGTTTCATGTTTGGCACATTGTGATCTTATCCTGCTGTGAAGAGAAGTGAAATACTTTGATGATTTTCACAGAGAGATTTGCTTCCCTTCCATTTGTACAGATTAGTTATGGAAGCATCCTGCACCAAATCCTGGTTCCAAATGGAGCAAAGAAAGTTAATGTGTTTTCTGAGCTTGTGAGTTTCACCATCTTGAGTGTGTCAGCTGCAATGCCATTGGCTTCTGGAGACTTAGACACTAACAGTTACTTTATGACCTTGGTAAATTTGGCTTGAGATGGATCAAGCGTAAGTCCATCCAGCACATGATGCTGTGGAGGTGATTCAATAGCATTATCACACACAACT
Organism: Stegostoma tigrinum; assembly: GCF_030684315.1. Classification (NCBI taxonomy): domain Eukaryota; kingdom Metazoa; phylum Chordata; class Chondrichthyes; order Orectolobiformes; family Stegostomatidae; genus Stegostoma; species Stegostoma tigrinum. The sequence goes on from NC_081356.1 coordinate 91,437,997, forward strand.
GGTTCAAGACGCTTTTGGAAGTGGTCTACATGAAGAAAAATCTTGTGCCTGTTTGTTAGGAGGTGATTGCTAGCTGTTGCAAGAAAGTTATTGTACTATTGCTTTGGAAACTAAGATCTTAATGGAGACCCTTCAGGTCATGTTCATCAGTAACCTTCTGGGCTCTGTAACTTTGCGATCTGGCCTTGTTTCTTCATCTCTCTTAGTTGGGCCCGCATCATGCTTTGTATAATGGTAACAAGCGTTTCTTCCTTGTGATTATGTAGAATCTGTGAGCATTGTGCATCCCATCTAGTAGCTTGATTATGACTTGGTTGTTCATGCTAAAACAACCTTGGCACCTTCATCTGATAAATCTAAGGGCCTCAGATGGAGTGCTGTGAATACTCCTTAAAATTCTTCAAGAATCATCCATATCTATGTTATCTTCTAAGGTTCCAGCAAACTCTGCGGATAATTTTTATTCCCATTCCTGTTTTGTGGCAATGTTTTGTTGGATAGTTTTCAATGAACCTCCATTGTACTTTTAATATTTGTATTCCAAGGGTTAATCATCTGACAAGTCAATGGCCTGCCTGGCATTCACCACCTCCAAGGCAATGGGTAGTGCACATGTGCCTAATGTTTCTGTGCCATATAAGAACATGGTTTGATAGGTTCCAAAATGTATTTGAAGAATCCAAAATGTATTTGAAGATTGTGATAGTGGGGGCTAAATCATTGCATTCAGCGTACAGAAGCTGACTGCTGGAGTTTGCCCTACCAATGATATGGTGATTTAAATCTTTCCTCTAGTATAATGGTCTATACTAGTGCAGGCAGTGAAATCCCCAACATTGATGAGATTGCCGTGATGTGATGTGCCTTTGAAGATCTCATTGTAGTCATCAGGGACTTTTTTTTTGTCTTTGTCCGTACTTGTCAAATTTTTTGTAACAGTGTTGATGAGTATTATATATTTGTTTCTAGTGATAAAACCAGCCCTTGGGCAAGGGTCCCCATTACATCATGATTCCAGATGAAATACTTCCAAATGGTTATTGTCCTGGGTGAGGAGGAATGAATGGTCTCCTGTTCTTTATTCAACTTCTTCTTCATTTAGTGGCAACAAGGTTAATTTATAAAGGATGCCCTTGCTCATGGTGAACTTCTCCCAGCCCAAATTCTGTGATATTTTAAAAGGATCTCTTCTAACAAGGATCTCTACAGTGAAGACAGACTGATTTTATTACCTACTAAAATGTGAAACAAGGCACACTTTCACAAATATTAGAAATGAGAGGTAATTCCAAAAAGTAAAAGTGAAAGAAAAATCAGTCTTTAACTTGTGCATGATAAATAGATTTTGAAATGTTGTGCCTGTTAAGGTGGTAATTTTGGTAGCGCCAAATTTGGTAGTCAAATTATTGCTTAGACAATCTTCATTCTGCGGTTAGCTGAAAGGAATTTCTCTGGATTTCTTCATTCATGGATTTATTAAGGAATTGTTTTCAGCAATCAGGCAGAATCCTTATTTTTTTTACCTACACACACCGGGCTGTCAAGTGGAAGTTCTCAATTGTGCCCTTTCACAGTATATTTTAGCACAGTGGAACTTGAACCATATGCCAGCACTCTCATACATAGAGACCAGGAGTTGTGGTTAGCTTTTACCCCACTTTCTTGTGTACTCCTGGGAGACTAAAACACAAACATGTGTTTTGCCAAGAGATGCTCCATTTTCAACTCATATCAACCCACAGGAGTTCACAGTTCAAAGATTGTAGGAACTGCAGATGCTGGAGAATCTGAGATAACATGGTGTAGAGCTGGATGAACACAGCAGACCAAGCAGCCTCTTAGGAGCAGGAAAGCTGATGTTTCAGGCCTAGACCCTTCCCGAAACATCAGATTTCCTGCTCCTAAGATGCTGCTTAGTCTGTTGTGTTTATCCAGCTCTACACCTTGCTATCTTAGAAATCACCGTTCAGTTTTTTTGAATGGCATCTCTCTCTTTGAAGTTTTGCCGTTTGAAGTTCCTTTGACAATTAGTAAAAAAACTGAGCATTTGCTCACCACACAATCTTGATACTGAAATAGGTTGCATCATAGTTGTCCGACAGGATAATTTCTACCCTAACCATATTGCTACCTTCTTAACTGAATGGAATAGGTTTTGAATAGATCTTTCCTTTCAAGACTGGGTATCCATCTGGTATTGTTTGAAGTAGATTGTGAAAACCCATGAATGGACCTAAAGACGTTACTTTCAGTCTATTGGGTGAGGACTTTAGGGCCCTACCTCGTCATAATGAAGATGTTACAGAGCTGCTTCCTATGAGGCATGAATAGCACAGTGTAGGGAAAGTTAAGTTAGATCAAAGAGAGAAGCACAGGTAGATAACAACCTCTTAACAATGTAACAATATGCTCTGAACCTGATATATCTTAGATTGCCACATATAGTAATACATCGTTAAAATGCACTAAACACTGTTCTAGAGAAGCCCAAGCTTAAACACAGTTCTTGACCTAGCCTTTTCATTAATATTCTGACTTGAACATAAACTCTCAGCCGTTTCCCTAAAACTACATGACAAAAAACAGTCTCCTTCAAATTACCACAGAAAAACAAAGTGAATCAAAAATTTGAACAAGTTAAGCTGGCTACTTATGTTGATGCTATGCAGGAGCAACAAAAATTGTATTAGCAGAACATTGCAGCCAAACTGAAAAATGGTGTTACCTACCACATGAATGAATAATTTGGCAAGTGAATTTCAAAGTGACTGTGGTCCCAGGTATAAATGTCATCCATCAATAATAGCTAGTGGATTAAATCAAGCAGCATGTCTGTTTGGGAGAGATAGTAGGAACTGCTGATGTTGGAGAATCTAAGATAACAAGGTGTACAGCTGGATGAACACAGCAGGACAAGTAGCATCAGAGGAGCAGGAAAGCTGATGTTTCAGGTCGAGACCCTTCTTCAGAAAATCAGATCTTGATTCAGATTTTCTGAAGAATGGTCTCGGCCCGAAACATCAGCTTTCCTGCTCCTCTGATGCTGCTTGGCCTGTTGTGTTCATCCAGCTGTGCACCTTGTTATCTCAGCATGGCTGTTCACAGCAAGCAGTCTACTGTTCCCAGCCACCATCAATTCTGAAGAAGGGTCATCGGACCCGAAACATTAACTCCGTTTTTTTTTCCTTCACAGATGCTGCCAGAACTGCTGGGGATTTCCAGCAATTTTGTTTTTAAGCAGACTACTGACCTTACTCAAGAAGTCTGTGCTTGTAACTCCAGAAAACAATGTCCAACTTTAGATGTGATCCTGCAATTGGACAGTATTTAGTAATCAATCCAAATGGTATCAAGAATTACACAAACTACAGATTTAAGATAATTAGTCAGACTCTCAAAATGGCTCACACTTTTTTGATCAGAATAGATCATCTACCTGGCACTTCTGGATAATGATGGATGCAAGTGCTTTGTCTTATGAAATGCCATTTGGAAATCTATATTCATTACATTAACCACATTTCCATAATCAATCTTCTCTATTATAAATGGAGTAATTCAGTCAAATTAATTAAGCCATACTTAACTTCAACAAAGCTAGATTTTCTTTATCAATCTATGCTTGTTCAAGTGACTGTTTATTTTGATTAATCATCCTCACTTCTAAAACATTTCTCATCATTAAGGTTAAACTGATTACATGGGATTTGCCGGATTTATCCTTACATCCTTTTTAAACCAGGATGTAATTTCTACAATTTTCTCAACCTCTGGCAGCATATGCATGTTTCAGGAAAATTAGGCTGTGGTCAATACCTTCATAATTTCTACCTTTGATGCTAGACTTTGCTGACACTGTCACCCTGGCAACAGCTTAAGCTGTTATCATCTCACAGCCTACCTGTATTCTTTTGCAACTGCATCTTGAAGCCAACTGTTAGGTTTCCTTCTAAATCAACTGTATTATAAAGAACAAAGCTGACCAAACACCAATTATAAAAGTGTTCTGTGATACTGTGGGCCAAAACTATTATTTTCCTTCCACTCAAACTTCTCAAGGGCAAATAGTGATGAGCAATAATTGTTGGCATGGCCAGCGAAGACCACATCCCATGAATGAATAAAACAAAACAACTACGCAAAATAAGCCACTAAGACTCATCAAGGGATGAGCCCAACTGCATACTGTCAGAGATCTTTCTTTGAGACAAGTCAGCTAAGTAATGGGATTTCCTTTTAAAACATCACTCAACATTGTAGGTGACATCAAGACAATAAAAGTTCAAAGTTAGTGAAAATAGATGGTTAAGAAGTTCACATTCTTCAGTCTTCATTAGTATTGTCAGGTTTTTTAAGTTCATGAAATCAAAGACAGCTATCAAAGGAGCACAGCCTTTTCAAGAACATTTGATTGACATACAAATGACCTCTATGACCATAAACGTTATTCAAATTGTTTGCAAAAAAAGTTGAAAAATGTTTGTAATTTCAAGGCAGAGTTACTCAGGGCATGGGATCACGTAAGTCTAACTATTCAAATGATAACAATAAGCACAGCCTTGGTAAAACTTGCTTGAAATAATTAAAGATTTTAATTATAACTGTGTGGTACTTTAAGGTCACTTCTTTTGATTTGTTGAAGTGGCAGTACAAACTTGCTTGCAGCGAGTTTCCATGAAACTTGTCTGATGATATTTCTAATGCTAACAAAAAATTGAGGTCCAATTTTAGAAAAATGTTCGTTAGGCATTATAATTAATAATACCATCAATTGAGCCTAAGCCTGAAGTCAGTTCTCGACCATTGAAGGCTTGGAATTAAGGGCAAAAAAATACCAAGCATAAAAATGTCATTAGAAGATATTAATATTCAACAACTAAGCATTTTGATACTTTCTAAAAATATAACTATTTGTATATATCAATGTATGAAAAGTTGGGAGTAAAAACAGAGAATGCTGGAGACATTCAGCAGATTAGGCAGCATCTGTGGAAAAAGAAATTGGGTTAATGTTTCAAATCAAGTATGCCTCTGCATCTTCTGACGAGGTCTGTCTGCACAGGAGCTACTAGACCTGCTGAGTTTACATTTCTTTTCCAGATCTCCACCATCTACAGTACTTTAAGTTGGTAAGTGTTAAAGCCTGGCAACTGAGATCTCCAATTCACATATAAATGAGAGTCATCGATTTTGGGGCTTGGAATTAAAATTGTACAAATTGCATGAGCATTCAAAAGATAAGCTACAAGCACAATTAATTGGCAATTCATCTGATGGAGAAAATGGAGGCTGTTATGAGGCAATAAAACGTCAGACCTTTCATAAGACCATAAAATCATGAGATGTGAGACCATTAAGCCCATTGAGTCTGCCCCACCATTCAATAAGATCAAAGGATATTTGATAACCCTTAGCTCCACTTTGCTGTCTTTTCCTCATAAAACTCGATTCCTTTACTGATTAAAAAATCTTCCCCAGTTTTGAATATACTTAACTCAGTTTCTACACCCCTCTATTGTAAAGAATTCCACAAATTCATCACACACTGAGAGAACAAATTTTTCTTCATCTCTTTCTTAAAAGGGCAACTCATTATGCTGAGTTTATGCCCTCTGGTGTCCCACAACGGGAAACAACTTTACCACATATACCCTGTCAAGCCCCCTAAGAATCCTATGTGTTTCAATAAGGTCCTGTCTCATTCTTCCATTTTCCATCCTACACAACCGCTCCCTTGAGACAATCCCATTACACCCTGGATCAGCCCAGTGCACCTTCCCTGGACTGCACCCAATTCAGACATTATTTGCAGCTCCAAGGGTACTTGCAGCACCGAGAAAATGGGTGCCAACGAACTCAATTTATTGGATCTCAAATTGTGCATCTATGATTTCCCATGCAGTAACTTCATGACTGTCTCTGAACAGATATCAAGTAGAGGCCAAAGAGGTAGTCAGCAGGGAGGTGCACATTTTCAGTAATCACCTGTTTTACTCTAACCTGGCACTATGGCAGGAATTCAAGAATAAAGAAAGCAGAGTTAATATTCCAGATGACGATAAATAAAATCTTCCCTGATGGCCTATTAGGTGATGCACTGCCAGTTACAGTACTGAGCCAGATGTTCATAGATTTGACTGTTAGTTTATGTTTAGTTAACTCGACTCAGCCAAGGATGCAAGTTAAAGGCAACCTGTGCCTCTTAAATGGGGTGCTGTTCAGTTCGCAGGCAAATCACTTTAATCTCAGCTGCAAACAAACAACATGGAGAACAGAGTCTAAGAAGCTTCTAATTTTCATGTGGCACCTTGGAACTTCTGATGATGGAGGTTACACAAACACAGGGGGCGGGATCAAAAAATGAGCATTCAGTGAGTCAAGATAATAAAATGTGAGGCTGGATGAACACAGCAGGCCAAGCAGCATCTCAGGAGCACAAAAGCTGACGTTTCGGGCCTGGACCCTTCATCAGAGAGGCCAGAGAGGCCATCTCTCTGATGAAGGGTCCAGGCCCGAAACGTCAGCTTTTGTGCTCCTGAGATGCTGCTTGGCCTGCTGTGTTCATCCAGCCTCACATTTTATTATCTTGGAATCTCCAGCATCTGCAGTTCCCATTATCTCTGATACCATTCAGTGAGTCAAGCCTGCTCTGTCATTCAATATGGTCAGAGCTAATCTTGGATTTCAGTTGCACTTTCTTAACTTTCCATCTTCTCTGATTCCTTGAGACATAACAGCCCGACTAATTTGACCTTAAATATAGTCAGTAATAGAGAATCCACAACCTTGTGGAGCAGACGATTTCAATGATTCACGCTCCTTTAAATAAAAGCATTTCTCTTCATTTTGTTACCTGCAATTTTTCCTGCCACTGTGCAGATTTCCAAGATCCCTGAATGGCAGTAAGTTATGGAATCTTATGGTGTCAGCATAATGTTTGGCATCAGTGGAACCTCCAAGTGGCTGTGTGGATACACAGTTTAGAAGCAACATTGCTCTTCACCTCGCCACTTATCCTGAGACTATGTCCCAAAGTGATGGATATCACAGACAGAAGAAATAACCTCTAAATGTTTACCCTGTCAACCCCCTTCAGCACATTTCAACTCAATCAGCTCCTATTTTTCCCTAAGCCATACAATATAGGCTAAACGTACTAAGCTCCTTATTATCAGACAACCTTTTCATTCTAGTAGCCAATTCAGTGAACCTTCCTCCAATGCAAGTATACTGTCACTTTGGTGACCAAACATGCATACAGTACTCCTGACGTAGTCTCATCAAAGCCCTGTACAATAGCAACAATTCGTTTTTTTAATTATGTACTCCAAATCCCCTGAAATAAAGGTCAAGCTTCTTAATTTCTTCTTGTGGTTGTTTATACTTCCTGAATTCTTTGTCCAAGCAGACCTAAGTCTCTCTTAGCATCAATATTTACAAATTTCATGACTTTAAAAAAATTCTCTTTTTAATTCTTGCAACCAAAGTCAATAGCTTCACATTTCTCAAATTATACTCCAACTACTACTTTGTTGCCCACACAATTGACGTGCAAATGTTTCACTGCAGTCCCTGGGTCCACCTCACAACTAACATTTCTGAATAACTTTGAATCATGAGCAAATATACGTACATTGCTCTCTGTCTCCGTCGAAGCCATGGCCATTGTGGCACTCCACTTGTAACTGCCTGCTACTTTGACAATGTCCTTTTTTGTTCATTCATGGGAATGGAGGCATCCCTGGCTAGGCCATCATTTATTGCTCTTCCTGAATTGCCCAGAGAAGGTGAAGTTGAGCTGCCTTCCTGAACAGTTGCAATCCATGTTATACAGATACCCACAGCGCTGTTAAGAAGGGAGTTCTAGGATTTTGACTGAGTGACAATGAATGAATACCTTCTTCCCTTAATTATTAACACTCTCCTAAATTAACTGTGGTATACTGCACATCATCTCCTTTATTTCCAATGTCACTTACTGCAGCTTTTAATCTCATTATCAATGTGTGCAGCTGCTCAATACTCTACCAGCCTCTCATATTTTTACCTTGGCATGCATTGTATAATAGTTAACACTCTCTCTTATCCTTTGCATAGTTCACAAGCAGTTAACAGTAAGTCTTTGGTGAGGTCTTGCATGGCAGTCTGGTTAAAAAGCTAAGCCCAGGAGATCCAGGCAATTTGGCAAATTGGATCCAAAATTGGCTTAATGGCAGGAATCAGGGGATGATGGTCAAAGGCTGTTTTTGTTACTGATAGCCCGTGTCCAGCAACATATCAAAGAATTTGCTACTGGATTCCACATTATTCGTTGTGTATATTAATGACTTAGACATGAATATAGGAGATATGATCAGTAAATTCACAGATGACACAAAAATTGATGGTGTGCTAAATAGCAAGGAGGAAACCCTTACATTACACGGTGATATCGATAGACTGGCCAAATTGGCTAAAGAATGGTGAATGGAATTTAATCCAGGAAAATATGAGGTGATACATTTTGGGAGGGCTAACAAGGCAAGTGAATTCACAGTGAATGGTAGGATGCTACTATGTATAGATGACTAAAGAGACCTTGATGTTCATGTCCATAGATCCTTAAACACAGCAGCATAGGTAGATCAGGTGGTTAAGAAGGCATAGGAAGTAGTTGCCTTTATTTGTCAAGGCATTGAATATAAGAGCAAGGAGGTTGCAACGAAGCTGTATATACTTTAGTTAAGCAACAGCTGGAGTATCGTGTACAGAACTAGTCACCATACAACAGGAAAGATGTGAATAGTGAGGGTACAAACAAGATTCACTAGCTTATTGCCTGGTGTAGAACAATTCAGCTATGAGGAGAGACTAGATGAGCTGGGTTTGTTTTCTTGCAAAGAAAGCTGAAGAGGGATGACCTGCACAATTGACAGGGAGGATAGGGAGAAATCTTCCCTCTTAATAGAGGTGTCAGTAACCGGGGGACACAGTTTTAAGGTAAGAAGCAAAAAATTTAGGAGGGATTTTAGAAAAAAAGCCACTCAGAGTGTTGTGAATATTTAGAACTCACTGACTAAAATGATTTTGGAGGTCAGAAACCTCAAGACATATCAGGAGAATTTTGACAGCACTTTAAAAGCATACAAGGCTAAGTATCAAATGCTGGGAAATAGATTACAATAGAATTGAGTTTGATGATTCATGCAGACACAGTGGGCTGAAGGGCCTCTTTACATGCTGTTAAAGCCTTAGGGCTCTAAATAAACTGATGACTCTAAAGAAAGTAGGAAAGTAAGATTTGAAGAGGATGTAAGGAGTCTGCAAACGTGTATAGACAGGTTAAGCGAGCTGCCAAAAAAAAATGTCAATGGACTACAATGCGGAAAAATATGAATTTGTTCACTTTGCCTGCAAGAATATTACAGAAATATATGAATTAAATGGAAACAAATTCTCAGGTAAAGAGGAGTCTGGTCCTGGTATATGAATCACCGCAAGTTGCTGTACAGGTGCAGCAAGTGATTAGGAAGACAAACGGAACATAGCTATTTATTGCAAGGGAAATGGAAGTTATTGTAAAGATACTTTGGGAGAGTTGAATGGAACTTTTGTGAAGCTATATCTCTAGTCTTCTGAAAAATATTAGTCTCAACGTTTAAGGCAGGATTTCAGAGAATGTTCTCTTGAGCGATACCTCCGATGTGGAAGTTATCTGTTGGTCGGTTTGGGCCTGCATCCACGTAACTGAAGAGAAGCTGAACTTATTGAAATCATCATAAAATCCCTATAGGCCATTTGGCCCAACAAGTCCACACTGCACCTCTGAAGAGCATCCCACCCTGACTCATTCCCTTAACCCTGCATTACCCCGTATCTAACCCACATATTCCTAGAAACTATGGACAATTTAATATGGCTAATCCACCTGCCCTGCACACCTTTAATGAGGGAAAAAACCTGAACACCCAGAGGAAACCCACACAGAAACAGGGAAAATGTGTAAACTCACACAGACAGACCCCAGTGGTGGAATTGAACCCGGGTCCCTGGTGCTGTGAGGTAGTAGTGCTAACCACTGAGGCCACTGTGCCATGTAGAAGATCCCAAGGGGACTTGACAAGGTGGATGCAGAAAGGATGTTTCTTCTTGTGGGAGAGACTAGCTCTTGAAAATAAGGGGTCTCCCATTCTAGACAGAGATGAGGAGGATTTTGTTCTCTCAGAAGAATGAAGGCCTTTGGAACTCTTCCTCAGAGAGCAGAGGAGGTGGGGTCATTGAGTACGTTTAAGACAGAGCTACATGAATTTTTGAGTAACAAGGAAATCAAAGGCTATCGGGGTACACAGCAATGTGGATGTCAAACCACAGTCAGATCAGCCATGAACTTATTCAATGTTGCAGCGTGTCAGCAACACTCCTATACTTAACTCGTATGCTGGCATGTATATTTGGATACCAGATCTCCTAACTGTACTGGCTACCTGCTGGTGAAGTTACACAAAGTTACAGGTAGCATGAAGCAGTTTAGGTAACTTATAGCCCACATAATGACCTTAGAGTTAATCAAGACTATTCATTCCACTATGGAGTGACTTCTCAACTCTAATATATGCATATGCAGAATTAATCAGTTTTATTTGCTTGGCTTTGTTGTTGGCCTTCATGCTGTTTGCAGGCAATAGCATTGAGGGAAATTATATCTCCTAATCATCAATGCTGACATTTGCTATTTAGAAGCGTCGGAATAGGAGTAACCAATTCAGCTAGTCAAGACTGCTCCATCTTTTAATATGATTGCAGCGACAAAACACATTTTACCTTTTACCCACACTGGGCCCATAAACATTTACAACATGGGTAATCTAACAAAATCTATGTTAAACACACTCAAAGACTAAGTGTCCACAGCTCTCTCTGGTACAGAATTCCAAAGAGTCACAACTCTATTGTAAAACAAACTCCTAATCTCAGTCCTAAATGGCATCCTCCTTATTTTTAAATTGTTCTACTGGTCTGGGCTCCTCAACCAGGGGGAAACATTTTACCTACAGAACTCTCGCCTATCCTTTTAAAAATTTGCAGGTTTCAATAAAGTCAACTTCCATTCTTTAAAACACGAGAAAATAAAGACCCAATTTAACCAATCTATCTTCAAAGGGCAGTCTGAGCATCCTAGTGACCCTTAGGTATCCATCTGATTCACCCTGCATGATTGCAAAAGGATGAAGAAATTATTGCAAATGAAATGTAGTTGGAGTTTGCAAACTTGTGATTCAAGTATTTGCCCCTTCAATGGCTTAGTGTCCAGTAGGCATGGATTTTGCACTATCAAAGTGACACTGACTTTGTCCACCCAAGGCCTTGTCCTGGATGGTTTTCACTTGTATTTCGCTTCCAGAGAGCAGCATAAGATAGTGGGGAACACAGCTCACCATCACCATTATGGTCTGCCTGGTAATGTGGACATCCAATCCCAAGCTCCACGTCTGGTGAACCTGTCTTACATTCCCTTTCTGGCAAAAATATCTTTCCTCAGGTAAGGAAATCAAAATTGCACACAGCACTCCAAGTAAAACCTAATCAATCATCTATACTACACAAGCAAGTCTTCACAATTCCTGTACTTAAATCGTCTTGTGATAACGGCTATCAATGTTAACCTTCAATGGCTTATTGACACGGACAACTAAATCTCTATCAAACACTTTCAAACTTCATACCATTTAAGAAATACATACCGTACCTCCAAAGAAAATGGATAACCTCCAATTTTTCTCATTACACTTTACCAGTCACATTATTACCCACACACACTAAGCCAGTCCACATTTATCTAAATCTTCTCTATGTCTTTCTCAAAGCACATACATTGTTAGCTCTGTTTGTGCACAGTATAGCATAGCATGCCAAGATGGTGAGGAATATCCTGTCTGGACAGTACTGGACGACACCCCACAGACTCCTCTAAGTCTCCCAACTTGCCTTGATCCCTTACAGTTGCCTAGCGACACAACAGGTCCACAGAGGATGTCATATCTCTAACTCTGCACTCAACCCTGGAACATCTGGACAACAAAGACATATACCTCAGACTCCTGCTCATTGACTACACTTCTACCTTCAACACCATTATCTCCTTCAGACTGATCTAAAAATTGTGTGAATTCGATCTTGGCTCTGCCCTCTGCAACTGGATCCTCAGCTTTCTGACCCACAGGCTGCAATCAGTGAGGATAGGTAACGGCACCTCCTCCACAATAACACTCAACACTGGATCCCCCACAAAGAATGCATCCCCAGCCCCCCTCTGTACTCCTCGTACACCCACGACTCTGTTGCTATTTTCCAAATGAACACCGCCTACATTTATACCACCACCTTAGTGGGATGGCTATCTAACAACTACAAGCCAAAATACAGAAGGGAAATAGAGGGCTTGGTGTCCCGGTGCAATAAGAACAATCTGTCTCTTAACATTGGCAAAATGAAAGAACTGATCATCAACTTCAGAAAGAAAGGAGGAGAACACACACCCTTCTACATCAACAGAACTAAGGTAGAGAGAGTGAAGAGCATCAAGTTGCTTGGAGCGATGATAACCGACACCTGTCCTGGGCTTCCCAGGTAAATGCAACAGTCAAGAGGGTAGAACAACACCTGTTCTTCCTCAGGCAGCTCAGGAAACTTGACATATCCACCAGATCCCTCACCAACATCTCCAGACGCATCACTGAAAGCATACCGTATTTGTGCTTAACGGCCAGGTTTGGTGACTGCTCTGCCCAGGACCTTAAGAAACTACAGAAGGTGGTGTGCACAGGCCCAGACCATCACAGATGCCAACCTTCCATCTACGAACTCCATTTACATGGCACACTGCCATGGAAAGGCAGCCAATATCATCAAGATCTATGGCACCCTGGTAATGACCTCCTACAACCTCTTCCGTCAGGCAGAAGATACAGAAGCCTGAACACACACAGAGCCAAGTTCAGGATCAGCTTCTTTCTGGCCATTATCTGGCTGTTGAATGGACTCTAGCCTCAAATAATGTAACCTGTATGCCGCTATGTCTGATTTATCTGTACATCCTTTGCGTGCTGTGATTTGCATATACCACTCATAAGCAATGGTTTTCACTGTATTTTGGTACGTGAGACAATAAAATCAAAATCAAATCCAACTACAGAACCTCATCATCAGCGATCCTATTGTCTGTTCCACCACAACCCTGGTTGAAACATGTGCACCAACTTCATAAAGGTGCCATGCTGGCTGAGTGACTGAAACATAACATCAAAAAGGGAGTTCCTCGTGCGCTCCAACCCTTATCCCATCCTAAACCAAATCAACCGTAAAGCCTGTTTCACCTCTGTACAGTCCATCATTATATTTACATGAGTTATGGTGCAGTGATTTTCTCCTCATACAACAACACCTATGGATCTTCCACAAATGATGGGATGCTTTTAGCCAGCATTCTCCTCCTTGAGACGACAGTGTTTGATTTACAAGTACCACTGGCAATGTGCTGCCTGCCTTAACCAGCATTTGATACCCCAGAGCATTCTCCCTGTGTGCATTGCAAAAGGATGAAGAAATTATTGCAAATGGAATGCAGCTGGAGTTTGCAAACACATTTCTGGTAATTGTCCCTTCAATCGCCTAGTGCCAACAGATATGTATCCTGCACTTTTATTCATCAAAGTGACATTCTCTCTGCTCACCTGAGGCACTGACCGAGATGTCTTTTAGTTGCATTTTGCTTCCAGAGAGCAGCCCGTGATGATAGTGTATGCAGCTCACTATCACCATTACGGTCTTCCTGGTAACCTGGATACCCAGCTCCATACCTCCTTTTACCTTGGTCTACTCCGAAAGCCCATTTCCACCCAACACTGCCATCATCATACTTGTTGGACCATCACAAATGCTTTAGCACACCCTAGGCTGGACTGCCCCACCACTTCTGGCAATGATGTCCCCCAATGTCTCAACAATCCCCACTTTCACCTTCCCTAGAGATCGGCAGACAGATTAATTTCGATGAATGGCACTAGACATGACTGACCAAACCCCAGATGCTGTCTTTGCAGTTCCCCAACTGACAATACACAATTCCACTGACTGCTGGTGCTGTCCCTACAGGACTGACCACTGCTCACTCCCTGGAGTGTGATTGAACAAATCCTCTGACTATGGCCATGCAGACCACTAACCACGGCCAAGACCCTGGATTTTGTGCAAACTGTGCCCATGGCTGATAGTAAAAGGAACCCCTGACTGACAGAGGCACTCCTCTCACTGTGACTGGACTAAAACCCATACCCAATTTCCAACATGGCCATTTGGTTGAATAAATATTTTGGCGTGCCATACAGCAAGCTAATCATGAACAAAAATGAAGTTGCTGGAAAAGCTCAGATAATAAGAACTGTTGATGCTGGAATCAGAGATAACAAAGTTTGAAGGTGGAGGAACACAGCAGGCCAGGTAGCATCAGAGGAGCAGGAAAGCTGATGTTTCATTTCTGAACAAGACCCGAAACATCAGCTTTCCTGCTCCTCTGGTGCTGGAAAAGCTCAGCGGGTCTGGCAGCATCTGTGAAGGAAAGATAGAGTTCACATTTTGGGCCCAGTGACCCTTCCTCAGAACTGATGGTGGTTGGGAAAACATCAGAAAATAAGGAGGTGGGTTGGGTAGGGATTAAACGACAGGATAGAGCCTAAAGAGAGAGAAGGACAGTTGGACAGACAAAGGAGGTGATAATGATCAAGCTGGGAGGGTGAATAGTTGTTAATGGGGTCTATTAGTGAACAACAAATGGTAGTGTGTAATGACAGACTATGTGATAACAAGGCCTGGTGTGTGGGGTGGGGGCTGGGACATGGGAGAGTTTAGGCCCTAAAATTATTGATTTTGATGTTGAGTCCAGAGGGCTGCAGGGTCCCCAAGTGGAGCTTCGCTGGAACACTGCAGCAAGTCACAGGCAGAGATGTTGGCCAGGGAATGGGGTGGTGCATTAAAGTGGCAGGCAACAGGCAGCTCAGGGTCTTTTTTGCAAGCCGAATGCAGATGTTCTGTGAAGTGATCACCCAGTCTACACTGTGTAGAGGAAACCACATTGTGAGCAGAGAATGCAGTAGACTAGATTCTGGGAAGTGCAGGTGAAGGCAGTGCGGACGATGGTGCCCGGGTAGGAACGGTCCCTGTGGAAGGCAGACAAGGGAGGGGAGGGGAATATGTGTCTGGTGGTGGCATCTTGCTGGAGGTGGTGGAAATGGCGTCTGATGATCTTCTGGATGTGGATGCAGGTGGGATGTAGGTAAGGACAAGGGGGTCCCAATCACTGTTGCAGGGGGGGAAGAAATAGGGTGAGTGTAGGAAGTGTGGGAGAGGGTCGGACCTGATCGAGGGCCCAGTCAACCACAGATCTGGGGAATCCTCGGTTGAGGAAGAGGTGGACATTTCAGAGGCTCCCTAGTTGAAGTTGGCCTCCTCTGAACATATATGACAGAAATGGAGGAACTGAGAGAATGGGATGGAGTCTTTACAGGAAGTGGGGTGTGAGAATGTTTGGTCCAGGTAGCAAGCTAATCATCCATCCCTGGAAAACTGACAAACGTGACAATTGTGTGCCTGTGCAAAAGTGCTCGTCAAAATGACGATGCTAATAGCTTTTGGCTCTAGCTGAAGCACTAATGCATTAAAAGACATTCTACGACATGGCAAGCCAAGGATGCTACAAGCACGCAGGTAGATGCTAAGTGAGTGAATGCTAAGAAAGCAAGCGAGCAGCCCTGGATTGCAGGCTGACTAAATTGATGAGCAAGATGTCTATCTGTACGCACAGAGTCCTTGCAGCAGCCTTTCAATGCTAGGTTGTCGGGGTAATTTAAGTCTGGACTTACTAAGCATCCTGCAAGTGGATCAGAGAAGTGCCATGATGGCTGTGGAGGTATGGCAATTAACAGAGACTAATGTCCATGGATTAGTGTGTGGGTGGTGTCCGCAGATTATGAGATATTGTTTGGTCCTGAGCAACATGGAAGCTCCTCATGGCCAGTAGTGACCAGGCACCTGCTCTGTCTTCCATCTTGAGAATACTCAACATCTAGTTTGTTTAGTGCATTTGGAAAGATAGGAAGCTGAATGTTAATAAAGCGAGTTGTGGCATTAATAAGGTGTTTAACAAACTCCAATCCTGCTTAATTGACAAATCCCTGCTGCCTAGCAAGAAACTCATGCAAATGTATAAAAAGTGCATCAATTTGCTTCTGATGTTGAGATAGGCCTTTAGACCACTTGCCTGATTCTGCCCCAAATCATTGCCAGCACTGCTCAGATCCCCATTAGATTCTGTCCGAGAAGTCACAATCTCAGAATGAAATGAGGACGTGTCTTCTCTCAAAAGGTTACAGATTTTCTTGTATTCTTACCAAGTAAATGTGGACACTTATCAAGTCAAAGATTGATAGTTGTATCAGTGATAATGGGAACTGCAGATGCTGGAGAATCCAAGATAACAAAGTACGGAGCTGGATGAACACAGCAGGCCAAGCAGCATCTCAGCAGCACAAACGCTGACGTTTCGGGCCTAGACCCTAGACCTGCTCTCAGATGAAGGGTCTAGGCCCGAAACGTCAGCTTTTGTGCTCCTGAGATGCTGCTTGGCCTGCTGTGTTCATCCAGCTCCACACTTTGTTATCAAAGATTGATAGTTATCTAGATATGTATAAAATTAAGGAATATGGGGATAGTAGAGAAAGGTTTCTTTTCTTTATTCATTCATGGAATGAGGGCATCACTGGCTAGGCAGCATTTATTGCCCATCCCTAATCACCCAGAGGGCAGTTCAGAGTCAACCACATTGCTGTGGGTCTGGAGTCACATGTAGACCAGAACAGGTAAGGATGGCAGTTTACGTCCCTAAAGGGCATTAGTGAAGCAGATGGGTTTTTCCAACAATTGACAGTGGATTCACAGTCATCATTAGACTGTTAATTCCAGATACTTATTGAATTCACATTCCACCATCTGTGGTGGTGGGTTTCAAATGCAGGTCTCCAACAATAATACCACTAGGCCATTGCCTCCCTTTAAAGGTGGCTTTGAGTTAATCTTAAATGGCAGACTCAAAGGGCCAAATTGTTACTGCTGTTCGTGTTTCTTATGTTCTTAAATCAGAGACAGCTGAGTAGTTGGTTGCAGGTGTGGGGGGGGAAGGAGTAGTTGTCATTGGTAATATGTGTGGAACCCAACATTGTCGTTTATCAGTGTGGAGCTAGATGAACTCAGCAGGCCAGGCAGCATCAAAGGAGCATGAAAGCTGACATTTCGGGTCTGGGCCCTCCTTTGGTTTTTCCTGATGGAAGTGAGTGACAGGATATAATTGGGAAATAGAAGAAGAGAAAGGATAGATCCTTGGGGGTGCCAGAGACATTGATGCAGATGCAGGAAGAGAAGACATTGTGGATTTTATGCTGGCACAACTGGTTAGAAAAGAATTGAAGGAGAGAAGGGCAGTTCCATCCAACTAGAATAGCAAGTAGATGCATTCCAAGAGGCTGAAGTGGATAATTATGACAAAGATTGAATTGGGGTCAACATCAATGAAAAGAGATCATTTTTCTTTGTCACTCACACTAATTCAATTTCTATATTAGTAAAGGTCATCTTAGTACTTTAGTTGGGGCTGAAACCTAATTGCAGAAGTTTAAACATGGATTTGTAGGAAAGGGTTTGGTTTCAGGATTTTCAATAGGAAAGAAAGGTAGGAGATGGCAGCATTTTACAATTATAGAAGGACCAAGTATGAGATATTTTTTGATGACAAACAATCTGAAGGATAAGTGCACAAATATCCAAAGGGGCAGAACTGTTAAGCAGATCAGATATGTGGAAACCAGAAAGGTTCAAATGGGTGGTTAGCAGTTTGGTCTAAACACACTTGACGAAGCAGCATTGTTGCATGGACAAAATGTTTTGGACAAGGCATGAGGGGAGATAGCAGAAGAACTAGAGAAAGATGGGAGTTCACAATGAGTTCACAGAGATTTTGCAACATAGGAATAGCTCCTGTTGGATTAGATAAAGAACAGAAAATCAAGATGAAGTGAAAGCTATAATTTGACATACAGAAGTTACAAGGTAAGTTGGAGTACAATTTAAATGTTAAATATAAGTGTTTAAAGTGTTTGCAATAACTTCCCTGCAGCTGTTCGAGGAGTAAAATGTTTCAGACTAAAAGCTGTGAAGCTCATTCGGTGATCAGAGTTAATGAGGATCTTTGTAGAAATGTAAATACTACAATATGCCTTGAATTCTGAAAAATATTTTGACAACATCCAGTGAGTCTATTTCAATGATAGTTTAACTCATTAACATGTCCTGTTCTGTTCATATATTAAACATTTATTACTCAGTAGCTTCTAATATTTCATTTTTGAGTCTTTGATTGGCTCTTGCAGGACTTTGATTTAAAATTGGGAAGCTGAGCTACACATACAACTTTATGGAACAGACAGAAATTGCTGCAGCAATTCAACAGGTTTGGCAACATCTGTGGGAAGAAAGCAGAGTTAATGTTTGAGTACAGTGGCTCTTCATCAGATCTCCAACATCCACAGTTCTTAGTTTTATTATGTAACTTTGTGGGATCATAGAATCCCTACGGCATGGAAGCAGGTCATTCAGCCCATCAAGTCTACACCTACCCTCCGAAGAGCATCCCACCCAGGCACACCCCATAACCCTGCATTTCCCATGGCTAACCTATCCAGCCTGCACATCATGGGCAATTTAGCATGGCCATTTCACCTGGCCTGCGCTGTGGGAGCAAACTCCACACAAACAGTTGCCCAACAGTAGAATCGAACGTGGAGCCCTGGTGCTGTGAGGCAGCAGTGCTAACCACTAAGCCACTATGCCACCCTTCAGGGGTTGAGCTTGATAGCTTTTGCTACTTAAGTAATCACTTTATTCACTTCAGATCTTTTTGGAACTTGTCAGAAAAAAATGCTTTGTTTAAAAAATTTTTGTGAATTTTATTAAAATGATTGCATGGCTAAGTTTAAAAGGGCAATGTGACAATGTTATAATTCAGGTTATAAGTGTCAAGAATATTGTGCATAAAACAGCAAAGTGCTGATATTTCTACTTTAATTAAAAATAGGCATAATAAGTTTTTGTAAGCTGTATCATGGAAGTAGTTGAGGAATTTGCATCGTCCCCTCGGCTGCAAGCAGCATACCTGACCATGACCTACATGACCTGTGTGCTTTTGGTCAGTGAACAAATGCTTCTCTCCTGTCCCAGCAACATATTTCAACTTAATCCCAAGATTTAAATTGCAATGGCGGTGAAGAGAGAAGCAAACAATGAAAACATATCTGCAATAATAACCCTTTGTCACTTCCCAATTGGCTGATGAGCCAGATAGCTGTAGAAATGTTACTAACTCAGCGATGGAGAGCAGGTTATCATTTAGTAAGTACTCCTGCTGATGACCGCTGCATGAACATTGCAAGGGTATGTATGGTGGGACAAACATCTTTCAGAATTGCAGTGCAGGAGGCAAATGTGAAAGCAGGTGTAAGGTTAGAAAAATATGAGAAGACCTCCATTCATTCTGTGCCTGTCCATCCAAGTTCAGAAAGGCCAAGTTTGGTGGGGGAAATGATCTAACATGGCTTACTTGCCCCACTGGTACAGGTTGGCCCCTATAGAACATTATACTTAATTGTGGAGCAAAAAAAAAAGCCATTGAGTCTAAAGAATTAATTACAACCATTAAGGATCCCTGATTATTTTTGGAAAGAGCATGTGTGAGAATTACTGAGGGGGATTGTAAGTAAAAGATATCATTTAGCTTTTGAGCTCCCCGTAGATCTGAAGGCTAGGGAGAAGTCTCAATGCTTCCTATTTCTTGTAGAATGTCCTTGTGTTTAGATGCTCAACCACTTAACCTCTAAGATGGTGATATCCAAAGGCTATTGTTGCTTCACCAGCCTTGTTTAAGTGAAAATACTCAGTAGTATGGCTAAAGAAACTCTGCAGGTTTGCCAGCATCAATGAACAGAAATCAAAGTTAATGTCTCAGGTCCGGTGATCCTTCTTCCAAAAGTAACAAAACAGACATATGTTTTCTCTTTAGATCTGCAACACTTTCTACCCAATCTTTTCACTCATAGAATAAGTGCCCGATGCAGGAAAATTTACCATCTATACTTCAAACCTCCTTGTTAATGTTCAAGAGCAAATGCCTCATTCCGGAGGAAAACCAAGGTGGAACAAGTCGTGCACTTGGTTGACTTTTGGAAGTGCGTGTCTGTGGTGATAGGATGGTGTGCAAAACACTCAGCTCGTACTACCCCAGCAGTAGTCACCTCTGTGGTCATGAACAGAGGTGCATGTATTTTACTATTAAAATGTTTTGACTTTGATATACTACAGCAGCCCTGAAAAGGCTTTAACGAGACAATGACAGATAAATAAATGGCTGATTATTCTTTTACCTTTCACTGAAGTGTTAATATTTTATGGACCCTCAGATTAGGGCTAAAATAATGCAGCTGCACTACATCACCAACACTTCACTAATTTTTTTCATCACTCACGCCTGAGTTATTAAAAATTAACAGAACTTGAACTATCAGGTAAAACTTCGAAAAAAGAGAGGAATGGTAAGTTTCATTTGTGAGGTCTGTGATTGAAAAGTCATTTATGATCTGCTTTTAGCTATTTCTGAGTTATTATTCACTTTAATTTTCCCTAGAAGGGCACAATATCACGAATCCCTTCTTTATTGCTAGGTCAAAATCTCTGATTTTCTACCCAACAGGATAATCTTTCCACAGTAATTGCAGCCTGTAAAGCCGCTACCTCACCTTCACCTTCTCCAGGTAATTTGGCATTGGTGAGATACCCGCATAAATATTTTTAAAACCCACACGCACAAAATGACCAAAAAAATTACATTTAGAAATTTCTGAATTGTGAAACAGATTTTGTGTAAGTGGACTTCCTTTTAAGCACAGAAAAATTAGGTTACTACATTTTGAACAATAGCTCAAGGATTTGCAAACAGCTCCCTCTTGTGGGTATACATCTTTTTCTCTGGGGTAGGGGTAACTTGCGTCGAGCAAATGTGATGACAGTTTAATAACTACTCTATAAAAATTAGCACAGCTAATTTCAAAATCATGAGGAAATTGGTTTAAAATACTATTTATGAAATGCTTATTCATAATATTTTATAATGCATTGTTTTGTTAAAATCATAAAAAAAACTTTGTTAGTCCAAATCTTTAACTTTCAAAGTTTTACCTTGACAACCAAAAGAGTAAAAAAATTAATTCACTACAAATGAATTGGGATAAATGCAAACCTGTAATCAATATTGGGGGAAAAAAAGTTGTTTTGAACCAGGAGTTAATTGAAAAACTGTGATCAGAGATAATGGGAACTGCAGATGCTGGAGAATGCAAGAATACAAAGTGTGGGGCTGGATGAACACAGCAGGCCGAGCAGCATCTCAGGAGCACAAAAGCTCTCTGATGAAGGGTCTAGGCCCGAAAAGTCTGCTTTTGGCTCCTGAGATGCTGCTCGGCCTGCTGTGTTCATCCAGCCCCACACTTCATTGATTAAAAAACATTTGGTTAATATTTATATTAATTTTGGCTGAGATCTGGTAAAATGATCTTAGGGGTCTTCAGACTTTCTCTGAATGTGGGTTTAAAAATCAATTCAAATTACCTTGATAAAAGCAAAGTACTACAGATGTTGGAGATCAGAAATAAAATCGGAAAAATACTGGAGAATCTTGGCAGGATTGGCAGCTTCAGTGCAGAGAGAAATGGAGGTAATATTTCAAGTCCAAACTCAAGGAAGAGATATAGAGAATTGGAACGTTAACTCTGGTCTCCAAAGAAACTGCTGCACCAGCTGAGTTTCTCCAGATCATTTTGCTTTTATTTTAAATAAGTATAGACTTATATAGGATTAGAACGCATGATAAAATTTTTAATGGGCAAGATGACTTTAGGAAGTGTGTACTTACTTTTGAGCATCTGAATTTTCAGAGGTTGTTAATGCATTGGGAGTAATTCAGAGATTTGTTAAACTAATACCGGGGATGAGCAGATTGCCTTATCAGAAAAAGCTAAACAGGTTAGGCCTTTATCCTGAGCATTTAGAAGAGTCAGAGATGACTTAATTGAAACATAAATGAGCTTGAGGGGACTTGACCAAATGGATGCTGAAAGGATGTTTTCTGTTGTGGGAGAATCGAAAACAAGGGATCATAGTTTAAAAATAAGGAGTCACCCTTTAACAGAGAGGTGAGGAAACATAATTGTTCTTTCAGAAGTTCCTGATCTTTTGGAATTCTCTTTCTCAAAAGGCAGTGGATGCAGGATCTATAAATACTTTTAAGATATAGTTGGATAGATTTTTGGTTCCCTAGGGGATAAAAGATTTTGGGATTTTGTAGGAATGTGTAATTGGGGTTAAAATCAGATCAACCATGACCTTATTGACTGGAAAAGCAGACTTGAAGGGCTGAGTGGCCTACTGTTGTTCCTTGTTTGAATGTCTGTGAAGAGAAAGACCTTTCAGTACATGACAAGTTCCTACAACTCTGCTCAGAAAGTATAATTCTGAAAGAAATGGATGAACATCATTATGCTCAGAAACTCCACTCTCATCAATTCTCAGCTATCTGTGTATGATTCAGGTGAAGATACATTTTACAGAGATAGAGAACTAAAATGTTCCCAAATGTACCAAATAGGCCACCTGCTGATAGATCAGAACTGCAGTTTGCTCATGTTGAGCTTCCTGGGTTTTATTTGACTAATTTATGGAGTCAAAGAGTCCTACAACATGGAAACAGACCCTTCGGTCCAACTCATCCATGCCAACCAGACGTCCCAGTTTGACCTCATCCCATTTGGCCCATATCCCTCTCAACCCTTTCTATTCATATACCCATCTCGGTGCCTTTTAAATGTTGTAATTGTACTCACCTCCTCTGGCAGTTTGTTCCATACATGCACGTTCCTTTGTGTGAAAAAGTTACTCCTCATTCACCCCATCCATGCCCCTCATTATTTTATAAACCTGTCTAAGGTTACCCGTATTTCTGACATTCCAGGGGAGAAAGCCGCAGCCTATTCAGCCTTTCCCTATAACTCAAACCCTCCGGTTTTGGCAATATCCTTGTAAATATTTTTTGCACTCATTCAAGTTTAGCAACATCCTTCCTACAGAAAGGCGACAAAAAGTGTACACATTATTCCAAACATGGTCTCATCAGTGTCCTGTGCAGAGGGAACATAATGCCCTAACACCTGTACTCAATGTTCTGACCAATGAAGGCTAGCGTGCCAACTGCCTTCTTCACTACCACGTCTACCTGTGACTTCACCTTCAAGGAACCATGCACCTGCACCCTTGGTTTATTTGAATTTAAGAATTCATCTTTCAATGGAGAGAGTATTTATAAATTTTCACCATCAATGCAGAAACTTTAGCTTTTTTTTGGTGTCCTAGAAAATTCAAAAATCGTTTGTGTTCATGTTGTCAGAGTATCTCAGATGTCATATTATGTGTTATTTGCAGAATCATTAATTGATGGCTTGGTTTTTCAGTATGTTAGGAAAAATTGTTTAATTGCTGAAAGGGCTAGAATTATTTCTGGCAGGTCTTTGATTGGCAAAAGGAATAGTTGGAGTGTATCAGGTCAGTGGCGAGCTGGAGTGCGAGAAAAATCTCTGTTCTTGGGGTGTCTTTTGTTTCTCTTGAAAATGAAAGGGATTAGATTGGCTGGAATAAACAAGTGTAAACTGATTGAGCCATTGAATAATATAATATACAATCTTTGGCATAGCTAGTATGTTCCTGCTTAGAAAACTCTACCATATTGTGTAATAATATTTAAGATCTAGTTGACATTCACTATCATCCCAAAGATCAACCTCCCTCTAGTTTCAATGTTAAGTG
The DNA here is from genome assembly GCF_030684315.1 of Stegostoma tigrinum. Lineage (NCBI taxonomy): Eukaryota > Metazoa > Chordata > Chondrichthyes > Orectolobiformes > Stegostomatidae > Stegostoma > Stegostoma tigrinum. The sequence continues at coordinate 91,461,982 of NC_081356.1, forward strand.
CCATTTAAATGAAAATTTCTTAATCTCACTCACCTCTCTGACCACCATGGACATACGAGGTTTGGAGTCTGTAGATTACTGCAGTATTACTGTCAACTCTGTATTGGGTTTACAAGTCATAGTCAATCACTGAGCTGCATTTTGCTTTATTCTTTTCCTATCAGCTTCGACAAAATGCTGGAGTGCTGAAGCCAATCTTTCACCTAACCTGCCTCTACATTTGGCAGCCACTCTGGATGTCTCTGAAATCCTGGGGTGTGATCACAATTCCCATTTTTAAACGCCCCTTTTGTCCCATCACTGGAATCAAATTACTGGAGAACCTGCTCGTGCTTTGTGTTGGCTGATCCAGGATTTGCCCTGATTCTTGAACCTGGAACAGACATTCAGGCCCTAGATGTTGAATATGTCATAAAGAGGAGCCAGCATGTAATAAAAATGTAAAAGTCATACTTGTATCATTTTCTAGTACAATCGATAATTTAATATATTGCTCACTCCACCATTACCATCCATCAAGGGGACCAACCCTGTTCCAAGAAAAATGGGGAGCTAGTCAACCACCCAATAACTACAGCATTATCCAATCTCTTCTTTACCAAAGAAAAGTCCAAACCAACTTCTTTAACTTTTCACTGTTGTCTAAGTTCTGTGTACCTACTATTAAATTTGTATTCACTACAGGGGAAGAATGGCCGTCTATCCTATTGTTCAATAAGTGGATCTGCATGTCTTCAGATGGACTGATTGCTTCCTTGCAAACCAACAATTTGTATCTCTGTAACACTGCGAAGGCTATCCAAAATATCATGGTGTACTTTATCCTGTACATAAACACTGCTATTCATCTACACAATCAAAGGTAAACTTCATGATCAGCATGTTGACACACTATTCCAGCATATAGTTCCTCTTTTGAGGGTGGAATTCTATTAATTGGAACAGATGGAAAATCTCCAAGGAGCCACTGAGATCTCTGCCTGATTTCCGACATGTGTTTCTGGCTCATGACATTCTGTACCAAGTGCACAAATTCATAAAATCCATCCTCTGCTTCCTTGTTCCCTTTCTAATTATTTAATGTTTGCCAACATGGAATTGCAGCTGTTGTTTATTGATCCTCGTGTCTAAAAGACCTGGGGATCCGAATCTATTGTTTCTTATTAATCACCATAAGTCTAATTGATTAAGTATGACTTTAAATGGGGCTACAGATGACACAGGAGAGGATTCTTTTCTTGTCAAACTTTTGGCATTTCGCAAACAAAAAGGTTTAATTGCACTGATTAAAAATAAAATCTTTCCAGTTTAACATGTCCAAACAATAGTTAGATAATACACAACAGAATACTCTTTTTTAAAAATCCTTTTTGAAGAAGGACATCAGCACTTACCAGCTGCTGACTATGACTCAGCTTTCCAGCAGAAATGTGGAGACTTAAAGCTACTGGGCCATTTTTAGGCTGAAAGAAATCAACCTTTTGTTTTTAAATATACAATATAAGGCATGATTAAGAACTTCAGCTATATTTTTAGCATCAAAACACCAACATATAAAGCTAACTGGAATTAAAGTCAATTTTCAAATTACTGATCTTACCACAGGTGACACAATATTCTATGTGCTTGCTTCCAATCTGCCCTTTGGGCCATGCACATAATTAGAAATATTATGTAAGGAATAACATTCTGATTGACAAACTACCTGAATCTATTAGTGCTTGATTACAACGACCATGTTTGCGATTAAAATTTCCAAAAATCAACAATGCATTCATAATCACCAATTACATAATAATAAACCTTAGTTTTGCGATGGATTCAAGAATTTATTGTTTCTTCTCTATAACTTCAGATAATATGTTTAAGGGTCAAATTATATAGACTTTAATCTTTCAAATAATCAGTGACTGAAATAGCCTACATATAACATAGCCATGAGGCTTCATTTAAAATGAGGTAGTTTGATAGGAAGGAAGTCTCTATTAGTGGTTATGGATTTAGTTCCAACCACAACTATAAGCAAGTTTTCTTTGCTAGTTTTTTTATTTCTGCCCATTCCCTTCTTTTCTCTCCCATGAAAACATTCTTTCAGACACTTCGTGCCCAAACCGCAGATTTCAAAATGTTATTTCAAGCAACATGGAAATAATTTTGCATTTATCTTATCCATTACCATTACTATTAGTCACTCGGTATATGGTTTCAAGTATAAAAATTACTACCATATTGCGGGAAATAAGTGGTTACATAGTAACTGGAGTTAAATTGAACACAGGAAAGATGTCTGCACAAATCCATTCTCAATTCCAACAAAAGTACCCTGAAACAAAACTAGAATCAAAAATACTGTATTGCATCTGAACTTTAGCCCAATTGTAAACACTGTGGAACATGTCTATTATACTTCTCTAGTTTATAACAGATTATTTGCCAGTTGGCATCAGCTTTAAGTTTCAAGAAGTATTTAATATTTAAATTCAAGCCTGCATTTGGGATTTTGTAGTAAAGCACAGATAGTGAATTGTCATTGTAAAAGATACAGATTTCAGTGATAAATGTCGGTTCATACAACTCCACAATTCAACATTTCTTTGCTGGAAATCAGAGGAAATGTTTGAATGTACAATTTTCAGCTATTCAACAGAATTCCTAGCAATTGATTACAAAGATTAACTAGTAACAGGTGATTTGTTTGTCATCTTGACCAAAGAGTGACAAATAGCAAATAAAAGATGTTTAATGATGTTACAACAACTCTTCACCAACAACACGTAGTTCTTACTTTTGACCTATGTATTAGGCTGATGTCTATCTGCTCAACAAATTGCTAAGCTTAAAGAAAGGAAGAACTTGCATTTATATCATGCTAGGGAGTAATATACTGGCACAGAGTGAGAATTGTTTAGCAGACAGGAAACAATAAGAATTAATAGACCCTTTTTAGAGTAAAAAATTAATTGTGTGCCAGAGGCATTAGTGCTTGGGTCCCAACTATTCATGATATATATCAATGATCAACACAAAATTAGATTGGATTGTGAGCGGCGAGGAGGATATAAAAGAGGCTTCAAGGTGAGTTACACAAGTCAAGTGAAAAGGTCAAATAAATGGATTTTCAGCATAATATGGAGGCATTACTAAAGGTTTGCTGATGTAGATAGTGTCCTGATAGGGGGAAGCTTTCATGTTTGGCTCTTTTTTTTAGCATTGCTGTTAGCCATCAGCGTAGATTGAAAATCAGAAGAAAACCATCACAAAATAAGAAGGAAGTATGCAAAATCCACTTACTTGCCATGAAGGCCCAACCTTCTCAACCTAACACGTTTCCAGTGGTGACACTCAGGTTAGGCACACCACTACTTGTCAGCCTATTGTCCTAAGAACATGGAGCGGTCTCAAGCCAATGTGGTGCATGTTATCACATAGTGCTTGGTGCCCATGCTTTCTGTTAAGAAAGTGGTAGGCACCTCAAGGACAGAAATGCCCAATCAACCCTTTAAAGACCTATCTATTTACAATGTTTTTCAGCTTCTGCTGCAGCATGTGCGTGTCATTCTCTCTTAGGATCACATCATTTATCCTGACACCATTGTGTTGAAGAGGACTGCTGGATAAAGTTGGTGAGTGAAAAATTCTGCTGTTGATCTTTATTGAATGACAGTACCAATACTAGTGACAATGCAACGGGAAATTTGAGATAGAGAATTTGAAATGAACATTCTGTTCGAGAATGGTGGATTTATGCCAGGGGTAAGAAAATTTATTTGAATTGAAGGAACACCTCTCTTGTGTCTTTTGCTTCCAGTTTCTCCAGAAATGTATGTGTTCATAATTGATGGCATGAATGAATGTGTAAGTGATTTTTTTTGTGGATGAGTGAAGTGGGTGAGGATAGCATGGTAACTAAGTGAGGTAGTACCTGGGTGGGATGACAAGTAGGTGGGGAGACAGTTGGCAGGCTGATAACAATCAGAATATCTGGTGGAAAAGGTGGTAGTGGGTAGGATTGTAGTACTGTCGTAACGGTGTAGGGTTGTAAGTAAGTACAGTAGTGAGTGGTTAAGATGGAAGGGAGCACACTGGTAGGCAGTCGGAAAACAGACCAGATACAGTGGCTGATGGGTAGGGTGGTAGTTAGGTAAGGTGTCAACTTGATAGGGTATCAGATGGGAGAAGTGGTTAGTGTGGCAGTTGCGTAAGTGGGTGAGGTGGATGCATTGATGAGGTAAGTAGGTGGATGTGTGGGTATATAGATCGGGGTCATTGTGTCAGGTTGGGAAAGGCTGTCAGGGCATTAGCAGGCCATGTCCAGTTGGGGCTGGTTAGCCAATGTGGCCAAGGTCAGAAGGAATGGGAGCAGGGTAGGCAACGGGTTGGGTAAATGAGTGGTGGGGTGTCCGTTGTGTAGCTGTCAAGGCATTAAGCTAGCAATTTTCCAGTCTAATATTTTCTGGATAACTATCCAGGTATTTAATGTGGAACTCAGAATTTGAGGTGTTTTTGGAGGCTCAGGAGAATTGCAAGCTAGAAATTCAAGCTTCCCAGCATTTTCTATGGAATCATTGTATTAGGACCTCCATGGCCTTTCAATATGTATCTTCAATTGTACATCTGTTCTCTGAAGATCTGCAGATCAGACAATCTCTGTCAACTTCTTTGAGTACAAAAAAGTTATGCGCATCACCTTGTTTCTTTATGCCATGCAGTTTCTTGATACAAAAATTATGCAGGTCTTCATAGAGTTGCTCAAGGGGATGCAATATCAATTAATTTTGCACCTGTAGGGTCTACAATACAGGAAACAGTTCAATTTGCCTAATTTGTCTGTGCTATATTTCATGTTTTCTGTAAATCTTGTCTCATGCCTCTTCATTCACCCCAACAGCGTAATATTCTGTTCCTTTCTTTCTCTTGTGTTTCCAACTTCCCCTTGAATACATCTACTATATCTGCCTCAATAACTCCTTATGGGCATGCATTCCATATTCTCATCACTCTTTGGGTAAGGAGATTTCTCCTGAATTCACTCCTGTACTTAGCAGTCACTACTTTATATTTATGATTGCCAACATTGGTCACCCAAGCAAATGAAAACATTTGAGATAATGGGAACTGCAGATGCTGGAGATTCCAAGATAATAAAATGTGAGGCTGGATGAACACAGCAGGCCAAGCAGCATCTCAGGAGCACAAAAGCTGACGTTTCGGGCCTAGACCCTTCATCAGAGGTCTAGGGTCTAGGCCCGAAACGTCAGCTTTTGTGCTCCTGAGATGCTGCTTGGCCTGCTGTGTTCATCCAGCCTCACATTTTATTATCTTTAAATGAAAACATTTTCTCTATTGTAACTTTATCTGAACAGTCAAGAAGAAAAAAGCTTCTATAAACTCTGATTGTGCTACCATAGGACTACATAGTAATGAAGTGTACCACTTCCAGAACTTAGGTTTTTTTTTCCACTTGGAACAATTATTTTGTAACCATGAGCTGGGTTTGTGCCTCAGCAGGCTGTAATGGCTAATGGCCATTGCTAAATTTAACCAGGCAGCCTGTTGCATATTTTCCACTACAACAGCTAACTGGCAAATTATGATATAACTCTTCAGGCCTGGGAATGGATGGAGTACACTTCATCACATTAATCGATCAGAAGGGTTTACTGTATACTAAAGTGTGAAAACAATTCATTTTCTTTCAGAAAAAAAAACAAAAGCAAAAACTGCAAACGTTGAAAATCTGAAGCAGATGTCAAAAATGCTGAAAATACTGAACAGATAAGTAATGAGGAGAGTGTAATATTTCAGATGTGCCTTCCAAAGAGAAAGAGGTGTAAAAAAATGCATATTTTACAAAATTAAGTATGAACTGCAGAGCAATTGCAAAACAAATTTTGTTTACAAGACAGGAATGATCATGGTAAGGTAGAATAGGAGACATAAAAGCATGGAATATCTTTCCTAACTTGTACCCAACACCCTGTCCTTTCTTATGGCTCTTGACTGGGCAATAAAATTCTCCTCATTTTCAAATGCATTCATGACCTCACCTCCTCCCGGCAGAATTTAATGCTTTCCTCTGTGGCCCAATATCAAAAATTTCCAAAAGGAAAAGCCAGAAAAATAGTGAATGAGACAAACTCATCCGACTTCTCTTCGAGACTTCATAATGAAGCCTGACCAATACATTAATTTCCCATTTTTTTTAAACCATATTTTACCTTGGCAAATTTTGTAGTTCAACAATAAGCTTGTAATATGATCTAGCATAATAAGAGACCTTAAGTTTCAGGGTCTCAGAAGCCCAAACGAGCTGCAAAATAGTGCATTGTGAAATCCTGTACCCTCATTTTGAGATTCTTTAAAATGTCAAATTTAGATTCTGTGGAACATTTCCATCATCAATACCTTCTAAAATCTGGCTTCCATCCCTGGGACTTGGATTTGAATGTAGTCTGGATTGAATAGATGCCAATAGTAAATATTCGTATTATCCTTTAAAAGCTATGGCTGCAAGTCATACATCCTGGTGTGTGTGTGTGTGTGTGTGTGTGTGTGTGTGTGTGTGTGTGTGTGTGTGTGTGTGTGTGTGTGTGTGTGTGTGTGTGTGTTGCCACAAGCTGATTGTGATATGAGGCAGTAGATTATCAGGACTATTTAATTATGTGGAAAGAAACAAGCTTTTCTGCTAAAATAAGAATACTGTGTTCACCTATATTTGATGAGAGTTTCCCTGAGTGGCCTTATTAAAATTTGTAATGGCTGCTCTAAGATAATTTGTCTGATCTGTACCAGGCACCTTATTGAAAGTGTGAATTAGATTATTTTCTTCAGGTTATTATTGCCTTGCAGCCATTCTTTGGGGTTTATTTTATTATTAATAGTATAAGTATCTGGATTACTTTGCACATGATTGATTTGACATGATGCATTTCATTCAACAGTCCCAGTGAAGTCATTGAAATATAGTCAGTTGTAGTGACCTCTGTGTTTGTGGTTCTTACTTTCTCCTACAATACTTCAAAATGCTGGACATATTCCCAAATATGTATAAATAATTCCCTTGTATTGCTTTTGATTGTCTAAAGGCACAGGAGGGGAATTTCCCAAGCATTTTGTTCACTAATTGCCTCTCAGTTTTATCAGTTATCTTTACTCCTTATGGGATGCTAAATTGGTCAGCTGGTCTTCTTCTGGCCATGATTATTATTTCTTTGTATATACTCACACAACTTCTACTTGCTAACAGAGAGGAACAGCTTATGTTTTCCATACCAGCTTAGCTATGAGCACTCATATTTCTGAATCAAAAAGTTTGAGTCAAGCACCATTCCAGTAACATCTAATCAAAGCTCACAGTGCTATTTTGAGAGAGTTCTGAATAGTCAGAAGTATTGTTTAAATATCACATTGAAGTGAAACCAAGGTTGGCTATTCCTGATGTTAGACATGGTTTTTAATTATCTCGCAGCAATGTCCAAAAAAGAGCAAAGTGTTTTTGCAACATTAGTGATGTTGACTGAAGGAAAATGTTACCTTTTTGTTATTTATGGAATCTGTTCATAACTGTTGACTGCCAGCTTGCTTACAAAATGACAGTACTGTAAATGTGTTTTAAAGAAATTAATTAGAATACATTGCTCTAAGTTGTTACGGAGAAATGTGATACCATGTAGTATAAATTCAAGTCTTCTTCTCTTTCTTTCACCTGCTCCATCTCAAGAAACAGGAGGAAAAAATGGAAGACTGCAGAACAGAAAAGGGTGTGGACATTTTACCTATCATTTATACACCTTTCCGTTGCATTATAGCACTTCCCAAATACATTATTCTGATAAATATCTTAATCGTGAAGTATTTCAATTTGCAATTTTAATTTGTAAGAAATTTTTCACCAAGATCAATAGATTGAATTGTTAGCAAATATTGTGTAGAATACAGTGTGCATTTCTATCTCTGAAATATGTATTATCCTTAAATGTGAAAACTTGAGACATACATTTCAGATATTTGAGTTTTTCCAAAATGAAAATGAGGACTATAGTATTTGTGTTTATGTCTATTCTGCAATTTTTATTTTAGCTGATCATTTTTTTGATTCCAGCCTTTTCAAAATTTGGTTTCTCAAAGGCCTTGACAAAGATCCCTGATATATATTTTTGTGATCATTTAAAAATCAGTGATTATATACTTGAAATTCTCCTATTTCTCAATTATGATAACTGTTTATTACTCCTGGAATTTAAGGAACATAGGCCACATAAAAAGGAGTGAGAGGCCGGAGATCAACTTTCACATTTGATCAGTGATCCTGCTGGCTCAACTGAGATCATAATCTTCAGAGGTGAAAAAAGATTACTCCTGGCTTCTAAAGTAAAACTTCTTTTCTTGCTCCATTCTATATTTCACGACAAAAGACAATCTGCAGAAGATCTATATACCAAATTTAATCAGAAAAGTTTCCATAATTGTTAAAATAACGCTTGACTGCTTTGAAGTGATGACTTTAATAATGAGTCCAAATCCCCGAAGCTTTGGTGACACGTTGCATGCTCAAAATTTTTTTTTGTGTTGGCATTATAGCAGGTCAAAGCACCACGACTGGTCAATATTTTTGCCATGTTAAATGCTTTTTGACACCCTACAGGCCACTTCCAAGCTATTCCATCCTAGAGCATTTGATACAATGGATCATGTGTATTTGTAAAGCTGAAGATGAATTTAGAATAATACACATCAATCCCTATGAATCTCCTAAATTCTTCTTTGTTTGCAGGCCTTCCCTGCTTCAACCTCCTCTTGCTTTGGATGGATACATTTGTCACCTCTTTGGTGATCAGGTATGTTGGACTTGAGTGAATGAAGAAATACATGCTTCTTTTATCTTTGACACCATATTCGTAAAATTTTCCACGACTTTATTTAATGTTGCAATGTATTCTTTCTTTATCTTACTGTGAATTACAATGTCATCCAAGAAGACATCCATTCCTTTCATCAGGTTCCTACTTGATTCAGGATGTTCAGGGACACAGTGAATTCAGTAGGCTTTCCAAATGGTAATCTTTGGTACTGGAATATACTGAAATTAAAGAAATTCTGGATTTTTCTGTCTGAATGGTGAGAAGTTCTTTGCTTTTGTCAGTTAATTCCAATTGCAAATACGGACTTGATATATCTAGAACACCATTCTACTCATGAAATAGAAAATATATCCTCACTGGCGAGATCATTCTTAAGTACTTTCCTAGCCCTTTGCTTATGATCTCCAGAAATGTTAATGGACTCATCTTGTTTTTTGAACTACTATAATGGGTGTAACCCATTTGCTGCTTTTCACCTTCTTCATTATTCTGTTCTTTCTAATCTATCCAATTTTTCACTTGCTGCTTCGGACTGTGGTTAAGACATTGACTTTGTGAATTGTTGGTTGTACATTGTCTTTTATCTTGACTTGAGTCCTTTGGTGTCCAGCTTTATCATTTGATCTTCCTTGCTCAAAACCCACTTTGTGTTCTCTCAGCACTTTCTCAATATCGAGCATACTCTGACCCCAACTGTATATAACTCAGTTTAGTTTAATTTTATTCTCTGAAATCAATTTCTTCCCATCAGAGAGACTTTGCTTCCACCCAATATTAGGAGGATCAATTAGAGTATGTGCCATCATGAGCCTTCTACAATTTCATCTCTCATGTTGAATTCTAAATTAGTGCTTTACCTGCATTGATAGAAAAAGTTTTTTGGTCTAAGCATTTAATCTACTACAGTTTTATTTGGCAATTGTTTTCTTTGACAGAACATACTCAGTGCAATTTCATTCGCAGTCACACCATAGTGTGAATCCAGAATTTCCTTACTCTTAGCATATTCCATTGAGTTCGGCATTCTTGGACAACATTGGTATGAACCACATCAAAAGCATTTATTCCATCATGGCAAAGGAAAACATTACTTTATTCTCATCATTTATTTTAGTTGTATTCAATCAAATGTGAAATATTGTTCATTATTATATCAATCATCATGGTTAGCGTTGAATTCTTGCATTCTCTGTAATTATCCCTTCAGACATTTTTTCTCAATTCTGCACTATGTTGGCTCACTGTGTGTCTGAATATGACAGGCACATATGGAACAAGCCTTCAAACTGCTCAAACATCTTGAAAATCAACCTCAGAAGTTCCAAAAATGTGTCACAATGATCTTCAGTCCTTAATTTCTCAAAGTAAATGTAAAAAAAAAATTCCTCTCATTATGGTTGCCATCTCTCTGTTGTGCATCGCATTAGGAAAGATTAAAAAGTTATCTCACGGTCAGCTACCAAGAGTGGACTAACTTTATTCACACCTCCCCAACAGAAAAGGCAGCAGGTACTGTGATATAATAAACCTGGCAACGTACTGCAATTATGTTTCATGAGCTTCTTTATGTCTTGCTCCATCTCACCCTATCTTCAATTCCTCTGTCCACCATATTGATTAATAATTTCCCTTAAATCTATTTATAACTAGATAGAGTGCCTACCCTTTCCGAACAGTAATTAACTTTTACTGCAGATACTACTTTGCAGGTAATAACAGCCAATCCCTATGCTTTAGAGAGAAACGGTTAAAAATTTTAAAAAAAGTGAAGTTTCTTGGATCTCCAACAAAACGTTGGGCCAAAATTTATCAGGAAATTTAGCCGGGAGTCTCATAGCATCTGCTAACAAACTGATAATGATACAGTGGGGGAGCAGGGCATCTGGGACTTGAACAAACAGGACAGGCAACAGGATTTCTCCTTAACTGATGTGAGTTAATGATTTGATAGTAAATGTATTAAAAAAACTGAGAACATAGGTGAGTTAGACGAGATGAATGTAATATCTCATCTGGTGTTAGGAGAACAATAAAGAGACATATTGGATTGAGTGAAAGGAAAAAGACGCAGAGAGAGAATAAAGAGCAGCAGTATAATGTTAAAGTTTTGTATTCTAAAATTTCAGAGAGAAAATAATGGAGGAACAGGTCTGCACATTTGTGTTAATTAATTTCTGGTGCTGGAGAGTTTAGTTAATATTAACATTAATAGCTTGATTAATATTTACCACATTATTTAAAGGGTAGCTACTCCTGCAATAACAAGATGTAACTTGAGCAATGAGTTTCACAATTAATGGGTTAATAGACAAATTCCTTTTAAAAGGGGCAAACAGATAAATCTTCTCCGGAGCCTTCAGTCAGCAATTTTATTTTGTGCTTGGGTTCACAGTGAAATTATCGAAATCAGAAGGCAATATTCCTCAACAGGACTGCGACCCTAATGCCTGAAAGACAGCCTTGATTCAATAATTCCTCTCTTGTATTATGGTGCACTTTAAATGAGTGAAGTGCGTAAACAGTCCTGTGTGACTCATCTTATAGTATTCAATCTTCCACCCAACTTCCAATCAGCGACATCTCTCGTTGGCATTTGTGATAAGACATTTGCTTTGTATGGAACCGTGCACATGAACTCACATTCCACCATCTGTGCCACAGCAGGTTGAAGCATCAACACAAAATGTCACCATCTTTTGGTGTTAATTTTAATTTGCTGTTGAATTTCGAGCCTTATTGGTAGTTTCTTGTTTTAAAAAAAACTGAGAAATAAATGATTGAAATCTTACATTGACGTTGATTTTTTTTTCCTTTTTACAATGTTGCTGTTAGCAGGGCAGCATGAACTAGTCGGCCATTATCCAGCTAAAATCAATTGAAAATGATTATTTACCACACTTTTTTTTGCTTACAACACGGTCGTGATTATATGCTCTGTGAAATGTAATGGTTACTGACTTGTTACAGTCTCGAAAATGAAATGTCAGGAAAGTCAACTGCACAGAGATGAGTAATGCAGGGTATGAAGTTAAATATTCTGACATTTCACTTTGGAAAAGCAGAATATATCAAGCATGTTGCCATGAGAGAATAAATGGGTCAGGTAGATCCTCTGAAAGGATGTCTTGATATGCTGGTTAGCTGTTTCTTACTCAATCTTCTGACGTATTTGACCATCACTGTGATAAAATCATTGGTGTCCTACTAACGTTTCATCAGGGTTATCCTTTTGTAGCCAGAGTTTGAGACACCTGGGATGTCCTTCTAAATCAGACCAACTTGACTCTTTTTCCTGGACTGCAAATTATTATTGATAAATGGCAGTCGCCCAGTCAAATTTCTGCCGCCAAGAAAATGCTCAGTATTGTCACTAAAAGGGTAATGCAGATGGTACTATAATGGGATTGCAGTGTTAACAGAAGAAAATGACTTAAAGCAGAGTTGTGATCAAAAATATTACCGCAAAAAAGAAGATAATGGGAGAATTGGCCAAAAGGCCAGTGTTAATACAGTCTTCATGTCAGGATTTTGGGTGAGAATATCAGAGCAATCAAAAGGCAGTGTAAGAATAGAGTGGCAGATGATTTTGGTGTCAGAGGTGAGAAAATATATTGTGAGAGAGGACGAGAATGATAGTCAAGTTGGACTTGTTGAAGATTTGCTATGGAGACAAATTTTGGATGTGCTGGTTGACAGAAGTTGAAGGAGAAGACACTGGCCAGATAGCATTTTAATTATTGAATCCAATGGTTACGAATGTATGGACGATGGTTTTAGCAGTAAATACATTTAAGCGTCAACAGTAATACATAATTTTTCATAGGTGGCTATTGTGATGGAATAGACAGCAATTAAAGCCTTGCATTGGTTTACAGATTGAAATGCTTGGCTCCGGGTTTAAAGTTTTGATAGCTTGGTTCAGCCGGAGGCAATGTCCAGTGAGAGAGATAGAAACAGTTACTAGGAAAGGGAATTTATCATGTGAGCTGAAGAACGTGATTTCCTTTTAGGGAAATTTCTGCTCAGCCAAGATATCATAAAAGCCCTGAGAAATTTGGGGATCGCTGTCCAGAGTTGATTGAATGGGGAGGAGCGATGAGGGTCATTTCAGGGTAGACACACAGAGCAAGAAGGGGCATTGGCTGTCATTGAGCATGCCTGTATGATGCTGAATCTGTTGACTAGCATTGAGTGCCTTGGAAGGACGACTCCACTGCTATTTGGTGTCCACACCAACTCCAACAAGTTTGTTTGTTGTTCTCTCTGCATAGAGTGTCCTCCAGCCGCTGTTGGATGAGCATTGACAGTGGCAGATCGAAGCCTGTATGGCCATTAAAATTCCACATAAGGACCTCAATTTGTACAGGGTGGCAAGAAACATCCATGGGCATGCCAACCACAGATCTAAATGAAATGGAGGCTTTCTCGGTCTGCCAGTCTCATGGCTGATTAAATGCCCCAACAATTCAACTTGACAGTGCTCAAGATTCCATCCCAATGTAATACAGAGGAAGATGATTGTGGCTGTTGGAGGCCAATTTTTAAAGTTGCAGCATTGCCAGAATTCCTCAAGTTAATGTTCTCGCCACTTCTTCAATAACTTTTCCTCCAATGCAAGGTGCTAATGGGGATATTTACCAATGATTGCTCAGTGTTCTGTCCCATTCATAGTTCCTCACTTATTGAAGCAGTCTACAGGCATGCATGCAAAATGACCTGGAGGCCATTCAGACTCGGGCTGATAAGTATCAATTAACATTCTTGCAGCACTAGTGCGTGACAATGGCCAACTCCAACAAAGTTGAATCTCGCCATTTTCCATTGCCATTGACTGACATTACCATCACTAAATTCCCCACCATCACATCATGGGGTTACCATCAATCAGAAAATGAACTAGTCCAGCAATTTACATACTGTGGCTGCAAGAGAAAGTCAAAAGCAAGGGAATATTATGGCTACGAATTCACCTTCTAATTCCTGACCACAATCTACAAGACCAATATCCACAAGATACAATCAGGAGCTTGATAGAATACACTCTACTTGCTGGATGAGTGTTGTTTCAACTAAACTTATGACACCATCCAGGAAAAAATTGCTTGCTTGATAAACCTCCAATCTTTAAATATCCATTCCATCTAACATCAGTGTAGCATGCTTATAATAGATTCCACTTACAAAATGCACTGCACGTAACTTCTAAGGCTTTTTCTTACAAACCCATGACCCCTACCACCTGGAATGGCCAGTATAGCAAACACATGGGAACCCTGCTTCCACAAGTTCCCCTTAATTCATTCACTGTTCTGACTCGGGAAATGTATCACTGTCCTTTCACTTTTTACTTTGATCAAAACCCTGGAATTCCCTTCCTCATAACACTATGGGTGTACATTCATCACATGGACTGCAACAGTTCAAAAAGATAGCTCAAAAACACCTAGTCAGGGGCAATTAGGGATTATGGTTAATAAATGCTGACCTTGTCAACTATGTTGAACGAAATTAATAATTCTTATTTTGATGTGATTTGACATGCTTTGACTATTTTCTGTCCGGTGTTATGGGAATTGGATGTCAAAGGCATGAGAAAAAATATAATTTTACGAGAGGCCAATAGCAACATTTTTCATTTTTAAAAAAGTGGCAATTGAAAATGATGTTTTTTCTCCATGCTACATACAGTGTAGTTCTCCCAAAATGTTGGTGTTAGCATTGCTTAACAGATAAGGAATACCATAGGGATGCTACAGCTGAGATAACACTATGGGACTCATCTCAAAAATTGTTGCTGGCAGCAATAATTACAAATATTTGTTGCAGATAGAATGTACACTGTATTGTTTAGTACAACAGATTTGCAGTTCCATCTCCATGTTTGCTGATGTGAAATAAAGTGTCAAGGCAGTGTTTGAGTTGTTAAACATTTTTTTAGGAGAACTGATACCTTGTCTTAGCTCTCAATATTCTCAATTTTAAGCAAATTGTGCACATCAATGCCTGCACAAAAAAAAAGGATGGCCAGTGGAGCATCTGGACTAAGTTTGCAGCTCTGTAGCAGTTAAAAGACCTTAAAAGGTAATTGTTTAAATGCTTGCAATTTCCCAGGATCTGCAGATTAAACCAAATGCTGCAATATTGTAGTAAAATGAAGAATGTCTGACTGAGAATGGCTTGATATGATGGCAAAACTCTTAATCCATGAGCTATAGCAAAGAATGGGTTTCTTGTCTGGTACAACATATATTCTTTCGAAAAGATGCTTGTTTAGCCAGTAATGTCAAGCAGTTTGTCTGAACGAGCAGTGCTGGATACAGGTCAGCAAGTAGAAAGACGTCCTGAAGAAAATTGCAAAGGTAATGCTTCAGCACAATTTCCAAGACGAGGTACGTATGACTGCCTTCAAAATGTACCTTCCTGACGTGTAATTTCTTTCACTCTAACCTATCCAAAGTATTCATGGGAGCTTAACCTGTGTAGTTCTACCAAGATAAAAATATTAAATACTTACCATGCAGTATATATTTGACATATATAAATGGCACCGTACAATTTCAGCTCTAGTAAGGCAGCAATCTTAAAGTGACCTGACACAGAAAGTCTAAGTGCACCACGATTTGCATGATGATATTCATTTGCCATCAATTAAATTCAGATGTTGTGCAGCTATGTTACTTATGACTCCATCTCTTACAAGCATAGTTTCATAGCATAGAAAGAGGCCCTTTGGTTCATCGTGTTATTGCCAGTCATCAAACACCTCTCTGCTCTTATCCATATTCCTGAACTATTGTGTGGTCAAGCAACCATGGGCCCAAAATTGAACATTCTATATTAGACTATAGCTGAAGAAATTGGCCCTGACAGGAAATTAGCCAAATGAAATAAACAGCAGCCAGCCCCTATTGGGCCTACAGCCCATGAATTATTGAAGCAAAGTGAAATTCTAAGTTAACTTACATACCGAGATGATATTTTCCTTACTCAATTGGAGATATATTATTTGTGCTAAGCACCAAATTCCACTCCCATATCACAGACAATGTTCTCTAATAGCCAAAGTAATGGGGTTTGTGGAATGTCTGAGAATGTAATACATCTACAGAAATGGTAGGAACATCACATTCGGTCATGTTTTCTTAGTCTTCGGAAAGTCATTGAATAATCATGTTCTCTAAAGGCATGATTTAAGCTGCAAATTGATGAGGAATTTCAGTGCCTGATATTTCTGAGAGATGCAGAGAGAGCAGGGAAGTTCAGTAAAAGGAGGGATGGAAGGAGTCTGGAAACCTTAAGGATGTGTGAGCTGAATGTAAAGTCAGAATTTTATTACCAGTCCACCAGCCAGTCAGATTAACAGTCTCGCTGGCTCAATTATAGCTGGGTAAGCACGAGGAGGCAATATTTCCTTCAGAATCATGGCGGTTTGTAGGATCAGATGGTTTGCTGAACTGGAAATATTGCCAAATTCAGAATTAGTCCAAATAGAGATATAAATGTGAGGGTGAAAATTGATGGAAATTCTTCCAATTCAGAAAGATCACAGGGTGTCTAAGCCCAGAAAATGAGAGTGATATGTTGCTATTTGGTAATGGGGGTGCAGTTAGCAGATTGTAGGGCAGGCAGCCCAGGGTTGATGCTTGGGGTTTGAGGTCAGCAAATCATGGGGCAGGATGAGTGAGATTAAGAGTTGGAGGTGTGTTGCATCAGCCACGATCAGCAAGAAATTTACTTGAGAGAGGAAGCATTCTTCCTTCGCCTGTCTCCTAGGTTGTGTTGTAAAAGCTCCTGCCCTTGGCTGCCAGCTGGTCTAAACTGAACACATTTGCCAATTACCTCAAATCTTGGGAAACACTGCTGACAGCAGTAGAGTTTTAATCCAAATCTCAATTGCAATGGGAGTAATATTTCTAATGAAGTGTCCCACCTCATAGAATCATCCTTTAACAGCATGGAAAGAGGCCCTTCAACCCATCATGTCTGCACTAGTCATCAAACACTGATCTACTCTTACCCATATTCCAGCACTATCGTGTGTTCAAGCAACCATGAGCATACTTAAACATTCTAAATTAAACCACAGTCAGAGAAATTGGGCCTGACAGGAAATTGGCCAAATAAAATTAAACAGCAGCCAGCAGCTATTGGAAAACAACGTCAAAGAGGTCCGAAACGTTCAGGGGAACAAGTTACAGCTATCATGACGGTGGAGTATTAGACAAGTATTGATCAGACATTCTGGCACCTTGACTTCCAGCTGGCAATTTACACCTGCCCAGACTATCAACAGTGTAGGGTGGTGGCATGACTCATTGGATGTTCTGAGCCCGAATCCCATTCCCATTGACCAAAGGCCATTGAATATTCTTGAAGGTCTGGGGCAAGGGGTATAAGAACACATGCTTGGAAGCCATCCACCTTGGTGAAAACTCACAGTAAGACTCATAGCAGAAGACAATGCAGCAACGCGAGAAAACCCAGGAGAAGATCTGCCCTGACCTGCCAGACCCACTTTTGTGAAAACAGCCAACCCTGCAACACAGAGGGTGGAGATTTCAATGGCCCAACTCAAACATGCGGATCGTCAAGGGTAATATCCTTTTTCAAACAGATAGTGCTAGATGTAGAATAAATATTGAATTTGGGAAATGTGCATATGGTGTTTTTAATAATGATTATTTTGTTAATAAAATCAAGTTGAACCGTAAACTGAATTCTGTGTCTCTTTGTCCTCCTCACTGATAAGAGTGCTTGGGGAAAGTGTTTTTAATCCATAAATGGGCAAAAGTGTCCAAAGCATAGACAACAACTGCATTTCATGTAATACTCTAATTACCTGTTAAATGTTGTGATCACTCCTGCCTCTGTCACCTTTCAGAGAATGAGTTCTATATTCCCACTATCCTTTTGGTGACAAAAATCTTCCATAAGTCTCTGCCAAACACACTGCACCTTAGTTTAAATGTATTTCTCAGAATTTTGTTTACCTCAAGCAGAAGGCAGCACATACCACCAAAGGTCAAATCGCAATAGGCAATAAATGTTGACCTAGCCAGTGACACCCACAGTTTAAAACTGAAGAAAGGGCACCCTCTCAGCCTTTTCTGCTCTAAGGGAAACAATCCCAGCCTATTTAGGTTTTCTTCATAGATGAAACATGCCAGCTCTGCTGAGTCTACTCTGCACCCTCTCTGGACTGACCGTTCTCTTCCTACAACGTAACATACAGAACTGTATTGTACACAGAACTCCAGCTGTGGCTTAACTGACATCTGATGTAGCTCCACTATAACCTCCCGCTCTTGTTTTCAATGTCTACTAAAGGTAAATATCCCAGATGCTTCTTAATCACCATACAACTTACCCTGTTGCCTTCAAGAATTTATATACATGCACACCAAGGTCTCACAAATCCTCTCTACTTCCTGGGACCCTACCATTCATTGTGTACCTCCTTGCTTTGTCAGTCCTCCCAAACTGCACTTCACATACCTCCCTGTCTCATCCCAGATTAATATGCCCTGGAATATTGAGCTGCCAGTCCTGCTCCTCCCTCAACCATGTCCCTGTGATAGCAACCGTATAATAGCCCCATGTGGCATTCAGTACTCTCAGCTCACATGCCTTACAACATTTCTTACATTAGGATCAGTGCTCTCCGGTCTTGCTGAATTTTCTTTTGACTTAACACGACTATATATGCTCTGCTTTCCACATGGGCTCATATTTTTATTCTTTTGTTTCTCTTTATTCTTTTGTAGGACATGGGTGTTGCTGGGCGACAAGCGTCTATTCAGCCACAACGCTAGCATCTATCTATCACTGTGGAAAATTGCCCACCAATGTCCAGTACAAAAAATAGGATCAAATCCAACCCAGCCAATTACCTACTTGCGATCATCAGTAAAGTGATGGAAGGTGTCATCAACAGTAGTATCAAGCAGCACCTACTTCATGACAACTAAGATTTGGGTTCTGCCAGGGCCACTCAGCTCCCAAGCTTTCAGCCTTGGTTCAAACATGTACAAAAGTATTGAATTCTGAAGGGGATGTGAGAGTGACAGCACTTGACATCAAGGACACATTTCATGGAGCACTAGCAAAACTGGAATCAATGGGTACCAGGGGTAACACTTCACTGTTTGGAATCATACCTGACACATAGGAAGGTGATTGCGGTTACAAAAGTAGAAATTGCTTTAAAAGTCCAGCAGGTCTGTCAACACCTGTGGAGAGAAATCAAAGTTAACATTTTGGGTCCAGTGACCCATCTTCAGAATTGATGGTCACTAGGAAAATGTTTTTTATGCAGATAATAAGGTGGGGCCAGTGGGGAAGGAGTCAATGATTGGTGGAGGTAGAGCCCAAAGAGAGAGAACAGTTGGACAGACAAATGAGCTGATAATGAACATCCTGGGAGAATGAATAGCTACTAATAGGAATTTTACTGGCTAACAATGGGGCGTGTGCTATAGCAGACCGAGTGATAACAAGTGTGTGGGGGTTGGGTGAAAGACATGGGAGAATGGCCTCAAGCCCAAAAATTGTTGAACTCGATATTGTGTTGAGAAAGCTGTGGAGTTCCCTAGCAGAAAATAATGTGCTGTTCTTCCAGCTTGCATTGAACTTTGCCTGAGACAGAGATGTTGGTCACGGAACAAGGTTATGGGTTGAAGTGGTAGTCAACTAGAAGCTCAGGGCCTTTTTCGTGGTTGGATCGTAGATGATCTGTGAAGCAGTCACCCCGTCTACATTTCGCTTCCCAATGAAAAGGAGACCACATTGTGAACAGCGAACGCAGTAGACTAGATTGTGTGTAGTGTAGGTATAGTGCTGCTTCACGTGGAAGTTGCATTTGGGCCCTCGGATTAGGCCCTTGGATACTGAGGACAGGGGAAGTAAATGGATAGGTGTTATACCTAAATATGCAGAGGAAGGTGCTGTGGGGCTGAAGGGGGGATTAGCAGTGAAGGAAGAGTGGACCAGGGTGACCCTGAGGTAACGGTCTTTGCAGAATAGAGGGGAGTCCATGTCTGGTGGTAGCATCCCACTGGTGATGGCAGAAATGGCAGTTAATAATCTTCTGGATGTGGATGCGTGTGGGATGGCAGGTAAGGTCAAGGTGGTCCCTATCACTGTTGTGGGAGGAAAGAAAGAGGATGAAGGCTGAAGTGCGGGAAATGGATTGGAATTGGCTGAGGGCCCCTGGGGAATCCTCAATTGAGGATGAAGGTGGGCATTTTGTTGGGTCCATTATCGAAGCTGGTATCACCGCAACAGATCTGACAGAGACAGAGGAACTGGGAGAGCGGAATAGAGTCTTTATGGGAAGCAAGGAATTATGATGTATAGTCAAGGTAGCTGTGGGAGTTGATTGGTTTGTTAGTGGATATCGGTGGCCAGCCTGTTGCCGGAAATGGAAACAGAGATGTCAAGGAAGGGAAGAAAGGAGTCGGAGATTGACCAGGTGAAGGTAAGAGGGATGTGGAAATTAGAAGTGAAATTGAGAAAGGTTTCCAATTCTGGACAAGAGAAAGAAGCAGTACCTTGGACATCATTGATATACTGGAGAGAGTTGTGTCTTGGGGCCGGAATAGGACTGGAAGAATGAATACCCCACAAAGAGAAAGGCATAACTGTGGCCCACGCAGGTACCCATAGCTACCTCTTTGACCTGAAGAAAGTGAGACAAGTTAAATGGGAAGTTGTTCAGTGTGAGGGCCAGCTCGGCCAAGTGGAGGAAGGTGGTGGAGGATAGGGACAGTTCAGGTGTTTTTTTTCCAGGAAGAAGCGGACAGCCCTGTGACCATCCTGATGGAGGATGGGGGCATGTAAAGGAATTGCATGTCCATAGCAAAGAAGAGGCGTCTGGAGACCGCAAACTAGAAATTCTTAAACTGACACAAAATGCAGAGAAATCATAGATGTAAGTGGGAAGGGACTGGACACTGGAAGAAAAACTGAGTTGAGGTAGGAAGAGATGAGTTCTGTGGGGCAGGAGCAGGGAGAAACAATGGGTCTGTCCAGACAGTCCTGTTCGTGGATTTTGGAAAGGATGCAGAAGTGAGCTGTGCGGGGTCGGGAGACTGTGAACTTGGAAGCAGTTTGGCGGGGCATTGGGTGGGGGAGGGGCCGTGAGGGGACGAGTGGAGATTCCCAAATGAAATGAAGTTAGTGACCATAGTGGACACAATGGCCTGATGTCCATTGGTGTGGTCATAGTCTGGGGGAGACAGCAGAAGGCAATTGAGAGCTGGTGCTCAGTCTCTACAAAATAGAGGTCAAAGTGCAAGATAACAACAGCGTCACCCTTGTCAGCAGGCTTAATTACAAAGTCAGAGTTGGATCTGGGAGCATGGAGTGCAGTCAATTCACAGCAAGACAGGTTAGAATTATTAATGGGGCAGAGAAACAGAGGCGGCCAATGTCTTGTCAATAGTTCTTGATGAACGGATCAACAGGTAAACAGCCATTGGGAGCGGTCCATCTTGAGGGAGAGTGTTGGAGACAGGTGAGGGGGTCTGTGGGATGGGGAGAGGACTCTTCTTCAAAGAAATGGGCACAGAGGCGAGGGTGGTTGAAGAAGAGTTTAACATGTTTGTGATGGTTGTGACTATTGGCCTTCAGCCATCTCAGCTCCAGGACATTTCTGCAGGAGTTCCTTCAGATAGTTACTTCATCGATAACCTTCCCAACATCATAAGGTAAAAAGTGGGGACTTTCCCAATTATTGCATAATGTTCAGCAGCATTCGCAACTCCTCAAATACTGAAGTCGGCCATGATCAAATACAAGACCTGGACAAAGTCCAAGCTTGGGCTGACAAGTGGCAAGTAACATTCACATGACAGAAATACCAGGCAATGGCCATCTCAAATAAGAGAAAATCTAACGGCAACACTTTGACATTCAATGGTATTACAATGACCCCAACATCTTGGGAGTTACCATTGGACTAGTTATCCAAATACAGTGGCTATAACAGCAAGTCAGAAGCTTGGAATACCGTGGAGAGTGACTTGCCTCCTGACTTCCCCAGGCATGTTCACACTCTACAAGGCACAAGCCAGGAGTGAGAAGGAATACTCCCCACCTGCCTGGATGGGTACAGCTCTGACATCACTCAAGAAGCTTGACACTATTCAGGAGAAAGCTACACGCTTTATTGACACCATATCGAACAGCATCCATCAACAACAGTCAGTAGCAGCAGCGTGTACTGTTTACAAGTTGCACTACAGAAATTCACCTAAAAGACAATACCTTCAAAATCCATGGTCACCTCTAGCTGGAAGGGCAGGAGCAGTAGATGCATGGGAACACCACCTACTGCAAGTTCTATATTTGTCTGTGCTTCACTCGCTATTCTACCTTGATTCTGTACCTGATTCCCCTGCCAAATTAATTTAAACCCATGCCAACAGCACTAGCAAACACCCTCACAATTTAAGTCAACAGTTGTTTGCAATAAACAGATAAGAACACATTATAAAATATTGATACTGACAGTACACATACAGAATTGCTCAGACTTTTTATAGACAAAGTATTAAGTTGAATGAAGAACAGGTTAAGTGGGAAAAGTTAGCAGAGGACTGAACGTTTGTTTGAAAAGATAGGTTTTGTAAAAGGATAAGAAAGCAGAAAAGTATAAATAACAAGTTCCAGAAAATACAGTCAAGAAAATTGAATGCTCTGATATTTTGTACCTACCCTAACCCTGACCCTAAATAATAAAATGTGAGGCTGGATGAACACAGCAGGCCAAGCAGCATCTCAGGAGCACAAGCTTTTGTGCTCCTGATATGCTGCTTGGCCTGCTGTGTTCATCCAGCCTCACATTTTATTATCTTGGAATTCTCCAGCATCTGCAGTTCCCATTATCTCTAACCCTGACCCTATTGTGAGATGAAGGAGGATAGTATGGCACAGAGTTCTGGATCAGCAAACAAATGCGCTGGGATGAGTGGTTTGAAGAATGTTTCAAGATCGAGAGATTTGGATGTAGAGACTACATCAAGACCTATCTTTTCAAGCTAACTTTCATTCTCTCTCCTAGTTTTTCGCACTTCTTCTTCATTCGTCTGAATTATTGCTTATTCTTTTACTGTGCTTTTAATTGGATGACTGTGGGGTTGGAAGCCAATGTAAATCAATCAGAGGTTGGTGATGAGAAAGCAGTGCATAATGCATGACAGATATAGACACTTGATATTTTGAACAAATAGGACATTATAGAGAGTAAGTATTGATTTTCTTCTATTGATTCATTGGAAGTGGGTGTCACTGGATGAACCAGTATTTATTTCCCTTCCCTAGGTGCCCTTGAGAAGGTCAATTATAGAGGGAAGGGACAATTTACTTTACATTCAATGATTAAAAGGCTGGCAAAAAGAGAATTGATTGAATTGTATCTTGAGCATGTGTGGATGAAAGTTTTAATGGTCAGGGCAGTGACATAACAGCAGAAGAAATTAGTATTGGAATGATTGAAGAAAGCTGACCAAAGGTAGACAAGGTGTCGGAAACGAAGCTCGATGGAAGTTTGATAAAGATAGTAAAGTTCAACCTGAGGGGATAACACCAACTGCAGGAAGAGTTCGTGGCAGGAAAGAAAGACAAGTAAATATGGAGTTCTTTTCACCATTTGTGATGTCGCAAAGCACTTTACAGTCATTGAACTAATGTATGAAATTGGTATAAGATAGGACACACTGTAGTCAACATGCATGCATCAAACTCCCATGAACAGCGACACGATAATCAAATGTTATCATCATAGAATTCCTACAGTGTGGAAACAGGCCTTTCGGCCCAACACATCTGCACTGAACCTTGGAGCATCCCACCCTGACCAATCCCCCCATAACCCGCCTAAGCCTCACATTCCTGACCACTATGGGGTAATATAGCATGTCCAATCCACTTAACCTGCATATCTCTAGATTGTGGGAGGAAACCGGAGCACCCGGAGGAAACCCATGCAGACACGGGAAGAATGTGCAAACTCCACACAGACAGCTGCCCGAGGGTGGAAACAAGCCTATGGCTCCCGGCGCCGTGAGGCAGCAGTGCTAACCACTGAGCCACTGAGCTGCTTGAGATATTGTTTGAGAGAAAAATATTAGCTAACACATTGAGGATAACATTTGCTGTCTTCATCAAAACTTTTACATTCAATTGAAAGGACAGAGGAGACTTTGGTACCATCAGGGTAAATATGAAAATAGAGCTCATGCTTACAGCTAATGTTGCTGAAGAACAGCATTTAGATAAAAGAGAGGAGAGGCCAAAGAGAATTTCTTGTAGATTCCAGAGATGACAAGTTGCTGCCACCATTGTGCTGGTATTTTCCTGACTGAAAGGAATGGAACCACACAAAGGCAATTCCATTGCCTAAGGGGAAGAAATGGTGTTAAAGGAAGGGAAGAGTTCATTTTATTGTATCAGGTAATGCTAAAGTCTGTGGTATGATGACACATATCATTCAATTAGGACATAATATATGATATTAGATTGGGTAATTTTAATGGCTTGAGATGATTGAAACCTGTTTGGATGCTTTTGAAACAGAACAGACAGAGAAGCATGAAGCTTACACATGGTTGAGACAAGGATCTAGTTAAAATGTTGATGGATTGATAGGATATATTTGCAGAATAGGGGTGCTGTTTGTGATTTTGAAACGAAACAAGAATTAGGTCATCAAATGGAACCATGGAAACAGGTAATGGTATTTGAGTCATCCAAGTGAAATATGAAGGCAAAAGGAATAAGATGTGCACCTCATGAAACAGCCTGCTCATTTTACAACTACAAAATGGTAATAATGGCAGCATAATGGTGAGAACAGGATCACTAGCTCATTTCCCTTTCATCCCCCGACTTCAGTGTTTTTTTCTTATCTGATCATAGGATGTGTCCTTTGCTGGCTAGACCAGCATTTCTTGCCTATCTTCAACTGCACTGGGAAAGGTAATGCTGAATTGCCTTCTTGAGCCACTGCAATCATTGAGGTGTAGGAACATTTGCAGTACTATTAGGGAGGGAGCTCCTGGATTATTACCCGCCAACAATGAAAGGACACAGATATGTTTTTGATTCAGGATGGTGTATGGCTTGGAGGAGAGATTGCAGGTGATGGTGATCCTAAGCATCAGTTGCCTTTGTCCTTCTTGGAAGTACAAGTTTCAGATTTAGAATGTTGTGAGAGAAAGCTTGATGAATTTCTGCAGTGTATCTTGTAAATAGTACACACTATTCTTCCTATGTACTGGTGGTGAAGGAAGTGAATATTAAGGTGGTAGATGGAGTGTGAATCAGACAGGCTGCTTTGTTCTGGATATTGTCAAGATTCTTGAGTGTTATTGGATTTGCATCCTCTGGGCGAGTGGAGAGTATTCTACTGCACTCCTGTGAGATAGGAGGTGAGCAATTCACTGCAGAATTAATGGCCTCTGACCTGGTTTAGTGGTCACAATATTTATATGGCAGTTTCAGGTAAATGCTAGTCCTCAAGATATTTGTAGAGGGAGAATTCAGTGTTGGTAATGCCATTTAATGTCAAGGGCTGATGGTGAGATTCTCTCTTGTTGGGGATGATTACTGCTTGGCATTTGTGTGGTGTAAATATTACCTGCCACTTATTGGTCCTGACTGGGATATTGTCCAGCCTTGCTCTATGTGGACATGTACTCCTTCTGTATCTGAGGAGTCATGAATGATGCTGAACATTGTGCAAGCGTAAGGGAACATCCCCACTTCTGATTTTACGGTGGAGGCAAGATCATTGATGAAGCAGCTGAATATGGTGGAGTGTACACAGCTCCATTGGTTTTCAGAAATGCCGTTTGAAAAGGGTGAAACACATGGGTTAGTAAATAATGAAGATAGTGGTGAAAGTGGCACCAAGGTGAGGAAATTATTTGGAATAGTCTTGTTACAAATATTGTTATTATTATTATTTCTTATTACAAATGTATATGAGGCAGCATGGTGGCTCAGTGGTTAGCACTGCTGCCTCACGGCACCAGGGGCCCAAGGTCAATTCCACCCTTCGGTGACTATCTGTGTGGAGTTTTCCCACCCTCGCCATGTCTATATGGGTTTCCTCTGGGTGCTCTGGTTTCCGCCCACAGTCTGAAGATCTGCGAGTTAGGTGGATTGGCCATGCTAAATTGCCCATAGCCCAATTCATTCACTCATTCTCCTTTGTTTTCTAAAGCACTAAACTATTTACTTTAAGGTATTTCTTTAAAAGCCTAATTTAAATGCATAAACACCTTCCAGACAAACTTCTATCCCTCACAGAATTGAAAAGAAAGAGATAGATAGATTGAACTCCTAAAGATAGTGGAATCAGGGGTTATGGGGATAAGGCAGGAACAGGATACTGATTGTGGATGATCAGCCATGATCATAATGAATGGTGATGCTGGCTCGAAGGGCTGAATGGCCTACTCCTACACCTATTGTCTATTGTCTATTGAAAATGAAACATACACACACACACACACACACACACACACACACACACACACACACACACACACACACACACACACACACACACAAAATGCAGAAATACAAATACAATGTAAAGCTATTCATAGTTCTATCCACTTTAGAACCCAAATTTCCAAATACTAAAAGCAATGCTGCCTCACAGTGCCAAAGACAAGTTCGATTTCACTCTTAGGCAACTGTTTGTGTGGAGCTTATACATTCTCCCCATGTCTGCATGGTTTTCGTCTGGGTGCTCTGGTTTCCTCCTACAGTCCAAAGAGGTGCAGGTTAGGCTGATTGGTCAAGCTAAATTGCCCACAGTGTCCAGGGATATGCAGATTAGGTGTATTAGCTTTGGGAAATGCAAGATTACAAGGATACGGTGGGGGTGTGGGTGGTGGCACTTGGTGTGGGTGGGATGCTATTTGGAGGGTCAGTGTGGAATCAATGGGTTAAATGGCCTGCTTCTACACTGTAGGGATTCTATACATCATGAACCTTTATCACAATAGTTATCCTTCTGCCTTCATTTCCTTCAAATCTCTATTGTCCAGTTCACTAATATCCAGTATAACTAAATAATATAAAATTAAAGCTTTAACTTCTTAAGCACTTTTCCCTCTCCAGCTCTTCTCCCTCTTGTGTGGTCCCTGCCAGGTTACATTCCTCATGAGGGTAGGAAGGGCTGAAGGGCATCTCATCCAAAATTTTCTGATATGTTTTGATTGAAGATGGCAATAATTTGATCAATAATGATTCTGGTGATTAAATGGGAAGCATACATGAATACAATATTGATAGTCAATGTCCAACTGAAACTGTTAACCATTTTCTACCCATTACGTTTAGAATTCCAGATAACCACATGGTGTCATCATTCACCTTTGTGGGTAAGTGAGTGAAGGAGGAAAGTGAATTTAAGTGCCCGGTGTTTCTGAGAAAAGCAATCAGTCATTATCCAACAGCAAATTACATGCTAGCTGTTAAATGTTCCTTGCACTAGCCTGAAAGGTACTAGAGGCAGTATGATTAAAGTGTTGATCACTCTGATGGCCATCTGTAGTGCTGTCTTTATTTATGAGATGGTTGTTGAGCTTTTGATGTTTTGTAATTGCCAAACCTGACCCTTTAGTACCGAAGTTCCTTGGTCTTTCCAAGTCTCCATGCTTAAGCCTGAAACTGGATCAGATCCACTGAATTGAATCTAAACATTAGCTCAGCATCTGTCCTCTTCAGACATCCTCTTAGCCTTCTGTAACTGTCCCACTGCAAGCAAAAGCCTAACAAGATAAGAAAAGAAACTTCACCATGCAACAGCAGAAGGAATGGCCAGGGTCCTTAAAAATGTTAAGTTGCTTTAATGATCAGAAGGAAGAGTCCCACTGAATATTCTGGCACAGACCTTCAGTAGGTAGGTATTTACAGTTAACTGGAGGCAGAAAAGACAGCTTCAAGGCCATTTCCTTCCACTGGAGGAACTCTGGTCCTCTAATGCCACTTTGTAAGAGAAGCCATGACACCTCTCAGGAGATTACTTAGGAAGTTGCATAAAAAGCAGAGAAATCTGTTGATGACCTCATAGCCATTTATGCATAACTAAAGGAGGAGTTGAACCCAAACCTGTGACAATTGAGATGGAAGGAAGGGAAATCCGGGTCAGAATGGTGAGGCAGCAGTGCATCTTACTGCATGAACTCTGTAACATGCTCTGCTACTGGACAGTTCTCGGAAAAGAAAATCTTCCATTGCATGTCTTTAGTGCTATTGCCCAGTTCATTATGCTTCTTTATATCGTGCTCATAAGAGCGTTAAATGTAAACCTCAGTGCTGTAACTGCATGGACTGCTGCTGTTATCTTCTGTTCTTGGCAATGATGGAAGCTGTTTGGTTTTTGTCTATTTCACACTGCACGTGTGGTAGATGGAAGTAACGACTTGACACATTTCACATGATTTGGAGATGTGGGGATTTTGCCATCTTCTTCCTTAACAAACAATAGTAACTGCATGAACAGAGCCTGCAAGCCTAAAACATGGATTGCATTTACACAACACTGCCAGCTCAAAGCATCTGTAAAAATCTTATGCCAGGTATTCAACAGGTTGAATAATCATAAAAGAATCTCATCACGCCAGATTGTTGCCATTGCTCACTCAGTTACTGAACAGTAACATGTTCCTTACCTGTGCTAAGTTCCAGGCTTGCATGATGATGTGTTTGAGCCTAGTATGCATAAAAACAAGGGATAGCATTGTAATAATATGAAGCTCCATTTGCAATAGATCTGGTGTAACTATAGAGCTCATACTGTCATAGAGAATGACAGCATGGAAACAGACCCTTCAGTCCAACTCATCCATGCCAAACAGATTTCCATTTCGCAGCATTTGGCCCATATCCCTCTGAACCCTTCCTATTCATATACCTACAAAATGTAATTGTACCAGCCTCCATGCTTCCTCTAGCAGCATACTCCATTCAAGCACCACCCTCCACATGAAAAGGTTGACACTTAGGTCCCTTTTAAATCTTGCCCCTCTCACCTTAAACCTATGCCCTCTAGTTTTGGACTGTGCTACCCTGGGGAAAAGGCCCTGGCTATTCACCCTATCCATGCACCTCATGATTTTATAAACTTCTATAAGGTCAGTCCTTGGCCTCCAACACTCTAAGGATCATAGCCCAGCCTATGCAGCCTTTCACTATACGTCAAGCCCTCCAACGTTGGCGACATCCTTGTAAATCTTTTCTGAACTCTTTCAAGATTCACAACATCCTCCCCATAGCAGGGAGATTAGAATTGAATGCAGCGTTCCAAAAGTTGCCGAATCGATGCCCAATAAAATCACAACATGACCTCCGAACTCCTATGTACAATGCGCTGACCAATAAAGACAAACATACCAAACACCTTCTTAACTATCCTGTTTACCTGTGACTTTTTTTCAAAGAACTATGAACCTGCTCTCCAAGGTCTCTTTGTTCAGCAACACTCCCCAGTGTGTTTCATTAAACGTTTAAGTCCTGCCGTGATTTGTCTTTCCAAAATGCAGCATCCTCGCATTTGTCTATATTAAATTCCATCTGTCATATGTCAGCCCATTAGCCCATCTGATCAAGGTCCTGTTACACACTGAGGTAACCTTCTTGGCTGTCCACTACACCACCAATACAAATTTACCAATCATACCTCCTATGTTCACATCCAAATCATTTATATAAATGACAATAAGTAATGATCCAGCACCGAAGCTTGTGGCAAACCGCTGGTCATTGGCTTCCAGCCTGAAAAGCAACCCTGCACCATCACCCTCTGTCTCCTACCTTTGAACCAGTTTCATTTCAAAATAGCTAGTTCTCCCTCTAGCCATTGTGGTCTAACCTTACTAACCAGTCTACCATGCAGAACCCTGTTGAATGCCTTACTTGACTTATAAAGCAGCACAATTGTGCTAATTACTCCAGGTCCTATAATCATAGAATTACAGAATCATAGCTATACAGAACGCCATTCAGCACACTGCATATGCCAGATCT
Source organism: Stegostoma tigrinum (assembly GCF_030684315.1). Lineage (NCBI taxonomy): Eukaryota > Metazoa > Chordata > Chondrichthyes > Orectolobiformes > Stegostomatidae > Stegostoma > Stegostoma tigrinum. The sequence continues at coordinate 91,491,888 of NC_081356.1, forward strand.
TTGGAAGAACAATCTACCCAGTTCAATTCCCTTCATCTAAGTCCAGAGGCCTATTTTTGTTTCTTCCCAATTTTACATCAATTTTCTTTTGAATGTAACTATTGCAATTATCTTCACCAGCATTTGATGTAGTATGTCAGATTAGAACAAAATCTGCTTTAAAAATTGCTTATCTCATCTCTCTGTGTTGCTTTCTGCTTTTCTTTCGACAAGTGTTTTGAAATCCATGTCTGCTCATTACCAGATCAATTGCCAATGGAAAACGTTCCTTCTTATTTATTCTTTTTAATGAATCCTTCATGATTTTTGGATCTCAATTGAATTTCCATTTACCTTATTTCTTCTATAGAGGGCTATTCCAGCTTCTATGGACATTTCCACTGAACTCATATCTCTCATCTTTGGTGTAATTCTAGTAAATCTCAGCATCCAGCTTGGTCTTCTTGAAGGCAATGTCTCTGTCCTAAATGGAAGCTACACTAAATAATAATCCTGCATTTTATAAGATGTATAGTGGAGCTCCAGAGCTAAGAGGGTGTTTGAGTTTGAGTGCTGGAGGCATTTGTGGTAGAGATAGCAGAAAGAGAGACACCAAAGGGTCCTCAAGATCATTTTCTGAAGGGAATGAATGAAAGTGGTCATGGGGGTCAATTCCTGGCATTTGAACCTGAAGATCTGGTAGGACAAGAAGTCTAATAACATCACATAATTAGTCAAGGTCAGCGAATGTATCTCGACATGACATCTCCTACCAACAACACTACTAATTTGACGTGAAGTTTAATGTACTAGACCTCCATCACTTACGTAACCACAGCTGAGGATACTCAGGATCTCATCTAACCCACCACATCTTCAAACAGCTAACTTACCTGCCAACATTAGAACCTATCTTCACTGCTCCCACATGCCATTTTTTCCATCCAGGCTGCACTGACCCTCGAAAGAGCATCTCACCCCACACCCACACCCTCCACAACCCAAACATGCTGTGTGGTATGGTGAGCAAGCTTCTGAAGGTAGGGCTATCTGTCTTCTCCTTTGCCCCAACCAGTTCACTTCAGCTGACCTTCTAATTTACAGACATGTATGGATTTTTGATTGCCAGCAGCTGAAGAAGGAAAAGAACACAACATTGATGAAGTACTTTAACTTCATCTGGTACAAGCTCAGTTAGAAGTATTCTACACATTTTAATGGGTCACATAGTTAAGATGAACATGTAATGAGTTGCTAATAGGGGTGGGTTGCTGCCAGGCAGCAGGCATTAAAGATTATTGCTTTCCCATCTCGTCAGAGAGTGAGGTCATAGATGGGTTATTTTTGCAGTGGACTCTGTGAAGGCCTTGATAGGTGACAAAGAGAAGAGCGCAAAATTGTACAAACACTGAGAATGGTGCACGTGTTGCCTGGTTTTGCCAAATAGCCTCCTGTCACTGTCAAGGAGGATGGAGGTGTCCAGCTCGAAGTTGACAAAGGCATCACATGGAGTTACATACTCTTCTCCCCATTTCCTTATTATCCTAAAACACAGTGACACAGCCCAAAAGCTGTTGCAACCTTTATGTGGACAGGTGACCTTATTCTGTTTCATCACAGTGAGGATGCAGGATCACTGTCGCGCAAATCCAACAAATCACCACAACATACGAGCACTTGAGATAACAAAGCGTAGAGCTTGATGAACACAGCAGGCCAAGCAGCATCTTAGGAGCACAAAAGCTGACGTTTTGGGTCTAGACCTTTCATCATTTTCTGATGATGGGTCTAGGCCTGAAACGTCAGCCTTTGTGCTCCTAAGATGCTACTTGGCCAGCTGTATTCATCCAGCTCTACACTTTGTTATTTTGGATTCTCCAGCATCTGCAGTCCCCATTATCTCTAACATACGAGCACTTGTTTCTTTTCCACTCTTTCGATGATATATAGACATTGTGGTCCTGGAGAAATGATGGTGAACTGTCTTCCACTTCTATTCTTGGGATGTAGGTACACCCAATGTGAGGATGGGAAATCCGAGATTTTGACTCAGGGCAATGAAGAAATAGCAACATATTTCCAAATCAGGATGGCTTGGAGGGAAACTATCAGGTAAACATGGCTCCTTTCTGTCCTTGTCCTATTGTGCTGCACAGGTTGTGAGTTTGGAAAATGCTCTCTGAGGGGCTTTGGTGAGTAATAGCAGTACATCTGTTGCTGTGCATTGGTGGTGAAGACAGTGAATGTTTAAAATAATGGATGAGATGCTAATTAAGGAGACTTCTTTGTCCTGGAAGATGTTCATCTTTTTGAGTGTTGTCAAAGTGTCACCCATCCAGGCAAATAAAGATTGTTCAATTACATTGCTGACTTGTGTATTTTAAATGGTGGACAGGTTTTGGGGAGTAAGGTAGTGAATTACCTTTCACAGAGTGCCTAGCCTCTGACCTGCTCTTGCGGCCATAATGTTTATATGGCTGTTCCATTCAGGCTTGAGTGAATGAGTCCTAGTATGTTGATAAGGGGGATTCAGTAATGGCAATACCATTGAATGTCAAGGGTTATGAGCAGCAGTATGCGATCGAACCCTTAAGCCTGACCTACCATTTAGTAAAATCAAGGCTGATATGATTGTGGCCTGAATTCCAAAATGACTTCCTATTTAGTCAAGAATTGATCATTTACTGTCTTAAAAGTAATCAAAACTCTGCCTCCACTGCTGTCTGGGGAAGGATGTTCCAAAGGTTAACAATTTCCAAAACATAAAAACCTTCCTTATCCCATTCTTAAATAGGAGAATCCATATTTTTAAACTTTGAGTAAAGTTTAAACTTGAGCTAAACATTGGCCTAGTAATACTATTGCTAGGCTATTAATCCAGGGACCCAGGTACTACCTGGGTTTGAATCCCCACGGAAGATGTTTGAATTTATTCAAGAATAATCTGGAAAGAAGAGTCTATTGACAACCATGAAACCATTGCTGATTGTCAGGAGTCACCCATCTGGTTCATTAATGTCCATTAGGGAAGGAAATCTGCTGCCATGTGACTCCAAGTACACAACAAGGCAGCTGGCTCTGAACTGCGCTCTGGGCAATTTGGGATGCTAGCCTATCTAGTGACACCCACATCCCATAAATGGATTGAAAAAATCAAATTTAATGTACTGGTACCTCCCACCAGGGGAATCATAAGTACTCTCAAGGACCCTCACGATCTTTTGACACACATTTGACCCTTAATTCTTCTAACCTCCAATGGCTACAAATCCAGTCTGTACAATCTTTTCTCCTGAGATTAACCTGATTTTTTCCATCCTACTGATCCCCAGCTTCAGTTGGCTGAACCTTGTCTGTACTACTTCTATTGCATTTTCTACATTATGTTTCAATATGGTAATGGACTTGAAATCGAGCACCACTGTTCCTGGCATCATCACAGAAGTTACAGACTTTATAATGTATGCAGAATTCCTTAAATTAGCTGCCTTTTAGACTGCAGTTGACAGACAGCACAGACCATATTACTGTACTTAATAAGAGATTATTTATTGCAAATAAATAGATTCTAAACAGAGATAAACAATTCTAAAACATCAACATATAATTTTACTAGTTAAAAGTTTAGCCAGTTTATAAAACTATCTCTCTGCATAGAAACAGACACAAAAGAAAACCTTGAACAAAAACAGAAGTTGCTGGAAAAGCTCTGTAGGTGCTTTTGCTCCTGATATGCAGCATCTGCAGTTCTTTTGGTTTTCACAAAAGAAAACATTGTCTATTTTGGACAAAACGAAAAATTATGAAGGCAGCTCAATGGACTCTGTCCAAAGGCTTTACTTAGATGATTACTTTTTTGCCAAACAAGAGCACTGTGTCTTATTCTTTCTTCTCTAGGTATTTTCATTTGTTTGCAGGAGACACAGTGGTGATTGGTTCACACTTATACGGTCTCTGTCTTGTGAACTGAAATTTCAGAAACTTACAGTAATTGATGGGAGGAAATAAGCTGGTTACCTTCAGCTTTGAGATGCTCTTTGCTGCTGAGTAGAAACAATGTTCAATCACTGCTTCACGCATTCAGACCTGAAGCCATTCAGCTAATCAGGAGTAACTGCGTAGTTGTTGGTAGTCAGGAGGTCTTTGTCATGGATAACCGGTTACCATTTCACAGACCAATTAACTATCTGTTGCCAATCAAACCTCCATTTGTAACTGTCACTTTGCTCATTTGTAACTAGGCTTTCCCCACCATTTGTAGAAACTCTTGTGTAAACAGCACTTACAACAAGTGTCAGTTAACTTGTTTACACAAACTGTGGTAATCCTTGGCTTTTAAGCTAATTATTTCACCATTTCAATGCTCAATTAAAAATAGGGAGAAATGGCCATTATGACATCCTTTCTTGTAGAAGGATACTGAAATAGTACACAGTGCTTTGGAATATTTCTGGAGGATTTGCAATAGCATAAGAAATTCAAAGTCATCCAACCTGTGGTTTGAGTGACTCACCTTTTAAAAAAAACTTGTGCAAAGCCCATTGTGCAACTCAGCATTTGCACTTTTCAGTGTAAAAAAGGTCCCTGCTGCTGAACATATAAAGTAAAAAATCAGAAGTATATTATGGCGACAGCTAGAAGGCTGTGCAGTTTCAGGATAGCACTGCATTACTTACTTTCAATGCATGCAGGGAAGGTAATCTGCTTAAAAGACATACTTTGCAGGCCACACATGAAGCAGTTGAGTATGCAACATGCATATCAGGAGTGAGGAAAAACTCATGAAGAAACACCTTGTTGGGCTAAAGAAATCCATGCACAAAATTTACCATACAACGTTTCCAAACAGTGAAAAGTGTAGCAATGATTCTTATCTCTAAAATGTGAAACATTAAAGATTTTTGACAAATTATTGTTGTGATTAAGCACAACCCGATTAACAACAATAGCATGATGTTTGGCGGCAGATTCCTCTATATAGAGTGTGCATCATAAATAAAGCAGTGGAGGATAGAGATTATTGTATTAACTGAAGTTCAGAAATACTTTTTACAATTCTGTACCTGACTGATTGTAACAAATGCACAAGTAATCATAAGCAGACTTTTCTCGCATTCAGGAAAAAGCCGAAAGACTTCTGTGACCTCGTATAAATTGAATATCAACCACTGCTAGGACAGTAACCTTTACTGGTTGTTGCTGATGTATGTTGTGAAATGAAGTTTCCACTTTTCCAATGCCTCAAAGCCATTTTTCTTCCTCAGCAGTGTAATTTCTCACAATCCTTTCAAGGACTAAAGTTCTGAGATTTGTTTTTTGGTGCCAATATAACCAAAAACTATCAGGGCTCAGTGCTGCCAGTTTGCACATGAAGAAATATACAATCTTTATGTGTAGAAATTAAAAAATGGTCGAAAATAACAAGTAAATCTAAGGTAAAACATTTTTAAGATTCACAACAAAAGATCTCTTGCCAACACAGTGTGGAGCTGGAGGAGCATAACAGATCAGGCAGCATCAGAGGAGAAGCAAAGTTGATATTTTGGGTTGGGACCCTTCTACCATCCTGAAGAGTCCTGACCAGAAACGTCAACTTCCCTGCTCCTCTGATGTTGCCTGACCTGCTGTGTTCTTCCAGCTCTACATTGTATTGACACTGACTCCAGCATCTATAATTGTTCTTAACTTCAAAAGGTCTCTTGTAATTTGAAGGTGATGGTAACCTTATGATGTCTACACTGAGCAAAACAGTTGAAGTTAAGTATTCATGATGTTAGTAATTTTCTTACCCACTTACATTCAGGCAGAAAAGTAAGGGTATTTGGAATAATGATAACACCACTCTATGCACTTCAATATATTCAAATATAAACGATTACTGCACTGAAATTATAATCTTCAGTTAGGCTATTATTGGAAGAGAGACAGGAATCCAATTAATTTAAGTAACATTAAATATCTTGATATTTCACCAACCAATAATCTGCCAGAATTGTAAATCAAATTTCAACCTTTAATTATCTAACCAGGTGAAGTAAAATGTTTCATACAATTTTTCTTATACCTGACAATTGCAAATTTAAATAAACCATGCTGCATTATCACATTATAAAATGTTGCTGCTTAACTCAATGCATTTGTGTTACATTTGATTACAATTTTTCCAATTAGACACATAAGGTAGAATCTTCTAGGGATCTGAACAATAAGGTTATGGCAAGATGTGTGGCAGATTTGGGCAATAAATATGGTGAGGCCCAATCAAACATCAGGACCAACTCACGCTATCTTTCGCAAGTGGCATGGTTAGATTTTCGCTGGACAGCAGTGAGATGCCAATTGGCAGCTTGTTAAATGTCTTGTTAATAGCCCAACTCACCTCAATAATTGAGGTAATTAATCAATTGAGGAGCTGCATGTCAAGCAGCCTACTACTCATTTCAACTCTTTGTGCTGTGTTGCAGGCTGTTTTCCTTCTGGAATGAGAAAGAGGCAGGTCTTAAAGGAGATGAAAGTGGGTTGCACAGTTGGAGCAGTTGGCCAGGTGTCCTGATTGAGTGAATAGACAGCACAGAGAATATGCAGTGTTAGTAGTTTCAGGTTTGGGATGAATGAGAAGAAGTGAGGGAAGATATTGCATGTGACAGTAAGAGTGGTAGATCATGGGGTTTGGTGGGAAGGGAGAACACCACTGGAGCATGGAGGCAATTCATGTGGTGCGCTTGTTAAGGTCTGGTGAGAGAACTCCCTTGTCTTCACAGCAACAAACGTGCCGAGAAGCCTAACACAACTTGAGTTCAGCCAAAAAGCATAAGATTCAACTCAGAAAATGTTGATGATGGTCATACTTTTTAAGAAAAAGCCATTGCTGAGATCCAAGCTCCAAAATATTCCACATCTATGAGCGCTGTATTTTTCAGTTAGCAAATAAAATAGAAACTGAGATGTACTGATAAAGATGATACCTGTCAAGGAAGAGAGGAGAAGAGAACTGCAGGACAATTCTTTGTCTTCTGGACTTTTAGCATTCTTTATGCACCTGGAATATATATCAGTAATTCTGGTGTGAAGATCTTGTTTGTCATTGTAGTTTGTGTGCTTTTGATGGTGGATGCACAGGGAAAATAAGTTTGTGTTGACTGATGGTGAGAAATAATAGGAAGTTACAAGTTTAACTGTGAATCTTCTCTTTTAACTCCACCAGAGTTAGGGCAACTGTATGATCAGAAGGAAAGGTGACCCTTACTGTTTGGTAAGGAATCAGATGGTGATTCTGAAAAGGGTCAGGCAAAAGTCTTCAGCTGTTATCAAAGCTTTGGTTGTGGCTTTTCATCTGCCTCTAACTTAGCGATTTCACAGAAGGGTTCTTAAGACTGAGCGTGGCCTCTGTCAGTAACAGAAAGACTAGCACCATTCTTCAAAACAGAACTTAAGCTGCAACACAGTTTTGAATGCCAAAAGCAAAGGATGATGAGATTTTTTTGACAATGTCAACCTGCTGCTTTAAGACAGATTGCCTCACAAGAAGTAGCATCAGTTGTTTTGCTGTGGATGGTCTGCTCCTGAAATGTAGCCGGTGAGAGTATGGGAAATCTGTTGCAGAAGCATCTGATATTCATTAGCGCATAAATTACACTGCTGTACCCTTTTCATCGGCACTATCCCTAAAAGGTCAGACAGGAAATTTAGCTGCAGGACTATTCACGTGAAAAATAGGAATAAAGGAATTGTGCTTAATTTCCCTGTGCATATTGTACGCTTTCTAGGCATTAAACACAGGAAAATGCTTATTCCCCCATGGTAGATTGCTTTTGAATTCTTTCCAACATGAAATATTTCCATTTCTTGCTACTTCTCAATGCTCTGTCTTTAAGCCAGCTTTCACTAGAATGATATTTTACACCTTGAAGTTATTCAAGGCAGAGTTTGAAATATTTTTGATAGATAAGAGAGTTAAGGGTTAGTTGAACAGACAAGGCCCTGCAATTGAGACTTAATCCAGATCAGCCATAAGTTTATTGATTGAAAGAACAGACATGAATGGCCAAAAGCCTACTCCTGCTCCCAAGTCCTATGTTCCTATGCCATCCTTATATTTGGTCTTAATTAGAACTCAAATTAAATGCAATAAATATAGCAATAACTTTGGCTTCATTATCAGGTAAATTGCATTCTTCCCCAAGAACTGACATCATGATATGACACTCTCCTCTTCCCACCAGGCCTGATATCTCCTTACTTTACTGGCCTACCCTAAACAATCTATCTGGCACCCTACGCACTTCACACTCTTCCTACCTTACCACCTAGCACCCTACTTACCCAGCACTCAGGCACACTACCCAGTGAGCAGCTTACACACATGGCACTTTCACCCCACATTTGCCTTACATGCATTCATATCAGCTGTCAAAATGGCTGTCTGTGCTGTTGGATGTTTAAGTCATAGAATATGGAAATTCTGTTGTGAAAAGGGAGTGTGGTTTGTCATCCCTAACTAACCTATGCTATACCTGTTAAATTGCAGGTATATTCTGCATATCTGAAGGAAGTGTAATTGAAATCCGTTGCCAGAAATGCAGAGATCTATCTTAATTGAAAATAAGTAGCAGTGACAGTCTGACTGTGATCGCTGTTCCTGGGAAAGTCTCACCCGTTATCTATATGTTAACACTGCTCCCTAATTGCAAGTAACAGACTTATTTTACTAAATAACATGGACTGCTGTGAAATACGTATGTATTTTGAGAGGTAAAAAATTAAAAAAACACATTCCATTTGGATATTTCCAAATTCCTCTCCATGACATGTTTTCATTTTCTTGAACAGCTCATCATCAGAGCAGTATGGCCAGTAAAATAATAATAACACTTATACATGGAAAGCCTGAAAATACATATGTTTTTAATAAAAGCATAGAAATTGTCATTGGCACAACAATGTATATCAATAATGGCAATTCAATGATATGGGACAAAAAAATGTTAAGAATATGCTGTTTCTGACAATGTTTCCCAATGCTAAGGACCTTACTGGAGAGCAAGGAGCAAGTTGGCAGAATGTAATCATGAGGATTCACAGCAATTAGCAAACTATATTAAATAGTTAATGGTAACTTTCCCACCCTCTAATGTGACAGTACCACATTCTTAACTCACTCAGTTCAAATCTGTGAAAAGGAAAATGCTGCAGGAAGCAAATTATATCTTCATTAAAAGAGAAAGTGATTTAAATTTTCTTTTGAATTTTTTTATGTTGTTAATCGTAGTGAAAGTGACAAAACTGATTTACAAAGTTAAATCAGTTGAAGGTTTGCAGCGATGCTCATCAGAATAGATGTGGCATAATGTCAAGTGCTAACACATGTCTATTTTCCTTGTCTGGCCCACTGAGCAGGAGAGTTATTCCACAGTGAAGCTCATAAATTAAAGACAGCAAACTGTGAGTAAAACATCAGGGCTCTGTCAACATTGCAACAGCAGCAGTAAAGGCTGTGCTATACAGAACTAACCACATCCCAGACAACTGTTCCAGCACAGTTACAATTATGGTCTCTACCCGGAAATGTGAAAACATCACCCAGGTATATCATTTACACGAGGAAAATAGGATGAATCCAACCTGGCTAATTACTGTCCAATCAGTTGATTCTTAATCATCTGTAATGTGATGGAAGGTGTTACTGACAGTGCTATCAAGAGCAATAACTCACTCACTGGTGCCTAGTTAAGATTCCATTAGGGTCACTTAGCATCTGACCTGATTATAGTGTTGATTCAAATGCAAACAAAAGGTCTGAACCTAAGAGGTAATGTCAGGATGAATGCCTTTGAGTTCAAGTCAACAATTAAGTAGATGTACCATGAAGAAACCCTTGCAGAACTGAGGACAGTTACAATCAGGGGAAATTGTTCACTGATTGTTATCATGCATAGCACAAGGGATGTGCGTATTGGAAGACAACTGACTTGTTCCCAACCTATAGCTGTGGGAGTTTGTGACACCTGAAATACTGAAGCAGTCTACTTCACAAATGCCAGGCAATGCCAATCTCCGAAACAAGAGAGAATCTAACTATCTCCCCTCGACACTCAGTAGCATTGCAATTGCTGAATACTTCACTATCAACATTCTTTTGACCAGAAATTTAACTGGCGTGTTCACCACTGTGGTGCAAGCATAGTAATAGATTAAGTATTCTGCAGCAAGTAATTCATTTACTGTCTACCCACAATCTGTCTGCTAACTATATGGAATTAGTTAGGAGTATAATGGAATCCTGTCTCTTCATCTGGATCTGTGCAGCTCCAACAATCAAGAATGTTAATACCATCCAGAACAAAGCAGCTTACTTGATTGACATCCTACTGAACACTTTCGGATAATACTTGAATAATAAGTAGAAACTTAAGTCACATGCAGCCTTCTTCAATCTCAGATAATACCAGGAGCCTGTTTCTGTCTGGTAGTTTGTTGTCTTTGTAATATATTATAATTTTTCACAGAGTTATTGTTGAAGTTGGATGAACTCCACCCTTTCTGCTGGTGTCACACATTGGGTGGGTGGAGACAGTGAGTCCAGACTAACTTTCATAGAGAGCAGATATATTCTATACACTTCCTCAGAGTGTGAATAATTATACCTGCTTTGTAATGTGGTTGCCTTTATTGCTATTATATAATGTGGTTGCCTTTATTGCTATTACGTAATAAACCATCCTGTTTACTTAGAACAGTGTCACTTCTGTGAAGTTTCTGCAGTGGTGAATCCATTACTAGTCATCATTTGACATGTCCTGGACAAAATATAGACAAAGCAGGGTTGATCACAACAAACTACCTCAAACAACCCTTACTATCAAACATGATTCTGATGGATGTGGCAAATACCACAAAGTGCCGGCAGTGACAATCAGGCTAATATGGCAGTCCTCACCGCCATAACACATGGTAGCAGTGTGTAGAATATACAAATGTCTGTACTGCAGCAACAGCATCTTCCAAGTGCATGATGCAGGGCAAGAGCAGCAAATGCATGTGAAAAACCAGCACCTGCACGTTCCCCTCTGCGTCGTACACCATCCTGACTTGGAACTATGTTGCTGTTCCTTCTCTGCAGTTGGATCAAATTCCTGGAACTCTCACCCCTAACAGCACAGTGGGTGCACCTATGCCAGATGGACTGCTGCAATTCAAGAAAGCGGTTCACTGGCACTTTCCCAAGACACTTAGGGATGGGCAACAAATGCTACTTTACACTGATACCCCAATCCCATGAACACTCTTTTTTTAAAAAGCTTCTAGTTAAGCAAAGACTTGCGTTTAAATAATGCTTCTCAAAACATCAAGGCTTTTGAAAATATTTTATAGCTAATGAAGTACTTGGAAAATATAATCATTATTACAACGTAGGTAAACATGGCAACTAATATAGTTATTTTGTATCTACAGCTCTATGAATATCAACAAAATAAATAATCAGATTTAATCTGCTTTAGTTGTTTTGATTGAAGAGTCACTGTTGGCCAAAGCCCAGGAGGAAATCCTTTCTTTCCTTTGAATTGTGTCCAGAGATCTTTAATATCCACCGGAAAGGGCAGGCATGGCGTCAATTTAATGTCTTATCCTAAAGACTGTATCTCCAACAATGTAAACTCAATTATATGCTCAAGTCTCTCGAGTGTGCCTTGAACTGACAACTATCTGTCTTGAGGCAAGATTTACTCCTGAGCTAAGACTGACATCCTAAAAATCCACAGTTAATCACCGAGACAGCAATAGCAATTGTTAGGTTTAATAATGTTCTGTCCTGTATTGCTGTTAGCAAATTATCAAAAGTTAACTGTACAGTACTTATTTTCAGTAAAACAAAGGCAAAAAACAAAAAAAAGGAAGTATTTGCATGAAATCTGTTGTTCTTGAATACAGTAATACGATTCTAGAAATCAATGTGACTGGTGTTCTTCACAAAAAAAAAGTAGTAGGGAATGTTAAAAACATCAGCAGCATTTATTGGCAAAAATTTAAATCCACATTGAGAAGGAAAGTGGTGCGATTATCTCAACAATCAGCACAATTCAAATACTGCCATTGTTCGTTCCAGGAGATCTCCATACTTAAGAGAACTACATTTAACTACTGGTAGATTGGGCAATCAAATGAAAAGGATATTGCTACATAGTTGGAAAAATGTCAAACAAAACATCCTCAGTGATTAACCTGGAACTTATATGGAAAAGCTTTGTCTCACTCAGTATAGCTGATCTGCCATTATCAGCTAATATTTAGAAATGCATTTTAATTTTGTGAATTTACTTACTAAACAAACAGACTTTATCATAATTTCAGGAATTAACTAAACTCATTCTTTGCTTAATCAAATCTTATATATGTTTATTGAAGAATGCAAAAGTGCTACAAAATTTTGAACCAGTGAAACCAAAAAATTAACAATGAGTATGGGTTAAATTTTACTAAAACTGTGGCTAAGTTTTGGAGAATTTCAAGAATGGTTTTTCTATTTGAGTTCAGGTGAGTTAGCTCTTTATTATACGTACACCATGTCCCTGCAACACTGTGGTCATTATTGGAGAAAGTACTCACTGTTGCCATGGTCTTTCGGATTTGATCTGCTGGCACCATTTTTATTTCCAATTGTGTACCAAGTCTTTATTGCATGTTTTCTTTTACACCCATTCATGGGATCTGGGAGTAACTGGCTGGACCAGCATTATTGTCCACCCATAGTTGCCCTTGAGAAGGTGGTGGGGAGCTGCCTTCTTGAACTGCGACAGTTCATTTTGTGTGGGAAGATCCATAGCACATTTGGGGAGGTATTTCCAAGATTTTGACTCAATGAAAGGGAAATGAAAGGGAATACTTCTCTGGACACAAAGGTGGCATGGTGGACACTTTGTTGAAAGAGAATACCTCAACCATGAAAGCATTGCCTCTTTACAGTATCACTTGTCTGAACCACTATAATAGTAACTGCAGGGGCAAGAATGAAGCTTGAATGGCCACCCATCCTTAGTGCCATATCATTTCGGAACCCTGTTTGAAGGAGTACTATTCTTTCCCTAATGCCCAGCAGAGTAGAATATTTTGTCATTGTTCAACTTGGAACCATCACACACAGTCATAGAGTCATAGAGATATACAGCATGGAAACAGGCCCTTCAGTTCAACTGTCCATGCCAACCAGATATCCTAAATTAACTAACTTTCATTTGCCAGTATTTGGCCCTTATCCCTCTAAACCCTACCTGTTCATGTATCCATCTAGAAGCCTTTCAAATGTTGTAATTGTACCAGCCTCCACCACTTCCTCTGACAGCTCATTTCAATCACTCACCACCCTCTGCATGAAAACGTTGCCTCTTAGAACCCTTTTAAATCTTGCCCCTCTCACCTTAAACATGTGGCCTCTATATTTGGACTCCCCTACTCTGGGAAAAGGCCTTGACTATTCTCCCTATCCATGCTTGTCATGATGTTATAAACCACTATAAGGCCATGCCCTCAGCCTCCGACTCTCCAGGGGAAATAGATGCAGCCTATTCAGCCTGTCCCCATAGCTCAAATTCTCCAACCGTGGCACCATCCTTGTGAATCTTTTCTGAACCTTTTCAAGTTTAACTATATTTTTTCTATATCAGGGAGACCAGAATTGAATGCAGTATTCTAAAAGTGGCCTAACCAATGTCCCATATACCTGCAACATGAAATCCAAATTGCTACACTCAATGCACTGACAAATAAAGACAACAAGTTGTAAAGATTTCAAATAGTTGGCAATGTTAACTTTCATTGAACAACAGAATAACTGCATAAGCACAAACAATAAAGCTGTATTTGTTTCTGGGAATAAACAAGGGCTACTTGCCCTTCAAGCAAAGACAAATTTATGGTAAATGAATGATGACATCATCCAACTTGAAGCTGATGCTCTTCCTGTTCAATGGCCTCATCTTCCTCCTCAGAAGACTGTTGCTACTCTCCCAGCTTTTCAACATCCATTGCATTCCTTTATGCCCTGCTCCAGTTATGCATGGAACAGCATGCAATGGTAATGCCGCACACTATCCGAAGTATATTGCAAGGGCACTTCATATTCAGAAGATCTATTATTCACTTGACAGTGGTCTCAGTGAAAGAATGGGCTGCATTGTGTCAATGTTTGGCTTCATTTAGAAGGTTTTGTCATGGTGTCAGCTGCCATCGTCTCAGATAGTCTTCTTTCTCTCTCTGGAGTCATCCTTGTAATGTTTCTGGCCCTTGAAAAGAAGCAGGGGCCTGAGAGTTAACAATGGCATAGCCAACTTTGCAGTTTCCAGAATATGTGGCTCAGACCTCTAAGATGCAGTACCAATCATCACACATGACTTGTACCTCTACTGAATGGATGTATTTTTTACTGATAAAGCCTGCTGCATTATGATATGGTGCTGTCAACATGATACACATGCAATCCCTGGTGCCTGAACCTGGAGGAAGCCAACTAAGGTGGCAAAGCTTCCTCTCCAGCCCCAACATTAACCATGTCACAGATGACCAAAATGAAGTGTAACTGGCACAAATTAGACTTGAATTTAAAAGGTATGAGCAGAGGATGGTGACGGTGCTGATTGGCGGCTGGGATGATGATTTGTATCGATGCAGTCACCAGCAGCAGAAGGAGGACTTCAGCAAGACACCCTCCAAGTTCAAGTGAAGACAACTGTTCAGCAGAGTGTAGCAAGGAATTTTGACTCAGAGTTGATGAGCTGGAATCTGAGCTTCAAATACTGTGGCTCATCTGTGAGGGGGAGAAGTACCTGAACACTGTGTTTCAGGAGGCAGTCATGCCTGGTAGATTAAGTACTTCAAAATTGGTCATTGGCCAGGGACAGCAGAGGGTGGCTGCACTTGAGGCAGGTAGAGGGATCCTGCAATCAGGAACAGAGGATCCCCAGCTCTTGGCCTTACCCAACAAGTATGAGACATGTGCTCCCTGTGAAGATGAGGAAAAGGGTTGCAGGGAGAATGAGCCAACTGACCACTGCACTGCGGCATAGGAGGTCATTCAAGAGGGGAAGCAAAATGACAAGTGGTAGTTGTCAGGAATCCTGTAACCAGGGAAGTAGGTAGTATCCTTTGTAAACAGGATTGAGAGTCCCGCCTGGTATGTTGCCTGCCTGGTGCCAGGGTAAGAGATATTTCTGACTGGCTTGAAAGGATATTGGAGAGGGAGGGGAGGATCCAGTTGTTGTGGTCCGTGTCAGAGCAAACAACATCGGCAAGTCTAGGAAATAGGATCTGTTCAGGATTATCAGGAGCTAGAGACAAAATTAAAGAGCAGGTCCTCAAGGGTTATAATCTCCAGACTATTGCCCAAGCCACATGCAAATTAGCTTGGCAACACGAGAATAGAGGAAGTAAACACATGGCTAAAAGATTGGTGTGGGAAAGATGGGTTCCTTTTCATGGGGCACTGGCATCAGTATTGGAGCAGGAGGGATCTGTACCGCTGGACGGTCTCCACCTGAACTGAGCTGGGACCAAAGTTCCAGCGAAAATGGTAAATAAACTGGTCAACAGGACTTTAAACTAGCAAGTAGGGGGGAAAGGAAGGGGAAAACATCCCTCAGTGGGGAACAAAGGAGCAGGCAAACATCTGTAGGGGTAGATTCCACAGTGTGGAAAAATATGAAAAACTGACTGGAAAGGCGATCTCAGGAGAGGTTACTAAAGTCTCCAGCACAGGCACAAATAGGACAGTGTTTGGAAAGGGTTAGGATGCAAACTTCAAGCGCACTGGATAAATGAGTGACAATGAGAAGTGGAACGGTTAATACAAGGCTGAATATGTTATATCAGAGTGCACACAGTGTAAGAAAGAAGGTAAATGAGCTTGTGATACAGATTGAAATTGGCAGGTATGACATGGTGGGTGTCACAGAGACATGGCTGCAAGGGGATCAGGGTTGGGAGCTGAATACACAAGGATATACAGCTTATTGAAAAGGTAGGAAGGTGGGCAGAGGGGTGGGACTGCCTTATTAGTAAGAAATGAAATTAAATCAATAGAAAGAAACAAAGTAGGGCCAGATGGTATAGAATCTGTGTGGGGTACAGTGAGGAAACACAGAGGTTAAAAGAAACATAGTTGGAAATATGTGAGGCCCCCAAACAGTAGTAAGGAGCTGAGGTGCAAGATGTACCAGGAGATAGAAAAGGTGTGTAAGAAAAGCGAAGTTACTATCACCATGGGGAATTTCAATTTGCCAGTATACTGGGAAAATCAGATTGGTAGTGGATTGCAAGAAAAGAAACCTATGGAATGTCTATGGGATGGCTTTTTGGAGCAGCTTGTGGCAGAGCCCACTAGGGAGCAGGCAATACTGGATTTAGTGTCGTACAATGAGGCTGACTTGATAAAGGACCTTAAGGTGAAGGAATCCTTTTGACGCAGTGATCATAATATGATTGAATTAACTCTGCAATTTGAGAGAGAGCAGATGGAATCAGAGGTAATGGTATTACAGCTAAATAAAGGAGGCTAGAGAGGCATCAGGTAGGAGCCGGGCAGAATTGACTGGGAGAGGACCCTAGCAGGAAAGTCAGTGGAACAGCCATAGCAGGAGTTTCTGGGAGTAATTCAGGGGACACAACAAAAATTCATGCCGAGGTAAAAGAAGCACAGTGGAGGGAGGATGAGGCACTAGGGAAATCAGGAATAGCACAAAAGCAAAGGAGAAAATATATAATGTGGTGAAGGGCAGTGGGAAACCAAAGGATTTGGAAGTTTACAAAGACCAACTGAGGGCAACAAAAAAATAAATAAGGAGAGATAATATTAAATATGAGGGTAAGCTAGCCAGTATTATAAAAGAGGACTGTAAGAGTTTCTGTAGATATATAAACAGAGGCAAAAGTGGACATTTGGCCACTGGAAAATGATGGTGGAGAGATAGTAGTGGGGAACAAGGAAATGACTGAGGAACTTAATAATTACTTTGCGTCAGTCTTCACGGTGGAAGACTTGAATAATATCCCAAAAATTCAAGAGTCGGGGGTGGAGCTGAGTATAGTGGCCATCATCAAGGAGATGGTGCTATACAAACTAAATGGCCTGAAGGTGGATAAATAACCTGGGCCCAATGGACTACACTCCAGAGTTCTTCAGAAGATAGTTGAGGAGATAGTGGAGGCATTAGTGGTGATCTTTCAAGAATTGCTAGAATCAGGGAGAGTCCGAGACGACTGAAAAATTGCCAATGTTTAAGAAGGGAGTAAGGCAAACGACTGAAAATTACAGGCTGATTAGCCCAACCTCAGTTGTGGGTAAGATTTTAGGCTCCATTGTGAAGAATAAGCTTTCTGAATACTTGGAAATGCATGGTAAAATAGGGCAAAGTCAGCATGGCTTCATCAAAGGGAGATCATGCCTGACAAATCTGTTAGAATTGTTTGAGGAAGAAACAAACAGGTCAGACCAAGGAGAACCAATGGATGTTATCCACCTGGATTTCAAGAAGGCCTTTGATAAGATGCCACACAGGAGGCTGCTGAGTAAGATAAGGGCCCCCATGGTGTTGGAGGCAAGGTGCTAGCATGGATAGAAGATTGGCTGTTTGGTAGAAAGCAGACAGTGGGGATAAAAGGGTCTTTCTCAGGATGGCAGCCGGTGACAAAAGGAATTCTGTGAGGATCAGTGTTGGGGCCACTACTTTTCACTTTATATATTAATGATCTAGATGAAGGAGCTGAGGGCATTAAGGCTAAGTTTGCAGATGATACAAAGATAGGTTGACAGGCAGGTAGTTTTGAGGAGGTGGGAAGAGTGCAGAAGGTTTTGGACAGGTTAGGAAAATGGGCAAGGAAATGGCAGACGGCAGAAGAATAGGGGTATGGACTATGATCTAAATGGGGAGAAAATTCAGAAGTCTGAAGTGCAAAGAGACTTGGGAGCTCAAGTCCAGGATTCTCTCAAGGTGTAACTTGCAGGTTGAATCAATAGTTAGGAAGGCAAATGCAACTTTGGCATTTATTCTGAGAGGACTTGAACGTAAAAGCAGTGATGTACTTCTGAGGCACTATAAGGCTCTGGTTAGGCAACATTTGGAGTATTGTGCACAGTTTTGGGCCACATATCTCAGGAAAGATGTACTGGCCTTTGAGGGGGTTCAGAGGATATTCTCGAGAATGGTCCCAGGAATGAAAAGCTTAACATATGAGGAACATTTGAGGACTCTGGGTCTATATTCGATGGAGTTCTGAAGGATGAGGGGGGATCTAATTGAAACTTACAGAATACTGAATGGCCTTGACAGAGTGGATGTTTGGAAAGCTGTTTCCATTGGTAGGAGAGGCTAGGCCCTGAGGGCACAGCCTTACAGTCAGGGGAATACCTTTTAGAACAAAGATATGGTGAAACTTCTTCAGTGAGAGAGTGGTGAATGTATGGAATTCGCTGCCACAGACTGTGGAGGCCAGCTCATTGAGTATACTTAAGACAGAGAAAGATAGGTTCTTGATTGTCAAGGCGATCAAGGGTTTCGAGGAGAAAGTGAGAGAATGATGTTGAGAAACTTATCAGCCATGATTGAATGGTGAAGCAAACTCAATGGACTGAATGACCTAATTTCAGCTCCTATGTCTTATAGGCTTATGGTCAAGTCTTAGGTTGCAGAAGGATATAGATGGCATGGTCAATGAGCTGATCAATTGCCAATGAATTCACTCTGGATTAATGTGAGGTGATGTACTTAGGTAGGACAAACACGGCATGGGAATACATGTTGAACACTAGGACCCTGGGGAACACTATAGATCAGAGGGCCTTTCGTGTGCTTACCCAATATTCCCTTAATGCAGTGAGACAAATAGATAGAGTGGTTTAGAACACATACCAAATACTTGCCTTTATTGGCGAAGGCATAGCGTTTAAGACAGGGAGGTTATACTAGAACTGTCTGAAATGTTGGTTAGGCCACAGCTAGAATATTGCGTGCAGTTCTAGAACCCACATTATGGGAGGGATGTGATTGCACTGGAGATAGTGTAGAGGAGATTTAGCAGAATGTTGCTGTGCTGGAGAATTTTTAGTTATTGAAGAGAGATTGGATAGGCTGGGGTTGGTATCCTTGGCTCAGAGGAGGATGAGGGAGTACATGATTGAGATCTATAAAATTACAGGGGGCATAAATAAATTTAAAGGTAAAGTCAACATAGTCTTACCAGACAATACAGTTGCTCTGTCTTTAGATGAGAGACAACTGGTGGTGGTTTAATCTGAGGGTCATCACATCTCAGACGATGGCCAAGACTGAGCAGAATATTCCTTCATGGTAGCCTTAGCTGCTGTAGGAATTTAACCCACAGTGTTGGAATCACTCTGCATCACATACCAGCGATCCAGCCAGCTGAGTTAACTTAACCCCAGGAAATAGATAAGAAGAGAGGGATAGAGATAATGGGAACTGCAGATGCTGGAGAATTCCAAGATAATAAAATGTGAGGCTGGATGAACACAGCAGGCCAAGCAGCATCTCAGGAGCACAAAAGCTGACGTTTCGGGCCTAGACCCTTCATCAGAGAGCAGATAAGAAGAGACTTTTCTTCTTAGTGGAAGGATCAATGACTGGGAGGACAGATTTAAATTAAGGAGCAGGAGGTTAAGAGGTGTTATGAGGAAATGTGTTCTCACCCCAGAGGTAGAGGGAATTTGGAAACCACTGTCTGCAAGTGTAATAGAAGCAGAAACCCTGATAACATTTAAAATGAACTTAGATATATACTAGTGATGACAAAGCATACAAGGCCGTGGACCAAGTGATGGAAAATGGGATTCGAATAATTAGGTGCTTGTTTATGACTGGTGCAAACTTGATGGTCCAAAGAGCCTTTTTCTGAACCATCCACCTCTATGACAGTGATTGTATGACTCCATGCCTCCAAACTGCATCACCACCAGGCTTAATACATTTGTGAGTGAGCTTTGTGAAATCCCAGACAGATCTCCAGTCGGCTACTTGGAAACAAAGAGCTGCATAAAAATTTAATGCAGCTGCAAACTTGATGGCCACCAAGATAGGATGGCCACTCACCCCTTCAGTCCACAAGTCCTACAGAAACTCAATTGCGCGCACTACATAAACATAGTGGCTACAAGAGCAGGTCAGAGGCTACGAATATTGCGGCAATTAACTCACTTCCTGACTCCCCAAATCCTGTCCACCATCCACAAGGCACAAGTCAGGAGTGTGATGGAATACTCCTCACTTGCTGAGATGGTTGCAGCTCCGTTAGCACTCATGAAGCATAACATCATTCAGGGCAAAGCAGCTCACTTGATTGGCACCACATCCACAAAAATGTACCACTGATGCTCAGAAGCAGCCCTGTGTACTATCTACAAGACGCACTGTAGAACTTTACCAAATATCCTAAGACAGTACCTTCTAAAACCACAGTTACTCCCATCTAGGAAGATTAGAGCAGCAGATACATGGGAACATCATCATCTGCAAGTTCACCGCCAAACCATTCACCATCCTGGCTTGGAAATGTGTTGCCATTGCTTCAATATCACTGGGGAAAGTTCCTGGAATTTTCTGCGTAAGGGCATTATAGGTCAGCCCACAGCACATAAACTGCAACAGTTCAAGAAGGCAGCTCACCACCGGCTTCTCAAGGGAAACTAGGGACATGCAATAAATGCTAGTCAGCTAGCAACGCTCACTTATTTAAAAAAATGATTTAATAAAAAGAAAATTGTTGCTCTGGTCAGACTGTTGAAACCCTGTCCAGGGACTAAGACCCAACTTGCTGTTGCCTGACTTCGTGAGGCCTCTGACTGATGACAGTCTCTCTTAATTTGAACTAAAGATCTGTCCCCTTAGAGTTTAAGATAAGGTCATTTACTTGAAAAAAAATTCAGTGTGTTTGCTTTAATAACACCATTAAAACCTTGAGTGTAAAATTGGTCTTTTCATTTATGACATCAAACATCTCAAAGAGAAAACTTCTGTTTTTTTAGGCTGTGTTAGTTTTGTTGAGTTATTTGGAAGGTTTCTGCTTTCAAGCCCAAGTGAGTTTTTTTGCTGCATCTTAACAAATTCACATCATTAATGACCTACTCTACCCATATTGAGCTCCACTTGTCCCATACCAGCTGCATTCTATCACTCGAAATTCCAAGAACAGCCTGACACTGCTGGGATGTCCTGGAATGGACTGGCATTGCTTGCAAATACAGTCAGATTGGAACAGCCATACATAGTTCCTGACGTTTGCCCTGGACATGGCAGAGAAGGGAACATCGGTACCTTTTTTACAGTCAGACTCCTGGAGATCCTGGTATACGGGGAGATGCACAGATGTGATGTCATTTTCCTCTAAGATCAGCAGAAGACTGCACAATAATGACCATACCAGTTTGGTCTGAGTTTGTCACTCAGGTCAGTGTCGTATCAGCCATCTGGACAAATGCACAGAAATGTAGAAAGAAAGTGCCTTCGCCTTCTTTCTGATAACGCACTCATTCTATCTCTGCTACTGTACCCACCACACACCTGACCTCATGCTGTACCATTCTCACTTTTGCTTGCAACATCTCTCACTCATTCTCACACAGCTCAAATCCCAAGCCCACTAATCCTGCATTACCTCTGCACTCTCTGCTTATTCTCTCTGGATCACCTCGTCCTAAGTGATATTGTACCAAAAGAAACAGCGTTTGTTACACCTCACCTTCTAAAATATCTATCTCTTTGCCATTCCAGAAGGGAAAAAGCCCAAAATGGGCAGAACGAGCTAAGACAGTGATGGAGTGTCTGACATTTGGCTGTTCACCCGTTCACAGTTGAGTTTTTCCAGAATTTGGTCATCATTTGCTAGGGCACCATTGCCAGGTTGATGTCAGTATGTTAGCTGTACTGGAAAAGTTTAACCAGGGGTGTAGCAAGTTCTTGAGTACAAGTTTACAGCGCTAATGCTGGAATGTTGCCAGGGCCCTTTACCTTGTGGTATCCAGTGCCTCCAAAATGATTTTGATTACATGGAGTGAATCAATTGGCAGACAACTGATACCTGCGATGCTGGGGACCTCTCAAGCATGCTGAGGTGGATCATCCACTCAGCATTTCTGGCTGAATTTGATTGCGAGTGCTTCAGCCTTATCTTTTGTGATGATATATTGGGTTCTTCTGCAATTAAAAATAGGGATATTTGTGAATCCTCCTGCTCTAGTGAATTGTTTAAATATCCACCATGACTAGATATGGCAGGATCTACGGAGCTTAGTTTCCTGACTCTGACTATCCTGAACTGCAGACTGACTGCAGCCAAGCCAAGATCCCCCTGACTGACGTCTTTACACTATGACTCTACTGAAGATTGCTAACAACCGTGACAAGCTTCCTGGCTTTGTGTCAGTGCTAGAGGACAAAGAAATGCAGTATGACTAAGATGCTGGTGTCTATGGCTGAGGGGCAAGGTGCAAAAAGGAAAGGTAATGGACGGATTCTGTGAGCATCTAGGTAGGTTCAAAGTGGTATAAGTTGGAGGATGACCCTCTCCACCGACGGGAACTAACACTTAAACACCCTAAGACGAACACTTCATCCAACTGTCTGTGAAAGGAGTGTGAGAAGTATTATAACCTGCCTTTCAGAAGCTTCTAGTAGTCAAATAAAACAAATCCCTGACACTCACTTTACAATCAACAAGTAATATTTATTTTATCTAACTCTAATAGCGAACAAATTAACTAAACAATTAACAAACTGAATAAACCCCTTCTAACTACTAACTATTCCTGAATAAAACAAGATATTAATGTTATGCTATTCCAATAAATACAAGTCCCACTTATATAAAATAAAAAAAACATAGAATTTAGTCTCTCAAAATTACACCCGGGGTTACATGTCTTCCAGAATGTCCTGTTTGGAACACCTTCTCTGTCAATTCTTCTGTCAGGAACATTAACTAGTTGTTCAATTTTATATTTAGATAATGCTTTATCCAAGACATAATGGAGGTTGTGAGCCAGTGTTTCTCCTTTGAGAGCTGAGGGCTGTTAGCTCTGCCAGGTGGCAGCTGGCTCTCTGTTGTTTGTCCAACTGCCCCCTTCTTTTATACCCTTGATGACATATCAATTTCTTGCAATATGATAATTCATGAGTGGGATGTGAGAATCACTGGCTGGCCAGCATTTAATGCCCATCCCTAGTTGCCCTTGAGAAGGTGGTGGTGAGCTGATTTCTTGCACTGTTGCAGTGCACCTGCTGTGGGTTGACCCACAATGCCATTAGGGAGGGAATTCCAGGATTTTGATCCATCAATAAGGAAGGAATGGTGATATATTTCCAATCAGGGAGGGAAGTTGAAGGTGGTGGTATTCCATATATCTGCTGCCCTTGTCCTTCGATATAGAAATGGTTGTGGATTTGGAAGATGACAACGTGTGAAGCTGGATGAACACAGCAGGCCAAGCAGCATCTCAGGAGCACAAAAGCTGACGTTTTGAGCCTAGCCCCTTCACCAGAGAGGATTTGGAAGATGCTATCTGTGAATATCTGGTGAATTTCTGCAGTGCATCTTGCAGATAGTACACACAGCTGTGACTGAGCATCAGTGATGAAGGGAGTGGATGTTTGTGGATATGGTGCCAATCAAACGGGCTGCTTTGTCCTGGACAATGTCAAGCTTCTTGAGTGTTGTTGGAGCTGCAGCCATCCAGGCAAGTGGGGAGTATTCCATCACACTCCTGACTTGTGCCTTGTAGATGGTGGACAGGCTTTGAGGAGTCACATTTGAAGGCCTTAATTGTCACATTTCTCACCATAGCCCACATTGTTTAGACCCTTATAAGATTCTGTTGTCATTTTTCCAATTTCATCATTTTTCCCTAAGTGACTTGTCATTGCCCATATCATTCAGGCAAGATTCCACCATGTGAGTAAAGCAGTTAATTTAGCATTTGCAAGTGATTGCAAAGAATCATTTAGCTTCTGGCTATATGTGAAAAGCATTCATAACTAGTTACAGATACCAATACCAATGGGCTATCAAGTAAGAATTCTGCAATTA
The DNA here is from genome assembly GCF_030684315.1 of Stegostoma tigrinum. Lineage (NCBI taxonomy): Eukaryota > Metazoa > Chordata > Chondrichthyes > Orectolobiformes > Stegostomatidae > Stegostoma > Stegostoma tigrinum. The sequence continues at coordinate 91,515,945 of NC_081356.1, forward strand.
CATGAGCCTTTGACCTCAAAATCTTTTTACTGGTTTCACTTGTGGAATCTCCTCCTTTTGGGAATACTAGCGGTGTTAATTGTTGATCACCTACAATCATGTGTCCCTAAAATCACCGTGGATGAAGAAAGCTATCATTCCTATCTCAGCAATTCTTATCTCAAACAGCAGTATCATGAGATCTCTCAAACAGTTTAAAATTTCCTGCATGTTCATTCTCAACACTGCTGTTGTACATCTCTCAGAGAATCAGGTCCTTTTCCCTTTCTCATCTGTGTGGGCTTCAACAGCCTTTATACCAGCACAGTGCCTGGGTTAGAAAATCTACCAAGAGAAGTGTTTTTTTTTCAAGCTTACTTTTCAGAATTTTATGTAAAAGGCACAGAAGTACATCATGCTGTTATAATAAGATGGTTAGTTTTCCCACAAAAGTTATGATATTAAATTTAGACAGGAAGGAATCAGATTGTTTTCACTGCTGCCTGTCTGATCTAGTTAGTGATTTCTTTCTTCAAAATCCTTTGTGAGTTAATAGTCACCACTATTTCATCGCAATATAAAAATTTAGGGTAAGTGGAAGTCCAACTTGTTTTGGAATGTATCATTTCCCTTTTAAAAAAGAAGTCAAGTGCACTAAGGCACTCTAAATAATTGTCTGGAAGCATATGGATAGTGCTACAGACAGCTCGATCCATAGTCTTGAATCATCTCTCCTGTTACCCACAAAATGCATCAGCCTCCGACACTTCCACCATCTACAATCCAACCCAACCACCGAAGACATTTTTCCATCTCCACTCTTGTCTGCATTTCGGAAAGACCACTCTCTCCAGGACTCCCTTGTCCGCTCCACACTCCCGTCCAAACCGCAGGAAGTGCTACACTTGCCCCCAAGCCTCACCCCTCACCCCCATCCCAGGCCCCAAGATGACTTTCCACATCAAGCAGATGTTCACCTGCACATCTGCCAATGTGGTATACTGCATCTGCTGCACACGTTGTGGCCTCCTCTACAAAGGGGAAACCAAGCAGAGGCTTGGGGACTGCTTTGCAGAACATCTACGCTTGGTTTGCAATAAACAACTGCACCTCCCAGTTGCGAACCATTTTAACTCCCCCTCCCATTCCTTAGACGATGTGTCCATCCTGGCCCTCCTGCAGTGTCATAATAATGCCACCCGAAGGTTGCAGGAACAGCAACTCATATTCCGCTTGGGAACCCTGCAGCCCAATGGTATCAATGTGGATTTCATGAGCTTCAAAATCTCCCCTCCTCCCACTGCATCCCAAAACCAGCCTCTCCCCTCCCCCCGCTGCATCCCAAAACCAGCCCAGCTCATCCCCGCCTGCCTAACCTGTTCTTCCTCTCGCCTACTCCCATCCCCACCTCAAGCCGCACCTCCATTTCCTACCTACTAACCTCATCCAACCCCCTTGACCTGTCTGTCTTCTCTGGACTGACCTATCCCCTCCCTACCTCCCCACTTATACTCTCCTCTCCACCTATCATCTCCTCTATCCATCTTCAGTCTGCCTCCCCCTCTCTCCCTATTTATTTCAGAACCCCCTCCCTATCCCCTTTTTCTGATGAAGAGTCTACACCCGAAACATCAGCTTTTGTGCTCCTAAGATGCTGCTTAGCCTGCTGTCTTCATCCAACTCCACACTTTTTTTAATCTTGGATTCTCCATCATCTGCAGTTTCCATTATCTCTGATCACAGTTCACGTTGTTGCCTTACCATAATTCATTAGCATTGACAATAAGAGTTGTTGATAGCTTAACCCAGGCTTCACATTCATCAGCAACCTGCCACTTCAGACTGCAATCCACAGGTGCATCCCAAAGCTTCAAGTGTTATGCTAAAGGTAGATAAGAGACTATTTAACAAAAGAAATCTGACTGAGAAATTAAATGTGAGTTTACCAAGACCATGTGCTCAGTATTCTATCATGGTGAGAGCTGGACAACATATGCTAGAAAGGACAAAAGGCTGATCATTTTCTTATCAGAACACATTCAGTAACTCAGAGTCCTCGACATATTAATACAATCATCATGCTCACAAAACTTCTGCTGTTCAATACTTCCATTCTGAAGAAAGGTCACTGGAGCTAAAAGGTTAGCCTTGCTTTCTTTCCACAGATGCTGCCAGATCAACTGAGTTTTCCCAGCAATTTCTGTTTTTTTTTGTTTGTTGTTAATGTCTCTGCTGCCTTGGCCATGCTCGTTGGATAGATAGCAGAGATGGACGACCAAAGTATAGTTGGTATAATGAATTGATCAATGTCAGTAGCTCCCAGACAACCATTTCTCTTCCACAAGAACACTCCAAGTGAGATAAATGGACACTGACAACTGGGAGAGAGTCTCATGGCTCCTGAATTCTAACTTCTTGGATGAGATTGAAATGAGCTGAGCAGAAAGAAAAGCTCAGCTGGCTAATAAGACAGCCATTGAGAAAAGAGGCAAGTCAATTGTGTGTCTTCTTTGCTCACTGTCTTCATCTGCAGAAAATGTGACTGAAACTATCAAGAGATGCTGACCACATAATTGACTACTGTGCTTCAAACCTCATCTTATGAACCTGACGTCTGCCACAGAATCCAATACTGAGAATAGAGGTGGGAGACAAAAGGTGGGATGACACAGTGGCTCAATGGTTAGCACTGCTGCCTCACAGCACCAGGGACTCAGGTTCAATTCCAGCCTCAGACAACTGCCTGTGTGGAGTTTGCACATTCTCCCCATGCCTGCATGGGTTTCCTCCAGGTGCTCCAGTTTCCTCCCACAGTCCAAAGATGTGCACTCTGGGTGGATTGGCCTTGCTAAATTGCCCATAGCATTCAGGGAGGTGTAGATTAGGTGAGTTATAGGGGTATGGGTATAGATGGAATGCTCTGAGGGTCAGTGTGGACCTGTTGAGCCAAAGGGCCTGTTTCCACACTGTAGGGACTCTATTAAAAAAAACTAATAATGTGGCTAGCCAACATACCAGGTGGCTGGTTTCATCTTGTCTCATATCATTTTCCGAGGAATAGATGAGGGAAAGTGGCAGGAATACTTGTTCACAAGTCGTGGCTTGTCAATTGAATGAATTAAAGGCTTATTCAGGTCTTTTGCTACAGGCTGACTGTGATTTCCAAGTGTCTTTCTGATCTCCAGAGGTGACAGTGGACAGTTTAGCTCTTTATGGCAGACCACGGCTATAGTGATCCAGCCAATCATAGATGCCTCATGGAGGGGATAATTCCTCTAGAGGCAGCCCAACTGCTGAATCTGTTTTTATTTTATCATTGAAGAAGCCCTGCAATGGCATTCTGCTGCTACTTTCAAGCTACAGGTCCTCTTACTGGCCCTCCAGTTTTGACAGGCCATTGTATCAGAGATAATGGGAACTGCAGATGCTGGAGAATCCAAGATAACAAAGTATGGAGCTAGATGAACACAGCAGGCAAAGCAGCATCTTTGGAACAGTAGTTTCTGATCTTATCAGCATTAATAGTTGACAGACCACTCCCTGCTTTGAAATAGAGGGTGAACCCATTTCTCTTGTCATGAAGCGCCTATTTGTGGAAAACTTTATGAGCTCTTTTTTGGGGTTGACAGCGAAGTTCAAAAGACACATAGAAAATCCTGTCCATATATAAAGACCATAAGACCATAAGACATAGGAGTGGATGTAAGGCCATTCGGCCCATCAAGTCCACACCGCTGTTTAAATCATGGCTGATGGGCATTTCAACTCCACTTCCGTGCACTCTCCCTGTAGCCTTTGATTCCTTATGAGATTAAGAATTTGTCAATTTCTGTCTTGAAGGCATTCAACATCCTGGCCTCCACTGCACTCCGCGGCAATGAATTCCACAAGACCACCACCCTCTGGCCGAAGAAATGTCGTCTCATTTCAGTTTTAGATTTACCCCCTCTAATTTTAAGGCTGTGTCCATGGGTCCTAGTCTCCCTGCCTAACGGAAACAACTTCCTAGCGTCCACCTGTTAAGACAGAATTATCGGATAGAGCTGGGTAAGAGTCAATAACTTTTCAACCTTCCAGGTCCTATATACCAAAATGAAGAACAATGCAAAGAAAAAGAAATTGATTTGATCAGAACAGGTAATCAGGAGATTCAGCTCCAAACTGTTAAAAAAACTTGTCTGTGTGGTACTAATCAGATTCATTTAGAGTGTCACAAGCATTGATTTTTCAATAACAGCTAAAAAACACGAGTGGAAGTCTTTTGGATTGGAAGTTAATGAGAAGTCAGACAGATAAAGGCAGCGCAAGTCCAACATGATGTGGATGAAGTGCTTTACCAATGGATCCAGATGAGCAGTGAGGGAAATACAGCAATCACAGGAATGACACTTAGAGCCAAGGGAAAAAAAATGCTGCCAATTCCTTGAAGCACTTAGAATTTCAACCAAACAGTTGAATTTTAATCTGTACTGCACAGCATTGTTTTTGATACAGGCCACCCTGAGGCTGTTGCCTGCATGAAGATACGAATGCCAAATCTGCTGAAGGATTACAGCCCCCAGAACATTATCTTCTTTGATGAAATGGGGCTTATAATGGAGAAGCTCCTGAGAGCAGCTTAGTGCTTAAGCAGGAATTGTTTGCAGCCAGGAATGATAGCCTTTCAGCCATGTTATGTGCCAATATTAATGGACAGAAAAATGTGAACCTTCTTGTAGTAATATTTTCAACTGCAAACTACAAATAATGCTAAAGTATATTTTGACTACATTGCTCGCAAAGAGCTAAATTCAACTGTAAACAAAGGCCAGATTTTTAAAAACTCGCAGAAATGAAGTCAGGTGTGTGTATTGTTTGATTCATGGCTGATGTGTCAATCTTCCAACACCTTTGGAACATATTATAATTTTCAAAGCGAGAGGGCGGGAGGAGAATCAACAACTCACTTTCCTCCAGTTAATTACCTGTTAAGCTTGTTGGAAAGCTTATCAATGGTCTGGAGGCGAGCAGAAGATTTTCAAAGTGTTGATAGGTAAACAGTGAATAGCCTGGTGTTCACTCACACACTGCCGTGGGTCACACTGCAACTTGTCATAGATACTGTCGCTGCTGAATTAAGATACAAAAAATGCTTTATTGAAATTGAGGTGCTCAAGCAATACGTGAAATTGTCATCACTTGGACAAGTACCTTGTGAATAATGGATGAGCCACATATACACACCAAGATGCTGCTGGGCTCCTGCTCTCCTGCTTTCTTCAATCTGCAAAGAAATGGCATTAGTCATACTGTTGCCCTCCAGAACCAGTTTTTGCCTCCATGCAGCATCCCACATTACTAATTGGGTGCTAGGCCTCCCTCTGGTTCAATTAGGGGATTTTCATATCAAATGTGCATGAGCAAGGAAGCCAAGGTTCAAGTCCTAACTGCTTCAGTGGTATTTTATTAGATACATAAATTGTACAGGTCAGAGGTGCAGATGTAGCATGGCGTTGAGAATAGGAAATGATCCACACAATGTGTTTTCAACAATGGATTGTAAAGTATTATTTTGAAACCAAAGTAAATTGGTGACATTTTCTGTCAGTGGACTTTGAAACTTCCCTTTTATGACTAAATGTGGTGCATTTACACAAAATATGTCTGTCAATGTTAGGTGTATTTGTTAACAATCACATTATATCGGTCATTAGTGTAGCACATCATCACAAAGACCTTCACCAGAACCTATCTGACAAAATTGGATACCTATGGAGTTCCAGAGCAGCTACATTGGTAATGCTGCCACAGACAAGATCTAATTTAACACCAAAGTGAAGCAATTTGGCATTAACTGAAGGAATGGAATTTTACACCACATCCCTTTTGAGTGCATTCAGCCTGAAACACCAGATTTATTTGACATAAATTTATTTTCAGTACAACAAATTGTATCACCATAAGACAAATGGAAAGTGAGGTCTTTAGCATTTTCTTGTGTAACATTCTAATCACTTCTAATTAAGAATTGAGCAATTTTCTACTTTCTGTCAATTTCCTTGTATTATACACCACAAGAATGTACTATAATCTAATCAAACACTGGGGAGAATTAAATTTTCACATGCAAAGTGCAGCTATCACACTTAAGTTACATGATACTATGGTCTCAATGGGATAATATCAAATAATGTATTAAAATTGTGAGCCTAAATAAATGTTTATGGAAGTCTTGGAAAAATTTAACAATATATTACACATGCTGGTATCTACCTGAAATGACTGTTATGGATTCGTGGTTTAAGAAATCTGTCCTTCATGAAGAACGTTTATTTGAGATTGCACAAGTAAATTTAGTTGGATTGGCAAAAGAAAAATATACTTAATGAGTTTCAGATACCAATGTTGACAGCAATATTGAGTAGGCTGGCAAACCAACCTTGGAAGAACTCACAGAAGTTGGCAAAGATAAGGAGCAGCCTGATGGTATCAGTGAGAATGAACAGAACATTCAATCATCCACAATAGCAACAGAGATGTCACAGGAATTGGTCAACAGATCAAGATTTCTGTGCTGTTACAGAGTATCTGTGGGGACTTTTACACAGCCTGAGTGGAAGAAGACATACACAGGCATCAAACGCAATAAATTGAACGTTGGTTCGCTTTGCAATATTCTGCAATGCTGGAATACAATAAAGAAAATAAATGAATTCTTCCCTTGTTTGGCTAACAATATAAAATCTATAGACCTGATTTTCACATTCCTTCTCCTGCTACAGACATTATCAATTTCAAACTGTTTTGCAGCAAAAATGAGACCTAAGCTATTGTTGGCCTTGCTGATTTCAGCAGAAGATGGAAAACCCAATTGCAAGTGAATTAAATCTGTTCACATTTAACAAACAGAAACCTTCAGTTCCTCTTTCGAAAATTCCTACATACAATGAACACATTCCTCAGAAGTAACACCTGAGTTTGGTTTCCTGTCTACAGTTCTACAATTTAATTTGAAAAGTTGTCTGGGTAATATGTCTTGATAGTTATGTGCAGAACCTGCAAATTTGGTGTCAGAATAAAGTGGGCAAGAGCAGATCCGCAGCTTGTAATACACTTTCTCCAACTCTCCTTTTAATTGAACCTTTACTAGATGTTTAATGTCTTCATTGAAGTTGAAAGTCCTATCCACACCATCATATTTGTACACAAAGGAAGGGCTAATTGTGAAATCAACATCATCATACTGGGAATCATATTTAGCATAAGTATGTACATTGAAGTCCCAGTAAGGATATAATAATTGCATTAGAAATGCTAGGCCATAGAAATCATGGCAGCATAATTTTGTCTGATGTGTTATAAATTTGGCCTGCATACAGAATTGGTCACTCAGCTGTATAACATGCTTTTTTGCCTTGCAGCCATTAGGACAGATATAAGAATGCTAAATTTCAAAAGGATTAACAATTTTACAAACTCTATGAATTTATAAAGCTGTATAAATGACCCTGCAATATAAATAGTAGCTTTTTTTTGCAATTTGGTACTCTTGTATCATTTCTGGTGATTCCAAGGTTGATAACTTCAATAGTGTGTCTCTTTTGTCAGTATACAGAATTGTTCTTCAATACAATTATCATAAATAGTTACACCCGAACTTGAACTTGACGGAAAATTCTCTTATTGGTTATCCCTTTGAAGGTCATGTATAATAATATGCTATTATGAAATGAACAAGGAGATGGCTGGAGAATTCAGCAAGTTTGGCAGCATTTTACAAATTGAAGGACATGCACACCTGATTTGAAATTTTACCTATTCTCACTTCATAAATACTACCAAACCTGCTGAATTTCTCCATTGTTCTCTGTTTTGATTAAGATTTTCAAAATCTGTTGTATATTGCAAATACTATATTTTATACAATTTTATAAATTTTACAAAATTTGAATGTCATACAGTGAGAAACAGCGGAGTAATAAAATACAACAGATCTCAAAACTGTAATGTTTCTTATGGGATAGGAAACTGATTTATTTCCACTGGTGGTTGACATAAATGTTTCAATTGTTACCTACACAGCAGTTCGGTTTCAGTTCTTAGCCTTCCCTTACTGATTTTGCAAATAAATATAAGCTGATTTTTCTTAATAGTCCTTTGAAGTGGTATGTGAAAGTGAAGTTCCACTGTCTGAGATATGATTCTAAATTATAGCAAAACTTGAATTCATTGGACTGAATTTTATGGATGTCATAAATTCTTCCCTCTGATGATAGCACTTACAGTACCAGGGAATAGGTGCCGATAGTGATGGGAAAATTTAAGGAATTTGGAAAGAGTAGTTAGCCAAACATTGCTGTCAATTCAGCTTATCAAAACTTACAGAAGATTTGGCAGAAACATTAGAAAACAACTTAAATGATGTTTAGCCTATTTCTCTGCAGTTGCTATAGATCTTCTATCAAAGTTAAGGCAGGAGATCTGAAGAACTCTTGCTGTAATTAGTCTTAAATGTTGAAAGCTGAAGGATCCCATGTACACAATACAACTGAGCAACATGCAAGCCAGACTCAATCAATAATGGCTATGAATTATCCAGGTAACTTATTTACAATGGATAGTATTGTTATTGGAGGAGAGAATGTGAAAGTTTTTGAATATTGTGCTGCATCTTGAAGATATATCCCGTTGATGAAGGACATGTTAAGAGCTCAAAAATGTCCAACAGCAATGTTACACTGGGGAGTCCTGCTACTTGATTTAAAGCAAGACTTCTGCCCCAACTCAGGACAAAATCTTGTCTTTGAATGCTGCTGGCCAATTTGATGGCTGAGAGCTCTGTAAACATAGCAACACCACTTGGAAGTTCTACCTAGTGCTAGGGTCACAGGATTCCCACCACCCAGTGGATCTACAAAGGAAGCTTCCATCATGTCTGACTTCATCTTATGCAGCTAAATCTGCATAGCATGTTCCTCTTCCTCTACAGATAAAGTATTGGTGGGGGTAGGAGCAAGGTCAAGGGCTACTCATTGGTCACTTAATAGTTTCAATAGGGTCAACAGTGGCTGGGTAGCCTGTACCCTCTGCATAGAAATTTCAAAAGGTTGGGCCATGGTGGTGGGAAGGCCACTCACCCACTGGTACCCTCCTTCAAACATGCCAGCAGTCGAATATAAAATCTACCAATGGTAACAGCTGCATATGTCATTGTAAATTCATTATGATTACATCTGGAATTAAGAATGACTGAGATTTGGTTCATAATTGGCATGTTCCATCATGGTTGCTCGGTGGTTAACACTGCTGTATTAAATGTCTTCCAATTTTTGCATTTGTCATGTAAATGCGAAGTGAAAGTAAACCAATGTTTGCTTTGTAGTAATGGTCCTGATTCTGGCACACCCAGATAGTGAGTTCGAATTTCATCATGGCAAGCTATGATATTGAATTCAAAAAATCTAACAATTCATGAACCATAGAAGCTGTCAGATTGTTGTTAAAAGTTCAACTGGGTCATAAATGGCACTCAGGAATGAAAACCTGCCAATCCTCTCTGATGAAGGGTCTAGGCCCGAAACGTCAGCTTTTGTGCTCCTGAGATGCTGCTTGGCCTGCTGTGTTCATCCAGCCTCACATTTTATTATCTTGGAATCTCCAGCATCTGCAGTTCCCATTATCTCTAATCCTACAACTCTATTTGATTCAATAACTGACAATTGTTGCCAGTGATGAATACATCCAAAATATAAATCAAATGGGGAGGCATACAATGCAAATGGAAATTCCAATGGCCAAGGTAAATACATAAAGGCTGTAGTTGGTGTCACCTCAGAGGGCAATGATGATACCTGCAGATTAGATACTGATGATAATTGAAAATGTTAATGAATCTGGCAGGGTAGAGGAACAATATTGCTGTCAACATAGTTCACCAAAACCTGACAGCTTATTTTATTCTACCTGCTAACATCTCTTCCTCAGTAGGATGCCTTCAAAAAGTACGACAGGACTGAAAGATGTTTATACTCTTATTCTTCAAGGGCTGTGTGTCCCAGTGTGAGTAAACTGCAGGCTTGATTCATAGTCACTATTGATTATGGCTAGCCCGCTGTGTAGACGTTATATACTGTACTTGGCCTCCTTGCATTTCTAATATTTAAATATGTTAAGCTTTCCAGGAGCTCTCCACACCGCCTGCCTTAACTTTGACATAAAATCAGAAGCAACTGCAGAGAACAACTGTAAACTGTCACTTACCTTTCCTTTTTTTTCTGCAAACCTTCTGCTATGCTATGACAGGTGATCAGGGAACGTCATGGAAAATCTACCTCCATTTTATTGCTCTCACTAGATGGCATTGCACTGGACCAATTAAAGTCTAAAGAAAGGTTTCACTGGTAAAACACGTCTTACCATCATTGTGTGTTTTTATAGAACAGACTTCAATGAAAGGAAGTAAAAAATATTTCAACAGGCACGATAGTGTCTTTTATCATCATTGATACTGCTCTCCTTCCCCAATTTTTGGTCAGTCATACAAGAGTAATATCCATCTAATCTTCTAGCTCCAATCATCACTGTAGCACCATCAGCCATTGTGACCAAAAAATCAGCCCAAATGTTTCTTCAAGGTGCCAGAAGATTGAAATTCCAATTACCTGTAAGGCATTCTAAGCAAACCCATTTATCACAGTGCATTTTACACACTGCAACTTTCCAACCTTTTGGTATTGACTGATGGTTTGTTTACTTGTCTTGAGGCAGGATTCACACATTGACATTTTAAGTTCAAAGATTCTACAATTAAGATAGATATTTCACTGAGATGGTATACTCCCACAATCAGTAGTAAAATCAGTACATACCGATATAATTCTCTAACAACAGATTTTTAGATGGTGAAATTCCAAACACTATGAAAGTCTGTTTTAAACAGATTGGATTTCACAGGTAAACAGATCAAAGTCTTCGATGTCTTCATTTTTTTCCTAGTTGTTCAGAGTTCTGAATCTCGTAGAACAAAGAATCACTTTTGTTTTACTTGAGTAAAAACTTGAGTAGAGTCATAGAATGTGGTTTAGTTTTGCAGTTCCCAAATTGTGAATTCACATTCTAATTCTGTAAGCAGATGCTCTAATGTTTACTGCAGGCAGCGAGAGAAAATAATTGAACAAATGTGACTCACTGGTTCACAGCTACCCATTTCGAGACTGTTATTATCAGAAGAAAGGAATAGATTTCCTAACTGTCTTTTTAATTCAGGAGTAGTTTACACAGTAGTGGAGGTAATTCAGTAAATCCTTATAGCCTCTACGGAGTCAGAGAGTTATACAGCATGGACACAGACTAGTTCGTCCAACACATCTGTGCCAACCAGACATCCCAATCTAATTTAGTTCCATTTGGCCCATATCCCTCTTAGCCCTTCCTATTCATATACCTATCCAGATGCCCTTTTTTAATATTGTAACTGCACCTATCTCCACCACTTCTTTTGGCCTTCCATGCATTCACCTCCTTCTGTGTGAAAATTTTACCTTTCTCACCTTTAAATTTATGCCCTTTGCTTTGGACTCGCCCACCCTAGAAAAAAGACCTTGACTATTCACTCTATCCATGTCCCTCATGATTTTATAACCCTCTATATGGTCACCCCTCAACCTTTGACACTCCAGGGGAGAAAAGGCCCAGCCTCTTCAATGAGACATTATCTGAAGCAATAAAACATCACAATCTAATTTTTACTGAAAACTTGCAATTTAAATAAAAAATATTGTTTAGATTGCAAAATATTCTATTATGATGTGGCTACATTTGCACCCCACAAAAATGCTTGCAGTGAAAATCATGGCATTCATGAGATAATAAATCATGATTGCATGGCAGAGTTTAATGTGGAGTTTAGCAGATTCAGATGAACTGAATTTGTTAATTACTTTTTAATTCTCATAAATTTATATTCACCATAGAAACCAGGGGAAATCCTTATTAAATTGGGTGGCCACAAAGTCTCCAGAACTCATATCAATTAATTCAACTCTCCAGAAACAGCATGTTAAGAAGCTCATGAAGTTCGCCTCAGTAAGTCATGGACCCTGTTTATTCACAAAGCAGAAGCTCACATTCAACGTTCACAGTGAACAGTCAAAGGGAAGGTTGAACTCCCCAGCTGCATTATTTCCATGATTCCAGATTATACACGGACCGAAGAGTACGTAATTGAATTGTCTGCCTGTAATACAATCACTATAGCCCGCAGGTGGTGATGGAGGCAAGCTTTACATTATTTCCCTCAGTAGTCATTTTTCAATTATCATCCAGTCAAACGATAAGTTTACCGATATCACACAAACAACATTGTAAAGTTTTATCTTTGGATCTGCATTATACTTCTAGTTAGAAGAAGGATGGTTAAACATTGCCACAATGTTACCTGCTACTAATGTGCAAGGTTTTAAGATTCAGGGAAAATTGCAAATGTTATAAAGCAAACATTTTTGAAATTAATTATTTTGTTGATATGCAGAGGCTCTCAACAATGTCAGATTTCATCTGATACTATTCCAAATGTACTCAGTAAGAACTCATGTTCTTTAAGCTACAACAATATTTTAAATCTTAGAGAAATATATTAAAGTTTGCCAACCTAGATATAACCAAAAGGAAAAACCATATAAAATGCTTTTTATGGCACATATATAATGTTACAGCTATCTCTGATTGATTCATAAAAATCTGCTTCTTGCACCAGACAGCACAATTAGCAATGATATTACTGCCAATTGAAAATTATTTGTTGGCATATCTTTGACAGAAGAGTGAAGCTTTTTGATTTTTTTTATCTCCTCAAGTTCCTCAAACAGTTAGAACACTGGCCAAGTGTTCTGAGAATCTTTTTTGTTCAAATGCTTACAAAATGCTCTACCGTAAATGCTTTTGTTAGATACAACTTGGGAGGTATTAGTAGCTTTCCTCAAGGGCTGGATAAAGTTTAGCCACTCTAGATTGGTCTTTTGTGTATGTCAGATGGATTTAATAAGGTCAGATTACAGATAGTCATAGTTTAGGAATGCAAAAGGCAATTGGCAATCCTATCCTAATAAAAAAGCTGCTTTGTTGCAAAGTTTCAAGCTGTATTAAACCGTTTCAATGACTCCTCACTTGATATGCCAAAACTGCTGACACCACACAGGCTAACAACCTAAGCAGCTCATTGAGAGTTCTTCTGCCGAAAGGCCAGAGTGGTCTAATGGCTTAAGTTGAAATTGGTAATTGGTGAACATAATTTGCCATCTGATTTTAGACTCCTCTGTTTAGAATTGCCTCTTTTTTTGGAGGCTTTTTGTAAACTATCAACTGGTTATTCAAACCTAGGAGTGTTTGAATAGTTTGCTTGACAACAACAAAGGAATGAAATGGATACATGCAGAGGAAAGAATGACTGAAGAACAATTCAGCTAATTGGAGGCTATTAAAATTGAACTTACACACATCAGATGAGAGTATTCAGTATAAAATTCATTGCCCATTTGTTGATTAATCATTAATTCAATCATGTTGACATGCAACAGAAATTGTCAAAAATGACGGAAAGAATACACATTAAGTCATGAATAACCTGTCATTTGTAGCCATTTCCCAACAAGGTTGACCAGCAGCCTACTGATCAATTTTGCAGTCCTTTCAATTTGTCCCTAAGTGTTATGTGTTTTGAAAAAAATGCTTTAAACAAGGCACTTTCATACAATGGCATGAAGTCAATTACTTTTGGTCATGAACACACATCACCACTGTGCTGGGACAGCATTACAAACTCTTGTTTAATAAATAATTGTCAAATGGCAGGTTTAAGTTCCTTGCTTTACAAACCCAAACTTGTCCAAACATGCACTGTCTACTCTTTGTGCCTCAGAAAGCTGGTATTTAACTACACCAACTTGCCTATTCCATTTTCCACTGGGTCTCACATTTAAATCATTGTCCATCTATAAAAAACCATTTCTAGCCTCACTACACTGCATTTAATCTTGAGATTCTGTAATAGTCATTTGCTGATCACCTCTCTCATTTTTTTTCTCACTTGAAGGCAAAATCTGCAGGCATCAAGATCCAATGTCTGAACTACTGCCTTAAATATCTGAGAAACGTTTCTCCCTTTCTGACTTTAAGAGCATCTAAAAGTATCCTTTAACTGTTTTCCATCAGTGCAATGCCATCACTCGGTCTTGACCAAGAAGTGGCATGGGACATCTTATTACACAGAAGTTACTAAAAAATTGTAAATGCTGTTCTTCAAGCACTTTGTTTTTATGTAAGAAAGTGTCAATTGATTTTGCATATGGAGACAAAAAACAAGGATGAATTGGATGACCCAACTATCCGATCAATAGTGAAAGCAAGAACTGAAGCATGTGTTGGTCATTCAGTCTCTTGAGTCTGCTCCACCATTCAATGAGATCATGGCTGACCTACTACCTCAATGCTATTTTCCTGCATATCCCTATGTCCCTTGATGTGTTCAATAGATGGCAATCTAGCAATCTCAGTCTTGAAGATACTCAGCGACAGAGCCTCCACAATCCTCTAAAATAGAGAATTCCAAAGATTCACCACACACTGAGTAAAGAATTCCTTCCTTCTTTCAGTTCTAAAAAGCTGTCTCCTTATCCTGGAACTGTGCACCCTGGATCCAAATCCCTGGCTGGAGGAAACGTCCTTCCTCCATCGTTGTTTCCTAGCTCTGTAAGAAATTTGACAATTTGAATGAAATTATCCCTCATTCTTCTAAATAGCATAGGATGATCCCTACATCCCAGCAATTAGTTTGACAAACATTTCTTGCACTCCCTCTGTGACAAGTATGTCTTTTCATTGGTAAGAAGACCGTAACTATATATAATAAGCCAACTGTTGTCTCACCAAGACTCTAATAATTTCAGTCAGACATCTTTACTCTTACATAAAAATCTTCTCGTTATAAAGGCCAAAATACTATTTGCTTTCTGAATTGCTTGCCTTGCCTGCATGTTAACTTTCAAAGACTCACAGAGAAGAATCGCCAAGTTCCTTTGAAGTTCAATGTTTTCCTCTCATCATTTAAGAAATACACAACATTTCTTTTTTCACTCCCAAAATGGATAATCTCACAATTTTCCATATTATATTTGAGCTGCAAAATTTTTACCTACTCACTTAGTTTCTACAAGTCTCTGCATTTGGTGGATTCATTGCCAGCACTCCAACACATTCATTTCAGTATCTGATAGCAAGTGAGGAAGGATTCCAATACAATATCATGATGGACTTAATCTTGATAAGCAGAATAGATTAGTTGCATTGTACTTTATAGTTAATTACATTATTTCTGAAATAACATGATCATCTCCGAAGAGACACCAGGCTATACTTAAGTATAAATACTTATTATTGCTACTGAAGCATTCTGGTACACAACTGAACAGCTTGCTATCTCCTCCAAAGAACAGACATTTACATCCTGATGTGTAGGCCTATCTTGTGATATCAGTCAACGGTTTCACGTACTAACAACTTTATGCAATTATATTTGTGCTTAGTTTTGTGACATTTGCACATTTGGAAATGCCACACTTTATCCACAAAACCAAATCATGTTTATGAATAGGTAAGGCCCAAACATTTGTCTTTGGCATACTCTACTCATCACAACTTGAATACCTGAAAATGAATTAGTTATTCCTATTAAATAGTTCTAAATTTCTATATTTCCTGCAATCCCAAGCTCTCCAATATTTTTACTAAACTCTTGTGTGGAACCTTATTAAGGGCTTTCTGAAAATCTAACTTACAACATTCACCATATTCCTCTTCTCTATTTCACCAGTTGCATTTTTAAGAAAATTCCAAAATGTTTATTAATCATTTCAAAAAATCATAAAAACATAGAGTACAAAAGAGGTCCTTCAACCCATCGAGTCTCTATCACCAAATATCCATGTTGATTTTTCACTTTATTACTGTTATTTTCAAAGTTTTCAGTTCTCACATCCTATCTGTATGATCTGGCCCCTTTCCTGGACTCATGTTACCAGATTTGTAGTTACCTTTTTTCTCTCTCTCCTCCTTTCTTAATTAATGGGGTTACATTTGCAACCCACTAATCTTCAGGAAGCATTTCAGAACTTTAAAAAAACATGGAAAGATGATCACCAAAGCATCTATTACTTTTCCAAGATAATAAAATGTGAGGCTGGATGAACACAGCAGGCCCAGCAGCATCTCAGGAGCACAAAAGCTGACGTTTCGGGCCCAGACCCTTCATCAGAGAGGGGGATGGGGTGAGGGTTCTGGAATAAATAGGGCGAGAGGGGGAGGCGGACCGAAGATGGAGAGAAAAGAAGATAGGTGGAGAGGAGAGCATAGGTGGGGAGGTAGGGAGGGGATAGGTCAGTCCAGGGAAGGCAGACAGGTCAAGGAGTTGGGAGGGGATAGTAGGCAGGAGATGGAGGTGCGGCTTGGGGTGGGAGGAAGGGATGGGTGAGAGGAAGAACAGATTAGGGAGGCAGAGACAGGCTGGACTGGTTTTGGGATGCAGTGGGTGGAGGGGAAGAGCTGGGCTGGTTGTATGGTGCAGTGGGGGGAGGGGACGAACTGGGCTGGTTTTGGGATGCGGTGGGGGAAGGGGAGATTTTGAAGCTGGTGAAGTCCACATTGATACCATTGGGCTGCAGGGTTCCCAGGCGGAATATGAGTTGCTGTTCCTTCAACCTTCGGGTGGCATCATTGTTGCACTGCAGGAGGCCCATGATGGACATGTCATCTAAAGAATGGGAGGGGGAGTGGAAATGGTTTGCGACTGGGAGGTGCAGTTGTTTATTGCGAACCGAACAGAGGTGTTCTGCAAAGCGGTCCCCAAGCCTCCGCTTGGTTTCCCCAATGTAGAGGGAGCCACACCGGGTACAATGAATACAGTATACCACATTGGCAGATGTGCAGGTGAGCCTCTGCTTAATATGGAAAGTCATCTTGGGGCCTGGGATAGGGGTGAGGGAGGAGGTGTGGGGGCAAGTGTAGCATTTCCTGTGGTTGCAGGGGAAGGTGCCGGGTGTGGTGGGGTTGGAGGGCAGTGTGGGGCGAACAAGGGAGTCACGGAGAGAGTGGTCTCTCTGGAAAGCAGACAAGGGTAGGGATGGAAAAATGTCTTGGGTAGTGGGGTCGGATTGTAGATGGCGGAAGTGTCGGAGGATGATGCATTGTACCCGGAGGTTGGAGGGGTGGTGTGTGAGAACGAGGGAGATCCTCTTTGGGCGGTTGTGGCGGGGGCGGGGTGTGAGGGATGTGTTGCAGGAAATGCGGGAGACGCGGTCAAGGGCATTCTCGATCACTGTGGGGGGGAATGCTGCGGTCCTTGAAGAACCTGGACATCTGGGATGTGCGGGAGTGGAATGCCTCATCGTGGGAGCCGATGCGGTGGAGGCGGAGGAATTGGGAATAGGGGATGGAATTTTTGCAGGAGGGTGGTTGGGAGGAGGTGTAGTCTTTTTCAACAACTTTTTTTAACACTCTGTGATGTTGACATCAGATTCTGGGGATTTTCAAACTTTAAATCCCACTAATTTCTCTAGTACTCTTTTTTTTCCTTACCACTGTTTTGGTGGATTATTTTAAGAAATAATCTCAGAAGCCTTGAGGTACATTTCAATGATTATTTATTTTGAATGAACATTGGGAAAGTTTACTCCAGAAAAGATTTTAAGGTAACACTCTAACTCAGTGAGGATTCTTCAGATATTTATACATTTTAAGTCACGTAGACAGTGTAGTTTTAAATTTTGAAATGGTCTGTTTTAGATAAACATCTTGTTTGTCACACATTCCTAAAGTGGCAAGGTGCCTCTTACCTCAGTCTCACCGCTCTCTATCTTTCCAAGTACCAGGCCTTCTCTTCTCTAAGTCTGTGCATTGTTCCCAACCTCAACTAAAATCCATTGCTATGCTTTTCGTGGTATGGAATGGGGTCATCCTCACATTCCATTTCCAAATAAGGCCTTAATGTTTGTGCTGATTCAGGCATATTGCATTTTCACAGAAACTCTGTCTGCTGCATCAGATCTGAACATGTTTATGCGGTTTAATTGATTTTTCATTTAATATGACTACTTTCTTAACTCAAATAAATGCAAATATATCTTAAATGTTTAAATGACTATTACTGATGATGTTAATTAAAACTATCTATTTCATTCTAATCTTATCTGGAAATTCATGTGGATTTACAGGTTAACTTGCTTCATACCCAAATTTCCCCAATACAAATATACAAGAGTTTGCAGGTTTTCCTACGCTTGTCCCTTAATTCTTCAGTATTTATGGTAATTTTTTAGTATGCTTTTCAATGAAAAATGATATGAAATACTTGTTTAGTTTCTCTTTTTTTTTATTTCCATCATGGAATTTCCAGACTCCTGTACTTGGTCTTTTCATTTCACACTATTTCATCTTGTTTTCTTTTTCTTTTCATTTATTATTGGTCCTCCTTCACAAAATTCTAACATGGCCCTAATCCTTCGGCCTACTTTTTTTGGCAGTTTTATACATCTCTTCCTTTGATCGAATAGAAAATGTGATTTATTTTGTTCACCATTTTTGGAACACTTTCTTTGCCAGGCTTTATGTGCATTAAGGGAATGTACTTCTATTGTAAACTATGAGTTAATTCTTTAAAATGTTAGTCATTACTTATTGACCATCATACCTTTTAGTGTGGATTCCCAAACCACCAAAGCTATTTTGTCCAAATCTCTTCATGTATGAATTGCATTGTTTAGCTTTAAAAACCTAGTTTGTGATTGAATTAAATCACACTTAAAGTGCTATCAAATATTGGTCATTTTCTCCTCAAGGCTCCTTTACAAAATGATTATCTCTGAACCATTTTTCATTACAGACCACTGAAGCTTTCCCTGGTCAATTCCTCAACATTCAGCTTGAGAAAGCCATTTGCTAAACATTTCAAATATTTATCCTGGTCAACGTTAGTATTGATTATATTTACCCAATGTATTTGAAGGTGGAAATCCCCTATGATTGCGCTATTACCTATATTTTATGCACCTCTAATTTCCTGTAGTCTGTGATTGGCAATATTATTGCTGTTTGGTGGCATACAAATAATTCTCACCAATATTTTCTGCCCCCTAGCTGTTTCTTAGTTCCATCCAAACTGATTCCACATCTTTAACTTTAGAACAAGGTCATCTCTCATTACAGTGCTAATAGAGTAACAGAATGGCTTACCAGTTCGTTAGGGCTTTAAGAAAAGATTAAAGATGAGTGACATTGATCTCCTCCATAAGAAAAATAGATCTGGTGTTCCTTGATGTGGCCATACACATCAAGTAGGCTAGAGAGTACTGATGCCATTTGAGATGACATCACATACTGAACTGTTCTATGTTCATAACCGTGTAAATTCTTGATAGACCTTTTAATAATTGGTTAACTGCGTGTGTGAGTAGTTTTATTTTTACAGCTGGATCCTTCAAGCTTTTCTAATGCAAACCTTGGACAAGTTTTTATTGCTCAGTGAACTATCTCCAACACAGACTTTGTCACTAGTACCTACACTGGTTTGCTGCAAGGGTGGTGATGGCCTAGTAGTATTAGTGCCGAACTGTTAATCTAAGGACCCAGGAATGTCCTGGGGACCTACAATCAAATCCAACATGGCAGATGATGGATAATGGGAACTGCAGATGCTGGAGAATCTAAGATAACAAACTGTGAAGCTGGATGAACAGGAATTTGATTTTTTTTAAATACCTGGATTTAAGAGTCTAATAATAATCCTAAATCCATTGTTAACTGTTGGAAAAAAACCATCTGGTTTACTAATGCCCTTGAGAGAAGGAAACTGCCATGCATACCTGGTCTGTCTTACATGTGATTTCTATAGCAATGTGGCGGACACTTAACCTGCTCCCGGCAGTAAATGCTGGCCTGGCCAATGATGTCCTCATTTCATGAATGAGTAATAAAATCTCCTGCAGGGCATTTCACCATGTGTAGCTTCTTCTGGCTCCGTAGCTAACCCATGCAGAATGCCAATGTCTGATGGGGCTAGGTTACTAGGCAATCTTCTGTTCATGAATGTAGCAGGTTTGGAGACAGCAAAGGCATTCAATTTGGCAGGTGACATTCTCTGATCTATCAGTTTCCCACCTCAATCAAAATTAAATTCTTGGCAGGGTGGCTTATGATGGGCCATTGCACATCACTGCTAATTGAGGCCCTTTGGTAGCCAAATAAGAATCACAAAAACCTCATCTCACTGCAGTTGGAATTAATATTAGCTATAGTCAAACCTGGCACCAGGGAACTTGCAAGGAAACTCTGATGAAGGGTCTAGGCCTGAAATGTCAGCTTTTGTGCTCCTGAGATGCTGCTGGGCCTGCTGTGTTCATCCAGCCTCACATTTTATTATCTAAGTCAAACAAATGCCTGGTTTGACCACATCTGAAGTGTTGTGTCCAGTTCTGGTTTCCTCATTACAGGAAAGATGTGGAAGCATTGGAAAAGGTGCAGAGGAGATTTACCAGGATGTTGCCCTGGAATGGAAGGAAGGTCTTACGAGGAAAGGTTTAGAATGACGAAGGATGAGAGGTGACTTGATAAAGTTGTACAAAATGATCAGAGTTATGAACAGACTGGACATCCAGAGACTTTTTCCTAGGGTGGAAGTAGCTATTGCAAGGGGGCATAGTCTTAAAGTGAGTGGAAGTAGATATAGGGGAGACGTCACAGGTAGGTTCTTTACTCAGAGAGTTGTAGGGGCATGGAATGCATTTCTGGAGGAGGTAGTGGAATCAGCCTCATTAGGTGCATTTAAGCGGCAATTAGATAGGCATATGGATGATAATATAAGGTAGGGGTGGAAGTTAGATAGACCATAGGCTTAGGGTAAAAGTTTGGCACAACATGGTGGGCTGAAGGACCTCTACTGTGCTGTACAGTACAGTACTATGAACAGTTCTATGTTCTATGTTCTACGTTCTAAACTGTGTAGCCTGGTTGTCACCTCCATTGATACAGTGGTGAGAGGATCCATCATTCTAAAGCAATGAATACCTGATTTCGGGGCTTTACATAGGGCAGGAGGGTGCCTGCTTGAAACAGCTTTTTGCTCTTGCTTCAGATGCCCTCTGACTTCTACCCTGAGGAAATGGATACAATGATTCATTCTTGTCTTTTGGACTGATGTTCTGGGCTTGCAACTCATAGAATCTCCCCCGTTGATAGTTGTTTAATTGTCTGCATGCCCTTACACTAGAAAGTTACAACACTGCAGAGTTTAGACCTAATCTTTTGGCTGAAAAATTGCTTGGCCTTGTCTATTGCATGCACATTCTGCTGTATTCTTTACATTTGGTAAGCATTTAATTTTGTATTGTAGCTTCACTAAACTGACACCTCATTTGTAGATTTGGCTGTTCTGCTTTTGGCAAGACATCTGTAATTGTCATTGAACAAATGTTGGTCCCTTTGCTTGAAAGGGTAATGGTAGAATGAGTTATATTTTAGGCCATGGGATTAGATGTTGTGGTTAAGTACAATTGTGCAGCTGCTGATGGCCCACAGTATCACATGGATGCCCACTTTTGACTTGCTACATCTAGTCAAAGTTTGTCTTTTTTAACATGGTGTACGATAATTAATATGCTCAATGATGGGATTTCATCTCCACAAGAACTGTGCAGGCCTCCATTCAATGTCCACAGCCTGATGGACAGATACATTTGCAGTAGATAGATTGGTTAAGATGAGGTTGCGGACATTTTCCTTTTTCATTAGCCCTCTCATCAGCTGTAGTTAGCAATGATATCCTTTAGGTTTTGGATAGCTTTCTCAGCGGTGATGCTGTGGAGCCACTATCACTGTTGGACATTGAACTCCCCCATCCAGACTACATTATGGGCCCTTGCATTTGCTATATTTCTCAAGTTGGTCCTCATTATACAGAAGTACTGACTCAAAAACTTACATCAATGAGGGTGGGGTTATATTGGTGGTGCTAGATGGCAACCAGCTGGAGGTTTTCATGTTGGTCTTGATACCATGGTCTTCATGTAGTCCAGCGTTAATGCTGAGGACTCCTATGACATCTCCCTTCCAACTGTATACCATTGTACCACCATGTCTGGTGAGACAGAATACATCCAGGGATGGTGATGGTGGTTTCTGAAATGTTGTCTTTAAGGCACGATTTCCTGACTACACAATGTATCATTGTGTAAGGCTGTTGCTTGACTAAACTGTGCAATAGCTTTCCAAAAAAGAGAACAAATTCCAAAGGTCAAATAGGGGGACTTTACAGGATTGACACTTATCTATTATAATTTCTACTACCTCTGGAAAGTGGTCAGTTTAGTTTCATTGCTTTATTTAGGCTTTGCAGTAGAATGAGACAACTGAACAACTTTCCACATCATTTCAGAGTCACATGCAGGCAAGACAAAGTAATTTTTAAAATTTTCTTTCCTGAATGTTGTTTGTGGACCAGATTGATTTTAATGCCAATTGATTCATGGCCACCATTTGTTTTTAATTCCAGCTGATTAATTTAATTCAAATGTCACCATCTTTCATGATGAGATTTGCACACGTCACAGAATCACAAAATTGTCATGATGCAAAAGGCCATTCAACCCATCTTGAATATCATTACTTGCTGACTTTTCTTCTGCTCTGTAATCCTGCACATTATTTCTCTTTAAACATTTATCTAATGATGTCATAGATGCCTTGCTTGAACCTGCTTCCTCTATAATTCCAGATAATGCATTGCAAATCAGAACTATTCACTTTGTGAAAAAAACATTCCTCACATTGCATTTACTTGTTTTGCAAATCATTTTAAATCTGTGTCCTTTAATTCTTGATCTTTCTGCAATGGGTTTTTCCCAACCTGTCCTGTCTAGACCTCTCATAATTTTGAAAGCCTCCATCAAATCTCCTCTTAGTCTTCTGCTCTCTATGGGGAATTATTGGTAAAGCATTACATTTTGTCTCACACAAGGAGAGATGAGGGTGTCAGGAATCATCAGCCACCGTAGAGCCTTAAAAAAAATCAAAATAACTGCGGATGCTGTAAATCAGGAACAAAAACAAAGTTGCAGGAAAAGCTCAGCAGATCTAGCGGCATCTGTGAAGGAGGAAACAGAGTTAACATTTCAGGTCTGGTAAAATTCCATAGAACCTTGCTTGAGTAGCAACTATCACATTCAGGAGAGTCCAAGGTAACAAAGTGTGGAGCTAGATGAACACAGCAGGCCAAGCAGCATCTTGGCAGTTGTTTACTGTGAACCGAGCGTACTTACTGCACCTCCTAGTAGTGAACCATTTCAACTCCCCCTCCCATTCCTCAGGTGACATGTCCATCCTGGGCCTCCTGCAGTGCCATAATGATGCCACCCATAGGTTGCAGGAACAACAACGCATATTCCGTTTGGGAACCCTGCAGCCCAATGGCATCAATATGGATTTCACCAGCTTCAAAATCTCCCCTCCCCCCACTGCATCCCAAAACCAGCCCATCTCGTCCCTGCCTGCCTAACTTGTTCTTCCTCTCACCTATCTCCTCCTCCCACCTCAAGCCGCACCTCTATTTCCTACCTACTAACGTCATCCCACTCCCTTGACCTGTTCGTCCTCCCTGGACTGACCCATCCCTTCCCTACCTCCCCACCCATACTCTCCCCTCCACCTATCTTCTCCTCTATCCATCTTCAGTCCGACTCCCCGTCTCTCCCCATTTATTTCAGAATCCTCTCCCCATCCCCCTTTTCTGATGAAGGCTTTCGGCCTGAAACATCAGCTTTTGTGCTTCTAAGATGCTGCTTGGCCTGTTGTGTTCATCCAGCTCCACACTTTGTGTCCTTGGATTCTCCAGCATCTGCAGTTCCCATTATCTTTGATCACAATCAAGAAAGTGACTTTATAATGCAGAAAATACTCATGACGTAAAGAAAATGAATCAAATGAAAAAAAACATTAACTTGTAACGTCAGTGTCACAGGCTCTTCCCAGGTGTACATACCGATACAGGGATTAATTGCTTCTGGAGGACAATCAAACTTGGAAAAGTCTTTCTTTGGTCTGACAGATAATTCAGCTGGTTTCTCAATGTGAAGTATTGCCCTTAATCAAGTTTACAGACTGACATACACAAGGTGCAGATTACACTGAGGGTTATGCGATTTCCACAATGCTTTATTGGAAAAGCCTACACGCAGCATATAAGGCCCACATGTACTAGAACAGCGAAAAGCTGTGGGACATGTAAGAGTCTCTCAGTTGCACATCTGGCATAAAACACATATCACAAACATGAGTAGTAATTGCAAGGTGAGTGAGGAAACATCGAGGCGCTACATACTATTAGTATAGGTAAAAAATAAATTGTACTTCACTTGTTATGTAATGTCAAATTCAATCCGCTATACAACGTACTTTTACAAATATTATGAAAGAAGTACACATTTGCGAGGAAAAGAAACTATCTCCAAATTCCAAGTGGAATTCAGATCTTGGATGCCAGTGCAGCCTTTCTCACATTCACCCACATGTACAAGTAGACACATGATGCTGCCGGACCATCAGCCTGGGCCCCTGGATTATTAAACCAGCCATGGTACTATTATGCCAGCACTTCCCTCAAAGTAAAAGAAAATAAAGAAATAGTAACAGCAGATGGCAAGAAGTAGCAAGACACCTGGAGAAAGGTGGCCTAAGAAGTTAAGAGCATATGGAAATTACAAAGGAAACGGCAATCAAGTGCATAGGAAGAAACAAATTCAATTGAAGCACCTATTAGATGGAAGCACCATAGTAAGTACAGCACATAATAAAATTATGCTGTAACTTAGAGAGATTTATATTGGGGAATGGAATAAAACTATGTATCAGGACACAGTTTTGCTTTCTTTTGTGTATTTGATGCATTTGCCTTACCTTCATTCATGCAAAACTAATATTGAAACATCAATAGTGTGTTCAACTAATGTTTGATCTTATGTTTGAAAGGCTTGTATTGTCAAGGTGGTTAAAGCCTTTTCTGTAATGGAAAATGCTTCCTGCAGGATATTTCCTTTGGCTGTGTTATGAAATTGAGTAAAGCTCCCTGAGGAAAGCATTTTCTGTGACTGAAAAGACCTACCTGCTTCGATTATGTAGTTTTGATGATCCTCTTCATTTTTTGTCAATCTTTTATATTTGGGCTTCGGTGTTGTCACTTTGAAATTTGATGCAAGCCTGGAAATAAACTTGAATCTAGTCAACATAACATGGGTCTTCCTTGAGCTTTTAATTAAGATTAGTGACCTGCAGGTGCAATCCTTAAACCATCAATAGAACCATGAACATATCAGCGAAAATATTGGTAAAGCTATGTCACTCTTTATTACCCAAAGGGTTGATGTCAAATTCACAATGTACAAGAGCTTATGCCTGATCAGCATGCTAATTTGTTAGTCACAGCAAAATATAATCTTTGCCTTTGGAAATTTCAGGCGAACTAGTATGAAGGAAAAAATATACAGAAATAGACATAGTGGGATGGTAAACTCTTAATATTATTTAATAATTTTGAAACAGTTAAATCAAAGAAAAATTGACAATTTAAAACAAAAAAGCAATAAGAACACTATACTCACCTTGACCTCTCTGCTTCACCCTCTCACTAAATTGTGTAAGCAATTGTAATGAGTGTTCTGCAAGATTGTAAACCTCTGCAACTGCTAACTGAAACCTTTTGTGTACTCTGAACCAAATTTGAAAGCTGGGTGAAACTGCAAGAAATGAGTTAAATCCAGACATTTTAGAAAATAGATTTCCAGCTGGAAAGTATTCGACTGCTTCACTTATTGCCTCAATTTTGAAAAGACAGAAATTCAAGACAACAACAAAAAATGATAAATTGCATTTTTAGGATTGACTTGTTTAAAACCCAAATATCACAGAAATATTTTTTCATGTTTCTGAGGACTGTACAGTTGTTACAAATCAATCCACGGATTTAAACGTCTCACATTCAAAATGTCTCAAAAATAACCCATTTACGTGATAAAAAATGACTGCTCTATGTCACAATTAACGTTATCAGGAAGAAACCATTTTTACTTTTTTCCACTTCTGCCTTTCCCCAGGTTTCTTGACCAACTGGTTGGGGTGGCATAATTGGGCTTAATAGTAATTACTGCTGCTTCACAGGGACCTGGGATCAATTCCAGGCTGTCTATCTGTGTGGAGTTTACACATTGCCCCTGTGTCTGTGTGGGTTTCCTATGGGTGCTCTGGTTTCTTCCCAGAGTCAAAGATGTGCAGGTTAGGTGGATTGGACTTTCCAAATTGCCCACAGGATGTATAAGTTAAGCTAATTAGCCCTGGGGAATGTAGTGTTTTAGGGAGACGGATGGGTCTAGCTGGGATGCTGTTCAAAGGATCAGTGCGGACTCAATGGGCCAACTGGCATGTTTCCACACTGTGGAGCTTCTATGATCAGCAAAAGTTTTGCATCAGTTTAACAGCTGAAGTTTCTTCTCATTGCATTCATTTTCTGCCTTATCATCCTGAGAAAATAAATGTGTATTTACATATTTTCATCTTTTTGTAATTCAATGTTTGTTTTAGGATTCGTACACAAACTCCTTACTTGAGCATTAATGCAAACCTGGGAGCAAACTTGTCTCTGATTGGAAATTTTTAAATCAGAAAGAACTCAAGATATGCTGCCTTAAAATCACTAATTACATAACTTTAGATCAAAATATTAATACATCTTCTGAGATTGGATTAAGATTTCTTAATATGGAAAAAGCCTCAAATTTCTAATAGTTGTTCTCATGAAGACTATGTCTGGCATGGTCTCTAGTGGGATGTTGATAGCACCCTTGCTGCAATGTCCAGTGCAAATGTCAGGAACTGTGTTCAGCAATTGTAGACATATTTCTTATGTGTGTGATCAAAGGGCTTTAAAGGGTTTTTGTGTGGGCACAAGCGATACCAATTATCCTGGGACATCCATTGACAGATAAGTTCCCTGGGAACAAGATATGGTATATTAAGACCAAATTGGACATGAAGGACACCATTAGGGCAGGGGAGCTGTTTCGTGAGGTGGATTTTGTAAGATAGTGTCATACAGTCATAGAACCACAGAGGTCTGCAGCACAGGTAAGGGTGTTTGCACTGGTCAAAAACAATCATCCAACTATACTAATCCCATTTCCTACCACTTAGCCCAAAGCCTTTTAAGTCTTGGGCATCACAAGTGTACATCTAAATACTGCTGAAATGTTACAAGGATTTCTGCCTCTACCACTCTTACAGGCAGGGAGCTCTGAATTCCTGTCACCCTCTGGGTGAAAACGTTTTTCCTCAAGTACCCTCTAAACTTCCTGCTCTTTGCCTTAAACCTATCTCCGCTGGTCATTGATCCCTCCACCAAGAAAAAACGTTTCTTCCTGTCTACCCTGTCAATGTCCCCTCATAATGGTATACATCTCAATCATGTCTCTCTTAGTATCCTCAGCTCTGAGGAAAATAACACCAATATATCCAATTTCTTTTCATAACTGAGACTCTCCAGACCAGGCTCCATTCTGCTAAATCTCCTCTGCACCCTCTCCAGTGCAATCACATCCTTCCTAAAATGTGAATTCCAGAACTGCACACAATAGTCTACCCGTGGCCTAAGCAAAGATTTATATAGCCTTAACATCGCCTTCCCTCTCTTCAACTCTTTGCCTTGGTAACATCATTATGCCTTTTTAACCTTTTTTTTCTACCTGTCTTGCTACCTTAATAGAATGTTCGACATGCAAGCAGAGGTCTCTCCCAGTGTCCTAGCATTCATCATTTGTTCCCTTGCCTTGTTTGTCCTGTCCAACGCATCACCTCACATCTATCCAGTTTAAATTCCCATTGGAATAGAAGCATATTTAATCATTCCTACAGTTTTGGTTGTATTTCCCATCATATTTAATCCTAAATACTGGTGTGCACTTGTATATCAATCTTAACCATCATTGTCCCAAATAGTGTCAGTTCAGTCCTATTGATCCTGTGTTGTTTAAGTCTCCCAATATTATTCCTACACATTTCAATAATTTCCCTGCAGATTTTTCTCCTTTATCTTTCTTTGGTTCTCTCCCCTCTCTGGTTATTCGAAGCCCAATAGAACAACCTCAGCAAAATTTCAATCTTTTCTTCATTCTTGACTTGAACAAAATGGATTTGTCCTTGGCCCCTCATGGGAATCTGCTCTTTCCAGCTCTTTCTTAATCTGTAATGTCAATCAGACCAATAAGACCTCACTGAGTCTCTGAACAGCATCCCACTCAGACTTGCTCCTCCTTCCCCCATCCGATCCCTGTGTTTCCCATTGCTAATCCACATAGCCTACACACTACAGGCAATTTATCATGGCCAAGTCACCTAACCTGCACATCTTTGGACTGTGGGAGGAAACCAGAGCACCCGGAGGAAACCCATGGAGGCATGGGGAGAGTGTGCAAACTCAATATGTACAGTTACCTGGGGCTGTAATGGAATCCAGGTCCCTGATACTGTGAGGCAGCAGCACTAACCACTGTGCTTCCTTACTACCATTACATCATATTCCTACAAGGTTATATGTACTTATGGTGCACCGGTCTTACTCAGTACACTTGGCACATTTACATCCGTGAATGTTAAACCTATTCTTGTAGTCCTTGTAGTCTTTCTTAGCTCACTGCTATCTAATACAGAACTAATTCCTTCCCTAGTACATCCCATACTCCCACTCCTTGATTCCCCTTATTCCCCTTTCCTATTTATATATGCTATGGTCAATTCAGTAAACATTCTTCCCAAACACACTAGTGAGCTGCTTGCTATAAAGATACTGTTCTAAGTCCTACTGAGGAGCAACCCATCCTTTTGGTGTCTCCAAAACTAGTCCCAATTTCCCAGAAGTCATAAGTCCGATGACCTGCATAATTCTTCTAGCCATGTACCAATTCTTTCTATTTTCCTGTCATTCTATTTTCCGATTTATGCTGCTGGCACTAAAATGAGCCACAACTTCTAGGTCAGTCTGTTTTCTCTACAGAATATTCTGCACCTTCTTTGGGATATTGTTTACTTTAGTGTCATGGAGGCATTACATCATTCAATCTTGATCTTGAGGAAACCAGGACAAAATAATCTCTTAAAGCTACAGAATCAACACAATGATAGATATCAATGAGGTGGAGTTGAGGATCAAATGTAGTATTTCCAATTTTTCAGACAATACAAAGTTTAGTGTGAATGTGTGTTATGAGAAATATATAAAATGGCTTCTAGAAGATTTGGACAGGCTTTGTTGAAGGGAAAGAAAATGTCAAATGGAAATTACTGTGGAAAAATGTCAGGTTGTTCAGTTTAGCGTGAGAAGAAGTTGTGAAGAGTATTTCTAAGCTGGTAAAAGTTTAGAAAGTTAGACGTACAAAGTCCCTTTGGTGTACTTGCTTACCAGTCACTGAAGGCTAACAAGTGGGTACGACAAGTTATTAGGAAGGCTAATAGAATGTTTGCCACATTGCAAGAGAATGTGAATATCGAAGTATGATGTCTTGCTTCAGTTATTAGGTGGTTAGTTAGATCAGATTTGGAGTACTGTGTGCAGTTTTGTCTCCTTATTTCAGGAAAGACATCATTATCTTAGAAGGTGTGCACCATTGGTTCAACAGACTTGTTCCTGGATACAAGGCCTAATCTATGAAAAGATATTTGGTAAAGCTGGGTCTGCATTGTCGAGAGCTTCCGAGAATGAGAAGTGATCTTAGTGAAAGTTACAGAATACAGACAATGTAGATGCAGGTAGGATGTTTCCCTTGGTTTCAAATAGGCACAAATTTAAAAATAAGGAAGATCCTGTAGAAATCATGTTGATAGCTTTTGGGCAACAATGCCACTTAGGTCTGACATAAGGAGAGTTGTTTTTTCCACAGACGCTTGTGAACTTTTGGAATTGTCTACCGCAATGAGCTGTAGAAGCTCAGTCTTTAAGTATATTTAAAAGTAAAGTTTGATGGATTTATAATTATCCATGGCTCTATGGGAATGGGCTGAATAAAGGGCACTGAAATTTTTGATCAGCCATGATCATGTTGAATGAGCTAATTTCTCACCTAATTTTCATGTTTTGAAGGAGGATTCAGGGACATGCTTACCTTTTCTTATCAAAACTCCCATATTTCAGTTCCTTCTCCTATGAACTGTATTACTCAATGCTTAAATATGAATTGTTCAAAACAGAAATGCAGGAAGATGGTAATCAAATGCACAATCGATAAAGACACTCCAATCTAAGGTAAATTTTGTAATTGGTAAACTGAAACATAATACCCTAGAAATTAATTGAAATTAATACAGAGTTGTTCCATATGGATGTGTTTTGTCTGATGTTTTCAATAAAATATTAAACCAATTTAAAATAAATAAGTAAACACTTTTGTTAAATGCAAGGTAATATTATTTCAAGCAAGTACATTAACCACTTGTGTTAATATCAGATTATGTCATTCCTAGCATCACACCCTGAGATTGGGAGCTCATGGCAATCATTAGATGTTATAATGTTTGATCACTTCTAGATGATTAGACTGAGCTTAAATAATTTGGAAATTACATAACAGCTATTTTGTAGAGAATGCCATTAATCAGATTTGCAAGAGTGTTGCCAGGGTTGGAGGGTTTCAGCTATACAAAGAAGCTGAATAGACTCAGGCAATTTTTCCTGTAGTGTTGGAGGCTGAGCGCTGACCATATAGAGGTTTATAAAATCATGACAGTCATGGATAGTGTAAATAGACAAGGACTTTTCCCTGAGGTGCAGGAGTCCAAAACTAGAGGGCGTAGGTTTAAGTTGAGAGGGGAAAAATGTAAAAGGGACCGAAGGGGCAACTTCTTCACACAGAGGACTGTGAGTGTATGGAATGAACTGCCAGAGCAAATAGTCAATGTTGGTGCAATTACAACATTTAAAAGGCATTTAGGTGGGTATATGAATAGGAAGGGTTTAGAGGGATATGGAAAAAATGCCGGAAAATGGAACTAGATTCATTTAGGATTTCTGGTTAGCATAGGTGAGTTCGACTGAAGGTCTGTTTCTGTGCTATACATCTTTATGAGATATAACCTGTTTGCCTTTGCCATAAAATTTAATTGCCATACATCTGAAAATATTTAATTCATAAATTTATATAAAATTACAAAAGATAGAGGCAAGTAATGTGCAACAGCAGACATATTTCTTTTAACTGAATTTTTACACCCATCTTCAATGTACTTTGTTTTGCTGATTTTCTCTGCAGTTTTGATAGATTATGAATATGAACCAATCACCCATCATTTCTGCACACACACCATATCCTCAACTGTGCTTGCAAAGGAACTTTGACTTCTGTCTATAAATGACCTCACTGACCCATTTGAGGGAGATGGATTGCTTTACTCTCAATTGGGATCTATGAATCCCCCAATGTTTGGCATAATAAATGGTGCGTTGCACTTTCAAAAGTTTCTTTTTTATTGAACAGAACATACACTCATCCATATTATTCCGCATCTGGAACGCAAAAGATGACTAGTAACTTACAAAGCACAGATGGCATTACTGTTGGAGTAATCTCGAATCATTTGTTTTACTATGAATTTAGAAACATATCAATTATTGAACCTATAAAAGTTAAGCTACTCTAGTTTTAAACTTCCTCTACTGAATCATTCAAACACTCACAATTTAGGAATGTTTTGTGGCTGCAGCTAATTCAGTAAACTTATTACAGCTCAAAGTAATGGGAAGCAGAATTAAGGGAGTTTTCAGAAATCTTTGTTGGAACTCATTGCATGAAAGGATGGTAGAAATAGAAACACATTTCATTTTAAAACCTGCTTAGATATTCAATGAAGTGCTATATCCAACCGGGCTACAGGCTGAATAGCTATTTACAACAAACTCATGTACAACAGAGTGAATGGTAGTATTCTGAACCACCATTTCAATGATTATATGATGCCAGCTGCATCAGGAAAGCATGATATTCAACCTATCATCCACCATCTTCTCCCTACCAATTTTAAGGGCTTTGTGCAGGCTTTAAACCAGTAAAAAGGGATGATTTCCTGAAAAGCCATCGATTACATTTAAGAAGCTAGCTTTCAGACATTGCCAACAGCTGCTAACAACATACAAATAATCTGGGATTTGACATTGAGCCAGGGATACAGACTTCGTTTGGTTAGAAGTTTCACTCCTCTCCAATCAAACATCAAATTAATTGCCATGGACTCCTGGGCTACAGAAATGTAGTTCACACAGGATGGTTGCAGAAACCTTCGTTAATTTCATGAAATTTATATTTAAGCAGAAAATGAAAGCAATTATGCAATTTAACGTGTTAAAAAGCAAAACTGCTATTAACTTGTAGTCTTTTCTATTTTCGATTGGACATGGTGGTATGTACTAACCCACAGGCAACCAATGTACAGAATATATGTTTAGCGTTATAACCTCTATATCTGCATTTTATTCATTCACTCATGAGATATGGACACCACTGGCTGGGCCACCATTTATTGCTAATATGCAGTTGCTCTCAAGAAGATGGTGGTGATCTGCCCTCTTGCATCACTGTAGTCCATGTTCTGTGGGTAGGTGCACAATACTATTAAGTAGATAGTTTCAGAACCTAACCAGAACAGCATTTATTTTTGGCTATCTGGATGGTGAGTCACTTGGTTGACAACTTGCAGGTGATGGTTTTCTAATGTATCTGTTTACTTAATAAAAACCAAAAGAACTGCACATGCTGTAAATCAGAAACACAAACAGAAATTGCTGGAAAAGCTCGGCAGGTCTGGCAGTATCTGTGAAGAGAAATCAGGATACTATGATTGCAGATATTGCCAGGCTATACCGTGAAAGTGTTTGATGAATGCAATTGCCCGTCGAAGGGTCCAAAATCACTCATGAGTAGAGTTTACACATTCGCAAACAGAAAGAAAAATACTGACTTTGCCAACTCTGAGTGTGGATGTAGCCATCTTCCATTTCATAGAATCTCTGCTTTGCAGAGGGGGGCCATTTGATCCATCGAGTCTGCATCAACCTCCTGAAGAGCATCCAACCCAACTCGCATGAAACCACATGGGATTTTTAATCATGGCTAATCGACAAAAGCCTGCACATCCCTGGACACGACGAAGCAAGTTTTAATGTGTCCATCCCACCTAACCTGCGCACCTTTGGATTGTGGGTGGAAAATGGAGCACCCAGAGGAAACTCACACAGGGAGAATTTGCAAGCATCACACAAACAGTCACTCAATCTTGGAATTGAACCTAGGCCCCTGGCTATACAAGGCAGCAGTGCTAACCAATGAGCCACCATACCACAAATGCTATTGGGTATTTATAATTTGCTTGACTGTGGAAGGCAATGTAGGTCACATTTGGCACAGAGACCAGCAGGCCTATTCTGGTAATCGTGTGGATGTTCTGAACATCTACACTCCATTTTTCTTGCACTTCCTGTCAACAATATCAGCACTGAGCATTCACATGTTTCCATACACATCCTTGAATTATGACTTTATCTCCTAATGCAACCCCCTGAACCCTGGCTTTATAAGTTATTCATAACAACCAGGGCTCTGCTGTGGTCCCCTGTCAAAGCTAGAGTGATTGCCACTACTGATGACATCCCAGTCCTACTCTAACCCGAATCCTCCAATTTTCTGTTGTCTCCATCACCTTAATGTGGTAGGTTGCCCCCCCTTCATGAATATTATCTTGTCTTTAACCCAGCATCCCGCTTCCAATCCCCAGAGCAGACTACCCCAACTTCCCTACCAAAACAATCAACCCTAGTAAACACCTTTGTCTTTAATTAAGCAGACACAGAACCGGCCATGGCCTACTCTTTGCTCAACAACTTGTACCAACAGCTCTATCTGATTTTGAGCCCAAAACCTGGACTGTACTTTGTGCAGTTCACCTACTGACTTGCTGTGACTCCCTAGACTGATTGACTGCAGGCTTGATTGTGACCCTCCTCCAGAACTGAAGAGTTACAACTCCCTGACTACCTCAAGTGGCTGACTCATTGAGTCCAAGCCTCTGGACTGATACTGGATGCTGAGTTTGACTCATTGTGCCAGGACCCGGGTCTAGGCCCGAAACGTCAGCTTTTGTGCTCCTGAGATGCTGCTTGGCCTGCTGTGTTCATCCAGCCTCACATTTTATTATCTTGGAATTCTCCAGCATCTGCAGTTCCCATTATCTCTGATACTATTTTAACCCCCCTGACTGAAGGTTGTCTCCCTTGACTTGACAATGAACTATACTCTTACAGAAAAAAAGGACAAAAAAAAGCAAAGCAAAACAAGGCTGAGATGCTGTGAGCATCCAAGTAAGCACAAAAGAAGTGAGCATTCAGAAAACAAGCCCGAAGCTCTGTGATGCATCATGGTCAAAGCCATGAGAGAGGTGCATGTTGCTGCACACAAAGTGTCCTGGTAGCAACATTAAAATACAAGGAGTCAATCCACTCCAAAGTGCAGCTTTACAGAGAAGGACTGTGTTGCAAGGGAATTGGAGATATGTTGTGAGTATAAAATTACAAATATGCAAATATGTCATTATATAAATTTAAGTGAAAAAATGTGAATGACTTTATTAAATTAGTTGTCAGTCTAATGAACTAGGATTATACGACAGATGTTTTTCAATGGAATAGTGGATGCCTATTGAATGAAAATCTTGGTTTAAGCTGTATAGTTCCTTGAAAATGGAGTCACATAAGTAGGGTGGCGAGGAAGGCATTTGGTATGTTTGCTTTCATTGGTCAGAACATTGAGTATAGGATTTGGGATGTCATGTTGTGGCTGTACAGGATATTGGTGAGGTTACTTTCAGAGTACTGCATAAATTTCAGGTTGCCCTTTTATAGGAAGGATGTTGTTAAACTTGAGAGGGTGCAGAAAAGATTTACAACTAAGTTGCCAGGGCTGGAGGATTTGAGTTTTTGGGAAAAGCTGGATAGGCTGGGAATTTTTTTTCCCTGGACCATTGTAGGCTGAGGGGTGACCTTATAGAGGTTTACAAAATCATGAGTGTTATGGGTATGGTGAATAGTCAAGGGTTTTTTCTTAGCATGGGGGAGTCTAAAACTAAAGGACATAGGATTAAGACAATACAGTGTGGAGCTGGAGGAAAACAACAGTTCAGGCAGCATCAGAGGAGCAGGAAAGTTGATATTTCGGATCAGGGGCTTTTGTGAAGAAGGGTTGTCTCTGACTCCAGCAACTGCAGTTCTTGCTATTTCTGGGTATAGGTTTGAGGTGAGAGGGGAAAGATTTCAACAGGACCTAAGGGGCAACTTTTTCACACAGAGGGCTATGTGTGGATGGAATGAACCTGCCAGAGGAAGTGGTAGGCTGGTACAATGACAACATTTAAAGGCAGCTGGGTGGGCACTTGAACGGGAAAGGTTTAGAGGAATATGGGTTAAATGCTAACAAGTGGGTCTAGGTTACATTGGAACAGCTAGTCAGCATGGACAAGTTGGACCAAAGGGTCTGTTTCTGTGCTGTATAACTGTAAGTCTCAATGGCTCTAAGTCTCCACCATGATGAGACAGTCCAGCTTTTTAAATGAGTGGTGATAATTGTTCACAGTTTGTGCAGTTCATGGTGCAAGATATTCCAGAGGCAAATAAATTTATTGCAGAAATCTTTCCTGTTAAGGTAGCCATTACCTCTTCTTAGCAAATGTAAAATTGGATTGATTCTGTGCATAGAAAAATGCCCAACCTTGACTACACTACCCTCTCAGTGTAAGATACAGTATATTAAGGCAAGCAGGCAGGCAGAAAATATTGCATAGGTTTCCTCTTTTGATCAGTGCTAGCTTTGATTAACAGAAAGATTATTCTCAAAGAAACACATGAAGCATGAAATTAAGGACTAAAGATAATGTCTGAAAAAGGCTGGAAAGCTGAGATGTGGTCCAGCCAGTTAAGTAACTAAAAGTCTTTTGTACGTTCTATTAGTGCATCCTTGTTAGCTTGATGGAAGAAGGATACTCCTCTTTGAATGGCTCAAGGTACACAGATAGGTAATTAAGAGTTACCTCTAAACGGAAGTTGTTTAGTGAAAAACTGAGTGTAGCCATTGTAAAAACCATTGCAATTTTGAGGTTCAAGGTTAGGAGCTGTCCACATAAATGCTAAGAATTGAATAACCTCTTTTGAGAATGTCCTTCAAAGAACATAGCTTTTGGCAAAGAAATTATGATCTAATTTTATGTTAATCATTTTCTATACTTTTCTGTAATGAAAAAGGAATATTTTCTCAAAAATGTGCAACCCTTTCAATAAAATATCTCTATTATTGTATTTTTATGTATGAGAGTAAAAGGAGCAAGAATTCTCTCCAGTAATGGCAGGATCATAATGTTGAGCCATGACTTTTGAACATTGAGGACTTTCCCAAAAACTGACATTGTAAATATGTTATAGATAACCTGAATAGATTGGCCATCACCTAATAGTTTTTCCTAATGTTAGTCATGATTAAATAGGCTCAATGCATAAACATAACTAAAATAGTGTTGCAATCTTTTCTGGTGAAGTGTCTAGGCCCGAAACGTCAGCTTTTGTGCTCCTAAGATGCCGCTTGGCCTGCTGTGTTCGTCCAGCTCCACACTTTGTTATCTAGTGTTGCAACCTTTTTATGTTTTAACCACACAGTCCATTTTCTCAATGCATCTGATTTTTGTTGTTGTGTTCGAATGTTGCCTATTTTTCTGATTTAGGAGAGAATAGAAAATCTGCCAGATCTTTCCTATTTATTTGAAAATCCATACATGCGTGAAAGTTAATGTGTAGCAGGGGATTTCCCTCCCAATCATCCATGGACACATGTGGTGCAGCAGTAACTTGCAGGGTTTTTTTTTCTAATCTCTAGGGTAAAAAAGTTACAAAACAGCCCAAAAATAACAAAAGCAGCATTTTGTTCAGAAGTGACATGGCGGTGGGTGAAACCAGTTGAGCCAAAGTTGCTTGGTAGTCAGAGTTCAGAGAGATTTTTGTGTGAGAATCTCTCCTTGAGGATAAACACACAGAAAATGGCAAGTAATTTCAAAAAGTAAAATACATATATTGCCAAACTGTATTTGCTATCATTGACCCCTAAGACTTAATACACAACAAACGTGTCAAAGACAGAAAGCGACAGATCAGCCAGATTGTTGCAATGCTACTTTTCAACAAGAAGCTCAACAGCACCAGAGAAGGAATCACATGTCAAATATCTTGATCTTTTGCTTGCTTTTTTTGTCAAATTGAATCATACTTCAAATTCCAAACCCTGCACAAACAGCCATGAAGAAAAGTAAGGAGGAAAATCGAAAGACAGAACTGAAAGTTAAGAGACAATGAAGAAAAGACAAAGAAAAAGAAACAAATGAGGTGTGAAAATTGGACAGAATATCAAAAAAAACTGACCAAGTGTTAACTAAGGAGGCAAAATTAGAGTATGAGATTAAACAATGTGAACATTGATCCAACAGAAAATGCGTCTGGGAATTAATAATGGAAATGAGGAGATGGTGTTTGAATTGAACAGGTATTTTGCACGTTTCTTCCATGTAGAGGATACAAATAACACCCTAGAAGTAACTATAAATCAGGAAATGTAAAGAGTGAACGAACTGCGAAAGTTTCAATCACTGGGTAAGTGGTATCAAGCAAAATGCAGAGAAGTAGTCTGAAACATTTTTGGGTCTTGATGAACATTATCCCGGGGACTTAAAAGCTGAGATAGTTGATATATAATTTTAATTTCCCAAAACTTCATAGATTAAAGAACATTCCAGTAGAATGAAAAATAACACATAATTGGTTCTTCAAAAAGGGAGGGAGAGTGAAAGAAACTACAGATGTGTCAGCTTAATATCTGTCATTGGGAAGATGCTGGAAACTAATACTTATGACATTATAGCAAGGCTCTTAGAAATATTCAAACTAATCAGGCAAAGTCAACATAGTTTTATGCAAAGAGAATTGTGGTTAACAAAATTCTTGGAGCATTTTTAAGCAAGTAGCATATGCTGTGGTATAGGGGAGCCGCTGGATATACTGTACTTGGGTTTCTAGACTATTGTGGAAATTATAAATTATGGAATAGAAAGTAGTTGGATCAGTTTTAGTTGCCAAGGTATAACAAATGGTGTGCCACAAGGATCAGGACTGTGGCTTCAACTTTTTATAATTTATGTAAGTGACTTGGATGAAAGGACCAAAGATATAATTGCTGCATTTGCTAATGATGCAAAGGTCGGTAACAAAAAAAGTTATGAAGAGTATATTAGGAAGACATAAAGGGACATTGCTAGATTAGGCATGTCAGCAAAGATCTGAAAAATGGAGCGTGATGTGGGAGGATGTGAAGTTATTCAGTTCAAAGAAGAACAAAAATCAAGTATAAAAAATGAAAGAACCAAGGATACTTTAAATCTGGAACAAAAACAGAAGTTGCTGGAAAATTCATCAGGGCTTTACCAGGGTACTAAAAGAGGTGATGGGGGAAATAACAAATCCACTAGTAATTATGTACCAAAATGGACTCTGGAGTGGTTTCCGCAGATTGGAAAACAGCTAATGTGATGCCACTGTTTAAAAAAGCAATTAGGCTAGTTAGCTTAACTTTGGTAGTGGGGAAAATGCTTGAATCTATCATTAAGGAAGAAAAAAGCAAGACATCTGGATATAAATTGTGCCATTGGGAACACCCAACATGGATTCATGAAGATTTGGTCATGTTTAACTAATTTGGTGGAAGTCTTTGTGGACATAACTTGCATGGTGGACAATGGGGAACCTGTGGATGTGGTGTACCTGGATTTCGAGAAGGCATTTGGCAAGGTGCCACACCAAAGCCTGCAACATAAGATAAAGTTTCACGTTATTACAGGTAATGTATTGGCATGGATAGAAGATTGGTTGACCAGTAGAAAGCAAAGAATAGGGGTAAATGGGTGTTTTTCTGGTTGGCGGTCAGTGGCTAGTGGTGTGCCTCAGGGATCAATGTTGGGACCG
Organism: Stegostoma tigrinum; assembly: GCF_030684315.1. Classification (NCBI taxonomy): domain Eukaryota; kingdom Metazoa; phylum Chordata; class Chondrichthyes; order Orectolobiformes; family Stegostomatidae; genus Stegostoma; species Stegostoma tigrinum. Next base: position 91,555,069 of record NC_081356.1, read on the forward strand.
CAATTGTTTAAAATTTACAGAGATAATTTGGAGACACTAAGATGAGTAGTACAGCAAAGTGTGCATAAGTCACTGAAAATCTGCAAAGGGATATAGATAGTCTGAATGAGTGGGCAAACATCTTGCAGATGGACTACAATACTGATAAGTATGAGGTCATCCATTTTGGTAGGAAAAGCAGCAAAATGGACTATGTTTTAAATGGTAATAACTTACAGCACACTGCTGTGCAGAGGGGCTTGAGTGTCCTTGTGCATGAATCGCTAAAAGTAGGATTGCAGGTGCTGCAGGTAATTAAAAAGGCAAATAGAATTTTGTCTGGCATTGCTAGAGGGATGGCGTTTAAAACAGGGAGGTTATGCTGCAGCTGTACAGGGTCCTGGTGAGGCCACATCTGGAGTACTGTGTGCAGTTTTGGTCTCTTTACTTGAGAAGGGATATACTAGCACTTGAGGGGATGCAGTGGAGATTCACTCGTTTGATTCCTGAGTTGAAAGGGTTGGATTATGAGGACAGACTAAATAGACTGGGATGATACTCATTGGAATTCAGAAGAATGAGGGGAGATCTTATAGAAACATGTAAGATTATGAAGGGAACAAATAATGTGGAGGCAGGGAGGTTGTTTCTGCTAGCAGGTGAAACTAGGACTGGGGGCATAGCCTCAAAGTAAAGGGAAGCAAATGTAGGACTGAGGCCAGGAGGAACTCCTTCACCCAAAGGGTTGTGAATCTGTGGAATTCCCTGCCCAGTGAAGCGGTTGAAGCTACCTCACTGATTGTTTTTAAGGCAAGGCAAGATAAATTTTTGAACAGTAAAGGAATTAAGGGTTATGGTGAGTGGGCAGGTAAGTGGAGCTGAGTCTCAAAGATCAGCCATGATCTTATTAAATGGCAGGGCAGGCTCGAGGGGCCAGATGGCCTACTCCTGCTCCTAGTTCTGATGTTCTTAAAAGCTCAGTAGGTCTGGCAGCATCTGTGAAGACAAAATCAGAGTAAAAGTTTTGGACCCAGTGACCCTTCCTCAGAACTTGCTGTATACAGGAAATATAGTATCTAACTGGCAAGAGATAGCAGAGCTCTGAGATGAAGAGGGATTAGATTAGATTAGATTCCCTACAGTGTGGTAACAGGCCCTTGGGCCCAATAAGTCCACACTGCTCTTTGAAGCATCCCGCCCAGATCCATTCCCCTATAGCCCACACACCCCTGAACACTATGGGCAATTTACCATGGCCAATCTACCTAGCCTGCACATCTTTGGACTGTGGGAGGAAACCGGAGCACCTGGAGGAAACCCACACAGGCACGGGGAGAATGTGCAAACTTCATGCAGACAGTCGCCCGAGGCTGGAATTGAACCTCGGTCCCTGGTGCTGTGAGGCTGTAGTGCTTACCACTGAGCATTTCCTCCTGAATGAATCACAAAATTGTATGCAAATACAGCAAGCAATTTGGAAAGCTTATGGAATGTTATCAGTTACTGCAAGGAGAAATGAATGCCTAAATATGGAAGTTATACTTTGGTTGTGGAAGGTATTAGTGATAATACAACTCAAGTGCTGTGCACAGTAGCGATCTGTTTATTCCCCTCTCAGCCTTTACTGCTCCAAAGAAAACAACTCTCAGCCTATTCAATCTTTCTGCATGTCTCGGGTCCTCTAGCCCAGGGAAACCCATATAATCCTGGGAGGTCAAGACAGAATGGCTGTAGGAAGGATGCTTCCTCTTGTGGAAGAATCTAGAGCTCAAAGTAATAGCTGAAATATGTGGGGGTTGCCCATTTAAGACTGAAATATGAGAGATCTTAATTCCATTGTCTTCAGAACTTACAAAATATGGTGTAAACAGAATTTAAAACAAAAACATTCTTGCGATAGAGAAAGGTAGTTTCTTGATAAGCAAGGAATTGAGATGTAATTGTGGGTCAATAGGATTGTGGAGTAATCAGATCAGCCAAGATTCTACTGAATGGTGGAGCAGGTTCGAGTGTCCCACTCCTGCTCCTAATGTTTGTTTATATGCATGTAAATACTGGGAGTAAATTTTAAAAAAGACTCATAAAAACGGAACAGGGAAGCAAGGTAGAAATGGTTGACTTGTAGAAGGGGATCATACATGAGAAAAGGGGGAAACAAGAAAGGTTGAAATTAAAAGTGGAAATTAAAATTATAAAGATCATAGTGAGGCCAAATTTGAAGAATGACATCAATTGTTTTCTACTTTACTTCAACAGGAGATAATTCATTTGAAAAGAATCAAATAATTGTATTCAGGGCGACTCCAAGTCTTTGGAGGCTGCGTTGTCAAGAATGGTTCAAGTAATTATATTCAATCGAGCCTCATTCACGCAGTCATTTTGTCAGGTTCTCACTGCAACTATGGGAGGAGCACAATAAAGCTGTCCAGAGCAACTACATGCAGGGTTTTGGCAAGAATTGAGTTGCTCTACAAGAAGTAGAGCAGGGGGACAGCTCTGGTCACAGCCATAGTTAGGAACTAGGATTCCACATGATGGAAGTCTCCAAAATCCTTATTTCAATCAGAATCTGGTAAGTGAGTATAATCAGAAGGGCTGAAATAGGCTCCACAGTTGCATGGAATTGGGAAAGATCAAGAACTCTCATAAATGACAATACTTTACTCATTCATACCGGCCTTCCATCCCCTTCTGGAAACAGTGGAATGTGGTTTCTAGGATTCTGCTCTCTGTCGTGAATAAATAGTTTGTTCTGGAACCTGATAAGCAGGCCGCAGGCATACCTTCATACTCAAATGCCTGACGAGAACAAAATGGTTTCAATCTGACACTGCAAATTCTTCCAGGATCAATGTTGGAGACCATTGGCAAAAACATTGCATGAGTACCATAGTCAGTGGGTTATTATCAACTATGGTATCAATACTTTAGAGTACTCAAACATGGCTCTGTAACTGCGACATTCCCACAAAATCAGCCTTTCAATTTAAATAGGGTTCCTTCCCTTTGCTGTATGAAAGGCATATCCTAATGATATTCTTGCCTTCCTTTGCTTGAAAATGATAAGGAATTTCGTGATATATATTTCATGATATTCCACTCTTTTTATGGCCTGGAATTTGCAGTTGTAATGATAGTAACACTTTAGGAATTTATTATCAATTTACATTGACATCAGTTTCTGGCCTTTCTACATACACAGGTCAAGGCAATATGAATATTGCAAATCCCAGAAGTAATGCCTTGCTAATGGGATAGAACTGGGTTTTTAACAGCATAGAATGTCATAATTAATTCTGAAGAACCACACTGAAAAACTAACTTAATGTATGAATAACCTCAACGTTTCCTACTCGGAATCAAATATGTCCTTACCTTTTAAAAGTTTATCTCAGCTTCTAATAACCCTATAATGTGCTGTCTCTTATTACAAATATTAAGAAATCTATGACACACAGTTCTGAGGAAGACTCACTGAACCCCAAAGGTTAACTCTGATTGCTCTTCACAGATGCTGTAAGACCTGCTGAGTCTTTCCAGCAATTTCTGTTTTTGTTTCTAATTTCAGGCATCTGTGGTTCTTTTGGTTTTATTTGGAAACCCATGGCTGTGAGATAGGTTGTCACATCACCACTCTTGATTACCCAAAACAGCTCTCTACAGGAAATGGTTCTGAAATTCTGCTAGCAGGGATTCACAAGACATCAATCTGTCTCTCTCTTGACATGGGATTCAATACATGCGTACAAAATACAGCAAGCAGCTCCCATTCTTCAACAATGGACGGAAAAGTATCAAAATGTTGCTTAGACTAAGAAGCTGGTTTGTGGGATTTGTATTATCAGTACCCCATTATACAATTGTGAAACGTGGATGACTTCCAGCTATCGGAACCACAACTTTGCTGTTTGTGGCACATTTTGAGAAGTTAATGGAAGGCAAAAATCCAGACAACGTCAACTTACTTTCTATAAAACATAATGCCCCAACATTGCAACTGTTCTCCCTGTTCTTTTCTTGGTGTCAACACTTTAAAGTATATGTTCTTTAAAAAAATATATAAATCATGGTATTGATCAAGTGCTAAAATGCTACGCTTTCATTTTGTAGATTTAATATATTTTGTTCTCAGGGTGAGCTGGCACAATACAGAAGCAAAGAATGTCATATGTATTGTTTCTGATATTACATGAATTGTGTTTGTTGTTGCTCATGTTACTCTGATTTGCCTGCTGTGTTCATCCAGCCCTACACCTTGTTATCTCGGACTTTCCAGCATCTGCAGCTCCTATTATCTCTGATACCGTTCTTGACTGTGTATGAATAAATCAGTTCCCACAGTATTCCATTATCTGGATTGTACTTCAATATCTATCATTTCCTTTTCCTGTTGTACATTTTGTACCGTGACATCTTTTGCAATGGAGATAGCATATTTTAAATATCTTCCTATATGTTTAACCAATGGAGAGTTGATACAGCTCTGAGCTTAAATCTGTCCATTCTCATGTGGGCTTCCTGTATCTTCTGGAAGAGTATTACTTTGGACATGATTATTCTGGACCTGGCCAGCAGAACACCATCCTCTAGTTGATTTGTCATCTAAGTGATTATTGTATCTTATCAGACCATCCCTATATCCACATGCTGAGAAACACCACTCATACCTCATCTTTGTTGGCTTTATCTCTAATTTGACTCAGTTTCGTGAGGGCTATGTTCACTCAGTGATGAATCTTTATGCCCAGATCTTGAATTTTCCAGCAACATTTCATGTCCTGGTTTGTATTCCGGAAATGTAATTGCAGCTCTAAGACTTCAGCCATAATCTTTCCAGTCAGGCTGGTACTTTACACAGATTCTTCTTGTGAGTCTGCTTTGATAGCCAATGAGGGCTTTCCACGGTGAACTTTCTCCCATCAGGATACATATCGAACTTCTCACATCTGTTCATGACTGCCAAAAACTTCTTCTTCATTGGTTGTCTGGACTCAGCTGAAATTAGAGTTTTGGAAGCAAATGTTATTGGCTTTCCTCTTGTACTGAATGCTCCTAATCCTTTTATAGAAGCTTCTATTTACAGAATGCCAGTGTTATAGGATGACAGATTTGTTCCCTTGCATGTTACTGTATTGAGTTTGTTGAAGTTGCATGTAAAGTGGATTTGATCACTTTAGTTCCTACAGGTTTGTTGTGGGTTCTGGCATATACAAAATCTTGGAGCTCGTTGGATCAAGCCAAGCAAATTTTACAACTCTCTCTTATCTCTCAGGTCTTCCATCCCAGAGAGAGTCAAGATTCCTCAGGTCACAGCTTGATTCTGCCCATTGTGATACCATTCCAAAGAATTTACAGTCTGTGACTTCCACAATACATTTTTCTGCATTTAACTTGAGCCTACCTCTCCTGGTTCTCTCCAATGGCTTCATGTTGATGGTTACTATAAGTTTTTTCACTGGCAGTGATCTGCTTTTTCAACTGTTCCTTTGTGTCTGTTGTATAACTCACCCACATTCTATTGGAAGATGTGTGCTTACATTAGGGCTACAAAGTAGTTGCTGGTATTGTCCAAAAGATTTATGGAATGTTGTTATCAATGACAATTCAACATCTAACTTCACATTCTAGTAGCAATCCCACCAGCCATTTCTAGCATCGATTTCCAGCATTTTGGCATCCTGAAAGCTTTTGCCTCTTCCAGTACTGTTGTTGTCCCTTCCAATATTGGAGCAGGTTAGTGAATGCTCATTATGTCTTGGTTAAGGTGTTTGGGGTCCAAACAAAACCTTTGTCTTCCATTTGGCTTCTGTTTCATTCTGATGGAATTCAGCCAATTTATAGGCTGTGTAAGTCTAGTGATCTTGAGATTATTTATTTAAGGATTTGTTTCATCTCTTGGGGCCCTCTTTCAAGCAATAATTTAACTTTTACTGCTAGTTCATGTAGGAGACGAATCACTGATTTCATTTGTTGAATCAGAATGATTGGATATGCAAAATCTTCAAACCATCAAATCATATCATTGAAACACTCTGGGTACATTTGTACCACATCTACTTTGTGGTCAATCAGAGGGCACGCAACACTTTAATATTGTTCATACAGTTAACATCTTTTCCTTCGCATGTCCTTCTGTTTTGAGTTATTCTTAGCTGGTGAGAAGAGGATGCTGTAAGCAAGATGTTGTTAACAAACAGATACCTTCTCTTGGATAACTATTTTCTCTAAAATGTTCAGGAAAGGGCTTCTCATACTGTTTGAATGACATGATGTTACTTGTGCACTGATATTAAGCTTCATCTTCAGACTTTTCCTGTTGGGCTTCTTTCTCACCGTCTTTCTGATCTGAATAGTTATGTGATCTTTTTTGTCTCTCTCTGATTTTTGTCTCCCTCTCTGGCAACTGTCACAACCAAAGGTTTCATGCTGTTGTGTGATTCTTGTGGTTTATCATGTGATGAAACTCATTAGCATCTTCCAGGGTATGTGTGATTTTGTTTTAATTCCTAACCAGTCATCCTGTTATTCTTGCTCTGGTGACTAATCCATAAAATATCTTCCTTTGTTCTGCACAACTTTCCCAGTGATTGGTCTTTCCACAAGCTTTGCAGTTTGGTCCATATGCAAGATATTTCCTCATGTCTCTGAATTCATATGACTGCCCAAAGCTCCATGTCTTTCTCTGAATTTGAAATGGTTTGTTTTGTTGCTGTTTCACTGTATCAATCTCGTTGCCTTTTACTTGGCTTAACCGAAGGTTAGCCATTTGAGTAATCAATGTTTTTATCTGTCTGCTCATTGATTCATGAATTCTGACAGTGTCCACAGTCTATAACATTGTGAATCTGTTCTTTCTGATTAGCTCTTTCTGTCCTTCAGAAGATCAAAGGGAATATAGAACCCTGAATTAACTGATCTGTCAACCTTTCATCTGTAACATTAAGCTTATATTTTCAGGCTGCATTTTCAAATCTTGTTACAAACTTGTCAAAAGACTAATCTAGCTCCTGTTTGAAGTTGATTTGGTAGATTCAGATGATTTGATTTTGATTGGGCATGGATTCTGAATATTTCAATAATTTTGATTGCATTTCTACTGCCTTCTTTGCTCTGAACTGTTAAATAAATTTAATCATTTGTCTTCTAACCATAAAAGGATATAGCTGACCCTCTCTTCATTGCTATAAGCAAATCTGGGTGCCAGACCTCAGGAAGGGTATATTGGCCTTGGAGGGAGCATAATGTAGATTTACAAGAGTGATAACTGGACCTCAGAATTAAATTATGAGGAGAGATTATATGGACGAGGCCTTTTTTCTAGGATTTAGAAGGTTAATGATGATTTGGGGTGGCACAGTGGCTCAGTGGTTAGCACTACAGCCTCACAGTGCCAGGGACCCGGGTTCAATTCCAGCCTCAGGTGACTGTCTGTGTGGAGTTTGCACATTCTCCCCATGTCTGCGTGGGTTTCCTCCCATTGTCCAAAGATGTGCATGCTCAGTGCATTGGCCATGCTAAATTGCCCATAGCGTTCAGGGGTGTGTGGGTTATAGGGGGATGGGTCAAGGTGGGATGCTTCAAGGGGCATTGTAAACTTGTTGGGCCGAAAGGCCTGTTTCCACTCTGTAGGTAATCTAATCTAAAAAAAATCAATACCTTTAAAACAGGACAGGATAGAATTGGTAAAGATTAATATTTCCAATGGCTGAAGGTTCTAGAGCTAGGGACATAGTTTCAGAATTAGAGCTAGACTGTTTTGGAGATATTGTTAGGAAGGACTTCTACATACCAAAGGTGGTAAAGGTTTGGAACAAATGGCCATTGATGCTAGATCAGTTTTTACTTTTAAAATCTGAGATAGATAGTTTTTGTTAAGCAAAGGTATTAAGCTGTTTGAGCCAAAGGTGGGTATATGGAGTTAGGCTACAGATCAGCCATGATCTCCTTGAATAGCAGAATGGGCTTAAGAAGCCTACTGTCATTCCGATGTTCCTTTTTAGCAAACTACCGAATGCCAATCTGCTCTTTTGTTGAAACTTTTCAAGTGTTTCTATAACATTAGCAGCTTTCCAATTCATTTTGTGCTGTTGCTATGCAGTTATTGTTGTGCTGTGTGACAATTTGTTGTTACTTTTTATCTAATAGACTCAGTTTCCTTTCTTTCTCTCCAGCTGTCTCTCTCTCTGGCATTAATTTGTGTTATAGATTCATAGAATGAATGATTTTATTGTCATGTGTAATTTACACTGAGAAAAACAGTAAATTACAGCAAAAAGCTTTTCCACTGTTGCCTCAATCTGGCACTATTTTGAATAGTTGTAAAAATAAGAAAAAAGTAGAAAGATATACCTTAAGGAATGTTCATTGATTCTGAGCCAGCTCACCATCAATTGACGGCCTGTGTTGCCATCCTTCCTCCACCATCTTGTCACTGTTGACTGTGGAGCCAACCAATGTTGGCATCACCACTTTTCAGGTGCCATTTTTACCCCGGTCTGATTCTCCTCTGTAACTGCCTCATCACGTCCTCAGTGCCACTGTGATGCCTTTCCGACACTTCTTCGCCGCCGCCACGGCCAGATCCGAATTCCTACACTGCAGTTAGAGGGCATTCAGCCATTTGAGTCTGCACTGACCCTTCGAACAGCATTGCACTCAGACCACTCTGTCCCCCTAACTCCACATTTACTGTAGTTAACCCACCTAGTCTGCACATCCCTGGACTCCACGCACAATTTAGCCTTGCCAATCCACATCTTAGGACTTAGGGAGGAAACTGAAGCATACAGAGGAGACCCATGTAAGCATGGGGAGAATGTGCAAATTTCACATAGACAATCACCCAAGGCTGAAATCAAACCCGGGCCCCTGGTATTGTGAGGCAGCCGTGTTAACTACCGTCCCCCTTATTATACCTGTTGGTATTAAATTGATTTAAAATGCTTCGCAGACAGAAATTTCTGCAATCATATCATGTCTTGTGGTTGTTTTCATTAATACAGCTTTTCAGGTTGCTCAGTAAGAAGACTGCCTTAGGCCAAAGTACTATTGATCCATAACTCTTCAGTGCAGCCACAAATGTGTCCCTCGGAATATTTACATGCAATTTGTTCTTGCGAATTAGTTCCAGTTTCTTTACAGCAATATGTAATATCTTCCACAAAAAGCTTGACAAATGTGTCAAGTATAAAAAGTGACCTGCTGGTGCTGGTCCAGAGGTATTCATTGCTGTCATTCTGTCATCAAATAAAGTCTGTCAGTGTGGGCATGTCAGTGTTACTTCTTGGTAACGTGGCCTGTATTGCTTGCTTGACCCCTTGTTCTGGCTTATAAGATATGTGCAATACATGAATCTTTGATATGAATAATTGAGGCTAACACCTAATAGACCTAAACATACATTTATTAGCAGAAAAGTAGGTGGTAGGCCAGTTTATATGTCAAACAATAGACCTAGACCTGCACTTTGGTACAAGAAAAATTGTTAACTACACAGAGGGTTGATTTCAATGCTGCATTCTTCAAGGACATCGTTGTTGCAAACATCTCATAAATTAGATTTGTAAATTGTCCTCTAGATATTTTCGAAAATGTACTCTTAATACTTGCATTTGTTCAGTTATTTCTTTTAAAGTATCTCAAAGCAAATGCATGGATGAGTAGAATTACATACAGTTGCAATTGGTTTATATTTATTTCTTTCAAGGCTTTTGATACACAAGTGTTCTTGACTAGATGTGACAAAACTGCATTGCATAGATCTGGTTCATTGCTGGCAGGTGTCATGAAGATTGGTTGGGTGGTTAATAGTGAGGAAGAAGGCCTTAGATTACAGGAAGATATAGAGAATTGGTCAGATGTGCGTGTCAGTGGCATTTGGAATTTAACCCTGAAAATTGTGATGTGATACACTTCGGAAGAAGTAATGAGACACAGGAGTACTCAATGAATAGCTGGGCAGAAGGGAGCTCATAGAACAGAGGGCTTTTGGAGTATTTGTCTTTGGATCCCTGAAGGAGGCAGTATAGGTTAATAGGGTTGTTAAGAAGGCATATAGGACACTTGCCTTTACAAGTCATGGTATGTATAATGAGAGCAAGGAGGTTATATTGGAGTTGTGTTAGACTTTGGTTAGGTCACAGCTGGAGTACTATGTGCAATTCTGGTCATCTCACAATAAGAGGGCTGTGATTGCATTGAAAAGGGCGCAGAGGAGATTCATCAGGATGTTGCATGAAATGGAGCAGTTTAGCTAAGAAGAGAGACTGGATAGGCTTGGGTTGTTTTCTTTAGAGCAGAGAAGGCTGCGGGGAGACCTGATTGATGTGTATAGGATGTTCGGAATTGGACAGGATGGATAGGAAGCAGCTGTTGCTCCGAATTGAAGGGTCAATATTGATTGGGGCATAATTCTGAGGAGATGGGAAGAAGGTTCAGAGGGAATTTGAGTAAAAATCTTTTAAGCCAGAGAGTGGTAAGAATCTGAAATGCACTGCCTTGGATGGCAGTATATGCAGGAAACCACATAATCTTTAAAATGCACATGCTTGAGTTCTTGAAGTGTCATAACATTGAAGGCTATGGGGCAAGTTCTGCAAAGTGGAATTACCGTAGTCATGTCAACTCAGACTCGATAGGCTGAAGGGACTCTTTTTTGATGTAAGACTCCATGACTTGCTTATCTCTGTCAATCACTTGATGCTCCTGATATTTGGCATGCAAGTAGGCTTGTGTTGTGTTTTCACCAGGCTGAAATTTCACTTTTAGGAATGCCTGGTTCTGCTCCATGCAGGCCTTCCTGTAGTCTCCATTGAACTTGTCATCCCTCTTAATATCTTTAATGATTTAACAGGCTTGAAAATAACAGCATACATTTATACAGCACTATTAATGTTGATATATGCCATAAGATACCTTAATAACAGTAATAAAAATGTGTGTGTTCAAAGAGTTTTGAAGATATTCTTACAATTTGGCAGAAAATTCCTGCACAGCTCCCTTTCTGTGCCATTGCTGTATTCAATAAACTTTTCTGCTTGAATCTCAAAGGACCAGAATTATTTATGGATGCCAACTAAAAAGCTTTTCCTGATAGGCGTAACTTTCCTCCTGTGCTCCTTTCCCCTGTATCCTCCTCTTCTTCCTGCTTCTGTTTGTTCTCCATATCAATTTAATATATGGAAATGCCCTGAGGAACCTCAATACAGAGCACTTTTCATAACCTCAAGGCATTCCAAAGTGCTTTACATCAAATAGATATTTTTGAGGTGTCACTGTTATGATGGATAAAATTATGCTGTGGCAAATACTTGATATTTTCTTGTCATTGTCATATCGTTTCCATATACTTTCTGTAAGAAATTTGTTATAATAAATTACACAATAAAATGAATCTTCCTGAGAATTATCATAATCCCAAGTAGGGCCAAGTGACTAAATTTCATATGCATTGCATTCCATCTGCAACCAAGTGATAGGGCAGAATTTTCACTTCCATGGTGTCTTGTGATAATGATGAGAAGCTTGGGAAAATATGAGATCATTAAATTATCAGAATTGTGATGTTGAGAAAATTGTTGTGAGTTTCCCCTTAAGCTTTAAATGGTGACTACAAAATTTCACTACAGATCATTGACCACCTTATTTCCATGTCATTGCATCTCATTATTATCCCACCTTGCCTTATTTATAAGCCATTTCCAATTCTCCTCTCCTTCCAAGAAAAATTAGATAATATAAATTCCTGACATGTAAGTAAGAGTACATAGGTGGCAGCTGAAGTTAACCAAATGCTTTCCTCAGCCATTATCGAACTGTGCCTTCACCACAATGTCCCCACATGGTCCAGGGCTTTCATCTTCCTTATGCTTTCATCCATAGCAATTTGGCAGTGACAATCGGCCAGCCTCACCATATCATCCTGCCTGCTCATGGGCCATCTCTCATATCAGGCCCACAATACTGTACCGAGCAGCTCAGAGACACCAATGACTTCCATGTTTCTGTCAGGTTGGTTTGCACAGTTGGACAGACACTCATCACTTGCATCTTCACGAGATACCTATTATGGCTTCTAATTTTGTCTCCTAGCACTTACTCATTTTGTGATTACTTGGAGGCTGCCAGTGTCTGTGTCTAACAGTATTTTTCAGCACACAGGGTCTCCAGTGTTCAGATATTGGCTCCCAGCCTCCATGGCTTCTACCTCTTTTTTAACTCGGGGACAAGGCAAGCAACTTTACATGGTGAGGAACAATGACAGTTAAGGGGTGAACATGTCATTGTGTGACACTGTGCTACATCATCTTCACACACTCAGCACTCAAAAGCCATTGATGTACAAAACACATTTCTGCTACATGTGCTTCAAACTTCAAGCAAATAGCCATACCTGAACATCAAACAGGAGCAGTCTTTAGTGGGCTTAACGGGGTGAATTGGGTGCTAAGCTGTTAAAGCAAGGTATTGAGGAAATAACAGATCTGAGGGTCATTTTTCAATCCTCACCAGATTCAAGCATAGAATCATAATCTCTACAGCATGGAAACAGGAAATTTGACCCAACAAGTCCACACCGCGCCTTAGAAGAGCATCTTACCCAGATCCTTTCCCTTACCCCTGTATTTCCCTTATTTAACACCCTTGACCAAAACATCCCTGGGCACTATGGACAATTTAGCACAACCAATCTTTGGACTGTGGGAGGAAACCGGAGCACCCCAAGGAAACCCATGCAGACACGGCGAGAATGTGCAAACTCCACGTAGGCAGTCGCCCGAGGCTGGAATTGAAGCCAGGTCCCTGGCGCTGTGAGGCAGCAGTGTTAAAGGATACAATGACTGCAAATGGCGTACCGTTACTCAAAAAGGTTGTGAAGAATAAACCAAATAATTGCAAAATAAACCAAACAATCTGACCTCAACAGTGGGCAAGATTTTGGAATCAGTATTGAGAGATAGGATATTAGCTGTTATTCAGAAAGGCACAGATTAAGTTGCAACAGTCAGCATAGTTTTGCTCAAGGAATACAATGTTATACTAAATTGAATACTTTGGATGATGTCTGTATGGATTTTAGTCAGGAATTTGACACGGTCTCTCATAGCAAAAGGTTAAGAAAAATTAAAGCCGGCAAAATATAGAGAATATTTTATATTTGATCCAAAATTGGCTGAGTAACAGGGAACAAAGGATTATAGTTGATGGATGTTTCAGTGTGTAGAGCGCAGTTTTCAGAAATGTTTGATCGGGTTCAGTTTTGGGTCTCCTCATGTTTGTGGTATATGTTAATGATTTAGGCTTAAATGCCGGATTCATGATTTGGGATTTGTTGATGACACAAACGTTAGACTGTCAACTGTAGGAAGATATCATTGGCTTTGTTGAGTGTGTAGAAAAGTAACAAATGGATTTCAATCCAGAGGAGTGTCAGGTTATGCTTTTGAGAAGGGCAAAAAAAGGCTAAAGAATATGCAAGAATATGGGTTTGGGGGGGTACTCAGAAGGGTTGAAGAAATGAAAAATCTTGGAGTAAATGTTCTCAAGTCCCTGAAGTGGCAAAACAAGAGGATAAGGTGGTGAGGAAGTGATATTGGACATTTTCCTTCATTGGGTGAGGGGTTAAATACAAGAGATGTGATGCAGTGCTGGAACTGTGTAGGATATTGATTTGGCAACTGCTGATGTTTTATGCACAGTTTTAATCACTACACTCCCGAAAGAAAAGATCGCTTTAGGAAAAGGCCGGTAACGATTTACAAGAATGTTTCCATATTTTGAAAATTGTAGGTATGGGGAAAGATTGGTTAGGGTAGGGATGTTTTTCTTAGAACAGGGGAGGCTGAGCAGCAACTTAATTGATGTGTACAAGATAATGAAGACCTGTTTTCCCTAGGTCAATGACTAGAAAGTTCAAATTTCAGGTGATTGGTAGAAGGATTAAAAAGGCATGAGGACAACCATTTCCTAGAATTCACTGTCAGGTTTGGTGGTTGAGGCAATAAGCCTCAACTCATTTAAAAGGAACCTGGATCTGAACTTTGCAGTATAGCAGAAAAAAAAGGTGTTCTGCATCACCCTGGCATGTAGCATGTAGTCTTCACCACTGGAGCTGCCAAAGGGGAGATGTCTGGATGAAGACAAAATGGGGAATTGACAACAATTTTCAGAAAGTGAAGATCAGGACATTTACGAGGATGCCTATCTTAAGACAACTTGACAAAGCAACACATTGTCAAACATAAGAGGCCAGAGACAGCCTAATTGAGACCTGTTTCCAGCATGAATGGGGTGGGTTTAGACTTTATTCAACTGTTTGCAATTCTGTTGATAACGTGTCAAGCAGCCCTTGCCTAGTACAAGATGGATGTTGGACTCTTGCTGTTGCAGTCCTTGACCTTTTCCTGTTGAACAACAATGACACTGAGCCAATTTCAAAGATTTAGTACTTGGTTTTAGTGACAATGTTTAATGAGTTAAGGTATAGTATATTTAGTCAACCTTATATGACATGTCTCTTGAACAGATGCAACTTGAATCAGGCCATTCTGGCTCTGAGGTGGGGACACTACCACATGGCAGCAAGACCCCTCCATCTTACACTTAACATCCTTGGGGCATCTCAATTTCAAGTATCTGCATGTTACATAAGCAATTGACAGTTAAGAAATATAGAAGTCGAAGAGGCAGTACACCAACATTAAATGCTGCCATGTTTAAGTAGCTCTTAAGGTTTAAATCTTGGGAAGGTTGGGAGGAATTCTGATGAATTCCCTTTTGATCACTGTGGGAAGATTGTGCCCAGTTTTGGTCCTCTTGCTTAAGAAATGATATATTTGCCATAGAGAGAGAGAGAGAGAGAGAGAGAGAGAGAGGGTAGAGGTTCACCAGATGAATTCCTGGGATAATGGGGCTGTCCTATGAGGAGCAATTGAGGTGACTGGACCTCTATTCTCTAGCATTTAGAAGAATGAGAGGAGATCACATAAAAACCTACAAGACATTTAAAGGGATTTACAGTGTGCACCTAGAAAGTATGTTTCCTCTGGTCTAGAGCTGGTTAAGTCTCAGAATAAGAGACAAGCCATTAATGGCTGAAAGGAGGAATTTCCTTCATATAAAACGAAAATTATACTTTGGAATTCTCTACCCAGGAAGTTAAGTAGGTGCAAGACAGAGATTGACAGATTTCTACTTACTAATGAATTCAAGGAATATTGGAATAAAATTGAAAATGGTACTGAGGTAGATGATCCGCCACGGTCTTTTTCTCTTTGAAAATATATAATCTTAGAGTGCCACAAGGATCAATCCTAGGGACTCAAGTATTTACTGCTTTACTATTTAATATCTACTATCTACTATATTAATGAGTGAAAAGTAGAGGTAGAGATTATCTACATTTGGTGCTGATACAAGAAAGGGTGGTTGTAATGGTGACATAAGGAATATTCAAGGGAATATAGGTAGGGTGAGCAAGTAAGAACTAGTCAGATTAAATTTAAAGTTGGGAAGTGTGAAGTCATGCTCTTTGGCTGGAAGAGTAAAAGGGCAAACTACCATTTGAAAGGAGAGAGAATCCCAAAATGTGTGGCAGAATGGGATCTGGACATTCTTATCCATGAAACATGAAAACTTCATTATGTAGGTGCAGCAAGTAATTAAGAAGGAAAATGGAATGTGTTGTTTATTTCTAGGGGATTGAAGTTACAACTGCACAGGATGTTTGTGAGGCTGCAGTATTGTTTACTGTTTAGGCCCTGGACATAGATTCCGTGTTGATGTTATGCCGTTAAGAGATGTATTTGTCCCATTTTTATCTTTAATGAAGAGAGGTTGAGACAGAGGTAGACAGAAATCTGCTTCATGCCAATAAAGTAAACAACTTAAGTTCAGGATTGTTGAATTCAAAGGCAGTTGGTGGTGAGTGTTAGTGATAATAAGGTGTAGAGCTGGATGAAAACAGCAGGCCATGCGGCATCAGATGAGCAGGAAAGCTAATGTTTCATGTCTGGGCTCTTCTTCAGAAATGGGAAAGCTGATGTTTTGAGTCTGGACCCTTCTTCTGCTCCTCTGATTCTGCCTGGCCTGCTGTGTTCATCCAGCTCTACACCTTCTTATCTCAGATTCTCAGCATCAGCAGGTCCTACTATCTCTAGTGGTGAGTGTTGATGTTTTTGCTTTTGGATGTCTTGTGGAGTAACAGCACTTTCAGTCACTATCAGGGGAGGTGATGGCCAAGTAGTATTATCGCTGGACTGTTAATCCAGTGACCCAGATAATGTTCTGGGGGTTCAGGTTCGAATCGCACCATGGCAGATGGTGGAATTTGAGCTCAATAAATATCTGGATTTAAGAATCTAATGATGATCATGAATCTGTTACCAATTGTTGGGGAAAAACTCATCTGTTTCACTGATGTCTTGAAGGGAGAATACTTCCATCCTTACCTGGTCTAGCCTACATGGGATTCCAGACCCACAGCAATGTGGTTGCATCTTAACAGCCCTCTGGGCAATTAGGGATGGGCAATAAATGCTGCCTAGCCAGCGATGCCCTCATCCCATGAATAAATATAAAAAAGTGTTTCCTGGGGATAGAAGAAATCACCTTTGGAGTTTTACAGAAAGTGAGCAAGGCAAAGCTTTTGGAATTTTCAAACAAATTGAAGTTGGATAAAAACCAAAAAAAAAACTGCAGATGGTGTAAATCAGGAACAAAAACAGTGGTTGCTGGAAAAGCTCAGCAGGTCAGTAGCATCTGTGAAGAAAAAAGTCAGAGTTAATGTTTTGAGTCCAGTGACCCAAGGGACCAAGGTCATTGGACCCAAAACATTAATTCTGACTTTTTCTTCACAGATTCTACCAGACCTGCTGAGCTTTTCCAGCAACCACTATTTTTATTCCTGAAGTTGAAGTTGGAGTTACCTTTGCCTGTGAGGAAAGCGGAAATAATTGGAGCAATTGATTTCTATTTACAGTTACTAGAAATTCAATCAGAATCATTGGAGATTGTTAAACTTCAATTGCAAATGGAGCAGCTTGAAATAGAGGCAATGAGAAGGGGAAAAGAAAATGAAAGAATAGCCCTAGCAGTGCAGAAAGAAAGAGAAAAAGAAATGAAACTGTTTGAATTACAATTAAAATTGGAGAAAAATTGAAAGGGAAAGATAGCTGAGCAGAAGAAAAGGAGAAAGAGTGAAAGAGAGAGCTTTTGAACTTCAGGGTTGGAACTGAAAAATGCCATCTTGAGTGCATATGGGCTGGTACCAGAAGCCTATAGAAAATGCTTTTGGAAACTGAGGCAAGAACGTGGTCAAATGTATATGGTGTTTGAAAGGATCAAACAAAGCAATATTGACAAGTGGATAAGGTCTTTGAAAATAAATCAAACATAAGGAGAGATAATTATTTTGGAGGAGTTTAAAAATTCACTTCCTGAAGTAGTGAGAATCGATGTGGAAGAGCAGAGATTTAAAATTGCAAGGTTAGCGATGGAAATGGCAGATGACTATGAGTTGGTTCATAAATCAAAGTTTGTCCTCTAAAATCAATTTCAATCTGTGAGTGAGGGATAGAAATTTGAGAAAAGAGAAATCCTCAGGTGGTAGGGGAAATGTAGATCTTATCGAAGATAATAAAGATAACTTATCACAGGGTAAAAAGGAAACCCATGACAGGGAAAGAAAAGTGAAAAAGCTTAGGTGTTTTCACTGCAATAAGGTCGTCCGCATTAATTCGCAGTGTTGTTGATTTAGAAAAAGCATTAGGAAGATGATGTGGGAAAACAAGGTAAGCCAGTGAGTTTAGTTGAAGTGGTAAAGGAAGGCTTGGTAATAGTTAAAAAGCTGCAAAAGAATGTACAACCTGATCAGTGTTTGGTTGAGAAGAAGGTGCCAGATCTCTTTCAAGGATTTACTTTCATGGGTATGGTTTACTCAAGTATGCCAGGAGGAAAATTATTGCAAAGAAAGAATTATTACAATCACATCGGGAGATAAGTGGGAATAAACTGGGAAGTACTAATCTGATTATGCATGATGTAGATGTAGGAAATGCTGTAGCAGTTAAGCGATATCCTAATAGATTTTACTCTCCAAAGTTGTCAGAGGTTCAAAAAGAGAACAAACACACACTGATGGACAATATAATTGAAGCGAGTTGCAGTGAATGGAGCTCATACATAATAATGGCACCAAACCAGATGATACCCAATGATTATGTGTGGTCTATAACAAAGTCAATACAATTACAAAATCCGATTCATGTCCTATTCTATGTTTGGATGACTGTATTGACAAGGTTGGACAAGGAACATATCTTGAAACTTTTGGACTTAACCAGAGGATACTGGCAGGTACCTTCATCTGAAACAGCAAAGGAAATTTCAGCCTTTGTGACACTGAATGAACAATACCAGTTTAAAGACACGGTATTTGGTGTGAAAAATGCACCAGCTACATTTCAAAGATTAACCAATAAAATAATTTCTGGATTACCCAGTTGTGTGGCATACATTGGTTATTTTTAGTCACATGTGGAAGCAACATTTGTAGTAGCTATTGGAATTGTCTGATTAACTTCGAGAAGTGAGCTTTGTGATAAACCTGGCTAAGAGTAAATTCACAAAAGCCAAAAGTCACCTTAATGAACCATGTCATTTCCCATGGAAAGGTGGCCCCATGCAATGAAAAAAAGCAATCATTATTTGGGAGTTTCCCATACCATCGACAAAGAAAGAAGTATTACAATTCCTAGGAGATTGGTTTTTACCGGGAGTTTGTATCGAATTTTAGCAGTGTCGTTGCTCCACTGACTGAGTTGTTGAAGAAGTGCTGAAAATTTCAGTAGACAAAGAAATATCTGAAGACATTTGAAAGTATGAAAGATAGATTAACCACTCCCCCAGTGTTAACCACACCTAATTACGCACGACCATTTAAAATGGTTACCGATGTCAGTAGTGTGGGTGTTGGTGCTGTACTCTTGCAAGAAGAAGACAAGAAGATAGAATGTCTAGCTGGATGTTTTTCCAGAAAATTTAATAATTGTCAACAGAAATTTTTCACAATTAAGAAGGAGACCTTGAGTTTGGTGTTGGTGTTGTGAAGTTTCAACATTTATATCACCAGCAATATATCTGAGGAAGTTCTCTTCACTGATCACAATACCATAAAGTTTTTGGAAAAAAAAATCAGATAAAAGTACCAGACTGTTCAGATGGACCTTATTATTTCAGCCATTCAATTTGAAAGTTATACTTGTGGCAGAATGAGAGCATTTAATTGCTGACATGGGCCGTGTCTTTAATGAATGAAGATGGAGGCATTTGGTGGTGATAAATGATAGACTGAAATGGGCTGCAGAAGTGAATGCTTGTATCTTAGAGTCTATGTAATATATATGTATTGGAGTGTACTAATAACGTAAGACTAAAGGTTTTTAAAAAATGAAACCATCTTTGTATATTGGTGGTTTATTTTCAAGGGAAAGTACAACAATATTATATCTTTAAGAGATGTATTTTATCCAGGCTTTTTTTTTAATGAAGAGAGGTTGGGACAGAGGTGCTTCAAGCCAATAAAATAAACAGCTTGTGTGGCCTTGGAATTCTTCTTAAAGTTAGAACAATAGAAGCAGCCTGAATGGGTGGGGTCAAATTCCCACAGAACCAGGATTTTTGGTTTTAGCTTTCAACAATTACTGGGGTCTTGAAGTTGGATGTAGAAGTTGTTTTCCTGTCTCTGTAACAGCTAAAAGCTAGTGCTGTCTTCCTGCTTCCAGAATTGCTTATGAGACAATCTATTATACTGATTTTGCCCTTGTCAAGGATGTACTTATGGAATATTACTATACTGGAACAGTTGATTAGTAGTTTATTACTTTGTTAGGTACTAAATTAAGTTGCTTTCTATGCTCAGTTTAAGCAGAATGCCAGTGGAGCAGTAACTCCTGTCCCAATAGCCCCATACACATCTGTTCATTGGTCACCACTGCAGATGTCACATTGGTCTTCCTGGGAGTCAACCTAAGTAAAGTGATGAACTCGGATGGTGTCCCCAGCTGAGCACTCAGATCCTCTGTGGACCAACTGGCAGAGGTATTCACTGACATCTTCAACGTTTCCTTCCTACAAGCCAAAGTCCCAACCTTCTTCAAGAAGACTGCCATTATTCCCATACCTAAGAAAGCACATGCAATATGCCTTAATGCTTTCCGCCTAGTGGCTGTGACCTTAATAATCATGAAGTGCTTTGAGAGGCTGGTCATGGCCCACATGAACTCCAGACTCACAACCTGCCTCGATCCCATACATTTTTCCTACCACATAGTGGATGTTATATCTCTAGCCCTGGATTCATCCCTGGAACATCTGGGCAACAAGGTCACTCCTGCTGGTTGATTACAGCTTCACCTTTAACACGGCTATCCCCTTCATGCTGAGCTCAAAACTCTGTGATCTTGGTCTCGGCTCCACCCTCTGCAACTGGATCCTTTGCTTTCTCACCCACTGACCGCAATCAGTGAAAATAACTAACTTTACCTCCACTACAATAACTTTCAAAACTGCACCCCCCCCCCCAAGGATGCATCCTCAGCCCCCTACCGTACTCCCTGTACACTCATGACTACATTGCAAAATTCTGAACAAACATCGTCTAAAGTTCGCTGACAACAGCACTGTAGTAGGCCAAATATCTAACAATGGTGAATTAAAATACAGAAGGGAGATGGAGGGCTTGGTGACATAGTACAATGAGAACAGCCTGTCTCTCAATTTCAGCAAAATTGAAAGACCTAATCATTTATTTCAGAAAGAAAGGAGGAAAACATGCCCCTACCTACATAAATGGGTCTGAGGTTGACAGGGTGGAGAGCATCAAGTCCCTTGGAGTGATGATAATTAACAACATGCCCAGGGTTTCCCACATGGATGGGATGTTCAAGAAGGCACAACAACGCCTCTTCCTCAGGCAGCTCAGGAAATTTAGCGTGTCCATAAGGACCCTCATCAACTTCTACAGATGCACTACTGCAAGCATACTGTCTGGGTGCATCATGGCCTGGCAAGGCAACTGCTCCGCCCAGGACTGTAAGAAGCTACAGAAGGTTGTGTGCACAGCCCAGACCATCACGGAAGCTAACCTTCCATTCATGGACTCCATTTACACAGCTCGCTGTCATGGAAAGGCTGCTAACATTATCAAATATCCATCACAACCCGGTAATGACCTCCTACAACTTCTTACATAAGGTAGAAAATACAGAAACCTGAACACATGCACTAGCAGGTTCAGGAACAGCAACTTCCTGGCCGTTATGAGATTGATGAATGGACTCTCTAGTCTCAAATAACACTGATCTTGCTAATGTTGATCTTGCCTAGCGCACGCCCTGTGCAATGTACCCTGTATACCTCTGTCTAATTCTTTTTATAATCTCTCATCTGTACATCCTCGCTTACTATGATCTGCCTATACTGCTCGTAAACAAAGCATTTCACCATACTTTGGTACATGTGACAAAAAATCAATCAATCAGACAATAAATTCTTTTATTTTTATTTTGGTTGTATTTTAACTATTGCATGTGAATAAAGTGTGTTTTGTTTCAAACCTGGTAACTTGACCATTTGAAGTGTGTCTTGGGATGTAATGCCTGGAACTTGCTGTAAAATAAGAAAAGTTTGGGGTCTGGACTATCTCCATGACATGTTTTGCAGGGGTTTGGTCTGCTCCATTACAATTCATAGAGACATAGACCTCATCAAATCTGTGTTGATCAAAAACAGGCACCTAACCATTCTAATCCTATGTTTTTCAGCACTTTGCCCATGGTCTAATATGCAGTGTTTCTTCAATGTTGTTTGAGTTTTTTGCCTTCCCATCCTTTCAGACAGTGAGCTCCAGCTTCCCACCACCCTCTAGATATTTTTCTTTACGTCCCTCTAAACGCCCTGCCCCGATCTTAAATTCGTACCCTCTGATCATTAATCCCTCCACCAAGGGAATTAGTTTCCTCCTGTCTATCCTATCTGTGCCATTCATAATTTTATATCTCTCAGTAATGTCCTCCTCAGTCCCTTCTGCCCTGAGGAAACCAACGCCGTCTATCCAATTTCTCTTCATAACTAACACTGTCCAGCTGAGGCAATTTTCTCATAAATCTCCTCTGCACCCTCTCCAGTAATGTCCTCTGATAATGTGCATTTCAGAATTGCATACAAAAGTTTACCTGTTTGTTAAAAAACAGCATTGGACACTTTCCATTGAGATTTACTAGGCTGATTCCCATGGAGAATGGACTAATGTTATCAAGAACGGCAAAAGAAGTTAGGTTTTCATTCATTAGAGTTTCAACGAATGAGGCGTAATCTTATTGAAACATACAATATTCGGAGGGGTTTTGACAGGGCAGTTTCTACTACTGGGAGGGATCTTAAACTAGGAGGCATTGTTACAGAATAGGGAACATGCACTTACAACTGAGATGCAAAAGCATTCATTCTCCTAGTGGGTAGTGAAAGACAGGAATTCTCAACCAAAAGGGTTTGTGGAAGCGAGATCACTGAATGTATTTAAAGAAGGGGGAAATAGGTTTTAGAAATCTCTGGGGCATTAATGGCCACACTGAAGTGGCATGAAAGAGAATTCGATGCTGGGGCAGATAATCTATGAATCTGGATGTGAGTTTGCTCGCTGAGCTGGAAGGTTAGTTTTCAGACGTTTCGTCACCATTCTAGGTAACATCATCAGTGAGCCTCCGACGAAGCGCTGGTGTTATGTCCCGCTTTCTATTTATCTGGTTAGGTTTCCTTGGGTTGGTGATATCATTTCCTGTGTTGGTGATGTCATTTCCTGTTCTTTTTCTCAGAGGATGGTAGATTGGCTCCAAATCAATGTGTTTGTTGATGGAATTCCCGTTGGAATGCCATGCTTCTAGGAATTCTCGTGCATGTCTCTGTTTGGCTTGTCCTAGGATGGATGTGTTGTCCCAATCAAAGTGGTGTCCTTCCTTATCTGTATGTAAGGATACGAGTGATAGCGGGTCATGTTGTTTTGTGGCTAGTTGATGTTCATGCATCCTGGTGGCTAGCTTTCTGCCTGTTTGTCCAATGTAGTGTTCGTCACAGTTCTTGCAAGGTATTTTGTAGATGACGTTTGTTTTCTTTGTTGTCTGTATAGGGTCTTTTAAGTTCATTGGCTGCTGTTTTAGTGTGTTGGTGGGTTTGTGGGCTACCCTGATGCCAAGAGGTCTGAGTAGTCTGGCAGTCATTTTGGAAATGTCTTTGATGTAGGGGAGAGTGGTTATGGTTTCTGAGCCCATTTTGTCTGTTTGTTTGGGTTTATTGTTGAGGAATCGGCGGACTGTGTTCATAGGGTACCCATTCTTTTTGAATACGCTGTATAGGTGATTTTCCTCTGCTCTGCGTAGTTCCTTTGTGCTGCAGTGTGTTTCCAACGAGCCACCACACACTGCAGCACAAAGGAACTACGCAGAGCAGAGGAAAATCACCTATACAGCGTATTCAAAAAGAATGGGTACCCTATGAACACAGTCCGCCGATTCCTCAACAATAAACCCAAACAAACAGACAAAATGGGCTCAGAAACCATAACCACTCTCCCCTACATCAAAGACATTTCCAAAATGACTGCCAGACTACTCGGACCTCTTGGCATCAGGGTAGCCCACAAACCCACCAAAACACTAAAACAGCAGCCAATGAACTTAAAAGACCCTATACAGACAACAAAGAAAACAAACGTCATCTACAAAATACCTTGCAAGAACTGTGACGAACACTACATTGGACAAACAGGCAGAAAGCTAGCCACCAGGATACATGAACATCAACTAGCCACAAAACAACATGACCCGCTATCACTCGTATCCTTACATACAGATAAGGAAGGACACCACTTTGATTGGGACAACACATCCATCCTAGGACAAGCCAAACAGAGACACACACGAAAATTCCTAGAAGCATGGCATTCCAACTGGAACTCCATCAACAAACACATTGATTTGGAGCCAATCTACCATCCCCTGAGAAAAAGAACAGGAAATGACATCACCAACACAGGAAATGAAATCACCAACCCAAGGAAACCTAACCAGATAAATAGAAAGCGGGACATAACACCAGCGCTTCGTTGGAGGCTCACTGATGATGTTACTTAGAATGGTGACGAAACGTCTGAAAACTAACCTTCCAGCTCAGCGAGCAAACTCACATCCAGAACCTCAACCTGAGCTACAAATCTTCTCAAAATGTATGAATCTGTCGAGGGGCCAAATGGTTTACTCTGACTCCTTTTTTAATATCTCCTAATGTCCTTATGATCTAGAATGGGGGAGGGGGCTCAAGGGACTGAATAGCCGACTGCTCCTCCTATGTTCCTGTTTATTTGCTCCAATATCACAATGTGCAGCATTTCAAGTATTGAAAAAAAATCACACTTGTAATTTTTCATGGGTAACATGCATATGTCTGAAATGAAAAAAAATCAAAATAATTTTTAGAAATTCAATTAATCTCAAAACATTGTTATGCAGGAACAATAAAAGACAAGAAATTTGAAAAGGATTATGGATAAATGTGAGACAATGGTGAAGTACATGTCAAGTGTAACCTTCATAACTTTGCTTGTCATTTTTTTTTCCATTAGAGACCTCATAAGCAGCTCCAGGGTATCATTCATGGAGTTGTGTGACAGCTCTGTGCTTCCCAAGTGGCTGAATACACCATCTTCACTGAAGCCTTTTGACCAAAGCAATAAGGCTTTCTATATACTGTATTAAAGTCATTTTCCACATGCTACCTCAGCACGATCTATTGTTCATGCTGACTCCTGCTGACCAGAGAAAACTGAGGCTCCAGTCTGAATTATTGCAGTTACACAAAGTTAAGCAATACGCTCCCAACTGACTTTTTCCTTTCTAGACAGAAAAGCCCTGTGATTATCGCAATTGCTTAAGGTGCAATTTTGGACTGTCAAAAACCTGCAAACAACCTGAGCACTCAGAAAAAATGCTGAGCAACCAAACTTTATTTTTGTAATTTGTACTGTTTAGCGCATAAATGCTTTAACTGTGGTGTGCCATCTGTGCGAGCTTCAGTTGCCCTGATCTCTCAAGGTCAAAGGTTGCAGCCTGCCCCATGAAACCTGCCCGTCTCTGCTGAAATCAGCTTTGTTACTAGGCCCTGTGACAAATGAGTCCAATCTAGGCTATATGCCCTTGACTTGACCCTGGCCAATACGAACAATGGGGCAGACTCAGTCAGTGGAAAGGATGTTCTGCACTAATGAACTCACTGGTGGCCACAGGTCAGTGGAAAAGGGATAATGTTCAATCTTTTCAGGTGTACTTGTATAATGAGACACGCACACTGTTTGCAGGATCATGCACATTTAACAAAGAAAGGTATTTGTACAGTCATCAAAGTTAGTACATGTAGGGATATAATAACAGTTAGTTTTAATTTAATTTTCATTGAATAGAACTAACTGGTGAAGTGCAGTCTTTGTTTTGTCTCCGTACATCAGGTGAAATATTTGACAAGCCTTTCACAGGCAGCATGTAACACCCAAAATTGCAGTGAGTATAAACACAATTTATCTCCACTGCAGAGTGTAGCATGCCTATGATGGTGATCCTTAAACATGTTCGTCTCATTTATTAAAAACTAAACACTTTACTTTCTTTTTGCGAGGTATAGAGTTTTGTTGGGGTGTGGTTTGTAGATGCTGGTGGCCCTGAGTCTTCTCACTTAGCCTACCGTTAATGTTTAAATGTGGACAGTAAGTTGTTAGGCTAACCAACTACGATGGGGATCAGAGCCCTGATATGTCTTTTTCTTGATGCATTGTTCTCAAAGATGTAGGGTTCTCAAAAATAATTCAAGGCTACAGATCCAGACGGATTTACCATCTAAACAAAAGGTAATTGCAATGCTTTTAGCTGCTTTGGCCCCTCCAAACAACAATTCTAAATACCTCATCACTGTGTTTAAATCCGTCCTTCTGAAACCACACTTTGGTGTTTTTGTTTTCATTCCTCCTACCTTAGTCTGCCGTGAGTAAATCTTCAGTAACTCAGTTCAACTCTTGCAATTCCTCCATAAACTTCTCTAATTGTTTGATTATTCCTCTGCTGTCACCTCCACTGTATAACCCACACCTCAAAAACAATCTATATTCAAGATGCAGAAGGCAAAGCTGCTGTTAGTGAACGGAGCAAAACTGTAATATTTCCAACAGATGCAATGGCCCCAAACCATGAACATAAACAGCTAGCATTTATCATTTGACACAGCTATTGATGGTTAACTCCAGATGAAAGGATGCAAAACACGTTGCACCTTCACCTCACTGCTCATAGTGTCAGAATCCTAAAAGTTGAATCATGCTCATTCAAAGAGTTGTGTCTTGTATTAGCAAACAACACATCTACAACTCTTCAGTACAACTCTTTGAGAGTCAATTCAGGGGACAGACGTTCCTGTTTCACAGGCGTGACAGATATAACTATGTTTGATGGGAATTAAGTTTGCCCAATTAAGTCTCTTGATTTCAAAAATTTTCTGCAAATTGGCATTCCAATTATTTCAAGAGCCTCTGTTGTCCAAGTCTATAGATCTGTCCCCATAAATTTTTTGAATTTATTTGTGGGATGTGGGAAAGTCAGCATTTATTGTCTGCCTGTAAATGCCATTTGGAAGGTGTTCATAGAGCGTGTCCCTGAACCACAGCAGTGTGTGTAGAGAGGATATACCCCTCCATACTATTTAGTAGAGAATTCCAGGGCTATGACACAGTGAAGATGAAAAGTGACACATTCCTGTATCAGGATGGCATGCAATTTGGTGAGGAAATTTGTTTTCCTATGCTCTCTGGATTAAAGATGTTTAAAGGTTCAGTCCAAAAACAATGTGATTTGTTGTCGTGTAGCTTGAAGATAGAATGTGCTGGATCCACTTCAGCAAAGGTAGGGGGAGTGAATGTTTAAAGTGGTGGATGATATGCCATATAAGTTATTTTGTCTTGGCTGCAACTGAGCTCATTGTTGGAGTGTATTTATCTAGGTCAGTAGAGTATTCTATCACAGTATTGGCATTGCAGATGGTGGACAGTTGTTGATGAAATAGAAGGTGAGCTAATCACCACAGATTTTCTAACCACTGACCTCCTTTTGAAGTCACAGTACATCTCTGGTTAGTCCAGTTAAATTTCTGGTTGGTGGTAATTAACTCACATTGAAGCTGTGGAATTTGACAATTATATGTCAAGGAATGGTTATTATCTAGCATTTGGCTGACACAAATTATGTTTTCTTATCATACCAATGAAATGCAACCAATACAGATTGACCAATGATTTTTCTTTTCCCTGCCATTATAGTACCATCTCCAGAAACTACCACTTGATAATATTGTTCACAGACAGGGGTCATCTCAGTTATATGATCTTTCTTTCACCCACCTCCTTCAATTCTTGTCCAATATCAAAGCCATTAAGCTGTCTTGTGTAGGGTACTATGGTTCTTGGCTCCTTAGTTGGAGGACAGCATGCCCAAGATTCTACTGGGAGCCACATCAGTCATCTTAAAGTGAGTCTTCTGCACTTTTCTTGGAAGAAAGCCCTACTTTAGGGAATTGCCAGCTAATTTGGAAAGGGTGCAGAGGAGATTTACTAGGATGTTGCCTGGTATGGAGGCAAGGTCTTACGAGGAAAGGCTGACGGACTTGAGGCTGTTTTCATTAGAGAGAAGAAGGTTGAGAGGTGACTTAATTGAAACATATAAAATAATCAGAGGGTTAGATAGGGTGGATAGGGAGAGCCTTTTTCCTAGGACGGTGACGGCGAGCACGAGGGGGCATAGCTTTAAATCGAGGGGTGAAAGATATAGGACAGATGTCAGAGGTAGTTTCTTTACTCAGAGAGTAGTAAGGGAATGGAACGCTTTGCCTGCAATGGTAGTAGATTCACCAACTTTAGGTACATTTAAGTCGTCATTGGACAAGCATATGGACGTACATGGAATAGTGTAGGTTAGATGGGCTTGAGATTGGTATGACAGGTTGGCACAACATCGAGGGCCGAAGGGCCTGTACTGTGCTGTAATGTTCTATGTCCTATGTTCCAATTGGATTTAATGGCAGCTCTGTAGATTGAGGAGTACCACTACTAACCGTTGCTGAGATTCTAAGCAGGCCCTACTGCTGCAAAACCAAGATTTACAGCTAAGTCCAATCTGGGAATGTTATAGATAACAAGGTGTTGAGCTGGATGAACACAGCAGCCAAACTGCATCATAGGAGCAGGAAGGTTGACGTTTCGGGCCTAGACTCTTCATCAGACCCTTCATCTGTAGAATTTCTGACAAAGGGTCTAGGCCCAAAACATCATGCTCCTATCATGCTACTTGGCCTGTACTTGTGGAAGCTGGGCTGACTCCACGTAAATTGGGTGGCACTAGGATATGCCCATCTCTACAATGGAGTCAGGAGCCCAAGATGTAGTCTTGATACTTGCACACCAATCTTATGCCAGTGAGATTTCTGGTGATGGGAATGAGGTGAGAATTCCAGAATTGAGACCTCACTCGCATTTTTTGAATGGTTTATGAATCATCCCAAACTTGTCAAATTCTGGTGCCAGGTCTCTGTATTCTGTCCCCTTACCAGTTTCCTTTCCATCTTTAAATATCTATAGAATGTTCATCATCTGGCACCACTTTGAATCTATTATTATACAATATACAATTCAGGGACTGTGATCATTTCCAATGTGTTATCAGAATATTTGCGCGTATTTTACATAAGAATCCAATCAGCTGGTAATACTATAGCATAACTCTTTTATTGTTATCAACAAACCTATCTGAAATTTTATTTATGTGCCTGCTAATATCACGACAGTATAGTCGACTTCAGAATAGTTTCAGCATATGGGTTATTGAATAGTATTTACGTTATTTTATAAAGATTTCAAAGAACTTATAGAAGAAGATACTGTTCAAAATTTTATAAAATCGAAACAGATGTGTCTTTGTTCCATTTCTTAGAATAATCATGTGCGTAGTCTACAGGCAGGATAATACAGCTTTAAATCAGGTTTAAAAGATTAACTGAAATGTGGTGGTAATTAAAATGGTTTCCTATCATTCCTTACATTCTCTACCACCTTGTCCATCAACAGAATTACTTTGTACTCTGTGCTATTATGTGAGCTGAAAATTGTGGAGGATGCCACAAAGCTGACAATAATAGATGAATTAATGGATGGTAAAATCTGGAGTACTTATTACTCAGAAACTTTCTTTCATTCAGCTTTCAAAATATGTCACCTCTTTAAATTTTATCCACAAGCCTGATTGCATTGCCATTTCTACCGAGCAGTCTTACAAGGAGAATTAGGAAATTATCGTGACCCGCAGAACAGTTACTAGTTCATTGTATCTGTGGCATAAATAAATTAGGATGAATTGTAAAGCCACAATTTTTTTTTCCTTTTCATGTCACAATGACATGAGTACAAAATTGCTTCAGTGGGTTAACTCATTTGTGTGTAGGATGTATTAAACAGGACAACTGCTCTGTCACAAACTGTAGTCAATTGGTAGAATGATATTTTAACACATTTAATAGATTTTCAAAGTTGTCACAGAGAAGAATGCTTGCAGCAAAAATAATTTCCTAAGCTACATTCTAATGTCTGTCTGTATTTAGATTAACTGTATAAAAGATGCCACAGGCCATGGCTTTATTTTAGACTAATTCATAGTTCATATTTACTCATACCCAGGAAAAAAAAACACATCAGAATCAGAAATACTCGAAAATAATGCAACATTGTTGAAATTCAAAAGGTTGTTACCTTATCATTGCTGCAAAAGATCAAATATTCAGTTGTTGCCATATTTTTGTGATTTGTTTTTAACTTACTGACTAGCTTGGAGCTTGCAGAGTTAAATTCTATAAAATTCCTATTAGGTCACTGACCTATAACTTGCACTTCTCTTATTGATGTGCTCATTTTTCTTTCTATGTTACTTGTCAGCACGCCCCAATATTTCTTCTGTCAATCTCTGTCTCTTAGCTTTTATTAAGGAGTAAAATACTACCATTTCTATGGTGTTACATACACCATAAAGATAGGATTGACAAGCCACACACTTTTAAGCTATTTTCTGTGTAGTAGAGAAACAGTTTATTACTGCTAAGAAGTGCATGTCACTGCACTGTGAATAATGCAGTCCTTCAGGCCAATATTTTGGAGTCATAAATATAAGAATCCATACTTCTACACTGTGTGTCTTTACAGTTGTAGATGTCACAACAGTAGCACATTGGTTATTATTCTTTTCTTGACTACTAAACCCAGAGCTGCATCACAAGATTCAGATCATTGTGTGAATAGAAACCATTTTAGATTTTTTATTAGAACCATAAATTAGAAAATAGGTCCAAAAGATTTACTAAATTATTTGATTTCAAATTCAAAATTATGTAGTTAATACAGATTTATCATCTTAAAGCATAGTGATCAACCTGAAAGAATATTGATGCATAAGTTGAGGAAAGGAAAACTCCCTCACAAAGCTGGAATCAATGGGAATAGGGGAGAGTCTGCACTGGTTGGAGTTAAACCTGCCACAAATTAAATAGTTGTAAAATGGTTGGAGACCAGTCACATCGGCTCCAGGACATTTCTGCAGGACTTCCTCTGGGTAGTGTCCAATGCCAAAGCAATTCCAGCTACTTCTTCAATGTCCTTGCTTCTGTCATAAGGACAATGACATAACCATTACTGAATCCCCCATGATCAACCTCCTGAAGATTAACATTGATCAGAAACTGAACTGAACTAGCTATATAAACACTGTGGCTACATGAACAGGTCAGAGGTTTGGAATCCAGCAGCAGGGTAAATCACTTCCTGATTCCCCAAAACCTGTCCATTATCTACATGGCACAAGTCAGGAGTACGATAGAGTATTGCCCACATATCTGTATGAGTGCAGTTCCAACTCAAGAAGCTTGACATCATCAGGACAAAGTAACCCGCTCAACTGCACCACATCCACAAACATCCACTCCTTCCACCACCTACATTCAGGGGCAGCACAATGTACTATTTACAAGACACACTGCAGAAATTCACCACAGATCCTTAGAAAACACCTTCCAAACCCACAAACTCAACTGCCATGGAGGACAAGGGCAGCAGCTACATGGGAACATTCCTCTCCAAGCCATTCATCATCCAGGCTTGAAAATAACGCATTGCTCCTTCACTGTTTTTGGATCAAAATCCTGGAACACCCTTTCTAATGGCATTGTGAGTCCACCTGCAACAAATAGACTGCAGTGGCTCAAGAGGCTGCTCATCTCCACCTTCTGAAAGATAAAGTACAATAAATGCTGGCCCAGTCGGTAACACCCACATCCCATGTTTCATCTCTTATGTTTCTTTCCAAACTGTGAGTAAGTGGAAGGAGATACAGGCACATCAATTGATGGATGTTGTTTTGTTAGTATTAATGTGTCAGACTGCAAGTTGACATAAATGTGATTGTATATTTTTGAAGTGAACTTTGCAGATTCCATGATGCCAAGATCTTTTAGTCGTATCAACTTAATTTCTTCCTTTTACAGAATGTTGATGTAATTATGAACTATTGAATGGCTTGCCAGGTCAGGGATGACTAAAAGTCAACCACTATGTGTGATAATAGTATTACACATAGCTCAGAAAAAGTGACCAGCTGTATTCCCTGAAGAATGTAAGTGAACCTATCAGATACTTAGGTCATCTCATATGTTTCGTAGTTTATTTTTCAGTTTCTGGTCCTCAGATTTGCAGAGACAGAATACTGTGACTGTAACTTCAAAACTCATCATGCTGGATCTGGCCTCATGGCCTCTTGGCTCATAATTCCAGTATAAAACCTGTAAAGACCATGTTTTTAATTTTTTAAAACTTATGGACTGAATTGAGAAAAAGTTTTATCCTATGTATCCAATTTCTAAAGCTAACAGCCATAGCAGTAAGTTGGTTAGGAAGTGTTGTGAGAGTATTCTTTATGGATGGGATATATAAAATTTTGAAATATTATGGAATTGAGCGCAATGATGAGTTGAGATCTCGGGCAAATCAGCTATGAACTTACCGAATAATAGGGACCAAATTGTTTACTCCTGCTTCCATTTCCAACATGCTTGTGTACACTTTCCAAAATTGCTACATGGTGTATCAGCAAGTAATTGGAAACTCATTGTGAAAACTTTATATAGCTGTTAGTTACAGCAGTGCTTACAGAGGCACTGGGGCTCAGGAGTGATGTATAGTTGAAGCTTCAACTGGCAACAAGAAGCTGATTGGCTTGCAGACTTTTGAACGGTTATCATTGACAAGGACCTTTTCCCTACCAACAACCATGTGATTGGTTCTCATGTTAATCAATAGCTTTGGGCTGAGAAAAAAATATATAGAGAATCCATCAGGTCTTCATTAGCCAGGAACTCTCTCTCTGTTTTCTGTAATCAGCCACTTTAAACCTGAAAAATTGTTTATTTTTCCATCAGCTTTAAGCTATGACATTTAACTGTCAAGTAAGAGACCTCTTTAGAAGTGAACAGCACCCTGTGCCTCTCGAAAACCAGTGGAGGCATCCAGAGAAGAATGACTGAGAAGCAGCATTCTGACTACCATTTGAGTCATAAGTATCTTCTCAGCAAAAATTGTTGGAACTGCTGAACAGTTTTTCTATATGCTTTTTCTCTCTGTTCATAACCCATGTATTTTTTTTCTGTCAGTGATAATGAGAACTGCAGATGCTGGAGAATGAAGGGTCTAGGCCTGAAACGTCAGCTTTTGTGCTCCTGAGATGCTGCTTGGCCTGCTGTGTTCATCCAGCCCCACACTTTGTTATCTTATTTTTTTCTGTTGGTGTGTATGTGTGAGGAGAGGTTTATAAGGTGACTAATGTTTTCATTAGTAGTATTATATACCAATAGTTTATAACTTTTTATCAGTAGTTAAAATCTAATTACTTGTAATAAATAGCAATTTTTGTTCAGTACAAAAACATGGTCCATGCTTTCTATCAACCTGGTTCTGAAAGCCAGGTAAATTGATGGATCATTAGTGATCTCTTAATATCTTTGACTTTTGCGATAACATCGGAAATAGTAGGGGTTGATTTCCAGTACAGATCCCCAGCGAATATGATGCTCCAGTGCATCACACAACCACACATAAAACTGCCATATTATTATTTACAACTGGCAAACATTATTGTCACAGTCAATTTGCCTGAGCAGATATGTGAGGAGGGCAAGAAGGAGAAAAAGGTGAGCAGAATGGTAGGTTAAAGGAAAATGACCTTGACACCTTCTATCATTCTATTTTTACAGTTAATTTCTGAAGTATAATCAGTGAAGAATACATAGCTTTAAGATGATTAATACATGAATTTTTAAAAAAATCTCTGTTAAGCTTTACACGTGTGTCATAAGACCATAAGACCATAAGACATAGGAGTGGAAGTAAGGCCATTCGGCCCATTGAGTCCACACTGCCATTTAATTATGACTGATGGGCATTTCAACTCCACTTATTGCACTCTCCCCGTAGCCCTTAA
Organism: Stegostoma tigrinum; assembly: GCF_030684315.1. Classification (NCBI taxonomy): domain Eukaryota; kingdom Metazoa; phylum Chordata; class Chondrichthyes; order Orectolobiformes; family Stegostomatidae; genus Stegostoma; species Stegostoma tigrinum. The sequence goes on from NC_081356.1 coordinate 91,588,701, forward strand.
TTCCTTGTGAGATCAAGAAATTATCAATCTCTGCCTTGATGACATTTAACGTCCCGGTCTCCACTGCGCTCCATAGCAATGAATTCCACAGGCCCACCACTCTCTTGCTGAAGAAGTGTCTCCTCATTTCCATTCTAAATTTACCCCCTCTAATTCTAAGGCTGAGCCCACGGGTCCTAGTCTCCCCGCCTAACGGAAGCAACTTTCCAGCGTTGACCCCTTCTAAACCATACATTATCTTGTAAGTTTCTATTAGATCTCCCCTCAACCTTCTAAACCCTAATGAATACAATCCCAGGACTCTCAGCCATTCATCATATGTTAGGCCTACCATTCCAGGGATCATCCGTGTGAATCTCCGCTGGACACGCTGCAGTGCCAGTATGTCCTTCCTGAGGTGTGGGGCCCAAAATTGGACACAGTATTCTAAATGGGGCCTAACTAGAGCTTTATAAAGTCTCAGAAGCACATCGCTGCTTTTATATTCCAACCCTCCTGAGATAAGTGACAACATTAGATTCGCTTCCTTAATCAGAGACTCAACCTGCAAGTTAACCTTTAGAGAATCCTGGACTAGCACTCACAGATCCCTTTGTACTTCGACTTTATGAATTTTCTCACCATTTAGAAAATAGTCCATGCCTGTATTCTTTTTTTCCAAAGTGCAAAACCTCACATTTACTCACATTGAATTTCATCAGCCATTTCCTGGACCACTCTCCTAAACTGTCTAAATCTTCCTGCAGCCTCCCCACCTCCTCAGCACTACCTGCCTGTCCATCTAACTCCATATCATCGGCAAACTTTACCAGAGTGCCCCAGTCCCTTCATGCAGATCATTAATATATAAAGTGAACAGCTGCGGCCCCAACACTGAACCCTGTGGGACACCATTTGTCACCGGTTGCCATTCTGAAAAAGAGACTTTTATCCCAACGCTCTGCCTTCTGTCAGACAGCCAATCTTCAAGTCATAAAAGAAATGCAGCTGGTTGTCTGACACTCAGAAGTCTGTCACAGACCGGGCCCTTCTCAGTCCCAAGCATAAAATAATCTCATGGTCTCCTTGGATCCCACAGACATTAAAGACAGTCATAGAAGCAGGGTGCAGCTTTGTCAGAGGCACTTAGTAAGTTGGATTGAAGGATGGGGGGGACCACCAACATTGTCAGAACTTAAAGGGCCACTTCATCAAGCTTGCCCCTTGCATGAAATGTGATTCCCTCAGGTTAAACTTAACATCAGTTATCACTCTGTAATGAGACTGCAGGCGAGAGTTCTCTGTGACTATGGTGACATTCATGAACAGCACTAAGCTGGCTCTGGCATGGGAGTGTATAACTGTCACCATGGATGTGTTGGCCTATGTCATGGACTCTCAGGACCAGCGTACCAAGATTCTGCCTAATGTGCACAGTCTTGTCCTCCATCAACATAGTTGGTCAGCAATGTGAGAGTGGCGAAGTGATCTCAATCTCATTCCTCACATTCTTCCTTTTTCGCTTCCTTAAAGGCTCTCATTAAAATCTACCTCTTCGACTAGGTTTTTGATCATTTTGTTAGATACAGTTTTATCATGATATTTGTAAGAAATTATGGCATTATTGAAATAAATCACTTAAATTAAGAAAATTCCTTCTGCAGTCTGCTGGAGCTGACAGTCAGCAGTGCAATCATTATTGACGAGGTTTCATACAAGGGCCTATTATTTGATCAAGGACAGAGTGCAGAAACAAGCTTTTGTGTTGGCATAGTGGAGCCTGACAAGAAGGAGCTTCATGATCCGCGTATTAGGTCATAGAGTAATGGAAACAGGTCCTTCGGCCCAAACTAGTCCATGCTAAACAGACTGCCTGAACGAAGGTAACAAGATGTTTGTACAAGTGATAAGCATGGATGTAGAGGGACTGCCTTGATTATCTCTCTCCTGGGAGATTGGACAGTTCAAAGGATAAAAATAATTTGATGAATTTGTTGTCATATGTATTCAACAACCTTTAAAAGAAAGTATATAAATGGACAAAGGAACTGGCAAAGTGACAAAGCCGGAGGACGTCTGCCGAAGGTGGATCCATGCTAGCATTAACTTAACACATCACCCAGTTTGACAGATGATGCAAGATGGAAGACAAAACTGTTCTGCCTCATCAATCTGATCTGGGACTGGTGCCCCTGTCACATATTACACATGTCAGTGGTACTATCAATATTGCATGTCAAATCAGTGGTTACACTGTTGCCTCACAGCACCAGGGACCTGGGGTTGATTCCAGCCTTGGGTGACTGTGTGGAGTTTGCATATTCTCACTGTGTCTATGTCGGTTTCCTCTAGGTTCACTAGTTTCCTCCTACAGTCCAAAGATGTGCAGATTAGGGTGGATTGTGCATGCTAAATTGCCTTGTAGTGTCCAGGATCTGCAGGCCAGGTGGGTTGGCCATGGAGAACACAGAGTTATTGGGTAGGGGCTGGGTCTGGGTGGGACATTCATCAGGTGGTCAGTGTGCACTTGATGGGCTAAATGGCCTACTTCCACACTGTAGGGATTCTATGAATTATGCATTGTATTTTGAACTCTTGCTCTTTGATAAACAGTTCAAGACTTTTCTACTGTTTTTGTTAATCTGTGACCTTTAGTTACATTTTACAATTTGCTGTACTATCATGTTGTGAGCTCAGTGTCAAGTTTTATTTGTTTACACTCTGTGAAGTGTTTTGGGATGTTTTCTTCTTTTAAAAAGGCTATAGGAATGCAATTTGTTATATCTTCAGTCACTAAACTGTAATTTTCCCTCATTTCCAATAATATTTTGCTTACAACTCACCTTTGACCAAGCTTGTGGGAAATTGTTCCACAATTGACACTTCTTTACTATATGCAGATTTTTTTCAATATTAAGGACAGCACATGCAGTGACTGTTGTTGACTTGATTTTGGTTACAGTATATGAAATCTAATGATTAATCCGAGAACCTGTTTTTCTGGGTATAATATTTATCTGCTAATACCAGCTGGTGATGATTAGAGCTCTTTAAACAGCTCCAGTTTATATAAACCTTCACTACAGGACAGGCTAATGAAATCATTCAACAGAAACATCGAGGTCATCAGCAAATCTCCCTAAAACAACAATTCAAGTATGCATGTATTTGCCAGCTTTTTCATTTTAAAAAATCCTCTGGGCAAATTATGAAGTTTGTTTTCGATTCTTAATGTTAATCATGCTGAAAGGTCAGTTGTACTGTTGCCATTTTTTCAGCAAAAATTAAGAAAAATAATGTTTATGAATGCATGATAGTAAGATTTCTTTGATATGTATTATACAGGTATTATTGTATTATGCTTTCAGATAACTTTCATAGTCCGATTTTGCCCTTAGACATGCTACGTTAATTTTTTTTCTATTGAACAGTTTGAAGTTATTTTAATTTCAATGTAGTCATTGTAAGAATGAATTTCTAGGAAAATGTTTGAAATTAAAACAAGTTTTACTTAAGTTTTTCATGAATTATCCACCACTACCGACATATCTCGAAATCTATTTAATTAGCAGGAAAGATCTCAAATTCATTCTATTTTCATGTTAGAAATGGTCTCTCAGACAAGCTGATATTTGTCATTGATATGCACCAGAACCAGATGATATGCAAGATGGATTTGAAAAGGGCGGATTTAATAAGACACACATTCACAGGAATGAATGTAATGTAAAATCAAGAAAATCTTGTGTTTCACAGGTGATTACTGTTTCTGAGTGTAGACAGAACTTGCACCAGGATACTTTTCCAAAGAGTAACAAAAACGACATGGACTAATCTGTCTGCACGTACAGATAGAATCAGACATGCCGTTGAATATTAGCAATTTGTAAAGCTTTTTGTGGGACAATCCATAATGCAGGACACCAACAGAAGCTAGAACAATCAGAAAAGGTGAGGATCAATCAAATGACACAAATATTGCTTCACCTGGACAAAAATATTTAGCTTCTTAGCACCCCAACTTCTGGTGCTATAAGTGTCATTGTATTTCCAAAATTGTATTCAGAACACCCAATCACATTACAGTGTAAACTGTAAAGGAGATCATTTTGGTGAGGGTGTTAGACAAGTAGAAGACATGTCAGGAAGGGTTCAGAATAAGCAGATTGTGACATCAATCCACATGTAATGTTGATATGTTGCCAGTCTACCATTTTGAAGCTGTGCATTCGATTAATAGCGTCTCTTAAATATGCAGCGTTGTACACACATTCAGTTCTGAGGAAGAGTCACAAGACGCAAAATGTTAACTCTGTTTTCTCCTCCACCAATGCTGCCAGACCTGCTGTGCTTTTCCAGCAACTTTGTTTTTGTACACACGTTCATCAGCCATAATGATGAGATGTATTTAGAAAGGTATCAACAAACATTTTTTAAAGACTGAAGAGTTGTGCAAATGGTTGCAGCTGGGCTGATGGAAGATACGTTCACTGATTTTAAACATTTGGCTGAGATTATTGATTTTTTTTGCAGCACTGTGTAAAGGTCCTGTCAGTTTGTCTCCTGCCTTTGACCATTATAGTGTACTGGCTTTGCAAAGTTTATTTGAAAGGCCTCCTGATCCTGGTGGAAAAGGTTGCACCTCCTTTTCACCTCCTCCACCTAGGAATCTGGTGTAGCAGATGAGAAACTTGGAGCCTATTCTTTCCCTTGTTTAACTATCTGTCTCACTTCTTCCTGCTAAAATCTGGTCAGTTTTAGCACATTCTTCAGCCTGAACATTCCGTTACAGCTGCAGAATGGAATTTAATAATATAGGCCTGCACTGAATATTTTTAAGGATGACATAGGGATATGTTTGACTACCAAAGGAACCAAAGAGCCTCTGTGGTAAATGGGAACGTGAAGTTGAGGCCACAATCAGATCAGCTATAACGTTACTGAATGGCAAAATAGGCCCAAGGCGTCAAATGATATATTTTTGGTCTTAAATCTCTACAGTTGTATTAACAAGCCTCTGAGTACAGCCCTTTTGACAAGGTCCCACATGGCAAGCTAGTCATGAAAGTTAGGTCACATAGAATCCAGGGAGAGCTAGTCAATTGGTTTCAAAATTGGCTCAATGGTAGGAAGCACAGGGCGATGGTTGAAGGGTGTTTCTCAGACTGGAGGCCTGTGACGAGTGATGTGCCACAGGGGTCGGTGCTGCCACCTTTGTTATTTGTTATTTACATAAATGATCTGACGTGAATGTACAAGGCATGGTTAGAGAGATTGCGGATGATACAAAATTAGGAGGTACAATACAAAATTCCAAAGGGATCTTGATCAGATGGGGAGGTGGGCTGAGGACTGGCAAATGTAATTCATACAGATAAGTGTGAGGTGTTGTAGTTTGGAACGTCAAACCAAGGTAGGACTTAAACAGTAAATGGTAAGGGTCTGAAGAATGCTGTGGAACAGAGGGACCTAGGAGAATAAGCACATAGTTATTTGAAATTGGGGTCACAGGTAAACAGTGTGGTAAAGAAAGCATTTAGCATGCTGGCCTTCATCATTCGAGGCACTGAATATAGGAATTGGGACAGTATGCTTACACTTATGTAAGTCGTTGGTGAGGCCATACTTGGAGTAATGTGAACAGTTTTGGTCAACCTGTTATAGGGAAGACATAATTAAAATTTAAAGCATGCAAAGAAGATTTACGACAATGTTGCTGGGACTAGTAAGCCTGGGTTACAGGGTAAGGTTGGTCAGGGTAATGCTTTATTCCTGAGAATGTAGGAGAATGAGAGGTGACCTTATTGAAGTGTATTAAATCATGAGGGACATAGCTAGGATGAATGCATTTAGTCTTTTTCCCAGGAATGGGAAATTGAAAACTAGAGAACACAGTTTTAAGGTGAGAGGGGCAAGATTTAAGAAGGACCTGAGGGGCAACTTCTTCACACAGAGAGTGGCGCATATATGGCATGGGCTGCCAGAGAAAGTGGCTGAGACAGGTACAATCACAACATTTAAAAACATATTTGGATAGGTACATAGACGAGAAGAGTTTAGAGGGATACAAACTAAATGTGGGCAATTGGAATTAGTTAAGTGGGGCACCATGGTCAGCATGGGTCAGTTTGGGCAGAAGGACCTGATTCCATGCTGTATTACTCTATGATTCTATGACACTATGAGCAAGGAAAATCCTTGTCTAAAATGAGAAACTCCTTAATTTTAAACTGTTTCTAAATTCTCCCACAAAAAGAAACATCCTGTCAGCAGCCACCCTATCAACCTCCCTCAGAGTCTTATATCTATCGATAGGGGTCACATCTTATTCTTCTAAGCTCTGACAAGTATAGGCCCAGCTTGGTGAAGTATCATAAGACAAATACCTTCATCCCAACAATTGGTCTGGTGAACGTTCTCTGAATTGCTTCCAATGCAAACATGCCGCTCCTTAAGTAAGGAGGCCAGAACTGTACACAATACTCCTGAAGCCATCGGTAGTTATAGCAAGACTTCACTACTTCTATACTCCAGGTTTCATGCAATAAAAGCTAACTTTGTCCTATTTTCCAAGGTCTAAATTCCATTTGTTTTCTTATTGTTCTTGCATGTTAACTTCTTGTGATCCATGCCCAATGACACTTAAATCTCTCTGTCATGATATTCTGAGTATTCTTTCCATTTTAATACTAATCTATTTTGCTTCCAGCCAAAGAGATAACTTCACATTTTCCCTATTTTACTTCATCTACAAGTTGTTTGCTCAGTCACTTAATTGTGACAAGCATATAACCTTTTTTAGACTCTTTATATCCAATTCATAACTTTCTTCCCTGTCTATTTTTATATAAACAGCAATTGTGGCTACAATGCCGTCCATTCCTTCATTTAATTCATTAATATAGATTGTAAACGCTTGAGACTTGCAATGATCCTACAGCATCCACTGGTTGCAGTTTGTTAAACTGAAGATAACCTATTTCCTTTAAAACTCTGTTCCCTGCTAGATAACCAACCCCATATCCATGCTGATATATCATTCCCAACAACATGAGTTCCTGTCTTGTATAGTAAACTTTCATGTGGTACATTATCAATGGAGACCCAAATATACTAAATCTCTCTATCTAGATTCTCCTATATTCATTCAGCTTGTTACATCCTCAAAGAACTGCAATAAATTTGTAAAACATTTTTTTTCATTAAACCATGAATACATTGATTAATTCCTTTATCATTTTCTAATGATCCTTATTGTCTTAATCATATAATTCTAGCAGTTAACCAATGACAGATGTTACTTTAACTGCTATAGTTTCCTGCTTTCTTTTTCCTCTTATTTGAATAGTAGCACCAGATTTTCAATTTTCCAATCGTCTGGGACATTTTTTTTGAATTTAGGGAAGTTTGTAAGATTATAGCCACTATATCCACAATTTCTACAGTCACACCTTTTGGAACATTGATTGTGGGCCATCAGATCCAGGAGACTTTTCAAACTTTAGTCCCATGAATTTCTTAATAATTTTCCTCAAGTGATCCTGATCTTCTATAATTCTGTTCTATTTTTGTTTTCTACTGTGATGAGAGATAAAACATACCTCACCAAAGTTTAGACTAATCTTTGTTTCTATAACTTATTCCTTAGTTTCCTACACTAAGGGATCTCTGCTCACTTCAGCAAATTACTTTTTACATACTTTGAGAAAGTTTTATGGTCTGCTTTTAAATGTGTTGCTAATTTTCTCTCATCTACCAACCACTCTTTATTTATCTTGATTTAATCATCCTTTGCTGGTTTCTAAAGTTTTCCCAGTCTTCTGGGTTAATACTAATGTTTGCAGCTTATGCATCTTTTCTTTCCATCCTGTAGTTAGTCATAGAATAAGCATCCTGCTCATTGCATTTTTTTTATCAATGAAGCATATTTTTGTTTGAGACTTCTGAAATGACTCCTTCAACATCTGCTTCTGTTTTACAATTGTCTTGCATTTTAATCTATTTTCTCCATTTGATTTCAGCTGTGTATTTATATCTCATTAATTGTTTTTATTTAGGTTTAAGACACCAGTTTCAGAATGAACTTACTTACTTTCTAGGTAAATGTGAAATTCCATCATATTACGATCACTCTTAATGTGTTATATCTCACAGATAACGCATCACTTTGCCTTTAGGAATTACACTCATGATATCATCACAGTATCACCACATGTGACTTGAAGGCCATTTTAATTGGGGCCAGGTGAAGTATGCAACACTGGTGAAATCATACTACTCTTGCGATCAAATAGGGTAATGTTAGCCCAGACAAGGATGTGGCTGTGAATATAATATTTGCATATGTTGGTGAGCTTTCAATATCACTTTATCCAAGTCCTAGTGACTTATGTCACAAGGAATAAGCATTATCACCTCAGGAGTCTGTGTTATGACATAATTAATTAATCTTACCTTACTACACAATGCTAGGTATAAAAGTTATTATTTCCATATTGGTTTCCACAACAGTTTTAACAAAGTGTCCTCAATATGGACACTTCTCCCAGTGTACTTTTGCCAATTTGATTTGCCCAAATTCTATGAAGGTGATAATTTCTGCTTTATTGAAATATCTTTAGTGCGAGGCCGCAGTATTTGTTGATTTGTACTCTATTGTATAGTGTAGTTAGTATCAGGAGGCACGTAGACCGCTCTGACCATTGACCTCATTCCTCTGCTATTCCTTATCATCATTCAAACTGATTCTATATTTTGATCCTTTGAACCAAGATCATTTCTCACTACAGCACTAATATTATCTTTCTTTAATGGAGCTATCCACCTCATTTTCCTTTCTGCTTTTCCTTCTGGAGTGCTCTTCATGGTTGAATATTTACACGCAAGTCTATGCAATGAGCATTGTATCATCTTAATTTATTTCTATTTGCGCTGTCTAGCATATTACAGGTGGTGCATGTATTCAAATAAAGTGCCTTTAATTTAGTCTTTTGATTTTTTTTCATAATTTGACCATATATTTGTGCTTCTTGTCCCTTCCTGCCACAACCTGGTTATCATTGTCTGCAACACTAACCTGTACTATTGCTTTGCACTTTCTCCTTCACTATCCAAGATTTTCCATATAGATCTTCCTTCCTCAGTATTTTTGTCAGTTCCCAACAATTTAAAACCAATTCCTTCTGCACCACTCTTCAAGCTATGGAGTCAGTTATTGGAGAAACTTATTCACCATGTCTTGCGAATCTCTTGCCTGTTTTTGGGGGATAGCAAATTTTGCTCCCTACATTTCAATGATAAATTATTAATATGTAGATACATTTCTGAAGTGTTCTGCTTGATAAAAATGATAAATAAAAGCATACTCAATAGTTGCAGTGATTGAGTGATTTATTGTACAATATTTAAGGGTTAATACTAAAACAAAGTATTGGAGCATTCGGTGTGCATAAGATAGGCTTGTCATCAAACCTACATAAAATAAGTCACATACATAGATTGTCAACTTAACATGCAGATGATCAAAATATTAATGTGTTTCGTATGTTTAATCCTGCTTTATATTTACATGCCTCAAAGCGGCAATCATATATTTACAACGTGGGATTCTAATTTATAACAGTAAAGGTCAAAATTTGTGCCACGAGGCAATCATAAAGGAGATTGAATAAAGATTTCTGATGGTATGCTTAATACAAATGCATTACATTGTAAGTAAGTTATAATTTAGATTATTATGCCTGTTGAAAGCACTTTTACTTTGCCTAGAAACTGCATGTTTTACGTTAACCAGCAGTGGAAAATCTTAGCGAAAATAATCTGTTTGAATATAATAAAGCTGTTTAAATGAAGCTATAATGTTTAAAGGAATAGTACAAGTGGGGAAATGATAATTGTGTTTATGTCACTGGGATTTATAACTTGATTCATGCCCAGAAGGACCGATCTTGTATGCTTCAAAATGGAATGCAAGTAGACCAGTATCATGAAATTCAGACCAGTTAGATCAGTACTGTTTTTATTTTGCTTCTAGGCTGTGAGGAAAGTTAAATATTGCTGTTGAACGAGGGGAAAAAGACCTGCAAATATATGTGTCAAAAAAAGAACAGTATAAGAAGGCCGGACATAAAGAAAAGGCATACCTTCAGCTCATTTTGAGCATTGCCATCAAAGCACTCGGGCGCCATGACGCACGGCTACAGAAAGGAAATCCAGGTTGCAACATTACAAAGCAGGATTAAGGCAACAAAAGGCACAATGTAATGGCTAAAGAGAGCAGACTAACAAGCCAAAATAACTAGAAGTTCTTTGAGGCTGTAGTTTGAGCAGGAGTCCTATAATTTAAAGTGTGGTTTTAAAGCTAAGATTTTATTAAACCTGCAGGTGGATATTTTTACTCGGGAAGGTCACGGAAAGGCACATGTATAGTGTATTGGGCCATGAAATGTGGAAAATTGTCAGAGGGCAGGAAATCTTCTTTAGTTCACCAAGGTGGGAGCCCTGCATTTTGATTGCAAATAAGACTCAAACACCCAGTAAAAATGAAAATGATATCGGATTTATATATACCTAGGTTAAAAGTTTAAAAAGAATGAAAGCAAAAACAATATTGCTATTTGCAGAAGTTAGGAGTCTTCAAGGGAAAGAGATTATAGCAGCATTGAGATACTACAGAATTGAAAATATTAAATTAGAAGAATAATGAATTATATTAGGAAGACATGACAAGGATTTAATAACAGAAATGGGACAAGCAGAATACAGGGTTGGAGAGCTTGGAGAAAACAAGTATTAAAATACAGCACTTCTTCAAATGTAAATCCTCATGGCATGCTGAACAAGTGATTAAGAATTTTGATGACATTATTAATAGGTAAATTATAAAAGAATGCAAAAATACTTTTGAAGACATTCCACAAACTTCTGACAATCTCTTTAATCTGAGAAAAAAAATAAAACACTTGAAAGACCAAGACTTAATGGAAGCATCCAAGGGATCATCTAAGTAAATGTGCCAATGGTCTCTACAAGTTAGTTAATAACTATGATTATGGAGCACTGAAATCAGAACTCATAAGGGACAGAACTATTGATGAGTTTTTAACTGATGAATGAGAATGCGATGAAGTCTGACTTAGGTAAAAGATATTGAGATTTTGCTGGAAGGTAAAAACAGGGAGAATGCAAATCTTTCCTACAAGACAAAAGACTATCGTATACAGGATAGTTACAGAAGCTAACTACTTTACAAGCTAAAAGCAACACATGATAAGCCAACAGCAGGCACTAAGAGTCAGCATTGACACTGCAAAAACACCTCCTTACAAGCTCAAAGAGTGACAAAGGGATAATATATTTGTTAAACAATGGGTCACTTCCAAAGGATGTGCAGCAATAGTACACAGTTTCATGGCAGTGACACATCAAATGCTTACTTGCTTAAGATTATACAACACAACACACGATGCATTATAAAGCATTTGAAAGGGAAGAAAGGGCTATTTGATTATTCTTTTCTAATAAGTACATAGGGGCTGCTGTAAGAAAATCCATCCTCCTGAAGGACCACTGTGTTAAATCCAGCCAACATACAAGACTATGCTAATATAACGGTCATGTTCATGAATTAATAATGTAGAAGCCTAAAGTAATAATGAAGACATATTGTGGGCTGGATTTCATGGCTCCCGTGCGTGTGAGGAGGGTGTATGGAACATAAATTAGTTGGTAACCCGCTGCCCTACTGTCCATTGCCCAACCCAGTCCATAGTTTACAGCTGGATAACATATCCATTGAGCCACCTGCCTTAAGTCTATTGAAGCCTTTAACTCATCAAATAACAGCTACGTAAGAGATCAACCTTCTCCACCATCATAATATGGTACGTATGGAAGGCTGGTGAAGTTGGGAAGGACAGAAAAGGTGGGAAGAAAGGTACTATCTCTTGAGGAGAGTCTACAGTGAGCATGGAAGGAACATTTCTGAGATTGCGTCTCTTATTTTGTGGTTTGCTGCCTGGCCTCCAAAACATTCATATCCCCAATTACTTTGGCCCCTTCCCTTCAGTGGCTGATCTCTCACCACTAAAATAAGCCCAGGACATACCTGCATCTGGTGTCGATATTTGATCTTTGTGGGTCTCCTTATAGCACCTAGTAGTTTAGTTGCCAGTAAATTGCCTGGGTAGCTCTTGTGGATAAGGCTACCTTCCACTGATAGGTAGAAGTCCCACTTCCTGCTTGTTAAGGTCACTTATGGTGTAATATTGTTCAGTTTGCCCTCAATCTTTTTAAAGGAGTGAGGGAGCCGAGGCAAGCATTATATACTCCATCCCATGCTTGCTTAACAATCGGCCCAAAAGTTCAAAACCCATCATCACACCTATGAAATTTAAAAATTCAACAAAATCTGAAATAAAAATATTTTATAGAGAACAATGATAATAAAACTATTCGCTCAGCACAAAACTCAATGGTTTCACTGCTACCTTGAGAGTTGGAAGTTTGTTATCTTCATTCAATTGCTGATATGCAACTCCTCACCAAGGGCAATGCATTGTCTTTTACTTATCTTCTGAAATGGCTCACCATACCACTCGGTTGTGTTCAAGAACATACTCATCATCCCTTTCTCCAAGGCAACTAGATTTGGGCAATAAATGTGGCCTTGTCAGTGATACTGACATTAGGTGAATGAATAAAAAAGACAGCAAAGTGTTTGCAATAAAGCAGTGGTCTAATGATCAATGTCTTTAATCACCACTGAGGAAATGTTCTACTAAATACATCCTTATGTTGATTCCAAGCTATTTGCTGCATGGAGGGATGTTTGTTTAAAAAAAAGTATGACACTGCACCATTTCTTGAATCAGGGAAGGAAACAGCTCATTGGTCTCCTGAAGCTCAAAAATTGGCAGCTGCTTGTAATTCCCCAGCATCTTTCATGACAAGGACAGGTTATCAAGGTCATGAGAAACCAGCTGGCTTTTCTTTATGTTTTTTTTAAAGGTTGTTCAATGTTGTAGCTAATGAATATATATTTATGCAAATAAAACGAAAGTCTTGGTGTAACGACACATGTTTTGCATCAGCAAAAATTGTTTCTTACTTACAGAACAGTGTTAAACTTGTTGGACATAAATTATGTGTCAAGGCTTGAACTGGCTCCAATGTGAAGAGGTGAGAGGCAGACAGCCTCATAGTTTAGGCTCTTGTTGGATTGGGCGAAGACTCTGGTTTTAAACGGTATTCAGTCTACATTTCAACAATGCTGCTACTCATCAATGCTATTTATTTTTCAATTAAACAGAGATTATGATAGAAACTCTGCATGTTTGTCATTTTAGACTGAGACATCTTGAAACGTGACAGAGGCACCAACCACAAGACCTCTTCTATCATGTGGATGTTGCTTAATTATTGATTTGTCTATTTGGTCAGAAAGCAAAAGAGTTCAAGATATGATGAGGTAATAAGTTCCCATATAGACATTTTGAGTAGGATGTAATAGAATTTGAAATGTCAGCAAGGGGAAAATGTTATGATCTCCATGTAAATCAAAAACCCTAAAAATTAAACTGAAACTTCCAGTCAATAGCTGAACAAATGATGCGGAAAGATTATTGTAACAAAAGATGAAAAGCATTAATGGCCAAACACTAGAATTATAGACAAACTATAATATAAAGCACAGAACACTATACCTTCATATTTTTAATATACCTAAAAAACAGGACACCAAAACAGGTTATGCTCTTCTTTCAAGAGACACTTAATACTCCCAAAATCAATCCAAAGTGTTTTTTTCAGTTCTCAAGTGTTTACTTTTTTTTCTTCTCTTTCCCAGACTGGATTTTCTTTTACCTCAGAACTGTCTTTCAAATTATGATTTTTTTTGGAGATGTCATCCACCAAAATAAAAGCTATGCAAATCTTCCAGACTCTTTTTTAAATTGCTATGCTTTTGGCTTTTCCAATACAATCCTAATGTTTTACCCACTTTCTGGCACAATGAGCCACAAAGACATTTACCGTCTAGTTGCTTTCTCTTTTGACCAGACTCTGATAGTTTGGCTGATTTTTTGTGTTTTCAGGGGTATATTTAAAATCCCAGTAAAAGCCCATTTACATAGCAATGTGAATCACATGGGTTCTGTATTCAGGAAGAAATGTTAATAGTTACCTTTGGAAGCCAATTCTTTATTATCATGAAATTCAGTGGTCAGTTCAAAGCACAATGGTTTACAGCCTGACATTCTACAGATATTTCTTTGGAAAATGAAGACTCATATTCAGCCCAATATTAACAAAAATGCTGCTGCCATTGACTCCAAGCAAAAACACCTCCAACCATAAACCTTCTTTCTAATAAAACATTCTGGATCCCCCCTATTCCCAAAAATAGAGATAGAGACAGAGTGGTCCAGGAAGGTGAGGGATGTGTTGGAGAAGGCCCAGGTGAATTTGAGGTTGGGGTGGAAGGTGTTGGTGAAATGGATGAACTGTTTGAGCTCCTCTTGGGAGCATGAGGCGGCGCCTATACAGTCATCAATGTAATGGAGGAAGAGGTGGGGTTAGGGCCAGTGTAGGTATGGAAGAGGGCCATTCCATGTAACCTACAAAGAGGCAGGCATAGCTTGGGCCCATGCGGGTACCCATGGCCACCCCTTTTGTCTGTAGGAACTGGGAGGAATCGAAAGAGAAGTTGTTGAGGGTGAGGACGAATGAGGTTGTCGGTGGAGGGGGACTGGTCGGGTCTGAGGGACAGGAAGAAGCTGAGGGCTTTGAGGCCATCTGCATGAGGAATACAGGCATATAGGGACTGGGCATCTATGGTGAAAATGAGGTGTTGGGGACTGGGGTATTGGAAATTCTGGAGGAGGTGGAGGGCATGGGTGGTGCCATGGACGTAGGTAGGGAGTTCCTGGACCAAGGGGAAGAAAATGGAGTCCAGATAGGTGGAGTTGAGTTCAGTGGGGTAGGAGCAGGTGGAGACAATAGGTCGATCGGGCAGGCGGGTTTGTGGATTTTGGGAAGGAGATAGAAGCGGATGGTGTGGAGTTGGGGAACAATGAGTTTGGAGGCTGTGGGTGGGAGGTCACCTGAGTTGATGAGATCATGGATGGTTTGGGAGATAATGTTTTGGTGCTCGGGGGTGGGGTCAAGATCCAGGGGGCGGTATGAGGAGGTGTCGCAGAGTTGGCGCCTGGCCTTGACGATGTAGAGGTCAGTGCGCCATACTACAACTGCGCCTCCCTTGTCCGCAGGTTTTATGGTGAGGTTGGGATTGGAGCAGAGGGCTGCATGTTCTGCAGGAGAGACGTTGGATTGGGTGAGAGGGGTGGAGAGGTTGAGGCAATTGATATCTTGATGGCAGTTGGAGACGAAGAGGTTGAGGGAGGGTAGGAGGCCTGGGGGTGGTGTCCAGGAGGAGGACTTGTGTTGGAGGTGGGTAAAGGGGTCAGTGGAGGAAGTGTTAGGCTCACAGGTAGAGAAGTAGGCGTGGAGGTGGAGGCAGCGGAAAAACTGCTCGATGTCCAGGCATGACTGGTATTCATTGATGTGTGAGTGGAGGGGGACAAAGGTGAGGCCCTTGCTGAGGACTGACTGCTCGTCCTCAGTCAGTTGGAGGTCTGTGGGGATGGTGAATATTTGGCAGGGCTCAGCATGGCTGTCTTCTCTGGATTTGCTGGCTGTGGAGGTTGTGGGTGGAGCGATGTTGGCATCAGCTGTGGGCGGGGATGCTTCAGCTGTGGGCGGTTTTCTGTCGACATCGAGTGTGGGCGGGATTCCATCAGCATCAGCGGTGGGCGGAGTTGCGTCGTCATCAGCGTTGGAGGGGCATTGCGTTGGCGTCATTGGTGGGCGATGCGGCGTTGGCCGTGGGCGGAACAGGGTGGGTGGCAGCAGCAGGAGTGACAGTAATATTTGTGGTGTTCATGGTAGAAGTGAAGGTGGTGGCTCCAGCTGCGGTCGTGTTTGCAATCCCAGAAGTGGTGTACCCAGCAGGGTCGGATGTGACATCATTGGTGAGTTCATCGGCAGTGGCCTCATGGCCAATGGCGGTGGGTACATTGTTGGGGAGGTGCAGGGCCAGGCTGGGGATTTGGGAGGTGGAGCACCTCATTTTCACCATGGGCGTCCAGTTCCTAAGCACCTGCATTCCCCATGTAGATGGCCTCAAGGCCTTCCGCCATTTCTTGTCCCGCAAACCCGACCAGTCCCCATCCACCGACACCCTCATCCATCTGGCCGAACTCGTCCTCACCCTCAACAACTTCTCTTTCGATTCCTCCCACTTCCTACAGGCAAAGACGGTGGCCATGGGCACCCAAATGGGTCCAAGCTATGCCTGCCTCTTTGTAGGTTACGTGGAATGGTCCCTCTTCCACACCTACACCGGCCCTAAACCCCACCTCTTCCTCCGTTACATTGATAACTGTATTGGCGCCGCCTCTTGCTCCCAAGAAGAGCTCGAACAGTTCATCCACTTCACCAACACCTTCCACCCCAACCTCAAATTCACCTGGACCAGCTCCAACACATCCTTCACCTTCCTGGGCCCCTCAGTCTCCATCTCAGGCAACCAGCTAGAAACTGATGTCCATTTCAAGCCCACTGACTCCCACAGCTACCTAGAATACACCTCCCCCCACCCACCCTCATGCAAAAATTCCATCCCCTATTCCCAATTCCTTCGCCTCCGTCGCATCTGCTCGCAGGATGAGGCATTCCACTCCCACATATCCCAGATGTCCTCGTTCTTCAAGGATCGCAACTTCCCCCCAGCAGCGGTTGAGAACACCCTCGACCGAGTCTCCTGAATTTCCCGCAACTCATCCCTCATACCCCGCCCCTGCAATAACGGCCAAAAGAGAATCCCGCTCGTCGTCACATACCACCCCACCAACCTCTGCATACAACGCATCATCCTCTCACACGTCTGCCATCTACAATCCGACCCCACCACTAAAGACATTTTCCCATTCCCATCCTGGTCTGCCTTCTGGAGAGACCACTCTCTCTGGGACTCCGTTGTCCGCTCCACACTCCCCTCCAACCCCATGTGGTATACTGCATTCCCTGTACACGTTGTGGCTTCCTCTACATTAGGGAAAGCAAGCAGAGGCTTGGGGACCGCTTTGCAGAACATCTACGCTCAGTTTGAAATAAACAACTACACCTCCCAGTCGCGAACCATTTTAACTCCCCCTCTCATTCCTTAGATGACATGCCCATCCTGGGCCTCCTGCAGTGCCATAATAATGCCACCTGAAGGTTGTAGGAACAGCAACTCATATTCCGCTTGGGTACCCTGCAGCCCAATGGTATCAATGTGGATTTCACAAGCTTCAAAATCTCCCCTCCCCCCACTGCATCCCAAAACCAGCCCAGCTCATCCCCACCTGCCTAACCTGTTCTTCTTCTCACCTATCCCCTCCTCCCACGTCAAGCCACACCTCCATTTCCTACCTACTGACCTCATCCCGCACCCTTGACCTGTCCGTCATCCCCGACTCACCTATCCCCTCGCTACCTCTCCACCCACACTCTCCTCTCCACCTATCTTCTCCTCTATCCATCCTCGGTCCGTCTCCACCTCTCTCCCTATTTATTTCAGAACCCTCTCCCCATCCCCCTTTTCTGACGAAGGGTCTCGGCCCAAAACATCAGCTTTTGAGCTCCTAAGATGCTGCTTGGCCTGCTGTTTCATCCAGCTCCACACTTTGTTATCTCGGATTGTCCAGCATCTGCAGTCCCCATTATCTCTGCAGAGGGGTACGTACGGGTTAAGAGAGTGGGGCAAAAATTTGACAAATGTGAGTTAGAGATATGTTGGGAAATGTGAGGATTTGCATTTTGGCAAGAAGAATAGAAGAACCGAGTTTTATTTAAATGAAGAAAACTGCAACAGAACAGAGATCCATGAATCACAAAACTCTACTGTCCAAGTTCAGAAAGTAATAGGGAAGGCAAATGGAAAGTTCTTTTTCGTTTCAAAGGGAATGGAGCATAAAAGTAGCAAGGCTTTCCTAAAACTACAATAAGCACTAGTCAGACCACAGTTGGAATATTGTGGAATGTGTAGGGTTCCTTGTCTGAGAAAAGATATACTGGCATTGAAGGCAGTCCAAAGAAGATTCTTTAGGTTGATCCCAGGTATGGAGGGACTATTTTATGAAGAGAACTTAACTAGATTGGGCTTGTGCTTTTTGGAATATAAAAGAATGAGAGGAAACCTCATTAAAAGATGCAAGATTCTTCGAGAACTTGACAGCGTAGATGTTGGAAAGTTGTTTTCCCTGATGGGAGACTGTCACACCAGAGAGCATAATCTCACAACAAGGGTCACATCTTTAAAACAGAGATGAGGAGGAACTTCCTCAATCAGAGTTTTGAGAATCTGTGGAATTCTTCAGCATATACGGCTTTGAGTAGCATTAAGGGTCATTAAGCTTATTCAAGGCTGAGATATACAGATTTTTAATCAGTAACTGAATCAAGATCTACAGGGAGAAGGCAAAATTAGGGTATTGAGGATTATCAGATCAGCCATGATCTTATTCAATAGCAGAGTAGTCTGGATGGGCTGGGCCTACTTTTGTTCCCATGTCTTATGGTTTTATGATCTTACATTCTCAAAAATAAATCTCAACTTTCAAAAAGAATTTGAATGTAAGCTGCATTAAAATAAACTATGCAACATATGTGTGCTTCTATTCACTAAGCTAATGTCACATAGGAGGTAATTGGGAACTTCCCAGTTCCAGTGTTCACGCCCCAAGTTGAAAAGGGTTACAGCAGTGGATAGCACTCGAAGACGTTATTCACTCCACTCATTTCCACCAACACCCTTCAAGACCCACTCACCCACCCCCAACCCACTTCCACTGGCCATATCCGGTTTGCTGCCATTTTGGGGCCTTGAAATGGATGGCCCATGGAAAACAGATGGGAGCTTCAGTAGTTCATCATTTCAGTGTAGCCCATAAATTCAGTTTACAATTTTCATGGACCAGAGGATATACCACACATCTACGGGGCCTTGACATTGGATGAGCTACACCAACCAAGTTTGTAAATGATCAAACAAGTTTGAAAAATGATTTTGCAATGTCTGAATTTCTGTTGCCATCACAAGCAACTGCCTTCCTCCGAACTGATTTTCCTGTACCAGTTCCTCAATACAGCTATCAGTTTTTGTGTCTCTTTCAATCATTGAAGGTGAGCAGCTTACCAATGGTAAGGTAATGTGGCCTGTCTTTCAAAAAGATCAGCCAACAAATTGTTAATGTCCATTAGGTAGCAATTGTGGAATTTAGGCACAAATATGTTTATCAACCTTCACTGGTTAAAATAAACATATGTTTTCACTTTTAAGGACCAAAATAAAATTCAATTGTACCTGAAGTGATATGAACACTCTTTGCAAGTTATTTCACTGAATATTCTAATTTTCCTCAACCTGCTTATTGCAGGATTGCCACCTCTCACCGAATGTATAGTGGACAACATTATAATAAATTTGCTGGTTATAATAAAACAAAATATTTCATTGTATTCTTAACTAGTTCGCTCTTTGGATGTTGCCGATAAAAAATATTCTATACTCCCTTTTATACCAACAGACCAGCAACTGAAGGATCTCCAAGTAAAAGCTAGTCTTTCTTCTTTCTACATGTATGGATCTATTATCTATTCTAGCATTTACATTATTAATTTCTATAACTAATTTTTGGCATGGTAATTTGTCTTTGCTTTAAGTCTATTGCAGGCACCTGATGTTCTGCAGAGATAAAATAAAACAAAAAAAATGCATTTGTATCCTTTTGTTCTGTAGCTTAAGTTTCTTTGAATTTACCTTATCAACTTGCATCATTATTTTGAACATTTCTAATTATATCTTCTGAAAATCTTTTTTTGCTTCCAATGAAAACACACACAACTACCTGAATTTCTCTTCGTACTTCAGAGCCAGAATTATCCTGCAGTTCTATGAATCTCCCGAAGGCATGAAATGTTTTTGAAGACAGGATGCATAAAAAAACACACATTATATTTCAAATGGGCCATACCAAAGATTTATATGATTTGACTATCTTGCTTCAGCTTACGACAAATGATTTTGAGATGTATCATAGTACTTGTTTTGTCCTATTTACAATGGTCTTAAATTGACTGGGCATTTGCACTGAGTGATCAATAATTACAAATGAATCCTTTTAGTGTTTTCTTGGTCTGCTCTTGAAACATTTTCTGTGCGCCCATCTTTCTTTCTTTATTCCAATGAGACCTAAATTATATTTATCTATTTTAAAATGTATTCGAAGTTCCTCAGCTTCTGGAATTTTAACACTTTCTGAGCAATTTGTGTGTCACCAAGCTGCCAGATCATGTAACTAATAAAGCTTGTTTCATTAAAATGAGCAAAATATAGGCATAAGCGATAAATTGTTTGATTTTTCAAAATTAATTCTCAAGAAATAAATCTACTGATGCACTGAGATTGCACCTAGATATAAAGCCTAGGCAAATCAGAGTAAGAAAAATGAAAATGAAATAACGAGATCTACAAAGACTGATATGATCCATTCTCTGTAAAGGGTAAATTTTCCAGTCCGTAAGTCAGTGCTGCAGAAGTCGTACAGGCAATAATGGACTGCAAAGCTGGCTGTGATCCAATATAGCTAGAACTGCAGCACTTCAACGTTGAGTACAATCTACTGTGAGGCATTTTGGGCATTTAGGCATTTTATTTAAAGAAAAGGTTGCAAAGATCAGCCCAGCAATTACAGACCAGTCAGTTTGATTTAAATTGTGAGGAAGCTTCTATCAGCAATCATTTGGGATAGAATTAGTAGTCACATGCAGAAAAGAAGAACCAGTGTAGGTTTCTAAAGGCGAAATAATGTTTGACACTCTGAAGAAGAGTCTGGACCTAAAACGTCAGCTTTCCTGCTCCTGTGATGCTGCTTGGCCTGCTGTGTTCATCGAGCTTTACACCTTGTTATCTCAGATTCTTCAGCATTGGCAGTTCTTACTATCTCTGACACTCTTACTGGAGTTTTTTGAAGAGCCAACAGAAAAGATTAATGAGGGTAATGCTGTTGATGTAGTACACATAGATTTCAAAAGACATTCAATACAATATCACACAACAGACTTGTAAAAAATGTTATAGCTCGTGGAATATATGGTGAGTAGGAATATGATTACAAAATTGGTTGAGTAATAGGAAACAGAGAGTAGTAAGTCAATCATTATCTGGATTGGAGGAAGGTTTGTAGTGGAGTTCAAAGTTCACAGGTTGGAACCCTCACTTTTCCAGAACTATATATTAGTGATCCAGACTTTTTTGTGGTCAGGCTCAAAATTCAAATGCTTGCAAAATTTTGGAAACTTGGAGCCATTGTAAACTGTGAAGAGGACATCACAGAATTTCAAAAGGACAGGTAATGAGTAGGGAGCAGATGAAGTTCAATGCTGAGAAGGGTGAGACAATGCATTTTGGTCAGAAGAACACAGAAAATATAAAAAATAAGGTGTACAAGTCTAAAGAGATGTAGGAGCAGAGGGACCTGGCTGTATATGTGCACAGATCACTTAAGGTGGCAGAACAGGTGGAGAGCAGTTAATACAGCAAGTAGTATCCCAGGCTTTATTAATAGGAGCATAAAGTACAAAAACAATGAGGTTATGTTGAATAGCTATAGAATGAAACAAAGAACTGTGGATGTTGGAAATCTGAAATAAAAACAGAAATTGCTAGAGAAACTCATCAGGTCTGTCAGTATCTGTGGAGGAAAACAAGAGAGATAATGCTGCAAGTCCAGTAACTAAAGTTCTGAAGAGGTGTCACCAAATTGGCAATGTTAACTTTGTTTTCTCTCCATAGATGCTGCCAGACCTGCTGAGTTTCTCCAGCAATTTCTGTTTTCATGTAAGACATTTTTTGGCATTAGCTGAAATATTGTGTACTGTTCTGGCTAAATTATAGGAAGAATGTGAATGCATTGGAGAAAGTGCAGAAGTGATTGACAAGAATGACTCCAGGGACAAGAAACTTCAGTTCGGACAAAATCTTGGAGAGTTTGGGCCCTTTTCTATTTGCAATAAAGAAGACTCAGATGAAATTTGATAAAAGTTTTCAAAATCATGATGGGCCTTGATAGTGTAGGTAGGGAGAAAATATCCCTACTTAGAAAAGTGTTGATAATGAGGGGACATATTTAAAATTATTTCAAATGCAGCATATGTGGCCTTAGAAATTATTTCACACAATGAACAGTTTTGGTCTGGAATGCTTTGCCAGAAAGCATTGTGAAGCATGGTTCAATTCAAGCATTCAACAGGCCAGTGGATGACTCTATTTTGAACAGGAACAATGAGCAAGGGTGTGGGGAAATGAACTAGTGCAGGCATGATGGAGAGAATGGTTTCCTTCTGTGCAGGAACAATTCTGTGAATTCTGTGAGTTGTTTAAAATAGCCTTAATTAAAAGCAACCACAGTCATCTTTAAACAATTCCATCCTCCAAGATTACAACTTTCACCTATCTGAAGTGATAGTTAATGGAAAACTACAGTAGCAATGTATTTCAATGTATTTCTCCGGGACCCCATTTTATTCTTTTCAGAACAAGATTTTTTTTAACTACCATTTTTGTGAGAGCTATATGTTAATGGTTTTCATATGTTGGAACCAATTTCTTTCCCTCTCTTAACTGTTGAGTATTATCTTTTGATTCAATAGAGTACAAACTGCAGTTCAAGAAGGTTAAGAATTTTTACAGATCAAAGGGCACTGTAAAGAAAAAATAGGGAGCAAGAAGAAAAGGTTAACACACTCCAAACATGTAATGTCAGTTCAGAGGATGGCCTCAAAAAAGTCACAACAAAACACTGCTATAATAATGGATTGATTTTAAAGTATCTCAGATATAATTTTATAATTAAAGTAATTATAAATAAAGGTTCTGCCACCTTTATCCTCCTATGAGATCTAGGAGGATATTCCAGAGAGATTTGTAGACACCACACAACATTATTTGGAACATATATTTGTGGATCCTGTTACACCAACTTTCATGATCATTTTTTAGATTTTAAATCAACAAACATATTGAATTATTATTGAAATATTGACTGGCATAATGGGATTGCAATCAACACCCCTTGGTTCTAAGCCTAATACCATAAAGCACAATTAACACTGGACAATTGCATACAGCCAACTTAAGAACAAAAGAACTAGGAATAGGGGCAGGCAATTTAGCCCTTCGAGCCTGTTCCACTATTCAAAATGGTTGATCTCATCTCATCCTCAACTCCACATTCCTGCCTGCTTTCTATAACTTTTGAAAACTCTGTCTATCTGTAAGCTTATGTGGGGCTCCAGTATCCACTGTACTCTGGGGTCGTGAATTCCAGAGTCACAACTCCTTGAGAGAAGCAACTCCTCCTTATCTCTATTTTAAATGTGTCATCCTCTTGACTAAATCAATAACCTCTCATTCTAGATCGCCCTATAAGAAGAAACATTTGCTCTATATCTACTTTATCAAGCCTCCTTAGCATCTTATTTACCTCAATGTGATCTCCTCTTATTCTTCTAAACTCTAGCAACTATAGGATTAACCTGTGCAAAGTCTCCACATATGACAAACCTATCATCTCTGGAATTATTTTAATGAACTGTCTCTGAACTGCTTCCAGTACAATTGCATCCATCTTCAAGTAAGGGGACCAAAAGTGTACACAGACATGGTCTAAATAATCCCCTGGTCAACTGAAACAACACTCCCCTGCTTTTATACTCCATTTATTTAAAAATTAGTACCAAATTACCATTTGATCTCCCTATTAGAACAATACTCCATTTATTTAAAAATTAGTACCAAATTACCATTTGATCTCCCTATTATCTACTGGACTTGCATGGTAGGTAGCTTTTCATGATGCTTGCATGCAGTGAACAACATAACAGTTCAATTAATAGACTAATAATCTGGATACATTGACTAAGGATCTGTAGACTTGGATTCAATCTTGAAATGGGAGTTAATGATTTTAAAGTCATTTACGTTATTTAAATAAAGTCAGGATTTAAGAACATAGGTAATGTTGACCAGGAAACTATTCAATGTTAGAAAATGAGGAGAAACTCCCGGGATCCAAATCAAACAACAACAGCAAATGCATACATGGTGAATTTGCAACACAAGGCTGCTTGCTACCTATTTAGAGAAAGCAGAATGCCAGAGGCTGAGCTAATTGATCAGATCAGAACTCAGTGCAGTGTCTTTGAATGTTTACAGCTTGAAGGCAGGACATTTGACTGGTTGAGTCCACATCAGATCTTTTGGTGGTCTCACTCTCTGCTGTTCTCAATAACGCTTCTCATTTTGTGATCTTCAGGTGCTTACCAACTTCCACTTCGATAATCATTGAAATTATCAGCACCATACAGTCAGACAATGAATTAAAGATCCTAACCATCCGGTGTGTAAAAAAAATTTCTCATCGTTCCCTACTTTTTTTTTGACTAATCACCTTAAAGCTCTGGTTCTCAACTCTTCAATTAATGGAAATGGTTTAGCTCAATCTACTGCGAGTATTCACTTGAAGATTATGAGCACCTCTATCAAATCTCCTCTCAGCAATCTCATCCTTAAGGTGAACTACACCAATATTTCATAGAACATAGAACACAGAACATTACAGCACAGTGCAGGCCCTTCGGCTCTCGATGTTGTGCCGACCTGTCATACCGATCTGAAACCCATCTGACCTAGACTATTCCATGTATGTCCGTATGCTTATCCAATGCTGACTTAAATGTACTTAAAGTTGGCAAATCTACTACCATTGCAGGCAAAGCGTTCCATTCCCTTACTACTCTCCGAGTAAGGAAACTACCTCTGACATCTGTCCTATATCTTTCACCCCTCAATTTAAAGCTATGCCCCCTCGTGCTCGCCGTCACCATCCTAGAAAAAAGGCTCTCCCTATCCACCCTATCTAACCATCTGATTATTTTATACGTTTCAATTAAGTCACCTCTCAACCTTCTTCTCTCTAATGAAAACAGCCTCAAGTCCGTCAGCCTTTCCTCGTAAGACCTTCCTTCCATACCAGGCAACATCCTAGTAAATCTCCTCTGCACCCTTTCCAAAGCTTCCACATCCTTCTTATAATGTGGTGACCAGAACTGTACACAATACTCCAAGTGCGGCCACACCAGAGCCCTGTACAGCTGCAGCATAACCTCTTGGTTCCGGAACTTGATCCCTCTATTAATAAAAGCTAAAACACTGCATGCCTTCTTAACAGCCCTGTCAACCTGGGTGGCAACTTTCAAGGATTTCCAAATTATCTTCATAAGTTACATTTCTGACCCATGAAATCATCCCTGCAAACCTTCTTTGTAGCCTTGTTAAAACTTGCACATCCTTTCCAAAATGCAATGCCCAGCATTGTACAGTCCTCCAGTTGAGGCCAAACCAGTGTTTTATAAAGGTTATCATTACTTACTTACTTCTGTACTGTGTGACCGTATTTATTAAAGCCAGGATCCTGAATAGCATTTTATCCACTTTCCCAATTTGTCTTGTAGTATTTGACGATTTGTTCATCTACACTAAGGTCTCATTGTTCCTCTACTGGTGCTAAATTGTACAGTTTATATTGCCTTTCATTGTTCTTCTTATCAGATGAATCACTTCACATTTTTCTGCATTAAATTTCAGCTGCTACATGTTTTCCATTTTTCCCATCTATGTCTTCTTGGCTATCATTGTACCCTTCGCAGCCTATCCTACATCCACAATTTGCGATTTCTACAATTTTTGGAATTTTACCTGTGTACTGAAGTCTATCAGGTCAGCACATCAAGAAAAGCAGTGACCCCCTGGAATTCCACAACATCTCTTCTTCAAGTCCTCAAAATTGTAATTCATAGAACATAGAACATAGAACATAGAACAGTACAGCACAGAACAGGCCCTTCAGCCCACAATGTTGTGCCGACCATTGATCCTCATGTATGCACCCTCAAATTTCTGTGACCATATACATGTCCAGCAGTCTCTTAAATGACCCCAATGACCTTGCTTCCACAACTGCTGCTGGCAACGCATTCCATGCTCTCACAACTCTCTGCGTAAAGAACCTGCCTCTGACATCCCCTCGATACTTTCCACCAACCAGCTTAAAACTATGACCCCTCGTGCTAGCCATTTCTGCCCTGGGAAATAGTCTCTGGCTATCAACTCTATCTATGCCTCTCATTATCTTGTATACCTCAATTAGGTCCCCTCTCCTCCTCCTTTTCTCCAATGAAAAGAGACCGAGCTCAGTCAACCTCTCTTCATAAGATAAGCCCTCCAGTCCAGGCAGCATCCTGGTAAACCTCCTCTGAACCCTCTCCAAAGCATCCACATCTTTCCTATAATAGGGCGCCCAGAACTGGACGCAGTATTCCAAGTGCGGTCTAACCAAAGTTTTATAGAGCTGCAACAAGATCTCGCGACTCTTAAACTCAATCCCCCTGTTAATGAAAGCCAAAACACCATATGCTTTCTTAACAACCCTGTCCACTTGGGTGGCCATTTTAAGGGATCTACGTATCTGCACACCAAGATCCCTCTGTTCCTCCACGCTGCCAAGAATCCTATCCTTAATCTTGTACTCAGCTTTCAAATTCGACCTTCCAAAATGCATCACCTCGCATTTATCCAGGTTGAACTCCATCTGCCACCTCTCAGCCCATCTCTGCATCCTGTCAATGTCCCGCTGCAGCCTACAACAGCCCTCTATACTGTCAACGACACCTCCGACCTTTGTGTCATCTGCAAACTTGCTGACCCATCCTTCAATCCCCTCATCCAAGTCATTAATAAAAATTACAAACAGTAGAGGCCCAAGGACAGAGCCCTGTGGAACCCCACTCACCACTGACTTCCAGGCAGAATATTTTCCTTCTACTGCCACTCGCTGTCTTCTGTTGGCCAGCCAATTCTGTATCCAAGCAGCTAAGTTCCCCTGTATCCCATTCCTCCTGACCTTCTGAATGAGCCTACCATGGGGAACCTTATCAAATGCCTTACTGAAGTCCATATACACCACATCCACAGCTCGACCCTCATCAACTTTTCTAGTCACATCCTCAAAAAGCTCGATAAGGTTTGTAAGGCAAGACCTACCCCTCACAAAGCCGTGTTGACTGTATTTGATCAAGCCATGCTCTTCCAGATGGTCATAAATCTTATCCCTCAGAATCCTTTCTAACACCTTGCAGACGACAGACGTGAGACTTACTGGTCTATAATTGCTGGGGATTTCCCTATTTCCTTTCTTGAAGAGAGGAATTACATTTGCCTCTCTCCAGTCCTCAGGTACGACTCCAGTGGAGAGCGAGGATGCAAAGATCTTCACAAGTGGCGAAGCAATTGCATTTCTCGCTTCCCAAAGCAGCCGAGGGCAAATCTGGTCCGGGCCTGGCGACTTGTCAATCTTAATGTTTGACAAAATTTTCAGCACATCAGCTTCCTGTACCTCTATCCATTCCAGCATGCACACCTGCTCTTCAAAGGTTTCATTCACTACAAAGTTCATTTCTTTCGTAAAGACAGAAGCAAAAAACTCATTTAGGGCTTCCCCTACCTCCTCAGGCTCCACACACAAGTTCCCTATGCTATCCCTGATCGGCCCTACTCTTTCTTTGATCATTCTCTTATTCCTCACGTAAGTGTAAAATGCCTTTGTGTTTTCCCGGATTCCTTCTGCCAAGCCTTTCTCGTGCCCCCTCCTGGCTCTCCTCAGGCCATTTTTGAGCTCCTTCCTTGCCTGCATGTAATCCTCTCTCGCTGAACTTGACCCTAGCTTCCTCCACCTTATGTAAGCTACCTTCTTCCTTTTCACAAGAAGCTCCACCGCTCTCGTCATCCAAGGTTCCTTTATCTTACCCCTTCTTGCCTGTCTCAGAGGGACATATTTACTCATCACTCCCAACAACTGTTCCTTAAACAGTCTCCACATGTCTATAGTTCCCTTACCATGGAACAACTGCTCCCAGTCCATGCTTCCTAACTCATGTCTAATCGCATCATAGTTTCCTCTTCCCCAATTAAATATCCTCCCATTTTGCCTAATCCTCTCCTTCTCCATAGCTATGTAGAATGTGAGGCAGTTATGGTCACTATCACCAAAATGCTCTCCCACCACAAGATCTGATACCTGCCCCGGCTCGTTTCCGAGCACCAAGTCTAGAATGGCCTCTCCCCTCGTCGGCCTGTTGACGTACTGTGTTAGGAAACCCTCCTGAACACACCTTACAAAAACAGCTCCATTCAAATCTTTTGCTCGAAGGAGGTTCCAATCAATATTAGGAAAGTTAAAGTCACCCATTACAACAACCCTACTGCGTCCACACTTTTCCAAAATCTGTCGACCTATGCTTTCTTCAATCTCCCTGCTGCAGGGAGAATTCATCACTATTCTTCTTTCTGTCACTCATCTAATCTTTATCCATACTGTTACTGCCTTTTATTCCATGGATCTTAACTTTGCTGACAAGCCCATAATGTGGCACTTTATCAAATGTCCATTGGAAGTTCATTTACACCACATTAACCATACTAGTCGATCAAGCTTCTTTGTACCTCATTAGAAATAGCCATCAGGAAAGTTAAGAATATTTCGACTGTAACAAAATTGTGTTGGTTTCCCTTAGTTCACATTTTCTAAGTTGACACTTCTGCCACATCAAATATGACTTCTTGTGAACAATCAAACAATTAATAGGATGAAGGCGCCATGAAAAATGTCGAGGTCAAACTTCAGCTATATAAAATCCTGATTAAACCACACCTGGAGTATTGCAAGCAATGAGAAAAATGGGAAAAGCATTTTTCAATACCATGTGATTAGGATCTTCGATACATTGCCTTAAATTGTGGTGCAAGTAAATTCAATTGTAATTTTTAATGGGGAATTGGATAGATACATAAAGATTAAAAAAATGCAGCACCTTTGGAGAATGGACAAAGAATGCCAGTGTTGCCAGCGATACAACCATTCTAAGAATGAAAAAAATAATGAAGTTATCCACGACAATTAGATTACATTCAATCAGGGTGATTAATTTCCACTACAGTGCCAAGCAACAAAACAAATTCTAACCGGTCCCTTAATATTCAATAGGATTATTATCTTAGTACCTGCCACTTGAAATCCAACTGGACTAGCCAATTAAAAGCTGTGACTAGAAGGGCAATTATGAGGCAAGATATTGTGCAGTTAGTAACTCATTTCCTGACTCCCTAAAGCTTTTACAGCATCTACAAAACATAATCTAGAAGCTTCATGGATTAATTTGAACTTGCCTAGTTATTGCAGCTCTAAGAACATTCATGAAGTTTGCCACCATCAAAACAATGTTGCCTGTTTGGTTGGCAGTGATCTGTACCACTTTAAACAATTGGTCTCTCTGTTAGAATTGGAACTGAAATGTCCATCATTTACAATATACACTGCTGAAATTTGCCAAGATTTTATTGGATGTATCTCTCAAAACTACAAAATCTACCAGTGATGTGGATAACATGAACAAGCACATGGAAACAACTTCACTTCCAACTGCTTTCTACATCACACCATCCTCATTAGGAAATACACTGCTATTTTTTCATCATCATCGGATTAAACTTCAGACAATCACCAGCAGGATCACTTTCTCAAAGGCAATTACAGATGGCCTTTCATTGGAAGTCTATGTCATGTGGAAGAGTCAGAAAAACATTCCAGTTGTTTTGGTGATTGGTAGATCTGATTAATGAATCACTGAAGTTCATATGAGAAATGAGACTCTCATGATGCTGTTAGATAGGCAGTTTCAGCATTCTAATACAGTGGCAATTAAGGGGCAATGATATACATCTGAGTGTGGATGGTGCGTGATGTGGAGGGTAGTTTGGAGATTGTGATATTCACATGCACAAGTTGTTATTGTCCTTCTTGGTGGTTGAACTAGCAAGGTTTGACTGATATTGCTTATAGACACTTGTAAGCTATTGCAGTGCATTCTGTCAATTGTGTACAATGTAGTGAAGGTAAATTTGGTTAATTTCTTTAAAGGTGAAACAAAGGTGACATTTCATGAGCTTATGATACTTGGACTTATAAATTATACAATGAGCATTACATCTGAACTGCTTGTGTTAATAAAGACAAAGAAAAAATGGCTTATTTAAGAAATATCATTGGTCTAATGGTAACTTGCAGATTAAATTTAGTTTTGATTGTTCAAGGGTAGTGGGCATCACTGGTTAAGCTAGCATTTATTGCCCATTCCTAATTGCAATTGAAAATTGGTGGTGGTGAGCTAACTTCTTGAAGTACTTATATCCATTTGGTATCATTTGACCCACAATGTTGTTAAAGAGGGAATTCTTGAATGTCTCAATGATAATTAAGTTTTGGTTTGTTTGGTGTTCCTGTAATATAGAGTTATAGCTCCTTTCCACTCAAAAAGCTTAGAATTTATCCAATAAGTGTTTTTACAATTATGGAGAATTTGAATGGGACAGACATAGAGAGTAATTTTGAAATTCAGGGGCCATAAATATAGGAGTTATAAACAGATGCTAGACAAGGTCATGGATAAAGTGGAACTTCACTGAAAAGTATGAAATGTCAATAAATGTGGCTTTCAAAATATGCCTTAAAATTTTGCAGGACACTGCCCCAGAGTTATGTTGGCATAGCAGATGCTTTCCCCTGTTTCAGAAGATCAGTTGGAGCGTAATTAATTTTCCACAGAACTTGAGGTGCATCTCTGTAACCCCACAGACATTGAAGATCTGATGCCTGCAAGATACTTCAGGGGTATATTTTTTAGTGAGTTGTCCAATTACAGATTCTTGCATACTAGACATTGATGAATATTGCTTTCGCATTCACACACAAACTGTTTGTCATTGCCAGAATGCCAATCATTAAGTCATGCTTTATGATGAAGATCTATTTAAGGTAAGCAATTGAGATCTGAGTGATGTTTACTTTATGTGCATTACTGGGCTGACTAAAATGTTCTTCCTCCATATAAAGTATTCGTAGTGCTGTGTTACCTTTCAGTTTCACATTCTCAGTAGATGAATCATTTGGCTGTACTTGTACATTACTTGCAATGGAATATACAAAGCTACAGTTTTTATCAGAATATATATACATGCACAAATGAAGATTGAATTAAAGTACTTCACTTCTAACACAATCTATTTATGCCATTCAAGAGAACAATTACTTTGCTGGCAGCTGATGCATGCATAAAACAAATCAATTAATCAGCTAATAAAAAAAATGTTTTGAAACCCCTGCTAATTCTCTCATAGGTTGAAAGACAGTTCACAAGGTGTTAATGGTTATAATACTCTAATGCTATGCACAATTCGTATTTCTTAACTTTCTTTTCTCCAGATCCATATCTGCAAATAATAAATGATATCCCACAGGGTTACACTGAATCCAAACCAGTTCACTGTAACAATGATCGGACATTTGTTGAAGAAAGAAAAACCGCAAAGCATCAAACAGCATCTGTAGCAAGTAATAATTCAATAAGAAACTAATCATGTTTTGGGGAAGATTGCGTCAATAAAAACCTGCAATACAGTAATAGCTTTTGTACATGTTATGCTGAGGTATTGCAGTTCTGCGACTTTTAATGACAGGATCATTTATGTCAATTTGGCATATTTCGCTGTATAATCTAAGGAAAATAAGTTAGCTAAATTTTGGGAAGAACACGAGAGTGCTTTTCATTCTCTTTGTATCCATTTTGAGCTCTGCTGCATTGTTCGCTAGAAGGGAGTTCATTAAAGAGTGCCATTCATAGTTTATCCTTCACACAATTTAGCCACTGAAAATGGAATGGCAACCTTTCCAACATTAACAACTTTATTACTGGAAGAAATATTCCCTCAGAAAGAAATTGTCATAATGGTTTGCAAATTCTGTTAATGTAAAGAACTTGAATGGAAGCAAGTTAAATTTAATCAAACTAAAACTAGACTCTACAGTTGAAAATCAGTTTCAAAATTTCATGTATAATTATTTACATCAACCGATCGAAGTAAATGGACATTACTTCACTACCAACAGGCTCCTGCTGGTATGAACAGTTTTATCACTTACCCACAGGCCACTATCTTTCCATTCTTGTAAGCGAAGAATGTATGGCGTTCTCCACAGGCGACCTGGTTTACTCCCGCAGAACTGGCTCCTTAGCAAGTGTAGTTCCAGTTAAAAGGATAACTTGGACTAAGATTTAGAGCTTTATAAGCTTTGACACACTCCCCCAATTGCTTTCTTGTAGTCCCCCTTGTGCCATTAGAAAATGGCACCATTATCTTTGCATAAAGCAGTGCAAGCTTTAAACCAATGCTTGTAAGTGCGAGTGTGTCACAAAATACAGGTCATCATAATGTGCTTGTTAGCTTGTCCAATCTATGGCAATCACTTCAGTCCCAAGGGTTGAAAGACACAAGACGCAGGGAAAAATGGGAAGTAAATGCTGAAGAAAGATCAATACTGCACTGTGAAACAAGAAGTGTAGGCTATTTACTTTTCATTGATCTGATGATGCAAGAGAAACACCTCGGACCTGGCATTCAATTGAGGGAATATGTCTTCTGTTTGTTTCACCTTAAGGTCAGCTAAAGCAAAACAAATTAGATGAAAAATATTGTTTCTGAACAGAAAATCTATTAATCAAGAGTTAAATGGAAAAGTGAAAACATTCATGAAATCCAAGTAAATAAATTCCACGCTACTGATGTCAACCATTTTACACATTACTTTTGGGAATATGATTAGTACCATAACATATGGTGTAATTTAAAGCTCACCTCCATGGCCTTATTGGCCTGTACTTTTCTTTATTAATCTGGTTAACAAATACATTTCGGCTTATGAATAAATGTTAAATATAGCCTACAACTGTCATGTATTTCATCTTAGGAAAACCCCTCAATATTCCTCTAAAATAACATTTAAGGCAATTGCTTTTAGTCTTTCAGAGCATTAGGTCAGAAACTTAATTAAGGTCAGAATTCTAATTACTACCTTTCACTGGCCAACAGTTAACTGATAACCTTATTCAGTCATGTTCTGCCTGAGGCAGGTATTTGGCTCATTGTCTGCTGAAGCTGCATTCTAAGCTGCACTCTTGGCAATTTTTGGCAGCAATGTTTTGCCATTTCCTTTCACTCTTAGGGGCAATGTGAAACACATGCTAGCCAAATAGTCGAATACATGAGCTGGGATCCCAGTTAATAACTTACTGCAGAATTAGTTAATCCTTGGGACTCCGTAGCAAATGTTAATGTTTCGATCAGTAAATCTGGACATCACCAATCTAAGGAGTTAAAGATTTCTCTTACATTGCATTTGATTGGCAAAGCATTATATATAAAGAATAAACAATAACAGACAAGGGAAAAGGTAAAATATTCAAAACAATTTTCATTTGGTATTTTTTTCATTGTCACTTATTTCTCCTGAAGTTGAAATATTTAAACTCCTTCAATCAAAATAATTCCTCCAAATTTCCCACGGGTGAAGATTTCTTAGCTCAGGCAATGTTTGTGAAGTGTAAAATTAAGGTTATTGAATCTTCTACATCATGTGTTGTTTGGAATGTATACAATATGAATATAATATAGAACAAGTAACATCTGTGCAAAAGAATAAGAATTCTACTGACTGAGAGGACCTGCAGGTGGGGAAGACCAATCTAAGCTGTTAGTAATCAGGGTTATATCTTACTGTCTTTTTTTTTAAAAATGGGCATTTAACTCAAATTCTATATACCCACAAACTCACAGTCATCACCACTTGTTGCCTGAGATTGTGAAAGATGAAAGCAAATTATGAGAACTGTATTAAACAAGTACTTTTCAGATCACTCTGTTCATGAGTCAAAGAGAGAAAGGATGGTTAAGGACATTCATAAGATGTGGCATAAAGGAAGAAGTTCTTGCCCTCAGATAACTATATAACCTGAGAATGGGCAACTATTGCCCATATGATTCTGTATAATGATGTTAGAAATGTGATAGTTCTCCAGCAGTTCAAATATTGAAGGCTTGTGCAACCACATGCCCCTCCCATCCCTCAAGAGATGCTCTGCCGCAAAATGGTAAACAACTTGTTAAGGGCTTTGTGGCAAGAAACACTAAGAAAGAATGCCATCAATTTTATGTGCTCCATGATGAACAGAAATTAAAGTTGTTGATAATGATACCTCATTTGAGAAGAATATGGAGATTTGGTGAAAGTGAAAATGGAGAGAGAATTTGTTTAAAAGCTAGATAAGATTATAACAATTAGGTACAAAATTGATGAGGAAACATGTTGGGAATATGATGGAACAACTGAAGGATCTTTTAAAATAAAATGAATAAGCGAAGTTCCATTTAAAATAAACAGTTGCAGAAGGACAAAAATGAGCAGCAGATATGAAGTAGGGATGAGGTGGTTAATATTAGTAGGATTAAAACCAAAGGGCATGATAATCTTGAAATGAGTGCCATAATTATGCTTGATTTCTTCCATATTATTCATTGTTACACAGAGTAAAGAGGTAGGGGGAACTGAGAATATAGATGAGAAAGTTGAGATGTTATGGAAACTAACAACCCAAGGCTGAAGGTCGAGATAACCTCTGCATGAGGTTGAAAATTATTGTGTGCAGAAAAATCTGTATTTTTGAGAAGTTCTTTGGGTAATTGAAATAATCTTCTCCCTTGAATATGGTCACATGCGGTATATGAATGACAGATAAGGTCTGACCATGCCATTATTGTACTCTTGCTTTTTGTGACAACACACCTATACAATCTAAAATTTTCATCACAGGCATAAATGAATAACAGCAGAAAGGAGGGCTTGTCAGTGGACCAAGATTTGTGAGTAGCCCTCCCATTAATTCTTCCCCGCGCCCAAAGAATCTAGGCAAACCTGCAGGCCCGAGTTTTTCCACTAACCTGGTAAATTGCAAATTACTCTACATTGTATATTGCTCTGATCCATTGTTTATGAATCTAGAAGTAGTTGAGTTGAGCAGAGTTTGAAAGTGTGTTTGTGCTCACAAAGACAGTATATTTTTGCTGACAGATTTAAAACATTAATGCTTTGATCTTCTTTAGTTTGTGTGTGCACTCTGTTCCAAATGTCTCTCGTGAGGCTGTAACCATAGTAAATGCAAAAAATGTGATGTTTCTGAGTAAAATTCAACTGAAAAAGGTGAGTGTGATGTGGAATTGATTTTTTCATTGATGTGTGCCTTCTACTGAAGAGGTTGGGAACTCCTGGCCTGGAGGACAGCAGGGCAGTGATCACTCATCTGACAACTATTCCAGCAAGGGAGACATCCTCCATGCATACTGATAAAAGCACTTGCTCACATCGCAGACAACAATGCAATGACTGAAAGTAGGGTGTGTTGAATGTGTAAAGAAACAGACTGTACAGATCTCCAACAGAATCAATACTGATATTTTTCCTAATGTTCAGGTTATCCTATAAGAAACAACAGCAGAATCAGATTGATCAGGTGTGGCTTGAGGTGGGAGGAGGGGAGGAGTGAGAGGAAGAACAGGTTCGGCAGGCGGGGACGAGCTGTGCTGGTTTTGGGGTGCAGTGGAGGGAGGGGAAATTTTGAAGCTGGTGAAATCCACCTCCCTCACCCCCATCCCAGGCCGCAAGATGACTTTCCACATCAAGCAGGTGTTCACCTGCACATCCGCCAATGTGGTATACTGCATCCACTGTACACAGTGTGGCTTCCTCTACATTAGGGAAAGCAAGCAGATGCTCGGGGACCGCTTTGCAGAACACCTACATTCGGTTTGCAATAAACAACTGCACCTCCCAGTCACAAACCATTTCAACTTCACCTCCCATTCCTTAGATGACATGTTCATCCTGGGCCTCCTGCAGTGCCATAATGATGCCACCTGTAGGTTGCAGGAACAGCAACTCATATACCACTTGGGAACCCTGCAGCCCATTGGTATCAATGTGGATTTTACCAACTTCAAAATCTCCCCTACCCCCACTGCATCCCAAAACCAGCCCAGCTCATCCCCGCCTGCCTAACCTGTTCTTCCTCTCACCTATCCCCTCCTCCCACCTCAAGCCGCACCTCCATTTCCTGACTACTAACATCATCCCGCCCCCTTGATCTGTCCGTCCTCCCCGGACTGACTTAGCTCCTCCCTACCTCCCCACCCATACTCTCCTCTCCACCTATCTTCTCCTCTATCCATCTTCAGTCTGCCTCCCCCTCTCTCCCTATTTATTTCAGAATCCTCTCCCCATCCCCCTTTTCTGATGAATGGTCTAGGCCCGAAGTGTCAGCTTTTGTGCTCCTAAGATGCTGCTTGGCCTGCTGTGTTCATTGCATGGTATATGTCAGGTTCTCATTCTGACTTGACAAACTCTGCTGCATTTGCTGCACAGACAAGCAATGTGCTAAAAAAATGTACAATTCACTGGCCTTTATTTTCTCTGGGCTGCTACAAACTTGCAATAATATGCACCTCAAATTTCCATATAACTGTTCTTGTTGATTCACTAGAGAATTTTTAAAAGTACAGAATGACTCAAAGGTTTTATCAGCGTTCACCATGAAGGAAAATATTTAGCATTAGACAAGAACTCGTACCACACAATGAGTCCTTCTAAAGATGTAAGAAGTCAAAGCTTCTGACAGAACATTATACTTGAAGATCACCACAAGGAATTCCAGCATAATCGACTTTCCTTTGTGGAACAATGATTCAACGAGCTAATATTGCTGATCCACCATTATTTTTATCAGCAGAACTCTAAGAATAACCTAGAATATACTATTGGAGAGAGATAGATTTCTTAGCTAGAATGCAAAGGAAGGGCAAACTAATTCAAAGACTATTTACAGAGCCAGGCTAGCATGAGTAACAATCTGTAGTGCAATAAAAATGAAACAAAGGAGCCTTTGCTCCCTCTTAGAACCTATTCTTCTCCATCCATTTACAAACATTCTCTCACTATTCACCCATCAAAACCATCACATCCTGATCATCTCCTCACCCATTCCCAACCCACAACTGCACCCCCCAACAGCCATTCCCCTGGAATCGCAGAAGGTGTAATACCTGCTCATTTGCTTCCACCGCCCTCAGCATCCTGCACTCCAAACACCTTCCAGGTGAAGCAGGATTTACCTGCACTCTGCTCAATCTAATTTACTGTATACATTGCTCACAATGTGGCCTCCTTTACATAGTGGAAATGAAGTGCAGACTGGATGTTGGTGACATTCGGTCTGCAAAAAAGACCCTGAGCTTCCAGTTGTCTGCTACTCCAATACACCACTATATTTCCTAGCCAACATCTATGTCTCAGGCTTGCTGCAGTGCTCCAGCAAAGCTTACTTCCAGCTGAAAGAACAGCACCTCAGTTTCTGCTTGGGAACTTTGTAACTTTTGGGCCTCAATATAGAGTTCAACAATTTTAGGGTTGGAGCACAGCCCCTCATGTCTTTCCCACGGCCACACAAACCAAGCCTTACCGCTGAATGGGCTGCTACCACATACAACTCATTGACAGCTACTAATAAAGTTATAGCAGCTATTATAAAGGTATAGAGTCATACAGCATGAAAACAGACCCTTCGGTCCAACTTGTCCAAGTTTCCCAAACTAAACTAGTTCCACATGCTGCATTTGCATAAGCTAGGTGGTAACTGATGAGTGGGATTTGATGGTCCCTCTCATTATCACGGCAGATGGTAGGACATGTTCTCCACAACAATGAGTAGAACTTATCATTCATAACTGCTGTCCCCCATTTTGTGTTGTCACGCTGCAATGAAACTGGAGTGCCCTCTCTGAGTGCAGAATTTAGCAAATCTTCTCTGGTCAAGTCCAAAGCATTACATTTGGCACCAGGTTATGCACAGGAGTTATGACATGCTGGACATCAGCTCACATTTGGGACTTAGATTTTGCATGTCTAGGAAGTAAGCTTCTCCAAGTTCTACTTTTGCCTGGGTTGAAGGGCCTTAGTTTCCATGTGTCACTACAAGGAGGCAAAACTGAGAACTGGAGAGGATGTGCACAGACAGGGAATTACTTTTTTGAACACATTGCTGTTTTTCAGTGATGTAGGCTGAACATGAAAAGTAAATTAGCACACACAGTGAAAATCATGTTTAGTCTCTTTGCCTGTGTCCTGAAATGTCACACTAATCTATTGGACATACCAACAGTGCTACAGCACCTTCCGTGTTCATTAGAAAAGGCAGAAGCAACTTTGGTTTAAAATCTCATTCGAAAAAAACTGCACCTCCAAGAATGATTTTATACTTTAAAGATCAACTGAATTCCTTGAGTGGAGTTCAAACTTACAGTAATTTGCAATGTTCCATCCACATCAATAAGTGGATAATTCCAATGAATAGCATATATTTTGGTGATCTCAGTAATGTTTGTTTCAAACTGGGAATTTACTTGGATGGGAAAATCTCTGTGATAATTATAATAGCATGCCTGAACTTGAGTGCATAAGTTGCTCACGCACATTTGATTATTTTGTTGACTAACTGTAATTTTATTTGAATTTGCTAGAATACCATGAAACTGAAATCCTTCCCAATATCATTTCCTGCAGCCCCCCCTTGGAATACCACAGGAATCAGTACTGGGACCACAATTATTTATATATATTAGTGACTTGAATGAGGAGGTTAAAGGCACTATCACCAAACTTTCTGATTTAATAAAAGTAGCTAAGAGGACAAGTAACAAAGAAGTAGAAGGATGCAGTGGCATAGAATGTGGTCCACAGGAAGATTGCTAGATTTGGATTAGGGTTGTGGAGACTTCCTTATGAGTAGAGGGTGATTAAGTTGGGCTTCTACTCAATAGAGTTTAGAAAAGTATGAGGAGGCCTTACTGAAACATACAAGATTCTTCGGTTAGATATGGAGAGGTTATTTCTTCATGTGGGAGGGCACAATTTCAGAATAAGGGTTGCTCATTTAAAACCAAAATGAGAAGGAATTTTCTTTTTCAGAGAATTGTCAAACCTTAGAATTCTTTACCACAGAGCACTATCATGGCTAGGTCATTGAGCACCTTCAAGGTTGAGACAGATAGATTTTTAATCAGTGAGGCAATCAAAGATTATGGGGATAAGACAAGAAAATAAAGGTGAGGATTATCAGTTCAGCTATGGTCTCATTGAATGGCAGATGTATGATTGCGAAAAAATGTTCATATTCTACAATACTGGACCAAGGCCCTGGGCTTTGCTAACATCTAAAATATCGGACAAAAGCTTAAGGTGAAGCTGTAACAAAAACGCACAGACTCAGTATGATTTTGGTCTGGGACCATTGTTCAGCCCAAAATCCAATCTACACTTTCACTGTAAAAGAACAATCAAACAGATGTAACACTCTAGTCTGAAATAACAAGGTGTAGAGCTGGATGAACACAGTGGGCCAAGCAGCATCAGAGGAGCAAGAAGACTGATGTTTTGGGCCTAAACCCTTCTTTAGAAATGGTCCAAAACGTCAGCTTTCCTGCTCCTCTGATGCTGCTTGTCCTGCTGTGTTCATCTAGCTC
Source organism: Stegostoma tigrinum (assembly GCF_030684315.1). Lineage (NCBI taxonomy): Eukaryota > Metazoa > Chordata > Chondrichthyes > Orectolobiformes > Stegostomatidae > Stegostoma > Stegostoma tigrinum. Next base: position 91,628,353 of record NC_081356.1, read on the forward strand.
TACGCCTTGTTATCTCAGATTCTCCAGCATCTGTAGTTCCTACTAACTCTAGACTGAAACTACTTTTACACTTCAGGCTACTCAACCCAGGCATTATGTAACCTATACAGATACAGAAGGGTCCAGACCCGAAACATCAGCTTTCCTGCTCCTCTGATGCTGCTTGACCCGCTGTGTTCATCCAGCTCTACACATTGTCACCTCAGATATCAGACTGCCAACTTCAATCAATTCTTATCCAGAGAGATCTTGAGCATTCAGTTTCAATCAAAATCTATTTACACATACTCGTTAACTACCGGGAACCCAACTGACTTCACCAATAACACAATAGCAACACAGATTTGGGAGAAGATAAGAGGGGAAAACATCTGTATAACTGCTAACCCTGATCTTACCTGGGAGAGAAACGTTTTCAACAACAAGCTTCTGCAAAAAGTGTTATCCCCACAGCTATCTCCAGAAGAGGGATCACAAACAACTATCTCCCTGAGAGCACCTCCCCTGCAGCTATTCTCAGGAGGCGTTCCAAACAGCAATCCCCAGAAAAGAATTCCAACAGCTAAATCCAGCAGCTATTTCCAGAGCTATCTTCAGGAGGGGGATACCGACAGCAATTCCAAAACACAGGCCTGTTCCACAGATGGGGAGCTAGCAGCAACTAATCATCAGCAGCAGGCCTAAGAATCGGCAACCTTCAAAAAACACTGACCCAACTGATGCCATGAGGTCTCAGAGACATCCTGAGGTGAAAACTGGGTCCACACAACTACTCCAAAGTAAGGAAAGTCCAGTACTCACCGAACAAATCCATTATGTATCCTGCCTCATGAGTGGACTTAATCCAGACTGAAGGCCTACGTCGTCCAAAGTCTTCATCAAGGCACTGGGTACAGCAAGTGAGAACAGTCAGCTATACTTCAAAATCTCATTTTTCCCAGTGGTGACCTTAAACTGTTTGAGTTCTCAAAATTTATAACCCAGCTGGCAGGGAGGGGAGGGGGGTAGTGACAATGTGGGAACCCCAAGGGTAGGAAGTCTGATTAAAGTTTTTGTGATCAAAACTGCTGTTCAGCTTCTAAGAGCATTCAAGCTGTGTTTAATCTTAATAATAACCACTGTCCTCTGCGTAGTTGATTGTATCAATTTCACTGTTTATTACGTTTGCCTTTATTTCTTGTATTACACGTTTTTTGTATTTAATAAATGCAGAGATTCTTTTGTCCTAAATCTCCTGTCAAATGCCTTCTTCATTCCATATTCCTAAATAAGTTCTCTGTCAGACCCAGAGAACTGGGGGTGATTTGCACCTGAAAGTCAGCAAACCGGAACCTTACACAGAGTGTTCTCAATGGACTGAATGGTCTACTTTTGCTCCTACTTTTAATGGTTTATGATCACCATATACTTAACCAACATCCATAACCAATATCATTACAAATACTGAATGTAAGTATATTTAATAGAACACAGTGCAACATTCAAGATAGGTAGCATATAATTGCCTGCAACATACTTGCTCAAAACCGAACGTTTGGTACAAAACAAAAGAAGAAACATTTAAAAGAAATAAAGATCAAAACAGTACATTTACTCATCAGCAGGTGTATTTGAGAGGTTCTGTGGGAATTGCATTTTGCTGTGACCCAAATAAAAGCTCTCCTCCTCAAACTTATGATTTCTTGAGACTATTGATTCAGCATCAAACACAATAATACTGCTTATCACACCTGATAGTAAATCTAACCCTAAGTGACCTATAAACACATTGAGACACAGAAACCAAGAGACAAAGAAGATGATTGATTATCACAAAAATCCACTGTGGTTAGAAGTATTTTAGATCAGAATTTTATTTTTCTTTATAAAATTGTAACTTTCATATTTGAAGTTGTAAACCTTTGAAATGTTGAATAAGTGAATTAATTTTTCAAAACGTCTGAAAACTTTTCTCTGTGACTTTCATTATTCCCCTTCTCAGAAACATGTGAAGAGGATAATAATGAATATAACCAGCTGCAACATTTCAGCTTGGGCTTGAATGCATAAGTCGAACATCTTTATGAAAATGTTAATTTCATTTGAACAAATTAAAAATCTCTGAAAGAATTGATGCCAAAAATATGAATATTGGTCAGGCCATTTTTTTTCCCACTTAGCTTTTAGGAGTTCTGAGTTTGGACAATAGAGCAGAAATATCCAGCCTGTGAAGGAGAAAACATTTCTCTCACTGTGCTTTCTGCATGGAAATGTGAAAGAAAGCCTCAAGCATTTAGCTACCCTCTGCAAATTTTCTTCTTAAAAAGATAAAAGGGGGATACCAACTTCAGAGACAATGAAAGTGCAAATCCTCAACCACTGAGTGGGGGCTTCAGAATTGGGGTGTCCACAACATTGCATACTTCTCAAAGTGTTAAAAAGAATAGGAGGAGAACAGAAAGAAAACATTCCATCGGTGCCTATAATTTAGACTGATGGCAGACTGTCCTTCACTGACATTTTCTTTTTATTTTTCCCACCCCACCTGTAATATTCTCTTGTCACTTTGTGTGTCTGAATGTAAGTGTTTTCTTCATAAAAGTGGAAGTTTAAGTTGTAGTGAGTTATAAATTAATAATTCGAGTTTCATTTCTGCTCATAGTTAAAAAACAATTTGTTTGCAATAAATAGCTGTTGCCTTGTTAGGTACAGAAACCTACTGTATTTTTCCTTTTTGCCTGGATTCGCCAATGAGGCACATTAGGGAATTTAATTAGGTTGTTTAAATATTTTCACATTTGTGATGGCTAGTATGTTACACCAATGAGTTGTGATATTATTAGAATTATTATTACCAATTTTATGTTCATTAGTCACGCTTTTTTGTTATAGCCATAATAACATGCTGAACCCAAGTGAGATTCCATGGAGATTCTCCTTAAAGGATTCCAGTAGTGCCATAGTCAATGCGTATACTTAAGTGCAATGGAATTTTACTGGCAGCAGGGCAAGTTTTGGGAAACTTCCCGACCTGAAATACTTAGGTCACTCATTCATGACCACTTAAAGCCTTCATCCCTATATCACTGCTTTTACATCAGCAGATTGGAGTACCTTTGTTATGTTCTAAGGCTGCTAGATAGAGCCTGGCAGCCTAGCTGGAGGCTGGCATATGCCCCCACTGTTTGGATATTCAGTCTCTCCTCGACAGAAATGGCTTCACCTACAGGGCCAACACCTCTACAAAAAGTGTTCAGCCCACAATCCTGACTGGTGAGTGTGAAAGTTCAGTGGTAACAAGCTGAAATTAAGAAATAAAGAAATGACGTTTTGCATTGAATTGAGGTTCAGGTCAAAGTGAATGGAGAAATTCACTCTGGTGGGAGTTGGACTGAAGCTCAAATTCAGTGGCCATGAAAGGGAAGTGCAGGGTCTTTGGAGGGTGACAGGGACACAGTTGGGTCTTAATTGGGTGATAGGATGGTTTAGGCCCAGAGTGAGTGAATGCGGTACAGTTCCAGGTCAGAGGGAGAAACGGAGAGGTCGTGTGGCAGGGTATAAGTCCAGAGAGGGACACATCTTGTGTCCTTGCCACTCAACCACATCCTGTTCATCAGATAAGCAGTAATTTACTCATCTAAATTCACTGGATTCAAGGGTCTCTAGAACACTATGCAGAAAGGATAAAAACATCTGGGAAATTACACAAACAGGTCTCAACCATTTTCAAAATGGAGCTGCAGAATAGCAATTCATTTCTGACACTGACTGTTTGGTTTCCTTTTGAGAGTGCAGTGATATTAGGACTTCAGCACTGTCTCCCCTTATAGGGTTGATCTGTGAAAATGAATTGGATTGCTAAGACTCAGTGTCCATCTCCTTTGAAAATGCTTATATTTTGAAGTGGTGACAGACACATTTTAGATAAGTGGAAGTAGGAACGGTTACGGTAGTAAGGTAGAGAAATGGCATTCAGATAAACATCAACCATCATCTAACTGAGTGATGCAAGAGGCTTGAGGTACTCAGTCATCTACTCTCATTCTATTGTTCCTATCTTAGATCAAATAAAGTTATTCATATTACATTTGGATCTCAGCATACCTAAACATTGGAAGAAATACCATAAAGTCAAGCGGCAGAATTTTTAACAATGTATCTGAGAAAGGATTATTTTGTTTCCCTCATTATTTGTTTGAAATTCCTTTATATTCAATATAATATAATTTCCAATGGAGCATAATTAGCATTGAGGAGGCAGCAAGTAGGAACTTTCATAAATCAACTCCCGTTTCTGTGCAGCACATCTGTAAGTGATATCATCAGTCAGGAGCATTTCAGAGCAGTATACAGAAAGAACTTAAGATGAAAATTGTGCAGGCTGGCAATTAACTATGAACCAGGAAGTAACTAATAATCTGATTAGAGATAGAAAGCACAACAGAACGCTGGACCATAGTCCGCAAGTACCAGCTGAAATGCCTGTAAGGCTCAGAGACAGCAAGGCTGACTGCTTATAAATAAGAACTAAAAATATGAAAAATCCGGGAAATTTGGTAAAGGGCCAGCTATTCTAAATTTGCTTAATCTGTATTAATTGGGAAAATGAGAAACCTTTTCTATGTCAGTAGTCATTATTATGAGAAAAAGAAATGAGTGCAAAGCGTCACATAGCAAATAAAGACAAGTGGGAGGGAAAAAATGCGAATAGTGGAAACCCAGCCTAGGCTTTACAACAAATCGTTTTTGCATGTACTGATTGGAAAGCCCTAACTAAATATTTTAAAAGAAATAAAGTCACATTCCTAAAACATGTGTAAGTGTTTTGAAAGCAATGTTTTACCTATTCTGAATTAAGTACAAAAAATATCTTTTCCTCTTTCAAAGACTCAAGAAACTCTCCCTGACTACCCTCTTTTATAATCACAGCATAACAGTTAAGCACACATTGAATTGCTAAGTATGTCCTTCTCAAATCCTGTTATAAACAGATGACAAGTGGGGCAGGTAAGCGATATTCAAACCCTCATATCTGATTGGAAGAGATGTGTAACCTAAAGGTTTAGCATTCTGCAAGAAAAAAGCTTTTTTTTCAATTAATGAGAACCACAAAAACATAAGAAATAGGAGCAGGAGTGGGCCTTTTGATTCCTCAAACTTGCTCTGCAATTCAAAAGGACCATGGCTGATCAGAATTCCTGCCCGTTCCCTATAACACTTGATTCCTTACTGATCAAGGATCTATTATTCTCAGCCTACACACAAGGACTCTGCCCCATCAACTCTCTGTAGCAAGAATTTCCAAAGATACACAGCCCACTGAGAGAAGAGATTCCTCCTCATCTCAGACTTAACTTGGTGGCCCTTTGCTCAGAGACTGAAACTGAATTCAAAATTAACATGCAAAATAGTGAGCAGAAAATTAAAGAAATTGTACGAGTAATGCCTGAGCATGGAGGTTCAATAAACTGTACAACTAGCATTTTTCTCATTTTTGTCCAATGCACATTAACCTGGCTCATAGTTGACTAATTTTATAAAATGTATACGTTTTAGTAAAACATGCATGGGGCCATTTTTCTCTATTGATGAGCTGTCCAAGCTTCTTGCAGCTCAACAACTGGGAGATAATAAGCATTTTCTCAATTTCTAATGCATAGAAAATGTGTTTTACTTTACAATTGAACAAAAAGATGGTGTTCATCCAAGATTTAATAGCTTGAACTACAGATGACAATTAGAAAACTGTTAACTGCAGAATAAAGATTCAGTGCAATCAAGTTGACAGAATTCTTGTTACATAACTTGCTTATTCAATCCGACAGGATATATTCAGAGAGTTGTTAAGCATATGGAATTCTGATTTTCATAAATAGATGCAATGAGTACAAAAGCAGGGAAGTTATGCTGAATACATGTCAGGTTCTGCAAGATCTGACGAGAACATTGTGCCTAACTCTGGTCACAGCACAGTAGGAATGACAGGAATGTCCCTGAGAAGGAACAAAGCAGGCTTACCAGAATGGCCTCAGAGATGGGAGTGTATTATTGAGAACTTTATATTGGAAAGGCTGGGGTTGTTATTCTCAAATCAACAGAGATTAAGGAGAGATTGTGATGTGTAAAGTTATGGCAGGTTTAGTAAGATAAACGAAGTTCTCAGACATAGTAAGAACTGCAAATGCTGGAGTCAGAGATAACACAGTGTGGAGCTGGAGGTATACGGCAGGCCAGGTAGCATCAGAGGAGCAGGAAAGCTGACTTTTCAGGTCAGAACCCTCCTTCAGAAATGGGCCCATGTCAGAATTATTTGACGAGAGAACAAGCAAGTTGGGCAAATTAAAGAGAAATGGATGCAATATATTTGAAGACCCTTGAAAAAGTGTTGTACAGGATGCTGCTAAATAAGTCAAGTACCTATGGCTTTAGGGACAAGGTACTGGCATGGAGAGAGGACTGGCTGACTGGCAGAAGGCTGGGAGTAAGTGTAAAGGGGTCTTTTTCAGGATAGCAGCGAATGATTAGTAGATATCTGTAGGGGTCAGTATTGGTACCACATCTATTCACATCATCAGTCTGGACAAAGGAACTGAGGACATTTTTGCTAAGCTTGCAGATTACACAAAGATAGGGGAAGGTACAGGTATTGAGGAGGAGGTGAGGAGATTGCAAGTCCTGGACAGGTGAAAAGGGTGGGAAAAGAAGTAGCAGGTCGAATACAATGTGGGAAAGTATGAGGTTATGCACTTTGGTAGGATGAATAGAGAATCACAGAGGATCATCGTAGATTCTCTATGATTCTCTACTTGTCCTACCAAAGTGCATAACCTCATACTTTCCCACATTGTATTCAATCCCACATAGACTATTTTCTAAATGAGAAATTTTGTGAAAAACTGAAGCACAAAGGGACTTAGAAGTCTGAGTTCAGGATTCTTTTAAGGTTAACATGAGATTTAGTTTGCAGTTAAGAAGGCAAATGTAATGTTATCATTCATTTAAAGAGGGCTGGAAGACAAGAGTGAAGATGTACTGCTGAGGCTCTAAAAGGATCTAGTCAGACTGTATTTGGAATATTGTGAGCAGCTTTGGGTCCCATATGTAAGGAAGTGTGTGCTGGCCTTGGAAGGGCTCCAGAGGAAGTTTTACAAGAATGATCCCAGGGATGAAGGTCTTGTTATATGAGGAGTGCTTGAGGCCTCTGAGTCTGCACTCATGGTATTTAGAAGGATAAGGAAGGATCTCATTGAAACTCACAGAATTCTGAGGCCTGGATAGATTGGACATGGAGAAGATGTTTCCACTTGTAGGAGAAACTAGGACCTGAGGACACAGCCTCGGAGTGAAGGGAGGCCCTTTAGAACTGAGATAACAGAGAATTTGTTTAGCTAGAGTGCAGTGAATCTGTGGAACTAATTGCTGCAAAAGGCTGTGGAAGTCAAGTCAGTGAGTATCTTTAAGGCAGAGATAGATAGGTTCTTTTTTCATAAAGGGGTCAAGGGTTACAGGGAGAAGGCTGGAGAATGGGGTTGAGAAATATTTCAGTCACAATTGAATGGTGGAGCATTCAATGGGGTGAATGGCCTAATTATGCTCAGATAACATATAGTCTTCTGGGTTCACATACAGTAAATCACATTTCTTTTAGTAACAATAATTAAGACATGAATATTGGCTCCACTTGAGCAGTGCCTAAATTTCGTCGGGAGGTTATTTAATGTACTATAAAATTCTTTTGGAGATCTAGCATCTCTTCAAACTGCATACATTGAGCTTCACTCGGTCTTATTTTCTTCTATACCTTTCAAGAGGTAGCATGCTCTTGTAGTGTTCTACAATTTTTGAAACAAACCATTAGCCGCAATGATATTGATTGTAGGTACTGGAGTTCAAAATGGCACCATGTCCAATAGACTAAATAAACAGCAGTGCCAAACTGATTCTTTCTAGGCAATACAGCTGATAACACTGAAGGCTAAAAGAAATTGAAACTCATGTGGGTAGATGATATTAACACCTCTCTTAGCTGTAGAATGTTTTTACATCTATATTTGTGTAGCACTGCCTTCATAGTCAAGCATAGTAAATTTTCTGACTGTCTCCAATAACCTGGTTCACATCATTGATGTCAGCAAGCAGTCCAAATCTGATAGTTGACAAATAAACTACAAGAGATTGTTTTAATATTCATTCATGGAATGTGGAATTCACCCATCTCGAATTGCCCTTAAAAAGGTAACAGTGAGAAACCTTCTTGAACCGCTACAGTCCTGTGGTGTACAAAGATTTGCTGCGCTGTTTGAAGGACAGTTCCAGGGTATTGTCCGAGCAGAAGTGGAGGAGCAGGAATATAACTGTAAGTCAACATGGTGACATTTCCATGATCCACTGCGATTGTCTTCACAGATGGTAGAGGCTGCGAGCTTGCCAACAAAGGAGATACTGCAGTGTATCTGGTATACATTATGCACTGCTGACTCGGTAGGTTGGCGGTAAGAGACAGTGAATGATTGATTAGAGTTCCAATCAGGCAGACTGTTTTTTCCCTGTTCTGCATTGAGCTTCTTGAGTGATATTGGATCTATTATCATCCATGTAAACAGACCATATTTGATCGCATTCTAGTGTTGCAGTTTGCTGGAACAACTTTGTCAGGGGTAGGGTTAGTCCTGTAACACAAATCTTCTGCAATACAGCAGGACAATTGCTGTATTGGGCTTTTCTGTAACTAGTGCTTTCACCAATTTCTTGATAGCACATTGTGTGAATTGAATTTGCTGAAGGCTGGCATTTGTGTTGTTGGAGCTTTTAGGAAACGGCTGATCTGGTTCATATCCATGGAACTTCTGGCTGAAGGTCAAAAATACGTTAGTAGAGGGAAAAGTTTAGAACTGACAATACAGGTCTGTATTGAAGTTTCATACTACAGCTCACAAACCATTTTTGGACCATTACCATCATTCTAAATTTCAGTTTTATTTTCCGTTTTTGCAGAAGCTGGGTCTTTCCCTTATTAATAAAGGGAATATTTGTGAAGTTTCCTTCTCCAAACAGTTGGTTAATTGTTCCTTACCTTTCCAGGTGGGTTGTGGCAGAGCTGCAGAATTTTCATCTGATCAGTTGGTTACAGAGTTGCACAATTCTGCCTTTAGCATGTTACCTCTACTGTTTAACATGTCTGTGTATTGTGTTGTAGCTTCTATAGGTAGCATTACATTTCAAGCATGTCAGGTCTTGCTCCTGGCATGCTACACTGTGTAGCTAGAATCTTTGGGAGCTTGTGACGTGGATGTTGACTGCAGAACCGGCAAGATCCAAATATTGATTCTTTTTGGAACGCTTCCATCTTGAATCCACAGGCGCCAGACAACCAGCGGTGAGCCTTCCTACCTGTATCAAAGACCCCAGTGGTGCCTACATGCTGAAAACTGCTAACCAAGCATTTGCTGATGAAGGGTCTAGGCCCGAAACATCAGCTTTTGTGCTCTTGAGTTGCTGCTTGGCCTGTTGCGTTCATCCAGCTTCACACTCTGTTATTTTGGATTCTCCAGCATCTGCAGTTCCCATTATCTCTGATCACGAAGCATTTGCCAGCAGGTCTATTGAATGGCAGTGTCACTAGGGAAGTCGTAGCTTCTGATAGTCTCCACCTGAGACCTATGATTATGACTGGATCCCAGGCTCTAATGAGTGGGAGGGTGGTCTCAGCATGCGGAATACTGGGGCAAAGAGAGTTGAAAGCAAGGTCAGGAACTGTCTTTCAGAGGGCCTTCCCATTGTCTTCCTTAATCAGGCACGGAGTACCTTTAAATAAGGATCCTCCAGGGATCCTGTAAACAACCCCACATAATTTTATAATAATTCCTATGTGGTTAAACTTTGCTGCTGCTGATAGCCCACAGTTTCCCATGGATGCCCACTTTTCAACCTTTGGATCTCTTCTGAATATAGTTGGTTAATTATTCAACTTAGTGGTACCATCACACAATATGAAGGAAAGTGTTCTCATTGAGAAGGTGGGACTTCATCTCCACTGTGGAGTGTTCATTCTGACCAACCTGTGGCAGGCAGTTTGATGAAGATGAGACCAAGTAACAACATCAGAACATAGGAACAGGAGTAGGCCATTCAGCCCATTGAGCCTGCTCCACCATTTAAAACAATAATAGCCAATTGAACACCTCATTGCCTTTTTTATTCACATTATCCCCATAACTTTTTAATAATAATCAAATATTTTTGAACATCTACTTTAAATATACTGGAATAATATGCTCTTACATCCTCCTTGGCTACAGAATTTCAAAAATTCACCACTCACTGGATAAAATAATTTCTCCTCTTCTTGACCCTAAAGGGTAAATTCTGTATGTTTCAATTGTGCCTCCTTGTTCTAGACTCCCAAACCACAGGAAAAATCCTACCAACTACCCTGTCTATCCATTTAAGCATTTTGTGTGTTTCAATAAATTCACCTCTCATTTTGAAACTGGTGAATACAAACTTAGTTAGCACAGTCTGTCCTCGTACAAACAGCCCTGGCATCCAAGAAACAAGTGTAGTGAATGTTTGTTGCACTCCCTCAATAGTAATAATCTTTCCTGACATAAGGAATTTAAAACTTCACCCATACACCAGGCGATTAGAATTTTCTGATTTTTTTAGTTGCTTCACTGCTCACCACAGACTCAACCAGCTCAGCCAGTTGCGTGTCTACTGAGCCATTATTGGTAATGGGTAGTGACGCACTCCCACCCAGGGCAATCCATCATCTTGTTATACTCAGTGCGCCTTCCAATCAACATGTATTCATACATCAGCTGAGGGGGTCTGATGTTTAATAACCAGCAATAAGTTTCAATGCACATGTCTGGCTTATTAATGTATAAAGTCATGAGCTCAGCAGTCAATTTTGAGGATGCCCAGTATCATTGTCTCCAACATGTACTTTTGTGTTGTTACCTTTGATAGATCTGACCGGGTGGAGGGCTAGGACATTCTCAGGAATTTCCACTGGGGAGTCTAGGACTTTGATTGTAAGGTGTGTCTCCATCAGGTTATTTTTTGACTAGTTGATGGAATGAGTCTCCTAATTTTGGAACAAGCCTCAGATGTCAGTGAGGAAGACTTTGTAGTGTCGACTGTGCAGGGTGATTGTGACTTTTTCACTTCCAATGTCAAGGTCAAAGATGAGTCATCTGTTTGGTTTTATTATATTCATTGCTTTTAGACCAACTGAATAGATTAATAGGCCATTTCATAGAACAGTTGAGGCAACCATGTTTCTGTGAGCTTGGAGTCATATGTATGCCAAAGAAAGTAAGGATAGCAGCTTTCCTTTCCTGAAGGATATTTTGAACCAGATGTGTTTTTGTGATCATGTGATAATTTCATGAATGTCATTAGTGTGGCTAGCTTTTACTTCCAAAATTACTGAGTAATTGAATTTAAATTCCTCCAGAAGTCATGGAGGGATTTATATTTTTGGCCAGAGCATTCCTATGGTTCTCTAGGTTACCAGCCAAGTTATCAATACACTACCTTTCTTGCTTTTATGATTATTACAAGTACTTTTTTGCTTCACTATAAAATTAACTTAATAATTAATCTTATGTGTTGTAACAATTGGAAATATCTTACTCTAAATTCACTGTTTCAAAAGCAGAATTTGGAAAAGTGAAAGAATAATATTTAAAACTATTCAAACTTATCAAAAAGGAGCAGAAGCATTTTGCCCTTCATAGTTAATATTAGCTCAATTACTTACATTAAAGTTACTCTAACAATGGTTATATAACGAGCTCACATTGGAGAGTGCTATCTGTGGTTACTTCTGTTCTAGGGTTAAATACAAATCCACTTTCCTGTTCTGCTATTGGTGACTCTCTAGCAAAACTTTGTATGCAATATTATCAATGGGTTTGGTGAGGTATGTTGGAGAAAATAAATTGCTATCAAGCAGTTTCACAATGAGAGGCTGTTAATTTAAAATCATCATTTAAAAAAATGAAAGACAAAATTAAAATTATTCTGCTACAAAGAGGGCTTTAGAGGATTGACTAAAATGACCCATATAGAAGATTTAATGGTGTAAAAATGTTTGAATTAAATATCAAAAATAATAGTTTGCACACCAGAGAGGGATTTTCTGGAAATGAGGATCAATATTTTAAAGTCTTCTATTATGCAGCAACCAACTGATATTTCAGAACTACTGGTATGAAAAGAAGGGAAAATGCATTTGATGGCACATGAAACAGCCTTAAAAAAATCTGCACGGAAGGTCTATTTTCCATTTCAGTAGGCTATCTTGGAAATGTTATTTTGTGCTTGCAGTGGCCTAGAAATTGAATTTAAAAGTCCTGAATAAGCAACATTTTGCAAGAGGGACACATTTTGTGGTGGTGGAGCATTCTATCAACCAGGGATAATAGTATGAGCGTTCGGGGCAGACGATTTAGGACAAGGTGAGGTGATATTTCTTCACCCAAAGAGTGGTGAGCCTGTAGAATTCATTAGCACAGGAAGCAGTTGATGCCAAAATGTTGAATGTATTCAAGAGGCAACTACCTCTAGCACTTGGGGCATATGGGATCAAAGGTTATGGGGAGAAAGCAGGATTTTTGCCTGCAACGGTAGTAGATTCCCCAACTTTAGGTACATTTAAGTCGTCATTGGATAAGCATATGGACGTACATGGAATAGTGTAGGTTAGATGGGCTTGAGATCGGTGTGACGAGTCAGCACAACATCGAGGGCCGAAGGGCCTGTACTGTGCTGTAATGTTCTATGTTCTATGTTCTATTAGGCTATTGAGTTAGACAATCAGCCATGATCATGAAGAATGGTGGAGCAGGCTTGAAGGACTGAATGGCCTTCTCCTGTTCCTATCTTCTATGTTTCGATGTCGTCAAAAAAAAGGCATTCACTTGACTTGCAACATTCTGTAAAGATGTTACACACTGTATCATGTAGGACAATACTAGTGGTGTGGGGCCATTGAACCTCTCGACAAGCACATACACACGAGCAGAGAAACATCCAAATTAAGAACAGGAACAGGCCATTCGTCCCCTTAACATTGCTTCACCATTCAATAAAATCATCACAATCAGACTTTCCACATTCCTGCCTAGACCTGATACTATTTCAAGAAACTACCCTCTTTTACACGAAAAGAAATTCAAATATTCTACTTCAATCACTTTTTGAGCAAGAGAGTTCCAAAGACTGATGACAGTGTGTGAAGAAAAACTTCCGGCCCTAAATGAGTGACTTCTTATTTTTCGAAGACGTACCTCTAGTTGTAGATTTGCCTACAAGAGAAAGCATCACCGCCACATCTAACAGTGGAAAAGCTCAACAGAGCTGGCAGCATCTGTGAAGAAAAAAACAGAGTTAATATTTTTGGTCCCGTGGCGCTCTCCCTTCTTGGTTTTTCCAGCCACCATCAGCTCTGAGGAAGGGCCACAGTACCCGAAACGTTAACTCTGTTTTTTTCCTTCACAGATGCAACCAGACCCGCTCAGCTTTTTCAGCAACTTTGTTTTTGTTCCTGATTTACAGCATCCTCAGTTCTTTCAGTTTCTACCTCTACATCTAACTTGCCAAAGCAATTCAGGATCTTATATGGTTGAGTCAAATTACTTGTTCAGTTTTCTAACTTCCAGCAGATACAACCTTAACTCAAAAGAATACCTGTCTATTCCAGGTAATAATTTAGGAAGTTTTTTTTCTGACTCATGTGTAACAATACCTAAATCCCTCTACATCTCTGAGCTCTGCAATCTCTCATTACTTACATAATATGTTTTCTTTTAATTCATCCAACCAAAATAGTAATTTTCACATTTTCCCACATTTTACTCCATTTGCCTGATCTTGGCCAGTTGCTTAACCTGCTCGTATCCTGTTCCCAGCCTCCTCTCATCATCTTCTCAACTAATGATGTGGCATTGCTGGCGTTGGACTGGAGTAGACAAGGTCAAATATCACATGACTCCCATCAGGTTATAGTCCAGTAGGGTTATTTGAAAATGCAAGCTTTCTGAACTCAGCTCCTTCCCCTTGTGAACTGTGAGAGAGAGAGGGTATAAGACACAATTTATAAGCAGGAAGATAACAACCCGAAAACTGGTCAGCTCTTGTTAACTGTTTAATCAGTTTGGAAGGAGACTACTGTTTAAAATGTAAAATCCAGATTCCTTTCAAGCCATTGTCCCAAGAGAATGAAAGGTTTCATCAATGCATACAAGTGATGATATCTCAGGTCAGACAATACATTTTAGGTGTGAGGTCTTGCTTAGAATCTGCCTCTGCTTTAAACTGAGGTCAGGTGTTTTTTTGAACAAAACAGAATATATTTGCAACTACTGCAACATCTTGGATGAAATAATTCATGTGTGTGACTGTGTCTATGTGTGTGCGTGTGCATGTGTGTGTGCGTGTGTGTGTGTGTCTGTGTGTGCGCGCTTGTGCACTTGAGTGTACGCACGCTTGACTTCAAAATATGCAACAATGCAAAATTCCTGAGCAGAGGCTGATAGACAAGTTGCATACCCATGAGGGCAGCCTGAGTTGTGATCTTGGGTTCATGTTGCACTACAGGTGGCCCCACCACACCATATAATCCTATGCACACAGACACGCGGACACACACAACTCTTTCACATAAACACTCTCACACACACACCCGCACTCTTACACAGAAACTCTTGCACACGCACTCTCTCTCACTCGCACATGCACACACACACACACACACACAGACACACAGACACACACACACACACACACACACACACACACACACACAGGTTCACATACATAAACACACTCACACACGTGAATTTTTTCATCCAAATGTTTGTAAAGTTGCAGATACATTCTGTTTTGCTCAAAAATACCTAAGCCCAATACAAAACATCGACAGATTCTTAACAAAACTTCACATCCAAATGCATTGTCTGACTTAGGTTGTCACCTCTTGTATACATTGATAAAACTTCTAACTATCTCATAACAATGAATTGAAAGGAATCTGGATTTTACACTTTAATCAGTTGTCTCCTTCCTAACTAATTAAAGATTCAACAAGAGGCTGCCAGTTTTAGGGATGTTACCTTTCTGCTTATAAATTCTTATAATCTGTCTCTCACCCTATGCATGAGGTAGGAGCTGAGATCTGAAAGGTTGCATTTTCAAGTGAACCTTTATGACTATAACCTGGTTATCTGTGATTTTTGACCTTCGCAACTTACTTTCCTACCTACCTTTAAGTGCAATTTAGCAACTGTTCCTTTTTTAACTTCATCCAAGTCATTTATATAATTTGTACAAAGACCCCGGCACTGATCCTTGTGGCACATCCCTTGTTGCATTGTGCCAACCAGAAAATAACCCATTTATGCCTAGTGTTTTTTTGCTGATCTTCCATCCATGCCAAAACATTACCCTCTACATCATGAACCTTTGTGCAATTTCTTTGGATGAACACCTTATAAAATTCCTTCTGGAAATCTAAGTACAGTACATTCACTCATTCACTTCACTGACAGCAAATATCATTTCTTCAAATAACTCCTGTAAATTGGTTAAACATGACTTCCCTCTCTCTGATTACTCTGAACTTCTCAAAATGCCTTGCTATAGCGTTTTTGATCATGTTTCACGTCTGCTCTATGCCAGGTTTCAGTTGTCACACGTAACAATTGTCTCTCTGATATCATCATTGACTTTTAGGCTGCTACCAAAATAGGCATGTGCATGTTTTTGTTCGGAAAATGGCAATGTGCATTTATATATACTCTCTTTTCACAACAGAAAGAGGCAGAATTCCATATTAGATAATCTTTATGTCAATGGAGCAAGAAGTATAGAGGCAGGGCAGGCATTCATTGATGATGTGGAAACTCCAGACATCACAATGGAGAGGGAAAATAGATATGCTCATGAGCAAAAGTAATTGTGTCATTAGTCATATAGGGCTCTGGATGATAAACAATTCAAAGGCACTACCAGGCATTACTTTTCTCTTTCACAAGTCAGGTATGAATAGGCGGGCCGTAGAGTCTGCAGGACAGGCCTCAATTCCTGAAGAAGAGGAGGCATTTGTGGCTGTAACATCATGTCATTTTCCCTTATCCTTAACCACACAGATACTTTCAGGTAAGTGAGCAGTCTCAGGGCAGCACGGTGGCACAGTGGTTAGCACTCACAGTGCCAGGGTCCCAGGTTTGATTCCACCCTTCGGTGACTGTGTGCGTGGAGTCTGCACACTCCCCCTGTATCTGCATGGGTGCTCCAATTTTCTCCCACAGTCTAATGATGTTGTGAGTTAGGTGGATTGGCCATGCTGAAATGCCCCATAGTGTCCAGGGGTGTGCAGGCTTATGTGGGTTAGTCCCACATAATGCAGGATGAAAGGAGAAGGGGGTGGTCTGGGTGAGATGTTCTTCAGAGGGCCTTATGTGCAGAAGAGATCATTCACCAGAGAGGGTGTACTGTCAGAAGTTTGGCTTCCTAAAAATGTTGAGGTATCAGTGTCACAGAAAACTGTGTCTCTCTGGGAAGGTGGTCATTGAGCTGTGCATCATTATGGAGGAAGCGCTGAGCACATTGGAAAGTAATGGAACCCACTGTCTGTGACAGTAAAGCTCACTATAGTGCTGAACATCTGTGCATCACAATCATTCCAGGGATCATCTGGAGATATTTACAAGATCTCACTTGATACCTGCATTAATTTGGTAACAAATGCCATCTTCAAATGGGTCAGTCAGAAGGTTTGGTTTTGCAATTAAGCTGAGAGAATTGTAGGACTTGGATTTTCCACTTGCAGGTTTTCATTAATTGTTTGTGTTTCCAGACACCAAACTCCATCAGGTCCCCCTTGTTCTCACTTTTCATCCCACCTGCCTCTGCATTTAATGGATCATGCTCCACCTTTCCAGCAGAACACCACCATCAAATGCTTCTTCCCCTCACTCCCCATCTGCATTTTGTGGGGACCATTCACTCCAGGACACCATAATCCATTCCTCCACCACCAATATGACCCACCATCCCGACAGCCATGTAACCACAGAAATGCACCACTACCCCTGCACTTTCTCCCAGCTCACCATCCAAGGGCCTAAACAGTTTTTTTTCAAGTGAAGCAGCATTTCACCTGTATCTCCACCAATCTGGTATATTGGATTTGTGGCACACAATGAGATCTACTCTATATTGGAGAAACCAAATGCAGACTGAGTGACTGCTTTACAGAGTACCTCTGGTCCATTTGTAAGCATGGCCACAACCTATCCATAGCTGGTCATTTTAACACAATGTCCCGCTCACATGCCCACTTGTTTGTCCTCAGCATGCTACATTGCTCAAGGTGAAAACTGGAGGAGCAACAGCTCACCGGCAAATTAGGCACTTTACAACTTTCGGGGCTCAATATTGAAGTCAGCATCTCTAAACTGTGAACCTATTCCTTCCTTTCCTTTTAGTTTTACTTGTTACATTCTCTGTCACCATGTCCTCTCTCTTCTCAACCTACTCTAGTGGGACTGTCTGTTCTTTCCAGTCTGGCAGTTAGACAATCTATTGTTCTGTTATCCTCATATTCTGATTGCTTAATCTGCACAATCAACTTTCTAACTTGGCCCCGCAATGACCCCCATGCTCCACACCCCTGCTACTACTGTACAAATACTACCCCCTCCTCACTTTACTTCAGTTCTGATGAAGAGTCATGTACGCTCAAAATACGCTCTCTGTATGGATCAAAAACAACAGAAGTTGCTGCAAAAGCTCAGCAGGTCTGGCAGCATCTGTGAAGAAAACAATCAGAGTTAACATTTTGGGTCCAGTGGCTGTCCTGAGGAAGGGTCACCAGACCTGAAATGATAATACTGATTTTTTTTCCACAGATGCCACCAGGCCTGCTGAGCTTTTCTTGCAACTTCTATTTTTGTTCCTGATTTACAGCATCCACAGCTCATAGAATCCCTACAGTGAGGAAACAGGCCCTTTGGCCCAACAAGTCCTCACTAACCCTCAGAGCACCCATCCAAACCCATCCCCCTATAACCCACCTAATCTAAGCATCCCTGAACACTACAAATAATTTAGCATGGCAAATCCACTGCGCCTGCACGTCTTTGGACTGTGGGAGAAACCAGAGCACCCAGAGGAAACCCACGGTGACACGGGGAAAATATGCAAATGCCACACAGACAGTTGCCCAAGAGTGGGACTGAGCCCAGGTCCCTGGCACTGTGAGGCAGCAGTGCTAACCATTGTGCCACCATGCCACTCTCTCCAGGTATGCTGCCTGACCCACTGTGATCTCCAGCATTTTTGTTTTCACTACAGATTCCAGCATCTGCAGTAATTTTCTCCTGACCCACCAATCTGTTCATCTCAGAAAACTTTCCCAGCAGTGTAAACATGTTAAGCTTGCCTCTTGACTTGATCCACCAGCACTTTGCTGCTCCCCAACCTTCTCATCCTTTCTTACTCTATTGCCAAAAATTATTTTTCTTTCCACAGATACTGCCTGACCTCTTATTTTCTGCCTCTTCTGTTTTTATTTCAGATTGGCAGCAAATACAGTATGGCAAACCTTTTATTAACCAATGCATGTGGGGCCAGGAGTGTATCAGTTGATCGAATATTCTGGAGAATTAAGAGGTTCACATAATCAGTGTAAAAACACACACTAAGGAACATAATGCATTTGCTATACACGTCATTGTTATAAGAACTAAAAGAACTGCGGATGCTGTAAATCAGGAACAACAACAAAGTTGCTGGAAAAGCTCAGCAGGTCTGGCAGCATCTGTGGAGCAGAAAAAAGAGCTAACGTTTTGGGTCCGGTGATTCTGAGGAAGGGTCACTGGACCCGAAACATTAACTCTTTTTTTCTCCTCCACAGATGCTGCCAGACCTGCTAAGCTTTTCCAGCAACTTTGTTTTTGCACATCATTGTTATACTTTATTTACAGCATAAATCACTTAAACATTCATACAACTTTGCTTTAAATAAAACTTAGTGGCACAGAGCCTTCACAATCACTCTCAACCAACCACCTGCACATTACAATAGATTGCAGCAATTGAGGAGAAATCGACTTGAAATTAAATCAACTGTTGGTATTTCATGCTGCCATTCAATTGAACAAGTATATTTAAATTGAGGTGAAAAAGTCAAAAAAGCTATAATAATTGGAAAGAATAATAAACTTGGTGGTATTTAATGTATTTAATTTTTGCTGTTTTATTGAGAGTGCCAGTTCATAAGGTGCCAGTTAAAACAAAGTTTTCTGTAGTTTGCTTTTGTAAGAAGAACAAGAGGTTAGACTCACAGTGGTAATTGAAAGAAAGCATCAGACATTGATAAATATTTTTGGCACCAAGTAAATAAGAAGCTAGGCTATTGATAGCTTCCAAAGTTGTCCTGACATTGTGTGACCATGCAACAGCAAATATCAGAAATGATGTTATGTTTTCCTGGGTTTATAAAACAACATCCATGGGCAGTGCATTCAACATGGAGGCTGATTTACAGATGCTTGAGCACTTAAGGTACTGAAACAATTTTTAAAGATGAAGTCTTATGTCAAGTAATTCACTGAAAAAGTTAAAAGGTAAACAAAACCTGTTTTAGTTAAATGTCATATATAAGCATTCAAGCAGTCAGTGAAATCACGTAGATTTTTGCCTCAAAATTGTCTGGATCCTTAAAATTGAAGGCTGGATTTTATGGGCATTCTGGACCTCATACCCATTTAGATCGGTCCATAAAGTTAGCTGGAAGTTTAACCATATCCTGATGACTGCCCCACAGCAAATTCATAATAAGATCAAGGTCCACTACTCCCTTGGTGAACAAAACACT
Organism: Stegostoma tigrinum; assembly: GCF_030684315.1. NCBI lineage: Eukaryota > Metazoa > Chordata > Chondrichthyes > Orectolobiformes > Stegostomatidae > Stegostoma > Stegostoma tigrinum. The sequence goes on from NC_081356.1 coordinate 91,648,223, forward strand.
CATCACTTCCTCTTTAATCCTTCTGGGAAATATTTGAACTTGAACTCTGGCTCATTGATATTCAGCTCTTTCATATCAGCCAATACAGGCCCTTGTAATTTTACAGGTCTCAGTTAAACCCCCAGACATCACCAGCCCTCCTTCTACATTGTGGTCAGAGATAATGGGAACTGCAGATGCTGGAGAATCCAAGATAACAAAGTGTGAAGCTGGGTGAACACAGCAGGCCAAGCAGAATCTCAGGAGCACAAAAGTTGCTGCTTGGCCTGCAGTGTTCATCCAGCTCCACACTTTGTTACCTCCTTCTACATTCTCTGGCCTAAAGAAATCAACTAGTGAACAACCAATTTGTAAATAATGTATAATCTATTAGAAAATATCTTAAAATAAGCAGGGTGTGGTAAAACAAAGTCAACTTTAATTTATTTTGCCTCACAAAATTACAAAAAATCAGAGAAAGCATGTCTACAGTGTAAGTAAGTAATTTCAAAGAATCATATAATTTAATGGTTCCAGGAGTGCCATTTCAGTCCATTCTGCTTGTGTGGATCTTTGCTAGCGTAACGTAAAATTCATTTCACTTCCCCGATGTTTATTCATAGTCCTGTGTGGTCCTCTGTTGAAACGTTTCTGACTTTTTCTTGAAACAGAAAAAAAGGCAATGGTTCCTACCTCTAACATTCCCTGCAGCAAGTGGTCCAATAAATTTCCACACAATGAAACTTTAGTCAAAGTTATTGTAATCCTGGAAATGAAAATTCTAGATTGTTTCCAAACCCAGTTGTAACTCTAGTCCAAATTCAAAATGTTAACTCTTATTCTCTCTAATCAGATGTTGCCAGACCTGCTGAATTTCTCTAGACCTTTCTGTTTTTGTTTTAAATTGATTACCCTCTGTTATGGGGGTACCGCAGGTAAGATTCTCCACATTGTGATGGTTCCAAATGGGATATCCCAAACTATTAAGATCTTGGGTGAGGAGAGATGAACTAGCTGTCCTTCTTTATTCACTGGAATACTCACCCACATCACCCCCCACGGCCTCATTTGGTTGCATCAGGGTTAATACAGAAGGGTGTCCTGGTCTTGTAGACATTTTTCTCCCAAATCTAATGAACTTGTGAATTAAAAGGAACCAATTTAAACCAGCTTTCTTTACTTAGCTGGAGTATACACATGTGAAGTAACCCTGATTCAGCACATAAACACAGATTATAAATAGGAGGTAAGTGCAAAATATGATAAAGATTCTTTATTTTAAAAAGTAGATATAGAGATCAATCTCCGAATTATTTGCAAAAAACAGACATTTGGATGCTGCGAAAATGGCAGGGAAAGTTATCAGTTGACAGTAATTGAGCAGTTGGTTTCATGATCCTTAGATTTGCAGATTGTTTACATTGGTCTACATCGGTAAGAACGAGCGCAGGGTCAGAGACTGTTTTGTACAGCATCAGTGCTCTGTTCGTGACAAATGACAACACCTTCCGGTCACAAACCATTTCAGTTCCCCCTCCCACTCCCTGGGTGACACGTCAATCCTGGGCCTCCTCCAATGTCACAATGATGCCACCCAGAAACTGGAGGAGCAGCACCTCATATTCCCCCTTGGGAGCCTACAGCCCAATAGCCTAAATGTGGACTTTACCAGTTTCAAAATCTCCCCACCCCTGGCCTTATCCCATGACAGATCATCCCCTTCATCCCCCTCCTTGACCTGACACAAACTTTCCATCTTCTCTCCCACCTATCCATTCCTCCCACCTCATTGACCAATCCCAAACACTCTCTACCTGCACTCACCTATCACCATCCCACCTGCCTTCCCCAGCCCCACCCCTCCTCTCTACTTATTACTGAGCTCCTGTCTCTGCCCCCCATTTCAGAAGAAGGGTCCCGACTCGAAATGTCACCCCACTCCTCTGATGCTACCTGGCCTGCTATGCTCCTCCAGTTCCACACTGTGTTGTCTCTATATTTTAGATTTTATAGTACTGATTCCTTTTGACTGTGGTTGAATTCCAGTATTCAAAGTGAAAGAGTCTTTCCGTGTTCTGTTTCCATTTTGTCTGGCTGCTAACCAGCTGACTTCTGGCTTTCAGAAAGATAAAGCATTTTTTACTACAACACAGGCGAATAGGACTAGTTCTTCAAATTTGACTGTCACAACCCACTATCTCTCAAACACAGGTTGGTACATGAGAACAGTCAGTCCCATCAGTGCGATGCAGTAGAGTTGAAAATGATTTTTTAACCCTTGGTCAAATGTGTTCTTCAAGGAGACAAATATAAAATGAGCAGGGGTGTCATCCGCATCTCATTATTCCAAGTCTCTTTTGGTCCCTCTCAGCTTGGCCCTTCTTTGACATAATTAAATGTTACAGTTTATCAGCCCCACACAGAATTTCTGCTAGCCAGCAGTTATTTTGGGATAACTTTCTTTTTGGCTAAACATTAGGCGCATTGTAATTTTTCAGGGGCGTTTTGTTACAAGACCGAGTGAATCTCAGTCTCGCAACAAATTTTACCAAAGTTACTTCATTAATGCATTCCATGACATCTCTCTCATCTGATTCTAGCCCTACTTACCATTCACAGTGTCTGGAACAACTCACAATTCATTGGATATTCTGGAATAGAGGAGGTGATGGCCTTATGGTATTGTTGCTAGACTATCAATCCACAGATCCAGATAATATTCTGAGAGTCTTGTTTTGAATTCTACTGTGGCAGATTGCAGAGTTTGACTTCAATGAAAATCTGGAACAGATTGAGTTCCTGTGTCACATCTATGTGGGAAAAATCTATAATGGTTCTGTGAGCCTGCTATCAAAAATTCATAGATTTCAAAACTTTTCCGTTATTAAAAATATTCATTAGAAGTTTTGAGGTTTTCTGAAGAAGGGTCCCAACCTGAAACATCAGCTTTCCTGCTCCTCTGATGCTACCTGGCCTGCTGTGTTCATCCAGCTCCACATTCTGTCACATCAGTTTTGGCTAGATATTTTACAGAGATGGTGATGAAAATTTGGAGTGGACTTCTCAGGATACTATTGAAGGCTTTTTGGAAAAAGATTAAGAAGGATTGAATGGATATTTGAGTGAGTCCTGAAATGGAAATTTTACTGAAAAGAAAAATAAAACGTTCTTATAAAGATATGCCCAAGTTATGAAATAAGTATATTGCATCTGTTCTTTCTAAAGGAAGAAGATGCTGCCAATGTCACTATAATAGAGGAATCTGATGGGATCAAAAGAGCTAAAGAGAATGTATTTCAAAAGTTGTCAAATTGAATTGAGGAAGGTAATATGACATGGGTAGGTTACATCTTAGCTTGTTGAGGGAAATATGAGCATGAATAATTAAGGTTCTGGCTGCAATCTTTCAGTCTTCCTTGGGAAGAGTGCCAGAGCACTGGAGTGTTTCCAACATTACATCCTTATTCAACAAATAAGAGAACAACATTAAGGCTAATCAGCCTAACACCAGTGGTGGGAAAACCTCTAGGGACAATAATGCAGGCAGAATTAGTTTTCATTTGATTCTCATGAATGTAATGTGGTGCATATGGATTCTCAGAAAAACTCAAAAAATGTCAAAACTTAGACTTATTCACCAAATTGAACCCCATGGGATCAAAGGGATAGGTACAAAATTGATTCAGAGAGAAAAGATTTCTATGATTGTACAAATGGGTAATTGAGAGGTTTTAGTTTTTGTAGGTTAGCCATTTGTTTCACAGTTTATTCGAGCCCTTACTTTTTATAATCCTGAATATTGCACCCATATCAAAATATTCGTCTCAGGGTTTCCATAGATTCATGCACTGATTGTGATTTTTGTCTCCTTGAAAGGAAGAAAGGAAAACAGTGGGATTATTAAGTGTGTGAAAACATAGATAGCATTGGATCCTGCTTTTAGCTTTTCCCATGTTGCCTGAGTTTGCTTCAATGTACGTTGATGACATTCAGATGAACCATCTTTTAATTTAGATTTAGCAGGTTGTTTTATATAGCCAGGTACTTTTACTGCTGGTAACTTTCTCCATTTATTCAGGTCAGGTACCAGCAATGATACACAGCAATCTGAACTAGTAGTTGGATTTCAAGCGTAGTTAGTATAGTCAGTTAATAAATCTATTATCTTGAGCTTTGAACCTAGGATGTTGACTTTGAAACCACAAATTTAAATACATTGTTAGTCAAGAAACTATGTGGCCTGCACAGTTGGCCTTTGCCCAATACCAACATACATTTGATTTTCAAACATAATTTATCTTTGTTTTGTATAGGTGTCAATCTGTTTGAGTAACTGGACTTCATCATTTCCAATTTATACATTGACTGAAAAAAACACTTTGACAAAAAACATCACCCAAATCAAGCTACTCTTGCCATGTATATGAATTCAATGCCAAACATAAAAGATTGAGCTTTGAATAGTGTTTTACAAGGCCAAAGAACACAGTATTCCTATCAAAGGCAAAAATTGCTGTTTAAAATGAGGTTGGAAGACTGATTGAAAAAATGAGTTTTTTCTCTTGATATGCATAATAATTAGATTTTCATGCATTATCACACATCTTTCAGAATTTCAGCAAGAAAGGGCTTAAAACAGCTTTCATTTGTTTTCCAGCTCATGCAATATATTGGAATCTCTTGAATTTAGTGATAAGCAATTGAAAAATTTCCAGCAAAAGAGATAAATCCATTGGTAAAGTATATTTGTACAATGATCTGACATTATTTTACTCATGTCTGATTTTAAAGTAAAATGAGTTGAAACAAAGCAGTCGATGGCATATGTGTCAAGGATATGATTCATAGTATTATTTTTCTTTGAAGAACATTAAGAAAATATTTTAAGTATTACCGTGTATGTAGTGCTGTTTGTCTAAACATGCAAATTGTGTTCTGGCAAAAGAATCTCGATTAAAAAAGAAATGTTGCATTAACTATATTTCTTTTCTCAAATGAATCTTCAATGAAAAGTGATACAATGAGGAAAATCATCACATTGCAGTGAGGATTTTAAAGACCAGTGGCACATCAGTGGCACAACAGTGAAGGTAAAAGAACAGATTCAGTTGCTGGTACTTAGCAGGCATAGTCTTCCTTTAACTGTATAATTGGCCTTCTCTCCATAGATAAAAGACCTTGCATTTGCTTTGAAATGTCCTGTAACTGGCAAGATGCCCAGAAAATGGTTCAAAACTAGCCCTTGAGAACTACAGCAGCATCAACAAAAAGGGCTACATTAAATCCACTTTGTCTGATCTCTTCTTAGTCCACTCAAGGACATGCTCATTGAAATAGCTGCAAAGGTTTGTATGGTTAGCGCAAGCTGTGGCTTGCTCATCAAGATAATGACAGATTACTTTTAAACTTTCAGAGAACTGGATCGAGATGAATGGCTTGTTTGGCTTCTTACTCAGCAGTCTTGTATTTTCTTCTTAGTTTATCACCACATACTTTTTGCGTCCATAGGGAGATTAGAGTTCTTTGGGAAATGGAAATTGTTAATACACATCCATCAACAGACACGAATGAACAAAGATAAACAATATGGATGGCACATTTCGTTTTTCATCAAAATTCAGTAGAAGATGACACATTTTTCAAATAGTAAGAGATTGAAAAAAAGAGGAAAATCTTCACAATTTATTGATATGCATGAAGCCCATTTGGGCACTCTTGTTCATTAGGCTAATGTGTACATAAGGCAGTTGAAATGCCAAAGCATTGCAGAATTTAGTATCAACTTAAATTCCATTACCTGGCAGGCATTAATTGCTTACTGAGCGTGGGGATTCTTCCCAAGGGTGTTATATGTTTCCTCTGTCATTTCACTAACTATTCTGTCTAGACGAACCTAAAGCCCTTAATCCACCATAGGGATCAATAAACTGCACAATAATTCAGTCCTAATAATTAGCTTTCACTTAAACACAATTGGTCATTTCACTGTGAACTGCAGTACAAAATGATAATGAAATAATTAAAAAGACAGATGAAGGGAAGGCTTAGCAGGAAAGAAGTTGTAATGTCCAATTAGCAGCACTTCCATTCAACCTTTATTCTCGCCTCCTCCTTGCAAATTTTTTAACTAATACAGAAACTGTTCTCATTCTAAATGCAACATTAATTGTATTGCCCATTCTTCTTAACAGTGACAGGCTGCGAATGCTGTTGTGCTAGATGCAATAGAAACGTGTAAGCTATGAAAGGCTGGATTCTCCATGTTTAATATATGCCCTTTTAGATATTTTTAATTGTATTAGATATCTCTAGTTAGAAAATGATGTTTCTTTTGCTTATCACCAGTCTTTTTTCTCCCCCCCCCAAATATTGTGGAATCTGGAGATCATAATCAGGTGCCTTTTCTTCATTCCTCCAAAGCTTCTTCAAATCCGTTTTGGATACTGTTGGGGGGGATGACTTTCCAGGGGAAAGCAGTGGGGCACAGGTCTGTCCCTGCTGCTCAGAACGGAAGGTGGAAGAGGGGCAGAGCATCAGTCATTGGGGACTCGATAGTTAGGGGAACAGATAGGAGGTTCTATGGGGACGAGAGAGACTCACGGTTGGTGTGTTGCCTCCCAGGTGTCAGGGTGCGTGATGTCTCTGATCGTGTTTTTGGGATCCTTAAGGGGGAGGGGGAGCAGCCCCAAGTCGTGGTCCACATTGGCACCAACGACATAGGTAGGAAGAGAGATGGGGATTTAAGGCAGAAATTCAGGGAGCTAGGATGGAAGCTGAGAGCTAGGACAAACAGAGTTGTTGTAACTGGTTTGTTGCCCGTGCCACGTGCTAGTGAGGCTAGGAATAGGGAGAGAGAGGAGTTGAACACGTGGCTACAGGGATGGTGCAGGAGGGAGGGTTTTGGATTCTTGGATAATTGGGGCTCTTTCTGGGGTAGTTGGGACCTCTACAAGCAGGATGGTCTTCACCTGAACCAGAGGGGTACCGATATCCTGGGGGGGGAAATTTGCTAAGGCTATTCGGGTGGGTTTAAACAAATTCACCAGGGGGATAGGCGCCAAAATTGTAGTTCGACTATAGAAAACGTTGAGAGTAGGGTGGTCTGAAATAAAGTTTCAGGGAAGCAAGGTGGCACCGGCAAGCAAGAAGTTGGTTTGAAGTGTGTCCACTTCAATGCCAGGAGCGTCCGGAATAAGGTGGGTGAACTTGCAGCATGGGTTAGTACCTGGGACTTCGATGTTGTGGCCATTTCGGAGACACGGATAGAGCAGTGACAGGAATGGTTGTTGCAGGTTCCGGGATTTAGATGTTTCAGTGAGAACTGAGAAGATGGTAAAAGGGGCAGAGGTGTGGCATTGTTGGTCAAGGACAGTATTACAGTTGCAGAAAGGATGTTTGGGGACTCGTCAACTGAGGTAGTATGGGCTGAGGTTAGAAACAGGAAAGGAGAGGTCACCCTGTTGGGAGTTTTCTATAGGCCTTCGAATAGTTCCAGAGGTGTAGAGGAAAGGATAGCAAAGATGATTCTCGATAGGAGTGAGAGAGACAGGGTAGTTGTCATGGACGACTTCAACTTTCCAAATATTGACTGGGAACACCATAGTTTGAGTACTATAGATGGGTCAGTTTTTGTCCAGTGTGTGCAGGAGGGCTTCCTGACACAGTATGTAGATAGGCCAACAAGGGGCAAAGCCACATTAGATTTGGTACTGGGTAATGAGCCTGGCCAGGTGTTAGATTTGGAAGTAGGTGAGCACTTTGGTGATAGTGATCACAATTCTGTTATGTTTACTTTAATGATGGAAAGGGATAATAGGTGTATACCACTGGGCAAGAGTTATAGCTGGGGGAAAGGCAATTACAATGAGGTTAGGCAAGATTTAGGGAGCGTAGGATGGGGAAGGAAACTGCAGGGGATGGGCACATTAGAAATGTGGAGCTTATTCAAGGAAAAGCTCCTGTGTGTCCTAGATAAGTATGTACCTGTCAGGCAGGGAGGAAGCTGTAGAGTGTGGGAGCCATGGTTTACGAAGGAGGTGGAATCTCTGGTCAAGAGGAAGAAGAAGACTTATGTTAGGATGAGATGTGAAGGCTCAGTTAGGGCACTTGAGGGCTACGAGGTAGCCAGGAAAGACCTAAAGAGAGAGCTCAGAAGACCCAGGAGGAGACATGAGAAGTTGTTGGTGGATAGGAGCAGGGTAAACCCTAAGGCTTTCTATAGGTATTTAAGGAATAAAAGAATGACGAAAGTAAGATTAGGCCCAATCAAGGATAATAGTGGGAAGTTGTGTGTGGAGTCAGATGAGATAGGGGAAGTGCTAAATGAATATTTTTAAACAGTATTCACTCTAGAAAATGACAATGTTGTCGAGGAGAATACTGAGATACAGGCTACTAGACTAGGTGGGATTGAGGTTCACAAGGAAGAGGTATTAGAAATCCTACAGAGGGTGAAGATAGCTAAGTCCCCTGGGCCGGATGAGATTTATCCTCGGATCCTCTGGGACGCCAGGGAGGAGATTGCTGAGCCTTTGGCATTGATCTTTAACTCGTCATTGTCTACAGGAATAGTGCCAGATGACTGGAGGATAGCAAATGTGGTTCCCCTGTTCAAGAAGGGGAGTAGAGACAACCCTGGTAATTATAGACCGGTGAGCCTTACCTCCGTTGTTGGTAAAGTGTTGGAAAAGGTTATAAGAGTTAGGATTTATAATCATCTAGAAAAGAATAAATTGATTCGGGATAGTCAGCATGGTTTTGTGAAGGGAAGGTCATGCCTCACAAACCTTATTGAGTTCTTTGAGAAGGTGACCAAACAGGTAGATGAGAGTAAACTGGTTGATGTGGTGTATATGGATTTCAGCAAGGCGTTCGATAAGGTTCCCCACAGTAGGCTATTGTACAAAATGTGGAGGAATGGAATTGTGGGAGATATAGCAGTTTGGATCAGAAATTGGCTTGCTGAAAGAAGACAGAGGGTGGTAGTTGATAGGAAATGTTCGTCCTGGAGACCAGTTACTAGTGGTGTACCGCAAGGGTCGGTGTTGGGTCCACTGCTGTTTGTCATTTTTATCAATGACCTGGATGAGGGCGTAGAAGGATGGTTTAGTAAATTTGCAGACGACACTAAGGTCGGTGGAGTTGTGGATAGTGACGAAGGATGCTGTAGGTTGCAGAGAGACATAGATAAGCTGCAGAGCTGGGCTGAGAGGTGGCAAATGGAGTTTAATGCAGACAGCTGTGAGGTGATGCACTTTGGTAGGAGTAACCAGAAGGCAAGGTACAGGGCTAATGGTAAGATTCTTAGCAGTGTAGATGAGCAGGGAGATCTCGGTGTCCATGTACACAAATCCTTGAAAGTTGCCACCCAGGTTGACAGGGCTGTTAAGAAGGCATACAGTGTTTTAGCTTTGAATAATAGAGGGATCGAGTTCCGGAAGCAAGAGGTTATGGTGAAACTGTACAAAACTCTGGTGCGGCCGCACTTGGAGTATTGTGTACAGTTCTGGTCACTGCATTATAAGAAGGATGTGGAAGATTTGGAAAGGGTGCAGAGGAGATTTACTAGGATGTTGCCTGGTATGGAGGGAAGGTCTTACGAGGAAAGGCTGAGGGACTTGAGGCTGTTTTCATTAGAGAGAAGAAGGTTGAGAGGTGGCTTAATTGAAACATATAAAATAATCAGAGGGTTAGATAGGGTGGATAGGGAGAGCCTTTTTCCTAGGATGGTGACGGCGAGCATGAGGGTCAAAGCTTTAAATTGAGGGTTGAAAGATATAGGACAGATGTCAGAGGTAGTTTCTTTACTCAGAGAGTAGTGAGGGAATGGAATGCTTTGCCTGCAACGGTAGTAGATTCGCCAACTTTAGGTACATTTAAGTCGTCATTGGACAAGCATATGGACGTACATGGAATAGTGTTGGTTAGATGGGCTTGAGATCAGTATGACAGGTCGGCACAACATCGAGGGCCGAAGGGCCTGTACTGTGCTGTAATGTTCTATGTTCTAAAATGTTCTATAAGTAATCAGCGGTGACATCTGGTGTAATGGCAGAATCCTGTGGAAATTGACCGGCAATTTTTTTTCTTCATTCATTCATATGATGTGAATATCGCTGGCTAAGGTAGCATTTATTACCCATCCTTAATTGCTCTCGAAGAGGTAGCATTGAGGAAACATCTTAAACTGCTGTAGATAGCCCCACAATGTGTGGATTGGTTAGTGTAATTGACTAGATGGCTGGTATAAGTTGCAGAGTGATGCTGAAAGAGTGGGTTTAATTCCCACTCCAGCTGAAACTACCATGAAGGACTCTACTTCTCAAACTGCTTCCCAAGCTGAAGCACTGTGACCCTCAGGTTAAATTACCACTTGTTCTCTCTCTGCAATGAGAAAGCAACTCTGCGATCTGGTACCACGTTGGTAATTTTACCATTTATACTCACATGCTGCTATCGAGAGAGTTCCTGGGTCTTGATCCAATTAAAGTAAAGGAACTGTCATTCCAATTGAGGAAGGTGTGTGGGCTTGGTGCAGAATTTGCAACTTCTGATGTTCCCATGTATCTGCTGCCCCTGTTGGTAGATGTTGCATGTTTGAGAGGTGTTTTTGGAGGACTCTTGGTGAGGTAATAAACAAAAGAACATTGACTTTGAGGGTAAACTTGCAAAAAATATCAAGATGGGCAGCAAGAGTTTATTTCCCTGTACAAAAAAAGACAGAAGCCAAAGTGAGCATAGCCCCTAAGACAATAAGGCTGGGAAATAATAATTGGGAACTAAGAAATGTCAGAGGAGTGGAACAAATACTTTGCGTCATCTTCACGGGGGAAGACACTAATAAATTCAAAATATCAAAATGATTAAATCGTCAAAATACAAAAAGGGGAGAAGAAATAAATACAATAGCTGCCACAAGAGAAAAAGTGCTCAAGAAACCAATGGGGCTGAAGATCAAAAAGCCCTTTGGACCAGTGGAATGCACACTAGGATGTTAAAGGAAATAGCTACATAGAATGTAGTTGCACTGGTCATAATCATCCACAAATTATTAAATTCTGGAAAAACCCCAGAGGTTGGAAAACTGCCAACAGAACACCTTTATGCGAACAAAAAAGGAGACAAAAAATGGTAACTATAGACTAATTAGCTTAATGTCTGTAATTGGGAAAACGTTAAAGTCTAATATGATGGATGTAATAGCGGAGCATTTAAAAATACATAATACGATCAAGCAAAGTCAACATGGCTTAATGAAGGGGAAATCATGTATGACAGATTTATTAGAATTCTTTGAGCAAGTAACAACTAAGACAGATAAAGGCAGATACATATTTCAAGATACTAAAATGTGAGGCTGGATGAACACAGCAGGCCCAGCAGCATCTCAGGAGCACAAAAGCTGACGTTTCGGGCCTAGACCCTTCATCATATTTCATGTAATCTATGTGGTTTTTCAGAAGGCATTTGATTTGGTACCTAACATTTAGCTACTTAATTCCAACCCATGTCATTTTAGTTAATAAATTCGCAAGGAGAGAGGATTGGCTAACTAATAGAAGACAGGAAGGAAGACATTTTCAGAATGACACCCTATCTCTAGTGGTGTGCTACAGGGATCAGTGCTCAGGCCACAAATATATACTATATGTATTAATGATTTGGACAAGTAAAGTGAATGTACTATGGCCAAGTTTGCAGAAAACAATAAAAAGGTGGGAAGACAAATGATGAGGAAGGCACAAAGGATTATAGACAAGTTAAGTGAATGGGAAAAATGTGGCAGGTTGAGTATACTGTGGGGAAATATGAAGCTATGCACTTTGGCAGAAAGAATAGAGGAGCTGAATATTATTTAAATGCAGGAAAAAAAACTGCAGAATTCTATGGAACAGAGGAATTTGGCTGCCCCAATCCATGGATCTCAAAAGAAAACTTGCATCGAAATTCAGCAAGTAATAGGGGATATAAAATGGAATGTTGATTTTTATTTTAAAGGGAATGAAGTATAAGAGCAGGGAGGTTTTGCTAAAACTGTATAAAGCACTAGTTAGACCACAGTGGAATTATGTGAACAGTTTTGGGCCTCCTATCTAAGGAAAAATGCACTGGTCTTGAAAGGCAGTCCACATTTACTAGTCTAATCACAAGTAAAGGGTAGCTTTCTTATGAGGAGAGTTTGAGAATGTTGAGTCTTCACTCAACAGAGTTTCAAAGATTCCAGAAGAAATCAAAATTGAGTCTCAATGTTATTCTTGATCAAGTGCCATATGACAACACTGTTGACAACCTCTTTCACAGATTTGCTGATGGTTGAGAGTAGACAGATAGGTTGTAATTTACCCAGGTGGATTTGGCCCGAAATTAGAGGACAGGACATACTGGTGCATTTTTCCACATTTCCAGTCCATTCCAGGGTTGCAGCTGTTTTGGAATAGTTTGGTTTGTTGTGGCAAGTTCTGGAGCACAAGTCTTCAGTACCATTGGCAGGATATTTTCAGGCCCATGACTTGTGCAATATCCAGTGCCTCCAAACACATTGTTAGGTATTATATGGAGTAAGTTGAATTGGTTGAAGGTTGGCATCTGTGATGCAGGGTCCTCAGGAGGAGTCCAAGATTGACCATTCAGGCAGCACTCCTGACCAAAGATGGATACAAATAGAGCAGCCTTAACTTTTCCATTGTGTGTTCAGCTCACCCATTATTTTGGATGGGGATATCTGTAGACCATCCTCCTCTGTTGATTGTTTAATTGTTTACCAATAATAACTGGATATCAGGATTACAAAACCTAGATCTGTTCCATGGGCTGTGAGAGCACTTACTCTTGTTTGTTTTGACGTGCTGTTAGCATGCAAGCCATTCTGTGCTGTGTCCTCACCAGTTCACACCAAGTTTTTAGCTTTTTAGCTTTGCCTAATGCTGCTCCTCATTGGACTAATGTTGATTCCCCCCATTGATTGCAATGGTACATGTCTATGACCAAGGTGTTCAGTACAGCTACAACGCTGACATCTGCTCAGCAATGTAGAAAACTGTCCAGGTACGTCCTGTCCACAAAAAGCAGGATGAATTCAAGCTGACCAGTTACTGCCCCATTAGTCTTCTCTCAGACATCAGCAAGTGATTGATTATACGATTAACAATGCTGTTAAGTGGCACTCACTCATAAAATCATTGAATCATACTGTACAGAAGAGGTTTGGCCAATTGGCTCTACACCAACAAAAAACTACTCTAAATCTACATTTGTCCCACTTTCTAGCCCTTGGCCTATAGCATTTGGCTCAATGATATGCCCCTTGATGTTCAGTTGGGGTTCTGCCAGGCTTACTTAACTCATGACCTTAACACATCCTTGGTCCAATCCTTGATAAAGAAGCTGAATTCAAGAGTGGAATTAAGGATAACTGCCTTGACATTAATGTGATATCAAAGAGTCAGAGCAAAGCAATTTCAATGGGAATAGGATGAAAACTCTCTGCTGGTTGGAGTCATACCTGGCAAGTTGGAAGATGTCACAGCTCTAAAACCTCAGCAGTTCCTTGGGCAGTGTCCCAGGCCCAAATGCCTTTAGCTGCTCCCTCAATGACCTTCCCTCCAGCAAGAGATCAGAAGAGGGGATGTTTGCCAATGTTTCTCCAGTCCTCAAATACTAGAAGTATTCTATGTTCAAATGCAGTAAGACCTGACAACAACCACGATCATGCTTGTCAGTGGCAAGTTACATTCACTTCACTCAAATGCCAAACATTGACCATCTCCAGTAAGAGACAATCTAGCTACTATTCCTTTACATTCAATGGCATTGCCAACAGTGAATCCCCTATTTCAACATCCCAGTAGTTACCATTAACCAGAAACTGAACTGGATTGAGCATATATGGTTATAAGAGCAAGTCAGATGCCAGTAATACTGTAGACAGCAATTCACCTCCTGATGCTCCAATGTCTCAGCACTATCTATGAGGCACAAGTCAGGAGTGTGATGCGGGCACATTTAGCATTAATGAAGATAGTTGAGGTTGTTGGAGCTCAATCATCTCAGCCCATCTCACTGAGGCAATTCCTCAGTGTAGTTTCCTAGGCCCAATCATCTTTAGCTACTTTATCAATGACCCATCCATCATAAAGTCAGAGGTGGAGTTGTTGGCTGATGACTGTACAATGTTCAGTGCCATTCATAATTCCTCAGGCATTGTTCAGACATAATAAAGCCTGAACACATGTAGACTTGAGCTCTAAACAGCAAGCAACATTCCTGCCATATAGTTTCTAGGCCAGTATCCAGCCATTGTACTTTCTCATTCAATTATATCATCATTATGAATTCCCCACTTTCAACATCCTGAGGGCTTACCATTTACCAGAAAATGTACTGAGCCAGCTACACAAAGACTGTGGCTACTGGAGAAGATCAAAGTCTGAGGATTGAATCTTGCATGCTTTTGGCTGACAGCATGATTTTTGGAAGGTTCTTAACTGCAAAGTCAAATGAGTTTTCTTGATGCGTCTTGGAGCCATACAGCCATAAGCACAGAACAGGCCCTTCGGCTTTACCAAATGACGTCACTATCTACCTACCCTACGACGTCACTCAAGTCAATTCCTGCCTCAAATTGCCACTCATCAGTCCTGAAATAGCTTTTCACTGATGGGATATCCTGGAAATAACCAGCATTGTTTGCACGTCTGGGCAGGCAGTGCATTCCTGACATTTACCTTGGTCACGGTAACAGAAATAATCTTACTGTGGAGGATGGGATGGTGTAGAGACAGGACCTCCTTTTTCACAAATGTTCAGCAGGTACAGCTTTACCACTGCATGGACTAATTACAATATCCATCATATATATTACACAAGTGCCAGTAAGAGTAATTTGTTAATCAGAGAGCATTTTTAACATATAAGGGAGGTGATGGCCTAGTGGTATTATCGCTGGACTGTTAATCCAGAGACCCAGATAATGTTTGGGGACCTGGGTTCAAATCTCACCACGGCAGAATACGGAATTTGAATTAAATAAATATCTGGAACAAAGAGTCTAATGATGACCATGAATCCATTGTTGCTTGTTGGGAATACACCCAGCTGGTTCACTAATGTCCTTTAGGGAAGGAAACTGCCATCCTAACCTGGTCTGGTCTGCATGTGACTCCTGAAACACAGCAATGTGATTGACTTGAGATCAGAGATAATGGGAACTGCAGATGCTGGAGATTCCAAGATAACAAAGTGTGAAGCTGGATGAACACAGCAGGCCAAGCAGCATCTCAGGAGCACAAAAGCTGACGTTTTGGGCCTAGACCCTTCATTAGAGAGGGGGATGGGGAGAGGATTCTGAAATAAATAGGGAGAGAGGGGGAGGCGGACCGAAGATGGATAGAGGAGAAGATAGGTGGAGAGGAGAGGATGGGTAGGGAAGTGGGGAGGGGATAGGTCAGTCCGGGAAGGATGGGCAGGTCAAGGAGGTGGGATGAGGTTGGTAGGTGGGAAATGAGGTGCGGCTTGAGGTGGGAGGAGGGGATAGGTGAGACGAAGAACAGGTTAGGGAGGCGGGGACGAACTGGGCTGGTTTTGTGATGCAGTGGGGGGAGGGGACGAGCTGGGCTGGTGATTGACTTGTAACTGCCCCCTGGGCAATAAATGCTGCCCAGCCAGCAAGGCCCTCATCCCATAAATAAATTTTAAAAAATATGCTAACCTTCATAAACAGAAACACTATGGTTGCCTGGATTGGTAAAATTTTCTTAGCTTTAATATTATTATTTGCTTCAACAAGTTTTTAAAAATGTTTCATGCTCATTACACTTCAAAGGGTTTTTTTGACATTTTCGATGTGACATGGGATCATTCTTGATTACCTTAATAAAACCTTTTTTTCAGAATCTTTCTAGACAGCAATGTGTGGCCAGACAATTAAGTAATAATTCACATACAATTATAATTATTTTTATTTCACTTCTGTGAACTATCACTTTGGGACAGTAGAAATGTCACAGCCAACTGTAAACTAAAGTAAAGGTGTTCTGCCAAAATCAGAAATAATGTCTCTAACTTTGGCATTGAACTACCCGAATGGTTGTTCATTTTTAAAGGCGAATTGTCTCTGCAAGCAATACATTCAGTAAATCTTCTGGGCAGCTTTTAATAGATACAATACAAATATATACATCACATTGAAACTTGATAAGAAACAAATGGATACATCACTTTATCAAACACATTGACAGGATGGCACAGTGCTTTGAATATGGGGCTGTAATATATCAGTTTGGATCTGTCACTTTCCAATCTAAATTATGCCGTAAAGGCAGATGAGATGCTTCCCTGCACCTAACATGTTCAAGGCAAAGGCCAAGAGAAGCAGTCTGAGCCAGCCAGTTGGAGAGTAATGTGTGATAGGATGTATGAGTCTATAATCTTTAGGGTTGGGAAATAAATTAAAAGTGGAGGAAAGATCTTTTAAAAATATTACCAGGTCATATCAAAGTAATAATGGTCCAGATTTTGCCAGAAATTTAATGGCATGTGCAACGCGTAAGCCATTGATGACAAACCGACTGTGAGGAAGGGAAACATTCCATCCTTCCTGAACAACCTTCAGCTTTTGATATGGTGAACCACATCATTCTTCTCCAATGCTGCTCCACTGTCATCCAGGTGGGTGTGATGGCTCTAACTCAGTTCCAATCTTATCTATCTAGTTGTAGCCAGAGAGCCACGTGCAAAGGTTTCATTTTTCTGTACCCTCTGCCATTACCTCTTACGTCTCCAAGGATTTTCCTTGGCTTCCTTTTATTTTTCATCCACATTCTAGTCTCGTCAACATCATCCAATAGAAAAGCATTAGCTTTCAGCATGTATATTGATGACACGGAGCTGTATATCATATCACTTCCCTGGAAACTCCTGCACTGTTACCTGCACTAATAAACTGGCAGAGCTGAAATTTCCTTCAATTAATGATCGTTGAAGATTTGAATGCATAATATTTGATCCTTGCTTGAATTCTGTTCATAGTTACTTGCTCTACCCCTCTCTCGAGTAACAATATAAGATTTGGCCATTCTGTTTACAAGAAAAGAAATCTTGTTGTTACATTTGACCCTGAGATATCATATTCATGCCATCATGAAGGCTGCCTGTTTCCTACTCAGTAGCATAATTGACTTTGCCCTTGCCACAGCTCATCTGCTGCTGAAATCTTCATTCATGTCTTTATTAATTTGGACTTGCCTACTCTAATGCATCCCAGCTTATATATTCTGCATATTTTACTCTGCTATCTTGAGGTCATCGAAAACTTTGCTGCTCATGTGTTAGCTTACATCAAATCCTGTAATCCTACCTTCCCTATATTACTACAACTAATATGAAACTTTTCACTCTTGTTTCCAACTTCCTTCATGGCCTTGCCCCTATCTAACATCATAATCTTTTCATGTTCCATAACTTGTCAGATATCAGTGCTTCTTGAATTCTGGTCTCTTAAGCCTCCTCATTTACAACGGCTCCCTCATTGGGAACATGTCTTGGCCTGCCAAGGTTCCTTTGTTCTGGAATACCTTCCCTAGATCTTCATTTAAGAGACTCCTTTAAAATCTGCATCTATGATCAAACTTTCGGTCACGTATTACTAGATTTAGTGCCATACTTATAATATTCTGTGAAGTTTCTTGGGGGTGTTAATAATACTATTTTAAATACACATACAAACACAAATTGTTGGTGTCAACAAATTACAGCAGAAAGTTGTTGCATGACCAATCTGTACCATCATTTACCATGTTGTATGTGCAGTCTATACAATTGCTTGCAAGTTAGTGAGCTGCCACCTCCCTGTTTCAGGGTAGATATCTAAAGTACTTGTTGATCTCGGATCTCCCACTAACCCCAAATGGTGTGATCACAGTTAGTGCTACTTATGACACTCCTCAGACCATAAGACCATAAGACCATAAGACATAGGAGTGGAAGTAAGGCCATTCGGCCCATCAAGTCCACTCCGCCATTTAAATCATGGCTGATGGACATTTCAACACCACTTCCCTGCACTCTCCCCGTAGCCCTTGATTCCTTCTGAGATCAAGAATTTGTCGATCTCTGCCTTGAAGGCATCCAATGTCCTAGCCTCCACTGCACTCTGCGTCAATGAATTCCACAAGCCCACCACTCTCTGGCTGTAGAAATGTCATCTCATTTCAGTTTTAAATTTACCCCCTCTAATTTTAAGGCTATGCCCATGGGTCCTAGTCTCCCCACCTAACGGAAACAACTTCCTAGCGTCCACCCTTTCCAAACCATACATTATCTTGTAAGTTTCTATTAGATCTCCCCTCAACCTTCTAAACTCTAATGAGTACAATCCCAGGATCCTTAGCCGTTCATCATATGTTAAACCTACCATTCCAGGGATCATCCGTGTGAATCTCCACTGGACATGCTTCTGGGCTAGTATGTCCTTCCTGAGGTGTGGGGCCCAAAATTGGACACAGTATTCTAAATGGGGCCTAACTAGAGCCTTATAAAGCCTCAGAAGCACATCGCTGCTTTTATATTCCAACCCTCTTGAGATAAACGACAGCATTAACCCTTTCAGATCATTACATTCTAATAAAACACAGTTCCCAAATCTGTATGTATATTTATATATTTGTGAAAAAAATATATATAAACTATATAAACTTCACCATTTCGTCATCTCCCCTAAATCTCTGTCTTCATAAGTACAGCTGTTCTGAAACTTCTCACAGAATGTGTTCTCTTCGCACTTGGAAGATTGATAGATTTAGAAGTGGAAGGTTGCTGTCTTTGATTTTGTTCCAGGCAGTATGAGGTCTAAAAGTCTCTTTAAATTGGAGAACACTTCTCTTTCCTGCTGAAAGTGACAATTGCTCCACTGCAATATCGGGATGACCTTTCATCTCATGAACGTCCTTCATGAAGAACATCAACCCTGTTGAAACTGGTACTTTCTTTTTGAAGTATCCTTGATCGCTGAGCCAAGCAATTTCTTCTTGACAATGTCCTAAATATTTGAACACAAGTTATCCCTTCTCAGTGGTGATTTCCATGGAATTGTATGCAGCACATCTTCAATAAACGTCGCTAGATTTTATTTTCAATATGCTGGTAAATTTGTGTTGAACTGCGTTGACTATTTACTTTAACTTGTTACTTGGAGTGGATACTTTTGTTCCTCAGTGAATGGAGTATTAGTGAACCCAGTATGCTTTCTTCATCTGTGGTGCTATTTGTGTTTTGCTTTGCATTGACATGATTTTTTTCTCATTTATTTCTATAATTTGTGATGTTGGACTTCTTTTTCTTTATTCATCTAATTTTTATTTTCCCTAAGACTTTTTACCTAGGTACCTTTGTACCTAAGAAGGCACCATAAGTGGAGATTTGAAAAATTTTCACTGTCCTCTTTTCATGACAATAAAGCGAATACTAACTTCAATTCTAATCCCTGTTACTGCTAACAATGATTCTTTCTGGAAAGTTATGGAAACAAAATTCTCTATTTGGTCTTGTGTCTTGCAAACCATGTCAGCATCTGATATCAGACTTAAATCTGTCGTAACTATTTGATTACCAAGTTGTGTTGCACCTTGACTAATCTGAGTTGGGGATTCATCAGTGAGCTCAAATGGGGAATGCTATGTACTGACGATGTGATTGCTTGTGTTTTTTCCCAAATCTTGCTGAGTCTTTTGATCTGAACTCATTCCAGTGTCAATAACAGTGAAAATAAACCCCTGTCAATCCACTGTAATTGCAGGTTTCCACCTTCCTGATATTACGAAACAAATTTCTTTTGCTAGTCCAAGAGAATAAAACCATAAGGTTTAGGAGCAGAAGTAGGCCATGCAGCACATAAGTCTGCTCTGCCATTCAATGAGATATGACATAGATAATATCAATAAATTCTTTCTTCTCTTTGGGTTCCACATGAGTCTAGAAAGCCTAATGAAACGTGTATGAGTTGCCCTTTAACAAGTTGTTTCTCCTTTTGAGGTTTATATAAATCTGTGCTATACTTGTTTTATTTTTTATCATTCCTTTGCCAATTTTTGCTGCCACCTCAGCATGTCCATTTGACTGGAGATCGTATGCAGATCATGTATGGTGTTGAATTTACCAACCTTTTATGCGGTGGTTGAATTCTTTACTCATGAACAGAGAGTCATTTATCACAATGTCTGGGAGGTTGCAATGTCCGAAGTGTGTTCTCAGGCACTCTGCAATCACACCAGCACTCATCAAAGCCGGTCATCAAAATAGCAGTCAACTATGACAAGATGCCCCCTTTTCCTCCCAGCTTGTTTAGCTTGGTACTCATCGCTAGGAATGCACTGGGTGATGTAGTTCCCAATAACGATGCTCATGTTTGGCCAGCAGAGTAATTCTCATGCTTTTCTTAGCCTAGACTCAGTTCCTCAGTGGCTTTAACAACTTTCCTCTCAAATTCTTAGGGATAATAACTTGATTTCCTTTGTATACTATGTAGTCTTGTGCTATCAATTTATTTTTGTATCTTGAACACATTCTTGTGACCAAAGGAGTATCCTTGATGGTTGCAGGCCATCTATCATCACCACTCTTCGTAGCACTAGGAGAGCAGGTACTTGTTCAGTGGATTCACTGCCTCTGCTTGGTTGATAACTTCAAGAGCACGTCCAGATGCTGCTTCATATTTGACCTAGATTATTTCACATTCTGTTACATCATTTCCTATTTTCTTCAAAAGAAGTACTGCTTTCAACAGCAATTTAGCAATGCTCATTTCCTTCCTTTGCTTGTATGTCATCTCCAGATGGACTGTAGGCGAAACAACAGTCATTGCAGATGCTTTGGAGCAGATAGTAGTGGTTTGAGGAAAACGCTTTGAAGTGGGTTGAAGTCTTCCGTCACTTTGTCTTTTCCAAGTGGGTATTGATGAAAATGTGCACAAGCAAATTGTTGGCCAAGCATTCCTCTTTGATCTGAGCACAGCACTATTCCATTTATGTTAATGCCCTGAATGCAACTTGTCCTCGCTGTATTGGGATTGGTCCACACAGTGACATTGCACTGCAGGGTGATTTCATCGTTTACAAAAGTGTATTTTAGAACTGACATTGTCATCAGTGGATGTTTGATTCTAGAGGATGTTGCTTCCTGCTCCATTACCAGAACCACTGCATATCATTAGCAGTAAGATGATTTTAATGGTCCACACCCCCACAACAAATTGGGCAGGCACTTTGGTAAATAATTGTCAAACTCAATAAATGTGCTCCTGAGATGCTGCTTGGCCTGCTGTGTTCATCCAGCCTCACATTTTATTATCTTGGAATCTCCAGCATCTGCAGTTCCCATTATCTCTCAATAAATTGTTAAACTGCTTTTGCATCTGTTAATCACCAAACCTCTGCTACACTTTTCACCATTTATAGCTCTGGGCAAAAAACTTTTGCAATCTGTACATGACCTATGTATTTGACTTCGGGCATCTTTAATTGCAACTTTCTTTTCCTGTTCAGCAATGCACTTGTTTGCTGGAATCACCATCACTGCTTGGTTGATAACTTCAAGAGCATGTCTAGATGCTTCATGTTCATCTGGCAAACTCTGTCTATTGCTCTATGTTTGGATTATGGGCAGCAATGTTTTTTTTCCATTGGGTCTCCGTTATTCATAAACTAGCAGATCATGCAACATGGCTTCCACACGAAGAAGATCACCAACAATCTCATGCTCTCTGTGCTGGCAAGCTGTTGGAGCTGTGAAAATACCAGTTGGCCTGACTTGTTCTGAAAATGCTCCAGATGCTGATTTACAACCCACACATTTCTGCAATGTCAATTGCTTTCCTGAAATTATCTCTCTCTTCTCTGAGTAATGTGATCTCCAAGCAAAATCCCTGATGTCTAATACAATTTACCTTTAATTAGATAATCTTTTAGTTATATAAATTCACAGTATTCTGCAAGATGTGTTAATACAGTCATATACTGATTAATTGGCTCTTTTTTCACCTTGACTCCAAATATAGAACAGATAACATCCAAAAGTTACACTCATGTTGCATTTAAAGTGTGCTTTCAAGGCTCTCAAAATTTTTGTTTGTTTCAGTTCCTCAAAGAGATTTAGGTTGACAAATATTTTGAAATAATCACTGCCCCAAAATGATAACACTTTGGCTATTAGCTGTTGTGCATTTTTATTTAAATCTGTTACAACTTCATAGTTCTACCGTTGCAAGTGGAAAATTTGCCAGTGATATGTTTGATATCACCTTTCATTTTGATTTGAATCAGGATGGGAAATTTTGTATCCGATGTGTCTTAACCAGTGTTTCAGTAGTACTGTGCTTCTTCTTTACTCTTTTACATGGCTCTCATTGACTTTTCGTAGCATTCACCACTTTGAACATTCCTGTGCCTTTCTTTAGTAACTGTGTTCTTACTTGACAGCTGTGTTTCTTTACTGCTCTTCAATACTCACTCTCAGCCCCACTCTGACACCATTCTACAGGCTTGCAATGGAAGCATTTCTGTCTATTACTGAACTAGCTACAAAATGCATGTTTCCAATCATTGTCTTATGATAGACTTCAAATGACTGCAGCAAGCCTGGAGGTGCTTTGATACTGTATCACATTTACATGCCACACTCTTCAGACAGTGTCATTAGCAAATTGGCAGTAAAATCCCCAGAAGCTGGTACTCCCCCTTCCTTTCTCCCTGTATGAAAGACACTCCAACCCCTCTTCACCTTCGTCTCCAAAATGGCCAAATCATCTCCACACAATGCCCCTGACTTGCCTGGATGTGGGCTTCCACTGAACCTACTTCTTGGGACTGATTGCAATTCCAACAGATTCATACTGTTCTTTGATGCTGCTGGACTACTCCAGATATTGGCAAATCAGGTTGACCTGCAGCTCTAGAGGGTGGTACTTCCTCCAACTGAAGGCAGCAATTCCCACTCTCCATTAATTTAGCTTGCCTATAACACACCAAGGCTTGGGTCTGCCAGCTGATTGCCAACTTTTCTGGGGGTGAGGTGGACGAATTGAGCCATCCACACCATCGACCCTTAAATTTCAACCTGGAATCTCTGTAATAATTATCATAAGTGACTTATTTGTTTTGAGTTGCATCCACAATTCATCAATGATGTTATGAATTTTTGTGTGCATTTGGATAAAGAAACTTTAGTTCCTTCTTTGAGCCATTTTTTTCTGACTCTGCTCTACCCTGGCACTTTCTCATCTTTATACACTCTGTCCCACCCTGCCACATTTAGATTACCACTATCCCAATCATTGCCCTGTGCAATTGCCTTGCATTTATTTCTCTTTAAAATTTCAAATCTTCCATCACATGAATCCTCTCACACACTATTTGCTTCAAAGCCCTCTCTACAGGCCTAGTTATATGACTTACCATTTGGTGAGTTAATGTTCAGGTACATTGGTGCAGTGTATTAACATCCCGTCCCAATACTACTGCTCTCTTTCCACAGCACTAGTGCCAGTATCCTATGAATTGAAACCCATTTCTCCCACATCACTTTTTGAGCCATGTACTCAAATCACTAATCTCATTTAGTCTCTGTCGATTTGCTTGTGGGTCACATAGGAGTACAAAAGTTATTGGCTTTGTCTTTTTTTCTGAAGAAGGGTCTAGGCCCAAAACATCAGCATTCCTGCTCCTCCGATGCTTCTTGGCCTGCTGTGTTTATCCAGCTCTACATCTTATTAGCTTTGTGGCTCTGTTTCTTTTCAATTTACACCTTAGCACTCTTGCTCCCCCATCAGTATATTTTCCTCATTCTACCTACATCATGACCCATGACAACCAAATCTTCCCCTTCTGCTCCAAATTCCTTTCCAACCGTGAGATGCCCAGAACCTTTGATACCAAGGAGGCTGCACTGCTTTCAGGACTCAAGATCTCAGCTGTAGAAAACAGCAACTATCCACCAAACTGTACTGCCATCCCCTTCTCTACCTTAATTTTTGACCTCTCTATTTGAGTGGCTCCCTGCACCACAATGCTCTTGTCCATTTTCTCATGGTCCCTATAGTTCTGGCTCTTGTCCATAATTTACAAGAACCTGAAACATTTAGGAAATAGGAAGGATTTTATTAAGCTGAAGACAATTCAAAAAAGATTTACCAGAATGTTGTCAGTTATGGTAGGTTTGAGTTATAAAGAAAGGCTGAATAAGCTGGGTCTTGGAAGTTGAGAGGCAATCCTATTGAATTTTATAAAATAATGAGGGTATAGATAGTTTTACTGGTAGTTGTGTTTTCCCTAGGATTGGGCATTTCAAGATTAGGGGGCACATTTTTAAGGTAAAAGGAGTAGGATTCAAAAAAGACATGGGGGCAATTTTTTTTGCACAGAGGGTAATTTGCATGTGGAATGAACTTCTGGAGGAAGTGATGGATCCAGGTGTAATTATTTAAACATTTAAAAGACATTTGGATAAGTACATGAATAGGAAAGGGTATGGAGGGGTATGGGCCAGGGGCAGGGAGATTAGACTAATTTAGTTGGGATAATGTTTGGCTTGAACTAGTTGGACTGAAGGGTGTGTTTCCATGTTATATGACTGTGAGTCTATGTGCAAGGGCTGAAGTTCCTCCATTTCTACCTTCTGGATCCCCATAATTGCCTCACTGTGGACTTATACTTCTCCCTCTTGTCCCCAGCAATGAACCAAATGTGAAGCAGATACCCTCAGGGGTGTGACTGTTCCCTGGAATAATATTGCCTGGAGTTTCTATCTCTGTATTACATCATAAAGTCCATGGTTTGGTTTTCAGTTCACCAAATCAGAGTCCAATCACCTCAATTTGCAGCACCTACTAGATATGTGGTTGCATAGGTCACACTGGTGTCCACCAGACCCCACAAGTTGAAGCTCTGTCATACCTGCTCTTTCTTGTGTTTTATTTAACTTCTATTTAAAAGTAACAACTGATTTAGCATCAATGGCATTTTAAAGAAGAACATTCTAAATTTCTGTCACCTTTTGGGTGCAGAGGCAGTTCTTATTTTCAGTCCTGACAGAGTTTGTACAAAATATCAGACCATGCCCTCCTATCCTTGTCTTCCCAAACTGTAAACATAACTTCTTGCATCTGTCCAATCTGCTTCCCTTAAAATCTTGAAAATATTGATCAACCTCCCACTAAAATTCCAGGGAATGAATACTAATTTGTGTATTTACTTTTTTTCCTCATAATTTCACTGTTGGAGTCAGGTATCACTCTGACAAATGTTGTCTCAGGGTTCTTGGTGAGTTTCAGAAGGTTTTAATGTTTACTGATTATATGTCCATTAAGCTGACAGAAACTTAATTCTGGTAAATAACAATGTAATTAGTATTTACAAATGCGATCATTGTAACTGAATGCCTTTTGACTTTACTTGCTCCTAAATGATTGTGAATACTTAATGATTTTAAAAATTAGAAGCTAAATAGGCTGGGTCTATTTCCCCTGGAGAGTCAGAAGCTGAAGGGTGACTATATAGAAGTTTATAAAACCATGAGGGGCATGGGTAGGGTAAATAGATAAAGCCTTTCTTCCAGGGTGCGACAGCCCAAAACTAAAGGGCGTAGGTTTAAGGTGAGAGTGGAAAAAATTATAAGGGACCTCAAGGGCAACTTTTCACACAAGGGCTTTGGAATGGCTGCCAGAGCAGGTGGTGGAGGTTGGTAAAATAACAACATCTAAAGGCATCTGGATGGGCCTATAAATAGAAAGGGTTTAGAGGGATATGGGCCTAATACTGGGAAATGCGACTAGGTTAATTTAGGGGATTTGGTCAGCATGGACGAAATGGACCAAAGGATCTGTTTCCATGCTGTAAAACTCTATGACTCTAATATGTCTTTCTGTTTCTCTTTATCTCTCCTTCTTAATGCAATTTTGTTTATTTTTTTATTTTTATTTTCTGTACCTAATTTAGTATCATAGTATGTCACCCTCTTTCTCCTTTCTTTATTTTTCAATTCTTATTGCATAAAGAGATAAATTGTTTGTCCAGATGCCTGGTTTTTGTTGTATGACCAATTATAGTTCACACTTGCAATTTACATGCCAAAAAATGCACAGTCTAAATATGCACATTATTTTCAACTAAGAAGGCATGCTACAAGATGCCATGCTCCAGCATTATCTAGGCCACTCATTACAAAAGTAAACATAATAAAAACATAAACACTGTTTTCTGTTATCACTCATCATTTCCCTCAACATATTTTTGTTGAGAAACGTATTTTTAATTTAACAACTCTTTATTCTACAGCACCATTCAATATAAGAAAGAGTCTTAAAATTCTTTGTGGATGCAACATTGAGACAAAACTAAAGAGGTCGAGTCTAAAAAGACTTTGTTATGACAGAAATGCAAAGAGTTTAGGAAAAGCATGCCAGAGTGCAGGAGGGTCTCTGGTGAAAAATGGAGCAAAGGGAAGGTGGCTACAAAAGTAGTCAAAGCTTATAGTATAGGACACATTTGTGATTGCTGTGTTAAATAAAGTCAAATGAAGGAAGGGAGGTTGACATTTAAAGTAAAGACAGTTTGGGCCTAAAGGGAATAAATAACATTTAAAGAGGCAAAATGCAGAAAGAAATTATTTTAGAATCATATGAAAAGATGTAAAAGATATCAGTATAACATAGAAGAAAATAATGAAAATAAAGGAAAATGGAGCAAAACAAATAAACAGGAAAAAAAAGTAACAAGAAAAGAGTGACATAGAAATTGAAGAAAATATTCAGCTTGTTGAGACCACATTAATTCCATGTGAAAGAATAGCATTTAAGACATATAAATCAGTGCAGTCATTGATGTGCTTGCCAAGCTGGTAAGTTTGTTCACAAACATTTTGTCACCATGCTAGGTAGCATTATCAGTGTGCCTCTGGTGGAGCATCAGTGTTCTGTCCCACTTGTTATTTATGTATCTTGTTTTGTTGGATTCGGTGCCATGACTTCCGTATTTGTTTCTTAGTGGTTTGTATTTGGTCAAAGAAGGGCACCAATTTGACTGGGAAACATATGTAGGCATCCTAGGAAAAGCCAAGCAAAGACGCACATGAGAATTCCTGAAGGCCAGTCATTCAAACCGGAACTCCATTAACAAATATGTAGAGCTGGACCCCATGTACCAACCACTAAGGAACAAATCCAGAAGTGATGCCACCCAGCCCAGCAAACTGAAACACATAAATGACTTCACTAGAGGCGCACTGACAATGTGACTGATGGTGGTGAAAGCTTTGCAAATAAACTTACCAGCTCAGCAAAGAAGTCAACAACTGCATCAGCAACTCAAGCTACGAATCTTCTCAAAAACCTTGAATATATGCCAGTCCTGAACCTGGAGAATGCCTGCAGTAGAGTTAGAAACCTTTCACCAGATAAGTTGAGGAGACATGGACATGAGGGGAGGAGTGCGTGTAGGCAATGGCTTGATAGAAACTATGTCACCTTAAGTACATTATTTTAGTTTGCTTTCATTTGAAGAGTGACAGTAGTTTCTATACAACTGTGTTAATTCATAAACAAATGTTCCAGCTTTATTTAAGTTTGCTTTCAGAGCTTGGGATTTTTAACATGAAAGGATATAAAACCCAACCAATGGAGTTAAATGAGAATAATTCTATCCATGTTTGCAAATACCATAACATACCAAGCTTATGCATGACCAATTTCAGATAACATGTGTGAAGTTAAGAATGTTCATTTTTTTGTTTTATTTTGTGACATAATTAAAACAACAGTTAAATAAATGAATATATTAATGAGAAATTACTTGTTAACCCTAGTTATAAGCAACTCGGCAGAGTTTCATTAACCAGATATTAATCAGCATTTTTACAAACACATCTGCAATGAACAAACAGTGATCAATTAACATCAGGATCCCTACTGCTACCACTCTTACGTTAACCTGCCGTAAATTTAAATATCTTCATACTATACTAATTTTATGAAAAACTTTGTTAATACTGTATATTTACACTACTCTGATATACATCACTAATATACCATAATTTGGTGTGTGATGAAACCAGGCTGACTCACAGATTTTTTTCGTAAAATGACTAGTGTCTTAATTGTTTGCATCTGTGAACATGAGAAACAGTATTTAGGAATATATCAATATGCCATAAATCATCTGCAGGCAATACAAAACTGAACACAGACAATTAGGGAATTTATGAAAAGCTTACAGCCTATATTTATTTATGTATGGCATTTGCTATTTGGTCTTAAATGTGAAATAATTATGAGATTTAAAAAGCAGACTTTTTTTGTAATTGCATAACAGTTTATTTTCTAACCCAAAGAAGACAGTTTATAGAACCTCCTGGTTGACTT
The DNA here is from genome assembly GCF_030684315.1 of Stegostoma tigrinum. Taxonomy (NCBI): domain Eukaryota; kingdom Metazoa; phylum Chordata; class Chondrichthyes; order Orectolobiformes; family Stegostomatidae; genus Stegostoma; species Stegostoma tigrinum. The sequence goes on from NC_081356.1 coordinate 91,676,601, forward strand.
CCTTCAAATCTAAGGCTATAAGCCACAAATGTAACAGTGTATACTGTGCCCTGTAAAGAATAAGGCAAAGTTAAGGATTGTTCATCTCATGTTCGATTTTTAATTGTTTGCTGTCATGGATCTGGGCAGGGCATTGTTGCTTGAAAAATAAATTGGGTAATTCAATTAAACTGCTGCAGAAGATACATCATATCTGATGTGGAAAGGCACTAACCCCAGCTTGAACTTGGCTTCCCACATCGCTTCACTTATTTGACAAATGGTTTCTTGAAAATAATTGAAACACATGGCTGCCAGCATAGGTCAATAACACTTTTTTGCCACTCACTCTGCTAACAGCTTCCATTTTTCGTTGCACTGCTTTGTTCAGGGCAAAGATTATATTCGGCTGGTAAATCATGCAGGCAATATTACTAAGAAGGGGCTTAATACAGCAAGAAGAAACTATGTGAAAGAAATTACGTGTTTTTTTTCTGCAGGGTGTAAAAGAAAGGTAGATGCATAAGTGTACTTAGATTGATGTACAGAATTAGTATTAAGTACAAAGAGAGCAGAGATCCATTTCAAGCAACATTATGTGCTTGTTCATTTTGCAGAAACAATAAAAGACTATTAATAAAATAACAGTTAAGGACTGTAAAAGGTTTGTTAAAATGATGTAGCCTTATAAACAAAGGGATAGAATTGAGATTGATTTATGAGCTGTCATTCAGAGTGGAGGTGAGTCCAAAGCTCAGGATCTGAATGCATCAGCATAAAAGGAAAAGTGGCAAATTTTGGGACTATTTCCCTATCTTACTCCTCATCAGTACTGCCTGGAATTAGCAACATTGGCCAATCCACCTGATTCATTTCATGTTGGTGCTGCTGACCATTTTGTCCTTTATTTGTTCTTGCGATGTGAATACTCCTGGTAAGATAAGTATTAATTGGCCCATTGGTAACTTTGCTTAAGGAGTGGTGATAAGGCACCTTCCTAACCTGCCGAAGCCCATGTACTGCAAATACACACCCAGTGTTGTTAGTGAGGATGGTCCATGGTTTTGACCCCGTGACAGCAATTGAACAGTAACATTGGTTCAAATTAGGGTGGTGTGTGGGTATTTTACAGCTGGTGATGTGAAGGTGGCAAATTTTATGAGCTTACAGGTTCTGTTAAAAGAGCCTCAGCAAGTTGTAGAAGTATATCTGGCACCCACCAGATTTGGTCCATTGGTTGAGAGTTCACTTGGCCCTATCGTTTGAATGCTGCCTCCATTGTTTGGCATTCAATAGCGTTGCAACGTAAACAGATTAATGCCTCATTTTTCGATATGCCCAGTGCCATTCCTAGTATCCCTGCATGTACTCTTCCCTGATCCCTATGTTTGATCCCCTGGCTTGGTGTAAATGGTAGAGTGAGCGACATGATATGCCAGGGAGTTGTAGATTAGGTTTAACAACATACTTTCTGCTGTTGATGGTCTACAGTGGCTTTTGTTGCCTAGTGTTGAGTTGTTAGACCTCTTCAAAGCCCATCCCATTCAGCAACATGATAGTTTCACACAACATGTCAGAGGATAGAAAATTTTGCTGTTATCATTTCTGACGCCTAAGTTGTTGCCAAGTGGTTCATTGGCTTTTATTCCTTCTTTTAGGATTTTTAACAGTTGACACAACTGTATGGTTTACTAGGCCATTTCAAAAGATAGCAACCACATTGCTAGATCTGGAGTTACATGTGGGACAGACTAGATAAGGACACCGTCAAGATCATTAGTGAATTAAATGGGTTTCTCAACTATAGTTTCATGGCTATCATTAGACTTTCTATTCCAAATTTTACTAAACCCAACTTCAATGTCTGCCACAGTATGATTTGAACCTAGGCCTTCATAATATTGTATCAGTGATAATGGGAACTGCAGATGCTGGAGAATCCAAGATAACAAATTATGAAGCTGGATGAACACAGCAGGCCAAGCAGCATCTCAGGAGCACAAAAGCTGACGTTTTGGGCTCTCTGATGAAGGGTCTAGGCCCGAAACGTCAGCTTTTGTGCTCCTGAGATGCTGCTTGGCCTGCTGTGTTCATCCAGCTTCACACTTTATTACCTTCATAATATTGCCTGGGTCTCTGGATTGCTTATCCAGTGACAATGCCACAATGCCATCTCACCTCCCAATGATAGAAAGATACCCAAAGGTACTGATAGTATCAATACTGCAATACATTTGATGTGATAATTAGTATGAAGCAAGGCTGTGTCATGTCCCCTGTGCCCTTCAGTATATTCTTTACTGCCGCGATTTTGGGGGCATTTACCTGAAAAGCTGGTGGATCTTTAATGACAAAAGTTGCTGGAAGAGCTCTGCAGGCCTGCCAGCTTTTGTGAAGATAAAAAATCAGTTAACGTTTTGGGTCAAGTGACTCTTTCTCAAAACCCTGAGGTTAACTCTGATTTTTTCTTCACAGATGCAACTTCTGTTTTTGTTCCTGCTTTGCAGCATCCACAGTTCTTTCAGTTCTTGTTTGGATTTTTAATTAGTTCATGAGGCGTGGATATCACTGGAAATACCATTATTTGTTACTCATCCCTAATTTGCCAGAAGACAACAGATCGTGGTTCTGGAGTCATATGTGAATGAAATCAGTTAAGGAAGGCAGATTTCTTTCCTTCCCTAAGGGACATTAATGAAACAGATCAGATTTTTAGCAATTGACAATGGTTTAGTAGTCACCATTAGACTGACCTTTATAGCTCAATTTATTAATTGAATTTAAATTCCATCAGCTATTGTGATGGGATTTAAACCTGTGACCCCAAAGCATAGAAAAGAATAAAGGAACATGGAAATTACATATTCTAACATAGTATCACCTGAAAATGTAATGCAATTTCTTTTAAAATTAGACATTAATTAATTATCACAGCATGTATATTAGAATAATATTTCTCCAACTTCGTTACAACTTTAATATTTATTGAAATATTGCATTTAGGACATCTTTAAGGCACCACCTCCATTTCACCCACATGTACTAATTTGCATAATAGTAATCCCACTACTTATTGTAAGTGGGCTGGTGTTACTGTTGCAATGATTAAAGGTTATCATTCTCTAGGCTTTTGTGGCATCAATGCATCTAAAATATCAATCAAATTGATTTGTGACAAAGAGTAACAAGAGTATTTTCCAGTTAAGTTACAGAGTTGATTTGTATTGTATGTATTTATGTAGAGAATAATAGATGTTACAATGCCGTAATGCACTTGTGGGATTTGAATGATGCAATAAACCATAAAACTGTAAGCATATTCCAGCTACAAACACGTTCCCAGCCACTTTTTATTCTTTATTATATGTACTGACTGTTTTATTTCCAAGTGATATACTGTGGATTTTCACTCAATAAATTTCCAGTGTTGAGGCTCTGATCATTAATCCTTCAACATGAACTACATGAAGCGCATTGACTTTCGGTATTAACTCAATATAATGGCACTAAGAGAAAGTAAAAGAAAGGAACCCAAAACAGGTTAAAAACTGCGACCATGAAAATAGCTGTTTATTACTGGAACTGAGAAAAATAGTTAATCTTGCATGTTCTTCATTCACATCTTTCTTACCTTTAGGCATGACTGTTCTTGCACACTCCTGGCTAACCCCCCACAACCTACTCTTTGTAAATCTCAGTTCATTTAGAAGTCTGCTGCAGGTGTCCTTATTCTCATCAAGTTCCATTCACCTTTCCCATCTATTTTTGGTAAATTGGCTGTACTACAGGCAACTCCTGGATATTAAAATTCCCAACCTTGTTTTCAAATCTACCCGTGAACTCAGTACTCTCTATTTCTAGTCTTATCCAGCCCTAACATTCTACCAGTTATTTCCCCTTTTGCAATTTTGACCTCTTGATGATTTGTGACTGCATTCTCTCAGATAGTCGTATTAATATTAATATTGCATATGTTCTAAGTTCTAAAATTCCCATGCCATGTCACTTCAGTTCTCTATTTCTCTTTCCTTCTTTAAGAAATTCATTAAAACCTGAACCTGACCACCTTGGAAACCTGGTTTAATGTCTCCCTATGTGGCTCAATATCCAATATTGTTTATTTGTACTCACATAGCATCATAGAACTCCCACCGTGTGGAAACAGGCCAATCAGCCCAACAAATCCACACTGCCCCTCTGAAGAGCATCCCACCTAGACTCACATCCTCCTACCCTTTTCCTGTAACCCTCCATTTCCCATGGCTAATCCACCCAACGTACACGTGCCTGGACATTAAAGGCAATTTAGCATGGCCAATCCACCTAACCTGCACATCTTTGGACTGTGGGAAACCAGAGCACCAACAGAAATCCAGACATGGGAAGAGTGTGCAAACTCCAGACGGATAGTTGCCCGAGGCTGGAATCAAACCCAGGCTGCTGGCACAGTGAGACAGCAGTGCTAACATAGAATCATAGAAGATCATAGAATTCCTACAATTTGGAAACAGGCCCTTCAGCCCAACAAATCCACACAGAAACTGATAGCATCCTACCCAGCCCCATTCCCCTATAAACCTACCTAATTTACACATTCCTGACCAATATGGTCTATTTAGATTGGCCAATCCAGAAGACCATAACGCATAGGAGCAGAAGTTAGGCCATTTGGCCCATCAAGTCTGCTCCACCATTCAATCATGGCTGATAATTTCCTCGACCCCATTGTCCTGTTTTCTCACCATAACCCTTGATCCCCTTGATAATCAAGAACCTATCAATCTCAGTCTTAAGGTTATCAATGAAATAATCCACCGAAACTGCACATCTTTGGACTGTAGGAGGAAGCCGGAGCACCCAGAGGAAAGTCATGCAGACACGGGAAGAATGTTCAAACTCCATACAGACAGTTGCCCGAGGGTAGAATCAAACCCGGGTCCCTGGCGCTGTGAGGCAGCAGTGCTAACCATAGAGCCACCGTGCCGCCCTTGGTAAGATTTCTGTTTGGGGAATAGTTTCCTGACTCCATTAATAACCCAGAGCTGTTCAGAAAACAAAACTGATGGAGTGGAAACAGCAAACACTCCATCCCTGTGTGATCAGTTAAAAGCTGAATGCCCAGACAAACTGTGCTGCATCTATGTGCAAAATGTTTTGTTGGTGCTGCCCACAGCGCAGTTGCAACTCAGTGTCTAACTAAAATTCCTGGGTTACTCTGTGTGATTTAGAAAGCTGATGGCACTATATCCATTTCTTTAGGCATTAAGTGGCTTTCAAAACGTCATCAATGGAGAAACACATTTCTTATAAATCAAATGTATTCCCCAATATTTTGGTGAAAATAAGTGACTAAGAACTGCCACCAGAAAGGTACATTTATATGGAAATCTACCAGATTTTGGAGTCTGGAAATGATTCTTCAATCACAGCAACATCACCTTCACTTCTTAGGCAGCCCCCGAATGGTTATGGGTGACTTGCTTCCATGTTAAAAATAAAATCTCAGATGACTGACAAGTCCAGTGCACAAACTCCAGTCTCTATCACAGGTGGAGCAGATGACGGTTGTGGGGATTGGAGGATGGGATGCCAGGGCTGCCAATGTTCCTTTGTCTGCTAATGCTTGCCTTCAGTTTGCCATCGGTGACGAGACTCAAGGTGTGCAAATGCTTCCCAGATGCTGTCCATCCTCTGCGGGCAAACTTGGGCTATGATTTCCCAGGTGTTGATGGGGTTGTGTTACCTACCCAAGAGATGATGGGGCTGTACTACCAGTTCTGGTACAGCTCTAACACTGACATCTATCCAGAAATGTGGGAAAATTGCCAAGATGTGTCATGTTGAAACAAAATAGGACAAATTTAACCCGGTCAAATACCACCTCATCAGGCTATGCTGCATGATCAGCAAAGTGATGGAGATGTCATCAACACTGGCACATCTGTTATTAATGTGTTGTAAAGGATATAATAACAGAGCATTTACAAACACACAATATGATCAAACAGAGTCAGCATGGCTTCATGGAAAAGAAATTATGTCTGACAAATTTACTGAATTCTTTGAGGGGCTACCAAGCAGGGGAGATAGAAAGAAAGCAGAGGATGCAATATATTTGGCTTTTCAGAAGGTTTCAATAAGGTACCATACATAACACGATAACAAGATAAGCGCCCATGTGTTAAGGGCAGTATATTAGCATGGGTGAGAATGGCTAACAGAGAGTTGGGATAAAGGGGATATTGTCAGAAGGGCACCTTCTAACTCCTGATGTGCTATGGGGTTCAGAGCTAGATAATATGTTAATGTACTATCTTGAAGTTTATAGAAGGCACAAAAATAGGTGGCAAGCCAAGTGGTGTGGAGGACATAAAGAATCTGAAGAGAGAAATACATAGGTTCAGTCACTGGGAGAAAAAGACTTGTGAGGAAATGTAAGATTATGCACTTTGTCAGTAAGAATAGAGAAGCAGAGTGTTATTTAAACAGAGAAAGCCTGCAGAAAAGTGTGAAGCACATGGATTTGGAAGTTTTCATCCATGAATCGTAAAAAGATATCATCCAAGTTCAGCAGGGAATAGAGAAGACAAATGGAATGTTGGACTTTATGACAAGGAGGTGGAGTGCAACAGTAGGGAAGTCTTCCTGCAACTGTACCAGGTGCTGGTGAGACTACATCTGGAGAACTATGAACAGATTTGGTCCCCTTATTTAAGGAAAGATATCACTTCACTGGAGGCAATTCAGAGAAGGTTCACTAGATGATCTCTGGTATTGAGGGGTCGTCTTATGAGTAAAGGCTAAACAGGTTGAGACTTTATACACTGCAATTTAGAAGAATGAGGGGTAATCTCATTGAAACATACAGGACTGTTAAGGGGTTTGACAGGGCAAAATCTGAGAGGGCATTTCCACTCACGGAGAGACTAGAACCAGAGGGCATAATCTCAGCATTAAGGGGCACCAATTTAAGACTGAGATAAGGAGAAATTTCTTCTCTCAGAGGGTTATCAGTCTTTGGAACTCCTTGCCACAAACAACTGTGGGGGGCAGAGTCCATGAGGATATTTAAAGTAGATTATGTCAATGTTTGATCAGTCGGGGAATCAAGGGTTACAGGGACAAGACAGGAAAGTGGATTTGCAGAATGTCGGATCAGCCTTGATCCAATTGAATGGTGGAGCAGGTTCGAGGAGCCCAACAGGCTCATCTTGTTACCATTTCTAATGACCTTATGGAAATATATTGCCCTTCCTTCACTGTCACTGGGTCGAAATCCTGCAACTCCGCCCACAACAGCATGTGCTTCTTACAACAGTTCATGCATTGGGGGAGTTCAAGAAGGCAGTTCACTTCTTCTGAAGGGCAGATTGGCACAGATTATAAATGCGGGCCCAGCCAGCAAAGCCAACATGTCACAAATAAATTTTAAAAAGACTGCCTGGCAGGTCGGTCATGGTTAATCAGAGATGCCCTGCCAAGTCAAGTCAAGAGTTGGGAAGGGGCTTGTCAATAATAGTCAGAGGCTATTATTCAATCCATGTTCTCCTCGGATAACAGACATTCCAAATCGAGGGATAGGCTTTATTGCACTGGGTTTCCCTGGGATTGTCCTCCATCACTGGCTTCTGTAAGGTGCATGATGATATTGATTGCATTCATTTTGCTTTGAGAGCATCCATTAAGCAACTTATCATGCTACTACCAAGAGAAAATGTCCTGGGTACTGACAAAATGGAGGATTGACAGCAATCTTCTGAGAATGAAGGTGAGATAGAGAATCATAATATTAACCAAGAGAAACTTTCAAGAAAACAGGTCAGATAAATGTGTCAAAGGTTGCAGCAGATGAAGGACAACATTTTAGCCACATAAGCTGACCTACATGACCATAGCAGAAATGAAACAATGCATCTAGCTCCAACATTACAGGGCTCTGAATTTGTAAGTGAGATCTAAGTGATGCATCGTGAAATCCCTAATGATAGCTGTCAGATTGACATGAGTCCTGAGGAAGATTTTTTGAACCTTTTGTCATCTGGAACCTTCAATGTTTCCGAGTGCATGTAGATTGTTCAGTCACCTTGAAATGCTTGAACTTTTTGTTAATTCTAGTGAACACACTAGAGATACCCACCTCCTGGCTTAACCCCTGCCTGTGATCCCAAAGCGTCCCGAAACCAAGCTGACTGAGTGTGAGTTAGAGCAGGAGACTTGCAGCAGATCTGTAAATGCTCTCGGACAACATTGAAACGGTGAGACACAGTTCTTTGTTTATGCTTTTCCTGAAAGGCTCCTGAGCCATGAAGGACAGTAGAGGTGTGAACTGTATTCTGAATAACTCTCAGCATGGATTGTTACTACACTCTCTTTACAAGCTCATTCACAGAATCAACTTTATTCTACAGAGCTATATGGATCTCTACCGATTCTGTGCTGCCACTTCTGGAGTAGATACATGTGTAGAACGATATACGCAGGTCAGACCAGGCAGAGTGCATGGATGTAGCCTTTAGTCTCAATGTCAACCACATTAACATGCAATGTCTTGACTGCAGTTCTTAATGCTAAGGATCAAGGATCCCTGTCATCAAAAGCTGCCTGCAGTCAAGGATTTGGTTCTTTGAGAGAGATGAGCAACACTTGGCCATTATAACATCTCACATCTTTATGATGAAAGACCAGGCTCCTTATTGCTCACATGGGAGTGGCTTACCTAGATCACATAGCAAATATTATACAACAATGTACAGCACAACCATGCAAGTGAAAACGTATTAACAAAAGTGATAGTTTTTTGTAATATTCCCGCATCCATACCCTTAAGTACCCTCTTTAGATTTACTTCTTTCACTCCCTCCCACTACATGTACGTGTGGGCCTGAAATCCACAGTTCAGTTAGAGGGAATCCGCTCTCTGGTTTGTGGGCAGTCATTTCCTGGTGCCATTAGACCTTAAGGGACCAGATCTGCTGCAAGTCTCCTGCTCTAACTCACACTCAATCAGCTTGATTTGGGGACGCTTTGGGATCACAGGCAGGGGTTAAGCCAGGAGGTGGGTATCTCTAGTGTGTTCCATAGAATTAACAAGAATGTTGTCTGAGTCTCTAGATTAACAGTCCAGCGATTATACCAATAGGTCTTCATCACAAGTGTGAGGTGATGCACTTTGGTAGGAGTAACCAGAAGGCAAAGTACAGGGCTAATGGTAAGATTCTCAGCAGTATCGATGAACAGAGAGATCTCAGTGTCCATGTACACAGATCCTTGAAAGTTGCCACCCAGGTTGACAGGGCTGTTAAGAAGGCGTACAGTGTTTTAGCTTTTATTAATAGAGGGATCGAGTTCCGGAACCAAGAGGTTATGGTGAAACTGTACAAAATTCTGGTGCAGCCGCACTTGGTGTATTGTGTACAGTTCCGGTCATCGCATTATAAGAAGGATGTGGAAGCTTTGGAAAGGGTGCAGAGGAGATTTACTTGGATGTTGCCTGGTATGGAGGGAAGGTCTTACGAGGAAAGGCTGAGGGACTTGAGGCTGTTTTCATTAGAGAGAAGAAGGTTGAGAGGTGACTTAATTGAAACATATAAAATAATCAGAGAGTTAGATAGGGTGGATAGGGAGGGCCTTTTTCCTAGGATGGTGACAGCGAGCACAAGGGGGCATAGCTTTAAATTGAGGGGTGAAAGATATAGGACAGATGTCAGAGGTAGTTTCTTTACTCAGAGAGTAGTAAGGGAATGGAACGCTTTGCCTGCAACGGTAGTAGATTCGTCAACTTTAGGTATATTTAAGTCGTCATTGGACAAGCATATGGACGTACATGGAATAGTGTAGGTTAGGTGGGCTTGAGATCGGTATGACACGTCGACACAACATCGAGGGCCGAAGGGCCTGTACTGTGCTGTAATGTTCTATGTTCTATCTCCCCATGGTTGCAGTTCATCATCTTAAGTGAGATACATCTGCAGTGGAACAGTTAGACGCAGTGCTTTCCCTGTTAGTGTGAGGAAGCAGAGAGAAGATGGTGTCACTCAAGCCTGTAGAGAGCAGAAGCAGTGACCTTTTTGTATTGCTGAGTCCCCTTTTCATTCCAGAGACATCACTAATTTGTGCAAGTACCTCTGACCACTCTGTCTGGGTCGCATTGTACAATCTCCTTGTTACAGTCAGCAGGCAAGGAATCTGATCTTCTCACCCACCAACCATTTTGCATCACCTCAAGATGAAGAGGGTAGTGGGTTAATTTTACCCAGTGACATCTGGGCAGAGTTTAGGGGAGAGAACCACAGGGTCAGGCATCTTTTCTGGACTACAGCATCTGAAGACTTGTGCAGCTGCGCTATAAATATGGTAGGCAACATCTCAATAACGTTATTAATGAGTGAAAGCTCAAACTTTGTGCTGGATAACTCTCTGGGCAATGGCACAGTTGATGCTATGAAACTCACTCACCACAATGTTTTTACTGCGGATGGCAAAATTCTGCACTCAAAGTAAATACTAATCCATTTGTCATTGTATTTCTTTTGAAATTGGAAAAGGTTTACTATTGGGCTTTGTTTCCAAGTCCTCTTTGGGATCCAATCCTAAAGCTTGGGAATTCTTGTGTGAAGTGACTGGGATTTTGTTTTTTTATCCTTAGTTCACCATATACTGCGGCTCTAGAATTAGAATTAGAGTTAGATTTTATTGTCGCATGTATGCAAAGTCAGAAATACAGGAGAATATTGCAAGGTGTAGAAAGTGGCACCATCTGGTTACAAAACTATAATTTTAAAAAAGCGAAATAACAATAATTAATTAAAAACAACAGCAAAAATAACACATAAAGTGCCAAAAAGAAAGAAAACAGAAGTCTAAATCTTAAAGGAAGAAAAATGTCTGGATCTTAAAAGTCCTTGGTCTGGAGTCTCGGAAAGCCTACGAGTCTTGAATCAATCATTGAGAGAAACCATGCTCTACTATTTTGTTTTTCAGCTTTGTACAGTACGATAACATCCAAACAAATCAATGGTAAAGCTTCTGAAGGAAAAAATACATATTTCCTGCTAGAAACGTGATAGAACGTTTATTACAAAAATATGGTGATGATAACACATCAGGCATTTTATTTTGCTGTCAAGAAATGTAGAATTACAATGCTAAAATATTTGATTGGCAGCATTTTCTCTCTTTTGTTGCCAGAAGACATTGGAATTGCTTACTTCAGAAGCCTGACCAAACATCAGCATGTGGGATAAGCTACAAAGATGTGATCGCTTATTTTATCTAAGAGGATGTAACTTTTTCAAAACAAATTGAGAAGGTAATGTTCATTGATAGTAGGAACTGCAGAAGCTGGAGAATCTGAGATAACAAAGAGTAGAGCTGGATGAACACAGCAGGCTAAGCAGCATCAGAGGAGCAGGAAAGCTGACTTTTTAGGCCGAGACCCTTCTTCAGATATGAGGTAGGGGAAGGGGGTTCTGAAATAAATAGGGAGAAAGGAGGAGGTGGATTGAAGATGGATAGAGGAGAGGATTGGTGGAGAGGAGACAGACAGGTCAAAGAGGTGGGGATGGAGCCAGTAAAGCTGGGTATAGGTGAGGAGTTAGGGAGGGGGTAGGGTCAGTCCAGGGAGAATGGACAGGTCAGGGGGGTGGGATGAGGCTAGTAGGTAGGAGATGGGGGTGGGGCATGAGGTGGGAGGAGGGGATAGGTGGGAGGAAGGACAGGTCAGGGAGGCGGGGACAAGCTGGGCTGGTTTTGGGATGCAGTAGGGGAAGGGGAGATTTTGAATCTTTTGAAGTCCACATTGATACAACTGGGCTGCAGGGTTCCCAAGCGAAACACAACATGCTGTTCCTGCAACCTTCGGGTGGATTCATTGTGGTACTGCAGGAGGCCCAGGATGGACATGTCGTCTGAGGAATGGGAGGGGGAATTGAAATGGTTCGCAACAGGGAGGTGCAGTTGTTTAGTGTAAACTGAGCGTAGGTGTTTGGCAAAGCAAACAGATGTTGAACTCAGTTGGTTTAGATCGAGTGTACCTTGTATAATAACGGCTCTTTCAGTCACTAAGAATTCCTCTGGGGTGGAAGCAGTCACTTCAGCAGTTTTACAGGGAGTGAGCGAGGCAACGCTTTTGGAATTGGCAGGCAAACTGGAGTTGGGGTTGCCTTTGTCTGTGTGAAAAAGGGAAGTAATGCAACAATAGCTTGACATTTACAATTGCCAGAAATGCAATCGGAATAATTGGAAATGACTAAACTTGAATTGCAAATGAAGCAGCTTAAACATGAAAAGGAAATGAAAATGAAAGTTTGAATTATGATTGAAATTAGGAGAAAAGCAGATACAGAAAAAAGCCCTAACAGAGGAGAAAGAAAAAGAAAGGATAGCCTGGTAGAGCAAAAAATAAGAAGAAAGGAAGGCCTTAGCAGAAGAAAGGAGAAAGAGAGAAGTTTCGAACTTCAAAGGTTGGAACTGAAAACTCAATGTTGACTTGAAATGGTGGAGGTAGACATGGAATGTACAGACAGTGATGAGGACAGTAATTGAAGAGCAATCTCATTGTAGCCAAAGGCCTGGTGGGAATCTATTCAAATACAGCCAAGTGTTGCCTTAAGTTTGACAAGAAGGATGTAGAAGCCATTTTCAATTCATTTGAGAAAGTGGCTAAACAAATAAAATGGCTGGTGACCATAGGGTATTGATGCTCCAAGAAAAGTTGGTATGTCGAGATAGTGACGTATTTGCATCACAATCAGAGGAGGTATCTGAGGAGAATGGTAAGATGCAAAAAGTCATCTTAAGTGCATATGAGCTCATACCAGAAGCCTACAGACAACATTTCAGGAATGTAAGAGGGAACATTTTCAAACCTACATTGAGTCTGAAAGGAACAATTTTGACAAGTGGATAAGGGCATTGAAAATAGATCAAACATATGACATTCTGAGAGAAAGGATTATTTTGGAGGAATTCAAAAATTCTCTTCCTGAAGTCATGAAAACTCATGCAGAAGAGCAGTGTGTTAATCCTGCAAGATTAGCAGCAGAACTGACAGATGATTATGAGTTCATAATCAAGTTCATAAAGCAAGTTTGGCCCCTGACATCAATTTTAGTCTGAGGGATAGACAGTGGGGAAAAGGAAATCCTTCAGCGGTAAGGGAAAAGATCCCATTTAAGACAGTAAGACTAGTTTATCACAGGATGAATAGGAAACCCATGAGGGCAAAAAAGAAATTAAAAAGCCCAGGTATATTCACTGCAATAAAGTAGAATACATAGAGTTGGAGGTTTAGAAAAAGTATTGGGAAAACAGATCTGGGAAAACAGGATAAGCTAGTGAGTTTTGTTGAAATAGTAAAGGAAGGCACAGTGGAAACTAAAAAGCTGCAAAATGATATATAACCGGATCAGGAGTCGATTGAGAAGAAAGTTCCAGATCTGTTTAAAGAATTTATTTGTGTGGGTTTTTGTGCAGGAGGAGCAGGGAAAGATTTTAAAATTTTAAGACATATGGGAGCAAGTCAATCTTTGTGGATGAGAAATGAGGAGATATGTAATTCAGAAGGAGTATTTGTCAGAAAATGTGATAATACGTGGAATTCGTGGAGAGAAAAGCAGTGTTCCATTACGTAAAGTGAGGTTGGAGTGTCCACTGAAAAGTGATGGTAGGAGTAACGGAGAAATTCTCGGTTCCGGGAATACTGTTGATCCTTGGTAATGATATAGCTGGATCACAGGAGGGAGTGATGCTTACTGTGGTTGAAAAGCCAGTGGTGTCACCGGAAGTATATCCTGGGATTTTTTTCTCACTCTAGGGGAATGGTGTCACAAAACCATGGGCGGAAACAGGATGAGAAATCAAAGAATAAAGATGAGAAGATTGAAGTTCAGAGACTTATGTTTGGTCAAATGGTTGAGAAGAAAAAGAACAGGTGGAGGACAAAGTGGATATTTTTTGGCTCAGAGATCTTAGCTGAATTACAACAGAAAGAGTTAAAATTAAAGTAGTTGATTCAAAAAGCATACAGAGAAGAACAATCTGAGCACATCACAAAATGTTACTATCTTAAAAATTAAGTCTTGATGAGGAAGTGGAGACCATCACATATTCAGGCAGATAAAAATAGGCAGAAGTTCATCAAGGTGTGTTACTGGTGGGTTGTAGAAAGGAGGTGTTGTGAGTAGCACAAAAATTACTAGTAGGAAGTCATTTGGAAATAAGGAAAACGCAAGCCAAAATACCAGATTTTTTTTTGACCTGGACTACATAAGGATGTGGTTGAATTTTGCTGGACGTGTCCTATTTGTCAGATAATTGGAAAATCTCAGGCGGTGACAAAACTAGTACCCTTAATACCGATTCCTGCATGTGAGAAACCTTTTACAAGAGTCTGAATTGATTGCGTAGGATTCTACCTAAAACAAAAAGTAGGAATCAGCCTTTACTAGATTTCCAGGGACCATTCCATTATGCAGTATCATAGCTAAAAGGGCTTTAGAAATATTACTCAAATTGTTTACTTGATACAGACAACCCAGAGAGATATAATCAGATCAAAGATCAAATTAGACAAGGAAGCTATGGATGTCTTAGGAATAAAACAATTCAAATCCACGGCATGCTGTCCAGAATCGCAGGAAGCATTTGAACATGGCATCAGACTTTAAAGACCATGTTGAGTGCTTATAGTCAAGACCATCCAGAGGATTAGGATAAAGGAACTCTGTTCGTACACTGGTGGGATTGTTGGGATTGGTTTCATAGGTAAAAAAATGGACGTTACCAGTCATGAATCAGCAGGGAGCACTTCTGCCTTGTAGTTGCCCAATTGTTTGGCATGATGACTGAAGTGCAGCTGACACGGAAGACCTCAGAGGTAGAAGGCAACATGACTGGGGCTGCCATGGGCATTGGCTTACATAATTCTTGACGACAGTCAAATAGCAGGTGGAGCTTGACAGACTGAAATCCGTTATGGCTGTGATATAGGTTTGAGGTTGCATTATGGGCTGCTCGCCATTGAGATGTGTAAAATAATTAAAGTATGTAACAGGCTAGTGTCATTTTGTAGCGTGGGAAAATGGGGAAAAAATTGTAAGAAAAATGAATTCCATAGCTACAGAAATGGATCTCGATGTTCCCATTCTCCATTTCTCTTGCATTCTCTCTCTCTTCACAGCCTCGTCTTTTTTGTGATCAGAGATAATGGGAACTGCAGATGCTGGAGAATCCAAGATAACAAAGTGTGGAGCAGGATGAACACAGCAGGCCAAGCAGCATCTCGTCGTTTTTGTTTCTTGTTTACGTTGCTCTTTGGAGAGAGGGCCCATTCTTACCCCTTCACATCTTCATTCACACACAATTTAGAACATAGAACATAGAACATAGAACAGTACAGCACAGAACAGGCCCTTCAGCCCACAATGTTGTGCCGACCATTGATCCTCATGGATGCACCCTCAAATTTCTGTGACCATATGCATGTCCAGCAGTCTCTTAAATGACCCCAATGACCTTGCTTCCACAACTGCTGCTGGCAACGCATTCCATGCTCTCACAACTCTCTGCGTAAAGAACCTGCCTCTGACATCCCCTCTATACTTTCCACCAACCAGCTTAAAACTATGACCCCTCGTGCTAGCCATTTCTGCCCTGGGAAATAGTCTCTGGCTATCGACTCTATCTATGCCTCTCATTATCTTGTATACCTCAATTAGGTCCCCTCTCCTCCTCCTTTTCTCCAATGAAAAGAGACCGAGCTCAGTCAACCTCTCTTCATAAGATAAGCCCTCCAGTCCAGGCAGCATCCTGGTAAACCTCCTCTGAACCCTCTCCAAAGCATCCACATCTTTCCTATAATAGGGCGCCCAGAACTGGACGCAGTATTCCAAGTGCGGTCTAACCAAAGTTTTATAGAGCTGCAACAAGATCTCACGACTCTTAAACTCAATCCCCCTGTTAATGAAAGCCAAAACACCATATGCTTTCTTAACAACCCTGTCCACTTGGGTGGCCATTTTAAGGAATCTATGTATCTGCACACCAAGATCCCTCTGTTCCTCCACGCTGCCAAGAATCCTATCCTTAATCCTGTACTCAGTTTTCAAATTCGACCTTCCAAAATGCATCACCTCGCATTTATCCAGGTTGAACTCCATCTGCCACCTCTCAGCCCATCTCTGCATCCTGTCAATGTCCCGCTGCAGCCTACAACAGCCCTCTACACTGTCAACGACACCTCCGACCTTTGTGTCGTCTGCAAACTTGCTGACCCATCCTTCAATTCCCTCGTCCAAGTCATTAATAAAAATTACAAACAGTAGAGGCCCAAGGACAGAGCCCTGTGGAACCCCACTCACCACTGACTTCCAGGCAGAATATTTTCCTTCTACTACCACTCGCTGTCTTCTGTTGGCCAGCCAATTCTGTATCCAAGCAGCTAAGTTCCCCTGTATCCCATTCCTCCTGACCTTCTGAATGAGAAATTTACATCTACTTTTTCTCTTTAACCACTATTAACAACCCCTTCATCTTTTGCACTGAGTGTCTACACCATCTATCCCCCTGTTCCTTCTCCACTTCTGTCAAAAGTATCAAAAGATCACTTTCCAACACCTTTCGGTTCTGAAGAGTCTTATCAGACTCAAAACATGCACTCTGTTTCTCCCTCCACAGATGCTGCCAGATCTCCTAAATTTCTCCAACATTCTCTGTATTTTTTTGAGGAACACACCTCAACTTACCTCAGCTAGGGACTGGAGTAAAAAGGCGTCAATCAAAGATTACTTCACTGTCTCAGATTTGCCCTTAAATTAGAGATAACACAGTGTAGGAACACAGCAGGCCAGGCAGCATCAGAGGAGTAGGAAACTTGACATTTTGGGTCAGGACCCTTCTTCAGAAAATCTGAAGAAAAGCAGAAAATCCTCCAGTTTCACAGTGTGTGGTCTCTGACTCCAACATCTGCAATTCTTGCTATCTCAGATTGAGTTCTTGTACTTAAATTAGACTCTCTCTACTTATTTCTGAATGAACAGTACAAATATGGTCTTGCTTATCAAGATCATCACTGGGTCTGTGTTGACTCCCGAATCCTTCCTATCAACCTGCTTAAGGTTCTCACTTTGCCTGGTCCTCTTGATGTTGCTGACTGCCTATCTTAGGTTCAGCTCCCCTCCAAGAAAACAATAGGCTAATGATGATCAGCACTGTATGAAGTTGAAAATTAATGTGATATCCAAACAAGTTCTATGAAACTCAAAGAAAATGAATTATAAATCTCAATGAGGATTGTCTCAGATACCTTTCAGAGTCCTAGACTCACAGACTATACACCATGGAAAGCATACTATCCGGGTACGTAATGGCCTGGTATGGTAACTGCTCTGCCCGGGATCATAAGAAACTACAGAAGGTTGTGTGCACAGCCCAGACAATCAATGAAGCCTACCTTCTATCGATGGACTGCATTTACACGGCTTCCTGCCGTGGAAAGGCAACCAGCATTATCAAGGATCCATCATACCCTGCCAATGACCACCTACAACCTCTTCCGTCAAGCAGAAGATACAGAAGCCTGAACACACACACGATCAGGTTCAGGAACAGCTTCTTTATTGTCATTATCAGCCTGTTGAATGGACTCTAGCCTCAAATAATGTAATAACCTACAATGTAACCTGTGTGCTACTGTCTTTTTGATCTGTACGTCCTTTGCTTGCTGTGATCTGCCTGTACGGCTCATAAATAAAGCTTTTCACTGTATTTCAGTCCACATGGCAATAAAATCAATCAATCAGTCAATCAATAATACAGCATGAAAACAGGCTCTTCATCCCAAACTGGCCCATGCTGACCATAATGCCCACTCAGCTCGTTCCAATTGCCTGTATTTGGTCCATATCCTTCTAAACCCTTCCCATCCATGTACCTATCTAAATTGTTTTTTAAAATTTTGCTATTGTACCTGTCTCAACCACTTTCTCTGGCAGTCCATGCCATATATGCACTACTATCTGCGTGAGGAAGTTGCCCCTCAGGCCGTTCTTAAATCTTGCCCCTCTCACCTTAAACCTATGTCCTGCAGTTTTCAATTCCCCATCCCTGGGAAACAGACAATATGCATTCATCCTATCTACACCTCTCATGATTTTATACACCTCAATAACGTCACCCCCCCTCATTCTCCTTTGTTTCAAGGAATAAAGGCCTATCCTGGCCAACCTCTCCCTATAACTCAGACACACTAGCCCTGGCAACATCCTCATAAATCTTCTTTGCACACTTACAAGTTTAATTATGACTTTCATTCAACTGGTTAACCAAAATTGTACACAATACTCCAAGTGTGGCCTCACTAATGAGTTATACAACTGTTAGCATAACTTCCCAACACATGTACATCATGCCTTGACTGATGAAGGCCAGCATACTAAATGCCTTTTCACCACTCTGCCTACCTGAGATGTCACTTTCAGCTAACTATATATTTGTACTCCTAGGTCCCTCTGTTCCACAACACTGCTCAGGGCCTCACCATTTACTGTACAAATCCTACTCTGGTTTGAGTTTCCAAAGTGCAATGCTTCACGGTTATCTGTATTGAATTGCATTTGCCAATCCTCAGACCACTTCCCCATTTGATCAAGGTCCCTCTGCAAATTTTGAAACCTACTTCACTATCAATGATACCTCTTAATTTTTCATCATCCACAAACTTACTGATCATGCCTTGTACACTCACATCAGATCATTTATATAAATAACAAAGTTCGTAGCGCTGGCCCCTCAGGTACACCACTAGTTACTGGCCTCCAGACCGAGAAACAATCTTCAAAATTTGGGGCGGCACGGTGGCTCAGTGGTTAGCACTGCAACCTCACAGCACCAGGGACCCGGGTTCGATTGCAGCCTTGGACAACTGCCTGTGTGGAGTTTGCATATTCTCCCTGTGTCTGCGTGGGTTTCCTCTGGGTGCTCTGGTTTCCTCCCACAGTCCAAAGATGTGCAGGCTAGGTGGATCGGCCATGCCAAATTGCCTGTAGTGTTCAGGGGTGTGTGGGTTATAGCGGAATGGGTCTGGGTGGATGGTCCAAGGGGCGGTGTGGGCTTGTTGGGCCAAAGGGCCTGTTTCCACACTGTAGGGAATCTAATCTAAAACCCTCACTGTCTGTCTCCTACCACCCAGGCACACATCTTTGAATCCAATTAGCCAGGTCTCCCTGGATTGTATGCAACTTAACTTTCATCGCTAGCCTCCTGTGAGGAGCCTTGTCAAAGACCTTACTAAAGTCCATATAAACAACATCCACTGATAAACCCATATCTATCCCCTCGGTTACCTCTTTGAAAAACTCTAAAAGATTTGCCAGACACAAATCCATGCTGACTGTCCATAATCAGACCCTAACAATCCAAATGTTGGTTGACCCTGTCGCTCAGTATCCTCTCCAATAACTTGCCAACCACTGATGTCAGGCTCACTGGCCTGTAGTTCCCAGGCTTGTTTTTGCTACCTTTCTTAAACAATGGAACAACATTAGCTTCTTCTAGTCTTCAGAAACTTCATCAGTTGCTAAAGATGAAGCAAAAAATCTCTGCAAGAGCCTCTGCAATTTCTTCCCTAGCCTCCCACAACGTCCGAGGATGGACTTGACCAGTGTCAGGGGATTTATCCACCTTTAGTCGATCTAAGGCTGCAAACACCTGTTCTCTGGTAATATGTCGGCAGTCGAAAACACTCCCACTTGTTTCCCTTATTTCTTAGCATCCATGGTTCTCTCTTGCGTGTATTCATAAAAAATTGCCCCTATCTCCTGCGACCCACACATTGATGGTCATGCTGAGCTTTAAGGGGACCTCTTCCCTCACTAGCCACCCGTTTATTCTTAATATAGCTATAGAACTTCTTGGGATTATCTTTAACCTTATCTGCCAGATACATTTCACACCCTCTTTTTGCCCTTCTAATTTCCCTGTTAAGTGTGCTTCTGCACTTTTTATAGTTATCTAGAGAGTCACTTGAGCCTGATAGCTGAAACCCAATGTATGCCTCCTTTTTCCTGACCAAAGCTTCGATATCTTTTGTCAGTCAGGGATCCCTAAACCTGCCAGCTTTTCCCTACAACATAACAGGCGACCTCCTGTCCCTGGACTCTTGATCACACTTTTAAAAGCCTCCCATTTGCCAGTCATTTCTTTTCCTTCAAACCGACTCACCCAATCAACCACTGCTAGATCCTGCATAATGGCCACAAAATTGACCCTGTTCCAGTTTAGCACCTTAACTTGCGAACCTGTCCTACCTTTTTCCATAACTATGTTAAAAATAAGAGAGTTATGGTCACTGGACCCAAAGTGCTCTCCAACTGACACCAGTCACTTGTCCGACGTTGTTTCTTAAGAGGAGGTCTAGTGTTGCACCCTCCTGAGTAAGGCCTTCTACATATTTATTTACAAAACTTCCTTGGACACATTTGACAAACTCCACCCCACCGGAACCTTTTACACTCTGGGTGGCCCAGTCAATACAGAGGAAATTAAAATCTCCAATCAATTCTACTGTGTTATAAGGCCATAAGACGTAGGAGTGGAAGTAGGGCCACTCAGCCCATCGAGTTCACTCCGCCACTAAAATCATGGCTGATGGGCGTTTCAACTCTACTTTCCTGCACTCTCCCCGTAGCCCTTGATTCCTTGTGAGGTCAAGAATTTATCGATCTCTGCCTTGAAGGCATTTAACGTCCTGATCTCGACTGCACTCCGTGGCAATGAATTTCACAGGCCCACCACTCTCTGGCTGAAGAAATGTCTCCTCATTTCCGTTTTAAATTTACCCCCTCTAATTCTAAGGCTGCGCCCACGGGTCCTAGTCTCCCCGCCTGACGGAAACAACTTCCCAGCATCCAGCCCTTCTAAACCATACATTATCTTGTAAGTTTCTATTAGATCTCCCCTCAACCTTCTAAACTCTAATGAGTACAATCCCAGGATCCTTAGCCGTTCATCATGCGTTAAACCTACCATTCCAGGGATCATCCGTGTGAATCTCTGCTGGACACGCTCCAGTGCCAGTATGTCCTTCCTGAGGTGCGGGGCCCAAAATTGGACACAGTATTCTAAATGGGGCCTAACTAGAGCCTTATAAAGCCTCAGAAGCACATCGCTGCTTTTATATTCCAACCCTCTTGAGATAAATGACAACATTACATTCGCTTTCTTAATCACGGGCTCTACTTGCAAGTTAACCTTGAGAGAATCCTGGACTAACACTCCCAGATCCCTTTGTACTTCTGCTTTACGAATTTTCTCACCATTTAGAAAATAGTCCATGCCTGTATTCTTTTTTCCAAAGTGCAAATCCTCGCATTTGCTCACATTGAATTTCATCAGCCATTTCCTGGACCACTCTCCTAAACTGTCTAAATCTTTCTGCAGCCTCCCCACCTCCTCAGTACTACCTGCCTGTCCACCTATCTTTGTAACATCAGCAAACTTCGCCAGAATGCTCCCAGTCCCTTCATCCAGATAATTAATATGTGAAGTGAACCCTGCGGGACACCACTTGTCACCAGTTGCCATTCCGAAAAAGAGCCTTTTGTCCCAACTCTCTGCTTTCTGTCAGACAGCCAATCCGCAATCCAAGCCAGTAGCTCACCTCGAACACCATGGGCCCTCACCTTGCTCAGCTGCCTCCGGTGAGGCACCTTATCAAAGGCCTTTTGGAAGTCTAGATAGATAACATCCACTGGGTTTCCTTGGTCTAACCTACTTGTTACCTCTTCAAATAATTCTAACAGGTTTGTCAGGCATGACCTCCCCTTACTAAATCCATGCTGACTTGTTCTAATCTGACCCTACACTTCCAGGAATTTAGAAATCTCATCCTTAACAATGGATTCTAGAATTTTACCAACAACCAAGGTTAGGCTAATCGGCCGATAATTTTCCATCTCTTGCCTTGACTCTTTCTTACAAAAGGAGTTACAACTGCAATTTTCCAATCATCTGGGACTTTCCCAGACTCCAGTGACTTTTGAAAGATCACAACCAAAGCCTCCGCTATTTCCTCAGCCACCTCCCTCAGAACTCTAGGATGCAGCCCATCAGGGCCAGTAGATTTATCAATTTTTAGACCTTTTAGCTTTTCTAACACTTCCTCTTTTGTAATGCTTACCATACTCAACTCTGCCCCCTGGCTCTCCCTAATTGTTGGCATACTACTCATGTCTTCCACTGAGAAGACTGACACAAAGTATTTATTAAGTTCTTCAGCTATTTCCTTATCTCCCTTATCACTAGCCTTCCAGCATCAACTTGGAACGGCCCAATGTCTACTTTTGCCTCTCGTTTGTTTCTTATGTATTGAAAGAAACTTTTACTGTCATTTCTAATATTACTAGCTAGCCTACCTTCACATTTGATCCTCTCCTTCCTTATTTCTCTCTTTGTGATCCTCTGTTTGTTTTTGTAGCCTTCCCAGTGTTCTGATTTCCCAGTGCTCTGGGCCACTTTATAGGCTTATTCCTACAGGTATCTGCAATCTCTCTATACACAACTGCTCCTCTACCACTCACTGGCTATTTGGGGATCTATAATACAGTCCCAACAGAGTGACCATCCCCTTCTTGTTTTCCATTGAAGATTGATCGCCTAATGTGGGCGACTTTTCTAATGGAGGTCAGTCCAGCACATTAACCTCTTGGAATGGGTAAAAATTCGGCTTTTATGTGCTTTGAAACTGGACACTTTCTGAAATTGATGCACAATTTTTTAGACGTAGTATTCTTTGACATGTCTTTGCGCATTGATTATGCCTGTGAGGCTTTGTTGTTCTAGTTCCATGACACTGACTTAGTATCTGCTGTTTAGCTTACACTTTGTGTTGGCTTGTCACAAGCCTCTTTAGAATTTATACTTACAAAATAAATATTGATTTTACAGCTCTGTAGCCACAGTTTTCCACTAATTTGTCAAGCTCCTTAATGAAAACATATATGGACTCCCCTCAGTGTTGAAATCTTCTGTTAAATCTTACCCTTTTAGGGATATTATTTGTTCTCAGGTGTAAGTAATTCTCATGTTTTTTCATGTTTTGGATGATAATAACATCATTCACTACAGACCTACAGAATTCAATTGTGTGCTAGCTGGTTCAACTTTAGACTTTGTGTTTAATTTTGAAATAATTCTGTATCTCAATAATATTTTTCTATTTTCTAAGATGTCCAATGCTGGGTCTGTTTCACCCTTTCCTGCAATTGAATCCAGTTAGAAAATTTATTTCTTCTTCCATTTCTTCTTATTGTGTTAATTAATATTTATTAATTTAAATAGTTTTAAATCTGTAACATCACAGTGCAGTTGTGATCTGCTGTTTTAAAGTTTGTATTCTCATATTAAATCAATGGTATTCAATTCTGCTGTCTTAACTTTTGAATATTCTTGTGATACAATAATGTTGCAGTATTTTCTTTGCAAGTTTTAAAGTTCTATATAATAGTAATACTGTCTGAGATTAATCCATTAAAATTTATGAAACGAGTACAGCTATGTTGTGTTACTTCCTTCAGACTTTGACTGATGGAAAATAGTTATCTCTGTACTTGCTTGCTGGGGTTTCCTACCTTTTTCCCTTAATGATTATGCTGGTTATTTCTTGCCACTAACATGAAAGTTTCCATTTTTTCATGGACAAAATGAATGTGTCCCCACCTTTCACAAATCTGAACATAATGCACTTGTTGCTCCCAAATTTTTATAAACAATATCCATGCCTGCAACATTAAAAAATCTTTGCACCAAAATCACAGTTTAAATTATGACTGGCTCAGTCTAAAGAAAAGCGTGAAATTCCTGTGAAATTCCATTTCTGCTAGACTTTTTCATTACATAAATGTACTTATTTCCTCTTAAATAACTTGTGTAACACTGCAGATACAATATAAATTAATCTTCTGTCGCTCGCTTTGTCAACCATAGCTGTGCTGGCCAGTCCTATTTTCAATGGTGGTGATACTTGGTTGAAGGGTAAACACACTCTTTCCCTTCTTTCCTACCTAGCCTCTTCTTTTGCACCATTACTTTAAAGCTTTCTCCCCTTTACTTGCAAAGTTCTCTTACTTTATGCCAAACACAGACTCTAACTTTTTGCACATCACTGCGTCTTCCCAGTGTGGATAGTTTTTTTTTAATTGTTTTCCAGGCCCACACAGTTTCCTTCAGCAGCTTCTACCAGCTCCATGGGGAAGGTTTCGTTCTGTTGTACTGTCTTGGCCCTGTTGCTGCTCCTAAGAGTGCTGCTTTCTGCTTGTTGGTTTACATGTTTTACCTGCTGACTGACCATCTGTGACTTGTTCAATTAAAAATGGTAAACTCACTTGTCTTCTGAATGGACTCTTTCAATTTATGTCACCTTGATGCGTTTCAAAGGGTGCCCACAGCTGATTACTAAGTGATGTTGTGGTCTGGATTCAATTTACATAATCTAGTTAGGCAGAATTACAAAGACTATTAGAAACCAGGGATGGCATACACATCTCCATTGGGATCTCATATAAAACAGCTTGATTCTCCACCCAGATCACTCAGACATATCAACTTGGTTGAAGCTGAATGTAAATTGACCAATAACGCTTTCAAAGCCATTGCCTTCCAGATGGCGAACACCTATTTCATCTGGTGTATGCATCTAGAAATAAGTTTTATAGTAGTAGGCAATTAGAAAAGATGTCAGAAAGTGTTT
Source organism: Stegostoma tigrinum (assembly GCF_030684315.1). Taxonomy (NCBI): domain Eukaryota; kingdom Metazoa; phylum Chordata; class Chondrichthyes; order Orectolobiformes; family Stegostomatidae; genus Stegostoma; species Stegostoma tigrinum. The sequence goes on from NC_081356.1 coordinate 91,701,322, forward strand.
CTGAGCCAAGTGATGGTGCAAGTCTTGAACTCTGTCCTCCAAAATCTGTTGAAATTAGGACAATAAAAATTTTCACATTAAGAGCGGTTGATTTTTGTTAAGCAAGGGCATAACAAATTATGGAATGAATGTGGCTAAATAAAGTCAAAATGCTGATCATGCATGAGGTCCTTGAATCATAGAGTTGAAGGACTGAATGGTCCCGATCCTAAATTTCTTCCTATGTTCTTTAATCTAGGTTACTACAAATGAATGAACTCAATTGTGGTTAGATGTTTGAATGCCATAGTCTGGAAGACTCATTATCATGTGAAGAAAACAAAGACTGGGAAAAATGTTTGTCAAGCTTTAAAAATTGCGAGACCTAAAATAAGAAAACCACACATTATATTGATGATGTAACAAAAAACACAAAATGCTTGAAAAAGGTCTTTGGACTGAAACACTAAGTTTGTTTCTCTCACCACAGAGGCTGCCAGACCTGTTGAGTATCTCCAGCATTTTCAGTTTTTCTTTCAGATTGCCAGTATTTGCACCATTTGAATTTAGTTTATTGATAACATAATATTGCTTGATTGTCAATATAGGATTTAAAAATAAAACTCGCCTTTGTCATATTCAAAAGTCCAGTGCTACATCACTGTAATCAATATTAATAACATCATTATTCCAAAAAAAAGTTCTATTTTTAAATAAATACAATGAAATGGCAGACAGGTATTCAAAAAAAAGTACATAAGCAGTTAGGCGTATTAAAGATATATTGATATACATGTACATAAAATGTTTAAATCAAATGTCCAGTGAAATGGCATGGCAGCAACAAAGGTGAACAGAAAACTAATGTATCAGCCAGGAAGATTCAATTAGATAATGACAGCTCAAAGCTCGGTGAGAACAACATCTTAAATCTCAATAATGTCTGATAATATACATTGCTAATACCATGGTTTGTAGTGACAGACTTCGTCCTGTTAAGGCATGTCAAGGCATAACCTCATTAATTGGGCACCCAGGAAATTAAAAATGAACAATTTTACCAACCAGTTTATCAAATAAAAAGGGAAGGAAAATTTCATCAAATAATTTATTGTTCAGTCAGTTTCTATCTCAGCTAGGGAGAACTATGTCAATCACTTTATTTAACAAGGTACTCATTTCTTTGAAAGAGCACAGGAAGATAAGCTGGACAAAAGGGTGCGATCTAATATTGTCATTTTTTGAGAGAGATCAATTGATGGAAAAAGGAAATGGAAAAGATGTATTTCATTTGTTTTCTTATCTTCCTAACTCTTACATAATTCATCATCTGTTATAACTTGCATCCTGTAAATAATAAACATAGAAGTACAAGCAAGTGAAAAGGATACGTCTCGTCACTATTGAATATTCACAATCATACGGCTTTGAGAGGCGGCATATATCCTGGGGACCATAAGATCAGTGTCTTGCTCCAAACTGGAACACACAAAGACTTGATGAACAGATGTTTTCCCATCTCTTTCTTTCAGGAGTTTGCAAAATGAGGAAGTAAAGTAATTTATCAAATTAAGCAAGTATTGAAGTATGTATTATCACAATATCATGTTTATTTTGTGAAAATATGATATGGACTGTATGGATTTGAAAGCTTTTTTAAAACATTCTTACATAATATAACTTTGCTAAGCAACAATGAAAAGTATGTTCCACAAATGTTCACGCTGAGATGCAAGCCAAGTTTCTTCAAGCCACTAAAAGAACATTAGCCTATCTCACATTTGCTGCACTGAGACAAGTTGCGTTTTTGACACTGAGGCAATTTTAATATAAGTGACAGGTTTGCTGACCTCCGCCAAGAAGTTCTACCAGACTGAGGTGGATAATTCCTGTCATAGACCTTTGGGCTCGGCTCTCACAGAAGGAGGAACAGGCACCTACTGAGCTGACTCAAGAATTTTTCTTTTTTCATGCAAGTTTTACTTTGGCTGATGAGTTGTGCAAATTTATGAGAATGCTGAGGGCTTTGGACCATTCGACATTGGACACTGCAGCCTTTAATAATTCCTCCAGCTGCTGTTTATATTGGGTAAATATTACAGATTTGTTGGAAGCTATCTTTCAGTTATCATCCTCTGATTTGTTTGGAAAGAGGTTGGAGGCAGACAATGTCATGTTTAAAATCCTCAAGCACATTGCTCGTTGCAGATCCAAAATTATTGGAAAAACAACAGGCTGTGGCTGGAAATCAGGGTTAGAAATTCTTTAAAAATCTGTTACCATATCAAGGAGCCCTAGCTGAGCTGGAATCAATGGGAATCAAGGGAAATCTCTCCTCTGCTGAAATCATATTGGTACAAAGGAAGAAGGTTATTATTGTGGTCTCGGACAGATGTGTCTACAACAGGTAGTTTGGTGAAAATGAGGTCAGGTACATTTTTCCCTCTAGTTGGTTCCCTCACTACATGTTGCAGACTCAGTGTTACTGCCATGCAAGTGGTGATGAACATCAAACTCCCTGACCCAGAGTATATTCCCTGTCCTTGCCACCTTCAATGCCTCCTCTGACTGTTGTCCAACATGGAGGAGCACTGTATCGTCAACTGAAGGAGGTCAGTAAGTAATAATCAACAGGACGTTTTCATCCCGTGTTTCACCTAAAGCAATGTGCATTAATGGGGTCTGGAGTCACTGTTAAGGGCTCCCAGGACACCTCCCTCCCAACTGTATACCACTGTACTGCCACCTTTTCTTTTGGTGGGACAGGACATATCCAGGAATGGTGATGGTAGTGTCTGGAACATTGTCTGTAATGTATGATTCAGCGAATATGACTATGCCAAACTGATGCTTGACTAGTCTGTGCAACAGCTCTCCTAATTTTGGTACTATGTCCGAGATGTTCATAAGGAGGAATTAAGTTGATCGAGCTGTTTTTGCCATTGTCATTTCCAGGGCCTAGGTCAATGTCTGATGGTCCATTCTACTTCATTCTTTTCTTCAGACTTTGAATTGATAGCTTGTTAGGTCATTTCAGAGAACAGTTAAGAGTCAAACACATTGCTTCGGCTCTGGAGTTACAGAAAGGTCAAATCAGGGAAGGATGGCAGATTTCCTTCCTGAAAGGATAATAGGAAACCAGATGGGATTTTCTGACAATACACCCACACCAACATTCCCTCTGACCATAAGCCTGGAGAGACTGCTTGATGTCGGAATATCCTTTTTGTTTCATCCTCTCAGTGCAAACTCTAAAAATCTTAACAGCATATCATCTCATACTATCCCAGCTCCATTGTTTCCCTAGTCATTTTCAGTTCCTGAATGGCTGTCAGTATATGTTCACCTGTAATACACTTTCCCTTTAAATAATGCAGACAAGCGTTAACCAACACCAGCCAGACACAGTGAAATTAACATACAATATAGTCCCTTGAAAATTTCGCCCTCAAGTTTCCTTCATTATTCAACCAGATCACAGCTGATCTGGTTATTCTTTGAATTCCACATCACCTTCTACTCCCCTGAACTTTGATTACTTTGCCCAACAAGAATTTATCTAGCTCTGCCTTAAAACTATTAAATGACCCTGCTAGAGCTTCTGCCCTAAAAGGGTGATCTTTAATTCTTAAGCAGTGCCTTTTATTTCTGGACTCACCCACAAGAGAAGCCATCTTTTCAAGCCCACATCATTAAGAACATTTAAGATTTATACATTTCAATTCAGTCGCCTCTCACTCTTCTAAATTCTAGTAGAAACAAGCCCAGTCTGTCCAACCTATCCCCATGATTCCCTAATATTTTCTGGGAGGTTATTTGCAAAGGCAGATCCAAAGTATGTGTGAGTTATTCTATCATTTCTTTGTTTTCCATTATAATTTCTCCAGCTTCTGACTGTAAAGGGCCTATACTTGTCTTTATTGATCTTTTTCTCTTCATTTATTTAAAGAAGTTTTTACAGACAGTTACTGCTTTTGCTGCACTCTCCTATTTTTTCCTATTCATTTTGCATTTTTGTTTATCCTTCACATATTTGTTCCAATTTTCTTTGGAATGCTACAACTGAAACTGTTTCAGGCAAATCATTCCAGGTTACAATAATTTGCTGACAGCAATAAATGATTTCTCCTGTTTCTTTTGTCAATCACATTGAAAAACACGTTCTCTGGTTACTGATTTTTCTGTCTTTCTTACTGTATTACTTACCCTATCAAATGTGGGCATCATTTAAAACATTTTCATGAAATCGCTCAAAATTTTCTGCCTTTCTGTGACATACAAATCTAGTTGACTACTTTGGGTAAACATTCATATCAATATATTTTAGCAAATTCAGGTGGCATTTTGAACTACATTGCTTTGTGCTCACAACACAAAAAATACACGGGTAGTTCCTAAGTTTATAATCACCTGTGATTAGGTTCCAGGATAGAGTGTGTTTAGATGTATTATGCGCTGAGTTTCTGTTTGACAGTGGATTCATAAGGTAAAAACTCGAAATAAGCTTTATGTTTCCTGAAGAAGAACAGAATTAACTTTCTGCTTACAGCACATAAGCTTAACATGACAGCATGTATACAGATCTCATTAGCCTTTTGTTCATGGCATGTAAGCTTAATGTGACAACAGTTTAACTCCACATATTCGATTAGCTTTCTAGCATGCAAGAATGATGTTTATACTCTTCTAACATATTATTTTCCTAATGTGACTATAACAGCTGTCCAGATAATTCTAAAAACATTGAGCAATTTATAGTTTTTAAAATAAACTTAATACTGGAGGCATGTAATCTGATAATATTAATGTAGCATTAGTCATTAGTCATTTAATATCATAGGAAATCATAATGGCTTGGATCTTGTCCTTTTAATGTTGGTAGACTGTCAGCATCACCACTACACCAAGGAATTGCCAACAACTTCTCATGCTTGCACATACATGGCACAGTCGCTCAAATGTTAGCACTGCTACCACATAGCGCTGAGGCCCCAGGTTCAATTCCACCTTCAGGTAGCTGTCTGTCTGGAGTTTGTACATTCTCCCTGTGAAGGTATGGATTTCCTCCGGGTGCTCTGGTTTCCTTCACAGTCCAAAGATATGCAGGGTAGGTGGATTGGCCATGCCAAATTGCCCATAGTGTTGAGGGATGTGCAGGTAAGGTGGGTCAGCCTTGGAAAATGCAGGCATAAGAGGTAGGGCAGGTCTAGGTCGGATGCTTTTTTGGAGAGCTGGTGTGGACTTGATGGGCTGAATGGTATGTTTCTATACTGTATGTATTTTATTTTAAAAATACCATTAAATCTAATAGTCCAGAAATGCTGTCAATGATTATCTTGTCAAAGTGTGCTGCTTTAGTCCTTAAAGATGGTAATCTTCTATAAGTGACTGAAATTATGTGAAGTGTAGGCACTGTAATATCACTGTGAAATAAGAAGAAATAGTTATGCAACGTTAATCATGTATCACTGGCATCACAACACTGTTCTAAGGTACGGTCATTACTGATGAATCTCTCTAACCCTGGAAAGTCATTTTATGTTTGCATAACATCAAATAGCTTATTTTAATGTGTTTATGTTTAGAGAGGAACTAGTGGATATGCTATATTTAGATTTCCAAAAGGCATTTCATAAGGTGCCACATCGAAGTTCATTGTAGAAAGTAAAAGCTCATAGCACTGAGGGTAACATATTGGCATGGGCGGCAGATTGGCTCTCTAACAGGAAGTAGAGAATAGAAATGAAGGATCTTTTACAGACTGGCAGGATATCATGAGTGGTGTGTCACAGATGTTTGTTCTGGGTCTTCAAATTTTTAATATTCAAATCAATGATTTGGATGAAGGGATCAAAGGTGTTGTAGCTAAGTTTACCAATGACACAAAAGCATGTAAGAAACAGAATTGTGAAGAATATGTAGGAAGCCTACAAAGGAATACTAAAATAGATTAAGTAGTGGGCAAAGATGTGACCATTTGAATACAGTGTGAAAATATGTGAGATTGGCCATTTTCATGTAACAAGGTTAGAGCTGGTTGAACACAGCAGGCCAAACAGTATTATAGGAGCAGAAAGGCCAAGATCCTTCTTCAGAAAAAAATTGCAGAGCTCTCTGAGATGCTGAGAGATCTGGGTATCCTAGCAGATGAATCACAGAAGGTTAATAAGCAGGTATAGCAAGTAATCAGGAAAACAGGAATTGAATGCATGAGTAGGGAGATAACATATCAGTTATACAGGTCATTATACAGGTCATTGTAGAGACTGCATTTGGAGTACCGTGCACAGCACTGGTTACTATACTTTTGGAAGGATGTTAATGTCTTGGAAGCAGTTCATAGAAGGTTAATGCTAGACAAGTGAGGCCTGTATCCTCTGGAGTTTAAAAGAGTTAGAGGTGACTTAATTCAAACATAAGATCCCATGGGGGTTTGACTGGGTTGATCTGAAAGGACGTTTCCTTTTATGAGAGAATGTCGAACTATGAGGCAGAGACTTATAATAAGGGGATGCTCATTTAAAATAGAAGTAAGAAAACTTTTTTTTCTCTCAGATGGTTGAGAATCTTTGGAATTCCCTTCCTCAAAAGGCAGTAAATGGATGCTGAATCATTAAATATTCTTATGGCAGAGATAAATAGATTCATCATTACTAAGGGAGCGAAAAGTTCATGGGCTGATGCAAGAATGTACTGTTGAGGTTAAAATCAGATCAGCCATGATCTTATAGAATGGTGGAGCAGGCTTAAATGGCTGAGTGGCTTATTTTTGTTTCTTGTTCACATGTTTGTATGACCTTTCAGCTTCTAATACTTATGTGAGATGGCTTTACACTGCAGCATTAATTCCACATATCCAGACCTAAATTTCTGGGATTGAGCTTGTTGAACTTGTTGGCCATGGAAGGTTTGTTCATAAACACGGGCAAACAAATTGTCTGTAAATCCTTCCATTAAACCCGATGGCAGGGAGTAAGAGTAGGAGAGCTTATTTGTCAGGCTTTCTGCAGAAGATAATAGCACGCCACCACAATACTTTGCACATGAACATGGACCAGTCTGTCTGAGATGAGAACACGTGAAATCACAGACAGAGCAAATTTGTATGTCCCAATTTTTATTTTACTCTCGCTAAATCTTTAAAGAGGAAGGATAATCAATGAATTTTACATCTCGGTTTACTATCTGTCAAAATTCTTCAATGTAGTTACCTTGTTTGAGTATAAGATATTAATGTGTTGTACACTTAGCAATCTCCTTGACTTGATGCCAAGTTCAAATAAAAACAAAATCCATGGCACAGTGTGGCTGTGGTTATACTCAGCTAAGATCTTTTGTGGCTTAAACTTTGAGGGTATCAGCAAGTTCACTTCTGACAGCAAAAACCTAAACAAGATAAGTGCATTGAAGAGTTGAAGATAATGAACTGTGAGGCTGGATGAACACAGCAGGCCAAGCAGCATCTCAGGAGCACAAAAGCTGACATTTCGGGCCTAGACCCTTCATCAGAGAGGGGGATGGGGTGAGGGTTCTGGAATAAATAAGGAGAGAGGGGAAGGCGGACTGAAGATGGAGAGAAAAGAAGATAGGTGGAGAGGAGAGTATAGGTGGGAAGGTAGGGAGGGGATAGGTCAGTCCAGGGAAGACGGACAGGTCAAGGAGGTGGGATGAGGTTAGTAGGTAGGAGATGGAGGTGCGGCTTGGGGTGGGAGGAAGGGATGGGTGAGAGGAAGAACAGGTCAGGGAGGCAGAGACAGGTTGGACTGATTTTGGGATGCAGTGGGTGGAGTGGAAGAGCTGGGCTGGTTGTGTGGTGCAGTGGGGGAAGGGGACGAACTGGGCTGGTTTTGGGATGCGGTGGGGGAAGGGGAGATTTTGAAGCTGGTGAAGTCCACATTGATACCATTGGGCTGCAGGATTCCCAAGCGGAAAATGAGTTGCTGTTCCTGCAACCTTCGGGTGGCATCATTGTGGCACTGCAGGAGGCCCATGATGGAGTTTCCAGGTGTAAAGTATTGTGGCGGTGTGCCATTTTCTCCTGTAGAAAGGCGGACCAAAAAAACTCTCTCTCTCTCTTACTCCCTGCTATTCGGTATAATGGAAGGATTTGCAGGTGGACATGGAATTCAAATCCATAAGTTTAGGTCTGGAGATATGGACATTAACACCGCAGTGTAAGGGCATCTCATATACATGATGCCATAGTGGCTCCCTGTGAACTTTTTTATTCATACACAAGATGAGGACATCACTGCCTAGGCCATCATTTATTGACCATCCATAATTAGCCAGAAGGGAGTTGGGAATCCACCATATTGATTTGTGTCTGGAGTCACATGTAGGCCAGACCAGGTAAGGATGCCAGTTTCCTTCCCTAAAGAACATTAGTGAACCAGATTGTTTTTTGTTGACAATCCGTAATGGATTCATGGTCATCATTAGACTCTTAATTCCAGATTTTTGTTAAATCTGAATTCCACCTTCTGCCATCTGATTTGAATGTGGGACACCAGAACATTATCTGTGTCTCTGAATTAATAGTCCAGCAATAATACCACTAGGCCATCTACCTCCCCTGTATGGATCTAAACACCCACGGCGGCACGGTGGCTCAGTGGTTAGCACTGCAGCCTCACAGCACCAGGGACCCGGGTTCAATTCCAGCCTCAGGTGACTGTCTGTGTGGAGTTTGCACATTCTGCCTGTGTCAGCGTGGGTTTCCTCCAGGTGCTCCGGTTTCCTCTCACAGTCCAAAGATGTGCAGGCTAGGTGGATTGGCCATGCTAAATTGCCCATAGTGTTCGGGGTGTGTGGGTTATGGGGGATGGGTCTGGGTGGGATGCTCCAAGGGGCGGTGTGGACTTGCTGGGCCGAAGGGCCTGTTTCCACACTGTAGGGAACCTAATCTAATCAAAATTCAGCAGATCTACATTATTTAAAAATCATTATTTTACATGCTGGAATTGTAAACATTAAGTGAGCTAAATCAAGTTTATGGTATGAAGCACACTGAAACTTTTCCTTGTAATTTTTAAGCGGGTCAATGGTGGAAAAGCTGGCAAGTAACTGTCTGACAAAGGAAACCTGGTGTTTAGCCAAGAGGGGATATTAATTTGAACGTATTAGATGCAACACTGGAGAATATTAACACTCTGTAACAGTGCAGAATAGAGCAACATGAATAATGCCAGGTTTCAGGAAGCTAAATTATGAATAAAGGCTAAATCATGTTAATAGTCTTTGAAACAAGATTTCAGATAGCTAGAGAAAATGTCAGAATTGTGAACTGGATTAGTAATGTAAACCCACACAATTTTGTTTATATAGTGACCAAGAGTTAAAGAATGCATGGACAATTTTTTTAACGTATGAAATGAATAGCAAATTTCAGTGTTAATAGGCTGAAAAAGACTCATGTGAGATTCCAGTTTTTAACCTTGCCACCTCAAGGTCACAATTTAAGAACCGTGTCAATAATCATTATTGAAGCCGTTCCTGGAGAGGAAGAGAAACCAGTTGCTCATCCTCAGATAAGTGGACTGAAACTAAAGAAACAGAAGTACACAGATCAGTATGGCACAAAGTGGAATGCAGTGATTAACTGATTCACTATTACTCAAGATCACTAAACTGGAATCGACCTTTCATTGAGGGAACATGTAGTATTTAGCATTTTGATTTCTTTCAGTGAACTGAGACAGGTATGATGGTCCAACTTTTCTACACTATAAAATTCAAAAGGAAAACAATCAGGACCGTAAAACATCCATTTCTAACAAGTCGCAATTTCTTGGAATTACATACTTTGCCTGGACAGTATCTGAAGAGTATTTAACATGATACTGGATCAGACAATATATCGCCCATCTGAAAGATGGACTGAGTTCTAACATATGGTTTCCAACACTCGGCAACACAAATAGGAACATGTAATGGATATGCTCATCTCAACTCTTTAGGTTCTTGCATGGCCTAATCAGGAATTTTGATTGGATTGCTAGCGATCAGGATTAAAAGGTTAGTTTGTGAACATTAACTTAATGTGACCCAAGTGAAACAGGAGTGTTCTCCTTCCACAGGACTACTGTGAGTCACTGCCAACCAAAACTTGTCATCTTCTTGCTCCTGTGCGTTTTCTCAGGACCTACTTTTGGGGTGCTGTCAACATCAAAACTGGGTGAAGATGGTGTTCTGAAGAGAGGTGAGCTGCATCAAGATACTCGATTCAAATCGTGCAGCTCACTAGAATTATGTTGATTATACCTAAGCCCGATTTTCAGCAGAGCCTTGGGGCCTAATTTCACTCTGAAAGTATTGACAATTATGTGGGTGAACATAGTCTGAAACCAATGTTGCCTCCTGTGAATTCAAACAAGAGATGGAGGTATTTGAAATGAAACCAAAAGCTGAAGTTTGGAACAGGAAATGTGAAACTTGATGTATAGCAGACTACAGAGTGCTTGGTGAGGGCATCCCCTCATCAAATTGAACCATCCAGTGATTCCTGGCTAAAGGAGAATGGGCACAATGACAGTCATGTTGCCAATCTGCATGCTATTTGCTGTCTTGATCCCACAAATGGTTTCTTTTAAAATGCACTATGCAACAAGGTTATTCCAAAATAACTTGAATGGCTAAAAAGTCTGAACATGACACAGGTTGTCATTCTATGTTTCAAGGTAGGAATGACAACCTGTCCTAACCTGATATTCTACTTTGCTGCTCCTTCTTCCTCCTAAAAGCTCAGTCATATTAAAATATAATATTTACAGACATGAAAACAGAGACCAAGGAAAATCACGTTATAGCAAATCGAACCTCAAAAGTGAATTAGAAATGGAGGTGGTCAATGTTATGGAGGTGAAAGTTAGCTCTGTTGTTATTGGAGCAGAAGTGTGATTTGAAATTTATTTATGGGGCTTATAAAAAGATTCTTGAATTGAGGAGAAAGATGTGCAGATCTGGTGGAAATCAAGCACAGGGTAGATTCTATTGCTCTTTTGCAGCAGGAAAAAGTTTGGTTTCTTTATCATTTAATATCAGACAGATTAGGAAGTGCCTTTCAGAGGAGTCCTTTGTAAGCTACAAGCCATCCAACCAAGAGGGCCTAACCAACATGAGGCCACCATGTTTGCCTGGTGACTTTTCAATATGACAAACATCTTCTCATGATCCTATTTAAGCCAATTTATGGGTTTTCATTTGCCTTTGGCCAGAAAGACTAAACTCTCTTCCCTGACTCTCACTTAGCTGGGAAGATGATTCACATTCCACCGTCTGCATCTCAATTCTATAAACCTCCTTCCAACTTCCACTCTACCTCCCATCCTGATAAATGCTACCCATTATGCACATCTATTATAACAAACTAAGTCATGCAAAAAAGGCAGTTAAGCTAACAGGTTAAATAGTCCTACATAAAACTTGAAAATGCTGGAAGAACTCAACAGGTCTGCCAGTGTCTGTAAAGGAAGAAAACTGTTAACATTTTGAGTCCAGTATGACTCTGCTTTAGAATTCTAAATTCCACCATATGCATATTTTGCTTTATGGCTAAATGGTCTTGGGACTGGATGTTTTCTTTCGCATGTCAAATAATTCCAAAAGGAATCTTCATTCATCTCTAAAACTTTGCCTAAAATCAAGGATAAAGCTATAACCCACTGTCAATTAAACTAGCATCCCTTTAAGATAAATCTTCTTTCAAAACCTTAAAACACACACATTTTCAGTAGATACAGAAACTTGTTATTTGTATGATGCTTTCCATAGCCTCAAGATATCCCAAAGCATTTTACATCCAGTTAAGTACTTTTGAGATGTAATCCCTGCCGAAATATAGAAAATTCAGCAGCCAATTTATGTAGAATTTGTGTACAAATGGCAATGTGACAATGATGAGATAGCCTACTTTTGTAACTTTGGTCGAAGGATTCCTATTGGCCTGAACATAGGTTTAAATTTTCTTTTTCTTCTGTAACCTAGTTTCATGAAATCTTTAACCTCCACCTGAGCGGTCTTGATACATCATTTTATCAGCACTTCTGACTGTGTGGCACCATTGTAGCACTGTGCTGGAATGTCAGCTGAGATCTTGTGCCTAAGTATTTGGCCTATCTCCAATATTAGAGAGGCCTTGTCAAGTTTCTAAACGTTAAGAAAGAGTAAACTCTGTATCATGAACTGCAATGTAATAATTTACTTGAAAGCAGAACTAAACTCCCGTAGAAATCAATAGGGAAGAATATCAGCTTTTCAAAGACAATTTATTTAACAGAATTATACACATAACAGGTATAAAGGTAAGTGGAATAGACTGTGCTGGATTTAAACCAAATCTGAGACACATTCCTGAGGGCCTCTTGGACTCGCAAAGATAATAGGTTTAGTTCAGTGATTCTGATTTCATTACAATGAAACATGTGTCTATTTGATCACAAGATAGCACTGCGCAAGGGAAAACTGTCCTGTCAAGGCAAGCAAGGCTGCTGCTATTGTTTTAATTCAGATTTTGCAAAGTGCTGAAAATAACTTTTTGATTCCTATGATTATTTTAATCCATTATATTATGCTACATAAGCAGATGATCAATGAGTACATGTATGCTGATATATGCTCCAATTCCTTCATTTAGAAAAATGCACAATAGTGCATTCTATCCCCATCTCACAGCCAAGGAAACTTTTCTATTTCTCATTTTTCTTATCAGAGCAAGGACATTGGAAATCAAGAAAAATGCCAGAAGAGTTGGAGAACGTCTTTGGAAAGCTTTCTTCAAAAAAAGCTATCCTTTTTCATTTACACCAACTGATGTTAACAATAGAGGATATTCTATTCTATTCTAATGTGGATCGTGATGATAGGCAGTAAATTAAAAATGATCAAACATCTATGAAAATGACACTTTTTTCAACCCACTGATGTACAGAACTAGTTTCAGAATAACAGTTCAATCGCTTCCATTCACTCAAAGGCTCTAAGGGATGAAATGTTCAAAGCTTCACAATACTGTAATCAAACAAATTATCAACCAGACAAGTAGGAGTATATAAAACATAGGAACATGAGTAGGCCAATTATCCCCTAGAAACATTTTGTTCAATGATTGGTCAATGACCTGTCCTCACTTATCAGCCATTCCACAGTATCCTTTAATACCTTTGGTTAACACAAAATATCAATAGCAGATTTTAAATAAACATTTGATCTACAATCAATTGCTATTTGCAGAACAGAGTCTCAAAATTCTAACAGATTTTGTATAGTATTGTTTTCCCAGCGTGCTCCTGAAAGGTCTGGCTATGATTTTCTAATAATGAAACTATGCCTCCTAATTTACCAAGCAGCAGAAGTAAAGTCCTTCCTCTACCCTATCTGTGCCCCTTAGAAACACTTTAAACTTTTATCAACCTACTAATTTGCATCCCTTGTTCTTTATTGTCATCAGTATTTGGCAGGATCATCTTTGCTAAATTTAATAAGGACCAGCCCCTTCTTGGTTCTGGGACATAATGTTTCAGAAAACCATCCTATGCACAATTAAGAACCTTCTGATATTAGGACAGATGATTAAAAGGTTTTAGCATATGTTATAAAGGAAGACAGAGAGATGGAGTTGTGACAAGGCTTAGGGAGGGAATTCCAGAGATCACGGCAGCCCAAGTCTTGGTTGCCGAAGGTAATATAAGTGAAGTGAGGGGTGTGCATATGAGTCAGAGTTGGAGGAAGATCGTTGTTGGAGAGTTGTATATATTTTAGCTTGTCCTTTAAGACAATACTGTTATCTGCGCATCTGTACATAGTGTTTGGAGTATCTAGGGTTGTAGTTAACTGTAAATATTCTGCTAGCTCCTTATCCCAAGTAAGTCTCTTCAACTCCTCATGTGCTATAGCATCACTTTATTGATATCTGTACAAAGTAAGTTATCAAATGTAGCTCTTTGATGTATTGACTAAGACCAATACATGCTAATTCCAGATTGGTGTCTCCTGTCTTAGTGATGTCAGAATCATGTGATCAGTTACATCATCATGATTTACATGAACAACATAATACCACATTTCCCCCAACTTTCTTTCAACTGGTCAAAATTATTCCAATTGTTTATTCCTACTTGCTGACATAGTCTTTGTAATCATTACTACTATTATTATCATTATCATTGTTCACACTATAAACACCACCTTGCATCTCCCCTCCCCGCAGCCCTCCCTCAAAGTACGACTCTCAAAGGTCATGATGATTTGGAAAACTCAATGGACGTCCCAATCTGGTTTACTTCAGTTCAACACCATGGTGATAGTTTCCGTCTGATATTGTTGTTCCATATCTGATGTTGTATAGGTGTGGCAGCTTCACAGCTTATGTTAATCATACTCAGTCCGACTCCTTGGCTTGAGTAAAAGCAATGCTTTCCTGATCATACTGAATATTCCTTAAGGTGTTCCAACAATAAAAAAAATCTCTTTCTGTTTCTCTAATATTCGTGGCTCCCGACTTCCTGTTGGCTTGAGGTTTATTTCTAAAACTGGGCTGTTTTAACCTCCTCCTCATTAACAATTCTACATGTCTGAGTATTTATTATTCACTAGTGTTGCTCTGTAACTGACTAGAGCTATTTCCTAATCTAGATTTGAATGCAACAGTCAACTGCTCTTTTTGCATCTCTGCACAACTGAGAATGGAACAGAGAATTTGTCATCTCATTACTGCATGCCTCCAAAGGCAACTTTCTGAAATCCTTGACTTTGAATTGAGGTGTATTTTCCAATATTTTTCAGGAATATTTGGCAGCACAGTGGCTAATGGTTAGCACTGTTGCCTCACAGCATCGGGGACCTGGGTTGGATCTCAACCTTGTGCGACTGTGTGAAGTTTGAACATTCTTGCTGTGTCCGCGTGGGTTTTGGCTGGGTACTCTGGTTTCCCCCCATGGTCCAAAGATGTGCAAGTAAGGTAGATTGGCCATGCTAAATTCCCCAGAGTGTTCAGGGAAATGCAAGGTTACAGGGATAGGGTAGGGAATAGGTCTGGGTGGAATGCTGTTTGGAGGGTTGGTGTGGAACAGAAGGGCAAAATGGCCTGCTTCTGCACTGTAGGGATGGGATTCTATGGAAATCATGTATTGCAAAGATCTTTCCTTGTGCTCTGATCACTGAGTCTGCTATGGTAGATTTTTTTCATTCATTCATGAGATTTGGGCATCACTCACTTGGCCAACATTTATTGCCCATCATAATTACCCAGAGGAGAGCTAATAGTCAACCACATTGCTGTGGATCAAACGTAGGCCAAGCCAGCTAAAAATGGCAGATTTCCTTCCCTAAAGGGCATTATTGAACCATGAAGCCATTACTGATCAGTAATGGCTTCACGGTCATCATTGTAATCTTAATTTTAGAATATTATTGAATTCAAATTTCACCAACTTCCATCACAGGATTTGAACTCTAGAACATTACCAGCGTTGTGGGATTGATAATCTAGTGATAATACCACTAGGCCATCACTTACCCCAAATGGGCTCTTAACATTTCAATCTATCTTGAATAATATTCAACTAGGACTAAATACAACTTGCCTTTAATATTGAATAAATTTGTTGTGAGCCTTTCCCATGGTAGCTCCAAACAATCTTGATGAAATCATCATCTCTGTAGACGCTTAGTTGTACATTTGACGTGATGAAACATAATATAATCCTTTGTGCAGTTTGAAATGCCTGACCACTACAGTGACTGTTACATTCTTGCTCTGAACTTTATGATATCTAAATGTTCCCATCGAGTTTTTGTAGGATTTCTCTTTGCATTGACTTTGATACAATCATTATCATTGGCTATTGGCAAGTGTTGCTTTTGCCTGTGGTATCTTTTCACCACATGGTCTACTGGGCTATATTTCAACCACCCTTGCAGACAGATTTGTCTGGCCTTTGTGCGTTACTTTGATAATATTTGTGCTGCACAAACTTGTCTTAGTTTTTCCACAGTTCCCGATAAAGTGTTAATTACAGCCTAGGATAAGACTTTTACACTTTTTTGTGTTAAATGCGCTTTTGCTGTCATGAGTGTCACTGCTATTACTTGCATCTTACTTGGAACATAGGTAATATCACAATCGTGTCTAATCAGCCTAAACATGAATCCTTAAATGTGTAGAGGCATTTTTAAATTTTGTTTGATAACAGCAATGGTCCCAAAGACTTGAGGTCCACCTTGACTAGGCATTTCAAATATATGTGATATTGTGAACATTTCACATTTGCTGCAGTTGCTAATGTTTCCTTCTTTTGGCGTGGAACTTTGTTCAGTTTCCACCAAAATTCTTGGCATAAAATAAACCACTCTTCGCATTCCCTCAGTCTGCACTTGAATAAGGACTATTCCTTGTCCTGTGGAGGTTACACTTGTGGCTGCTATAATGAATAGGTCAATATTACATATTGAATCAAAAAAAATGATATTTTTAACATAAGCTTTTCTTTCATCCTTTCAAACTCTGCAGTCTGTTCCCGTCTCAGATACATTCTAGCCTTTAATCAAAAGCTTTGATATAGTTGAGTAAGACCTAATTTGCATTATACACAACTTATGTCATTCAGCATCAGAAATTCACAGATGGCTGTTGTCTTCCTTGAATCGACTTTCTTCTGCTTTGTTCTTGTTAATGCACCCTAAAAGTGTAATTGTCAATCTGGAGAATTGGCATTTCTTACTAATATAATGCCTGCAACACATTCTTGCCGTTTTAATTATATTCCTTGTTTGTTTTACTATGCATTAGGATGTCATCCATATAGCGAATAGTTCCCTGTTTCTCTTCCAGGATTATCATTCTTTTTTGGAAAATCTCTTGTAAGAAGAGATTCCAAGTTCTATGTGGTGGAAGGAATAATGCTTGAATGGTGTAATAAATGCAGTCAGAAATCTTGATTCTTATTCTAAGGGCATCTGCCAAAAACCAACTGTTGGAATCCAGCTTTCTGAAAAACATGTATGTTGCCAGTTTGCCAAACTACTGTTGACAGACAAATGGGATTGATTTATGGTGTTACTCCCTTTTTCAACGGAATGAGATCCACACACAATCTGAATTCTCGATTTGTCTTGAAAACAATTATTAGACTGGAATTCCCATAACCATCCAGTCACCTACTGATCAAGAATCTATCTCAGCTTTAATTATGTGCAAAGACAGCTACTCCTACAGCTCTCTGTACCAAGGCAGGTACATAGTGTTGGTTTTGGCTTTGGTGATATGACCCCTCTTTCAATCATGTTGTTTAACAGTTTCTACTAAAGAATGAGGAACTTTCCCAGGAAATTAGTTAGTTTTACGTTTAGGTAGTTAGGTTTAGCATCTACTTGCAGGGTAACATGTTGGTCCTGCCTCAATGGGCTTGAACTTTCAAAGAGCTTTGGAAATTTTTACTGGAATTCTTTCCTGTCTTCATTCTGATGTACTGTATCCATCTAATTTAAGAGAGACCTAGATATATGTGTCCACTTCCACATAATACTGAGTGGCACTGTGGCACAGTGGTGAGCAC
Organism: Stegostoma tigrinum; assembly: GCF_030684315.1. Taxonomy (NCBI): domain Eukaryota; kingdom Metazoa; phylum Chordata; class Chondrichthyes; order Orectolobiformes; family Stegostomatidae; genus Stegostoma; species Stegostoma tigrinum. Next base: position 91,718,853 of record NC_081356.1, read on the forward strand.
TGCTGCCTCACAGCATCAGGGACCTGTGTTCGAGTCCAGCCTTGGGCAACTGTCTGTGTGGAGTTTGCATGCTCTCTCTGCGTCTGCATGGGTTTCCTCTGGGTGCTCTGGTTTCCTCCCACAGTCCAAAGATGTGCAGGGTAGGTGGATTGGCCATGCTAAATTGCTCAAAGTGCACAGATAGGTATAGATTAGGTGGGTTATAGGGGGAACGGGTCTAGGTGGGATGCTCTGAGGTTTGTTGCAGACTTGTTGGGCTGAAGGGCCTGTTTCCACACTGTAGGGATTCTATTCTATATCTAAAGTACATGATTACTCTGTATATCACTGTCATTTCATATTCTGACTCAGCTTCACTGAGATTCACCTTAATATTTGTGCCTCCTGAGCTTGGAGCTGGTCAGATCCTCACAGATGCCAGCCATGGAAAAGATGTCTACCAGATTGGAAATAGCTGTCTTGTTGTTTCAGGTACTTGTGCCTTCTAGTTAATATTCCAGAAACATTTTCTTTGTTCTCCCCTAGGACTGTTATCTTCACTTTTTAAGATGGTAAGGCCATAAGTAATAGGAACAGTAGACCATTCAGCCCTTCGAGCCTGCTGTACTATTCAACAGGATCACGACGATCTGACGCCCCTCACATCCAATTCCCGGCATTTTTCACATAACCCATGATTTGCCTAAGAATCAAGAAATTATCTGTTTCAGCCTTGAATATCTACAAGGACTCTATCCCTACAGCTCTCTGTGGAAAGGAGTTCCAAAGATTCACAAACCTCTGAGAAAAGTGATTCCTCATCATCTCAGTCTTAAAGTAGCACCCTATGCCGTCTTGTCCTAGTTCATGAGGGGAAATATCATCTCAGCATTTACCCCATCAAACGTCTTAAGAATTCTATATGTCTAAATGAGTTAGAGCCATAAAGCCATAGACAGATGTACAGCATGGAAACAGACACTTCAATCCAACTTGTCCTTACCAACAGGAGTCCCTAAATTAATCTAATCCCATTTGTCTGCATTTCGCTCATATCCCTCTAAACCCTTTCTGTACATGTACCCATCCAGATGCCTTTTACATGTTGTCATTGTACCAGACTCCACCACCTCATCTGGCAGCTTTTCACCTCTTGTTCTTCTAAACTCTAGTGAGTAGAGTCTCAACTTGTTTAACCTTTGCTCATAAGACAATCCCCCCAAGTCAAGGGATATGAGGCGAGGTATTTATTCTATGTCTGTGTTCACTTTGGCCTCTATCTGCCTTTTAACATATTTAAAGAAGTCCCCACTGTCTGTTTTACATTACTTACATAGTTTATTTACTTTTTTCTGGTCACTTCATTGTGTTTTAACACCTTCTCAATCTCTTGCTTACCACTAATGTTTGCCACATTGTTTCTTTTGTTTCAATTTGACACTAACCTTAACTTTCCTGGTTAACAACAGTCATTTTTTTTTGTAATCAATCCTGGGATGTGGGCATCGCTGGCTGGCCAGTATTTATCCTCCATTTGTAATTGCCCTTGAGAAGGTGGTGATGAGTTGCCTTCTTGAACCATTGTATTCAATGTGCTTGATCCTCACTGGGGTACACATTTGCAGTGACACTTTTTTTTAGATATATGCCATTTTTCCTCAAACATTTTTGCTGCAAATCTCTTTTCCCAGTCCATTCCACCCAGCTTTGCTTTCATTCCTTTGTCATTGCCCTTATTTAAGCTTAGTGTAGTTGTTTGAAACCCAAGGCCCTCCCTCTCAAACTGAACGCTACGTTCTACTACATTGTGGTCATTGTTTTCTAGGGAGTTTTTTACTGTGAGGTAATTTATTAAACTTGTCTAATTTTACATGATCAGATCAAAAATAGCCAGGTGTCTGGTTTCGGCCATAGAATAATGTTCTCACAAGCTGTCTGTGGCTACCTTTGCCAATTTGATTTTTCCAATCTACATGGAGATTCAAGCCACAGATGACTAATTCATTGTCTTTGTTGGAGACCACATTATCTCCTGTTTTATTCTCTGCTCTGCTGATCAGCTATATTCAGTGAAGAAACACATCATCTAAACCCACCCGTATCTTCTTTCCCTGATAATGGGAACTGCAGATACTGGAGAATCCAAGATAACAAAGTGTGGAGCTGGATGAACACAGCAGGCCAAGCAGCATCTCAGGAGCACAAAAGCTGAGGTTTCGGGCCTAGGCCCTTGTTATTTTCTTACTTTCAGCCATGTGGATTTGGTATCATCCAATCCTAGATCATTTCTTGACATTGTACTTATTCCATCTTGGATTAACAAAGCTGCCGTATCATCCTTCCTGAGCTGTCAGTCCTTTGAAAATGCCACATACCCTTGAAGATATAGTTCCGAGCTTTAATTTCCATATAACCATGTCTCTGTAATAGATTTAAGATCAACTACGTTAACTCTGATTGTCTTTCATTCATTTTGTTTCAAATACTTTACAGATTTAAGACCAGAGCCATTAATTTTGACATTTTACCATTTTTCTCCCTGTTGGCCCTATCTGCTGCATTTTTTTTAATTATTCTTACACACTTCGCCCTTTTCTGTGGCTGCTCCAGGTGTCAATGCAAAATTGTTGCCCTTTAATGCATTTGTTGCATTAGCCCACATATCCTCTCGCAAGAACCTAATCCCCACATTACAGATAACAAGGTGTCGAAGTGGATGAACACAGCAGGCCAAGCAGCATCACAGGAGCAGGAAAGCTGATGTTTCGGGCTTAGATCCTTCTTCAGAACAAAAAATTTCTGAAGAAGGGTCTAGGCCCGAAACGTCAGCCTTCCCGCTCCTGTGATGCTGCTTGGTCTGCTGTGTTCATCTAACTCCACACCTTGTTATCTCAGATTCTCCAGCATCTGCAGTTCCTACTGTCTCTCCACATTACACATTAGTTGTCTCCCAATATTGTTATCTCATCCCTAAATACTTTATATCTAAATACACTAATGTGGATTTCAACAAACAGATAAAACATTAACAGTGGAAAATTGTTCCATTTAATTAAAAAGAAATATCAAAATTGCATTTCCTTATCTGGGATGGTGGTTGGCCGAATACAATGAGACATAGAAACATAGAAAATAGGAGCAGAAGTTGGCCAATTCAAGCCTGCTCTGCCATTCAATTTGATCAGGGCTGATCAAATAATTCTAACCAAGTTCCTGCTTTCTCCATACTCCTATTGATCCCTTTAGCTAAATAATTCTGTCTAATTTCTTTTTGAAAACATTTAATATTTTGGCCTTAGCCATTTTCTGAAGCAGTAAATTCCATCGGCTTACCACTCTCTGGGAAAAAAGAATTCTCTTCATCTCAGTCCTAAACGGTCTACCCCTTAACTTTAGACTATGGCCTCATTCTCGACTCTCTGGTCATTGGGAATATCTCTCCTGAGCTTACCTTGTCTCAGCCTGTTAGAATTTTATAGGCTTCTATGAGGCCCACCCCCTCAATCTTCTAAACTCTAGTGAATACAATGCAAACTGATCTCTTCCTAGTCCATCCTGTCATATCAGGGGTCATCCCTTCCATAGTGAGAACATCCTTTCTCAGATGAGGAGACCAAATCAACATACAATACTTCAGGTGGGGTCTTAGCAAGGCCTTGCACAATTGCAGCAAGACTTTCATATTTCTGTACTTGAATCCTTTTCTTATGTAGACCAACATACCACATGCCTTATGCAACTACCTTTTATGCACCTTATGTGCTTATGTACTTAATTTCAGCAAATGGTGCAAAAAGATACCCAGGTTTTGTTGCACTCCCCCTTTCCCAAACTATTGACATTCAGATAATAATCCTGTTTTTGCTGCCATAATCTCACATTTATCCACGTTATACCACTGCACTAGGCTGATCCATTATTTTCAAGAACCCTGCCTCTCATTTCATGATTTAATACTGATTTGCTAACTCACATTAAGGCAGCTGTAACACAAAGGTTTATGTGCATCTAAGTGACCAATGTACAATTAATATCAATCTATATTAATAATTTCAATATGATAGTGAGGCCTCCAGACTATGTTAACAATTTAAGAAAAATGTGTGCAAAGAAATCTTCATTCAGAAAATAACTAGCAAAGGTCAAAGACAAACTTATCAGCAATTCTTTTATTTCATCAACTTCCAACAACTGCTGAAGTATTTCAATTAATAATATTAAAGGAGCGCAGTTCTGCATTCAGCAAAAGTACACAGAATAAGTTTGAAGCAAGAATCTAAAGCTACGCATGCTGTCTATTTTTTGTTAATCTTTGTTCACAATAACAAAATAATGAATGTCACATGTCTCCAGTTGCCCTTCAGAAAGTGGTGGTAAGATGCAGTCCGTGTGCTGTAAGTAGACCCACAATGCCCTTAGGGAAGGAATTCCAAGTTTTTGATCTAATAAACTTTAAGGTAACATTTTATAGGTTTCTTTCCTTAACCATTCGTGACTTCTGTTTAGTTAATACATCCTTTCTAATAAATGTAATTCATTTGTATTACCATGATTACAGTTAAGAAAGGAAAGCACTAGGAAGCAGCAATGAAAAGCACCTGTTTGTTAACACCAACTTACCTATGTTAAACAAGTAAACTTTCATCACTATTACAAAATTCAGCCTCATGACTCATTTTTTACTCCCTCTCACCTATTTACCACCTTTACTACAGCATTTTATTTAGTATTATAAGCACACCCTAATCAATCTTTCAAATTTTAATGTAACACATTCATAAGTACAATAAATTTCAAGAACACATATGTTTTAAATATTAATTCCAACAGACAATGTCTAGTCCAATTATTAATCTGGCACTTAGAAAATTTGTATGCAAATCAAATAAATGATTGACAATATTAAACATGCAAAATGAAAGTCCAGATGAAAAATAGAGTTTCAAATAAGCAGTCTTAGATAAAGTTTCATCTGTGACACTCACTATGAAGTGTTCATATGTGACAAGGAAAAAATTGTTTTACAAGGTATTTTTCACTACTGTCTTAGAACATTCTTTTGTCTAAGGTTAACACAGACTACATCGTTTTACATTTTTGCTTCAAATGTATATTTTATGTAATTTTGCTGAATGCATTTCTTTAATATTATTAATCAAAATACTTTAGCATTTGTTGAGTGTGTCATCAAGTATGAAGTACTGTAGGTTCTGATTTTACATTGCCCCATTTAAGGTTACTTAGCTCTAATTTGGGTAGTTAATAGGCCCTGTAATTTTGTTGAGTGTTAAAAGATTCACTTCAACACTATTTCCCCTTGTGACCTTCCCTGTCCCCTATTTGTCTGACTTGTGGTCTCTGCACACACCTTCTCTGTGACAATGCAGCCTCTCCCCAAACTTGCCCCACACCGCACAGTGTCTCCTGGTTACATCACGAGAAATATTGGCACTGAAGGAGAGAGTTTCAGCAAATGACAAAGTGAACTGAATGACTAGCTATGAGAAAGTCTAATGGTATTTCAGAAGAAAAGAACTATGATACTTAAATTCTGTGTGAGTAGAAAATTACAGTTTGTTTTATACCTTTTATTTGTTATAACATTGTTTGAGATCACAATGTAAGAATTTAACAATGTGAATTGTTTCAACTACATTGTACAATATTATAAACTTTTCTTTCTTAAAAGGAACGACCTACAAAACCTAACTCCAGTTTTTACATTGATTTTGATGGGAACCTATGTTTTGCCTGTCATTACTGTCACAAATGTATCCACAACTTTAAGTGAGAATTTACAGGTCAAATATCAATTCCATCTGTCCAAGTAGAAATGACCACCCTAAATCTTATATTGTTGCATGATTAAAATCCAGAGAAAAGCATACTTGTTTTAGAAAGATGTTGTACACTCCCCATGCAGTGAGCAGATATAGTATCCAAGATAGATCTTCCACACAAGACTGTAATGAATATCTCTTGGAACAAGAAATGAACCATCTTCAATTTCCCTTCAAGAAGCTGTTTGTCTTCCAACAAGTCCTTTTACAGGTATTGAGCACCTTCCTCCTTCAAGCGGTCTGTACAATATTTAAGGCAAACATTTGCTATGAACTTTAAGTTCCTAACTGAGCTGTAAAGCATAGCTATCTCAGTTTTATCATATCATCTGAGCTGCAATTTCAACATTCCTGGAGATCTGGGTTCACTTTCTATAAAAAAAAATAAACCTATGTTGTGCGTAAGAATATTTTCTTCTGCTTCAGAAACTCTTTTTAAATGAATCCAAACACAAAAATAAAATTATTTGCGATTTCTAAAGTCAAGTGGGAACTGCAAAAAATCAAAAATTTGCTGGAGGCATTCAGCAGGTCTGGCAGCAACTGTAGAGAGAAAGCAGAGTCAACATTTTAAGACCAGTGACCCTTCTTCGAAACTGAAAGCAGCTAGGAGAATGGTGGTACTTATGCCAAAGATAGGGTGAAGTGGGGAAGGAGTAAGTGAATAGGCAGATCTAGCAACCTTGTACACGTTGTCAGTGAAAGCAAGATATTTCTCCCACTATATTGTAGATTTGATTGGCATATTGTGTAGAAAGTAGATCATCAGATTTTTAATCTGATGATTCGATCTTTCTGTACCTGTAAGGGTGCAATTTTCCTCTCTGATATTTTGACAGAGTTCAATGAAGAAAGTTGGGGGGAGCTACATACCAAGTCGTCACCATAATCCCAGAAGGCCAGAGGCCTGCTCTCTGACTATGGAGAATGGTGGATTAACCTGAGTGTCACCATACCTCAGGTGAGGGGAGAGGTTGAGGAGGAGAGACCTTCATAGTAAACTCAGCTGGTGCAGGAACTGAACCCACATGGTTGGCATCATTCTGCATCGCAAACCAGCCAATCCAACCAACTGGAGTAACCAAGCCCCAGTATACATAAAGACATTCACTCAAACATGAAAGACTGCAGACAAACACGTAAATGCATACACACAAAAATAGAAATACACATGAAAATTGAGAAACAACAATGACAAATTCAAACTGAGATCGACACATATAAACTCAGGCGCACTGAAACATGGCATCATGAGCAGAATTGTACATTAGCCTGATTACCAAAGGAAAAGGTATTTTTCAGCCATAATTTATACATATGCTTAATTAAGCAAAGATCATTGGATAACAATAAAATGTGACAACACTAGCTAAGTTTGCATCCAAGAATTCTGAAACTATTTGCTGATCCCTATTGCATCCTGTGGCTATGATCAATTGGACTAGTGTACAAGAGATAATGGGAACTGCAGATGCTGGAGAATCCGAAAGGTTTTTCTCATGAAGGGTCTAGGCCCAAAACATCACTTTTGTGCTCCTAAGATGCTACTCGGCCTGCTGTGTTCATCCAGCTCCACACTTTCTTATCAATTGGTGTAGTGCTGAGTGACAATCTTTCTAGGTGTTCTTCCTGGTCTGTACAACACAGTTCAAAGACATATACTGCATCATTCATTGAATCACAGGTATTGTGCTGAACTACATTCATTAAAAGAAAACGGACATTATGTGATAACAACATTTGTTTTTCCTTTTGTATTTGTGTATTGTCTACAAACCTGTTGTTTCAAACTTTTATGCAAGACAAGTTCCTCTTCTATAAATATACAATGCCAATTTTTTTCTTCATCAGTTCAACTAACATCACAGTGATGTTTTGAGAAAGTAGCTTATTCTAAAGCAAACTGATTACTAAACGGTGGTGTGAAAATGTATCATACAACTTGTTAAAAATAAATTTACAGGAGCAGCATAATCTCACTGCTTTATTTAATTGCATAACATGTATTAAATTTTAGATGAGCACTATGAAACCTGACCTAGTCTAGGCTTGTTCTGATAGTTTAAACACACCATGGGGGCAAATAGCACGTTTACTGCATCTTTAAATATCCACTTATCTTCTACATGTACCAGCAGAAACTTTACAATTATTTGGAACAGTTCTTCTAATGTAAATTACCTTATCCATCTTTAAATGATTACTATTCTCCATCAATAGACATTAATTAAAATGCATGGATTGTAAACCATTTATATATTGACTCCTCAAAAGGTCTCTGAAATTTTTATTTTCTGTTTATTTCGAAGATGGTCCCAGAAGCCTGAATAAATAAGAAATGGAAGAGAATTTTTTGCAATCCACAGGGCAAGAAATAATTGTAGTTAAAAGGATAGTTTTAAAATTGTGAAATTAAAGTATTATTTCTCTGGCACAGAAAGTTTAATTCAGTGATTGCTCTGATTTGCTCTGCTTAAACTAAAAGGAACACTTTCTTACTTCTTTCAACCAAATTTGCAGCGCTTGGGCAGTTCCACAGAATTAAAACTTATAGGATACACCCATGTTTTGTCTGCTGTCATTTGTACATTCTAAGTGTAGGGTTCTTTAGAGGCTTACATGGTCTATAGTTTGCAGCAGTAGTTGTTTCAAGTCACCTATGTTTAATGGTTGTCACACACTGTATATAAAAGGTACTTACAAATCAAGTAGAGGTCATATGATGACAGCATAATCTGCTAGTGCACCAACTGCAATTGCTTATCTTCAAACATCCTTATTTTCATTAAAAAAAAGTTAAAAAATCATGCGCTCTCATTTATAATTACAAATTGTCCAATATACATGGTCACAAAAAATCGTTCACTGATAAAACTGTCATCAGTTCCACTTTTGTCAGTCTGTGCAGAGGCATTGTATGCACTTGGCAGAAACCTAAAGGGTCTGAATGACGTGAGCCACGGGAAGGATGTAGCAGAATCTGCCTGAAGTCCAGAGAGGTTTATCTCATCACTGGGAGCAGCTTATGGCATCATTTAACCACGTTCTGTGTTTTGAGGCAAGATTCTTGCTGGGCAGTGGCAAGTTGCCTATCGAGGTAGAATATTGCTTGTTAACTACCTTATTAACTGCCCGTCTCACCCCACTAATGTGCAGTTCTCTATCTTACCATGCGCCACAAGCAAACTAGATGCCAGGAATTCTTGACATGGAAATCAGAACAAATACTTGGTGACTTCAACTTGCTGTTGGCTCTAAAGAGCCTCCAATGTGGCCACCACACACAGCATCTCAAGGCATGCTCTATGGGACCACACCACACACACCCCCATACTTTCCTCCTAGAATGGGAAAGAGGCAGCTATTAAGAGAAATGAAAGTGGGTGACACAGCAGTTAATTTTGGTGTAGGTGGGGAGACATATTGAGCAGTGAGTTAGCAGCACTGAGGGCATGCAGGGTTAGTGGTATTAGAGTTAGTGTGTGTGACAGTAAGTGATGGAAGAAGTGGCAGGTGGCAGAGCATGAGTCATGCCGGGAGGTGAATACAGGAATAGAGAGAGAGGTATTGGAGAGATGATGGTGGATCTTACATGGGCTAATTGGAGAGAATGGGTGATCTTTTTTGTATGTTGCTGTAGATTGCTCTAGATCACTGACATTGCATTGACTGGATTTGGCAACCTTGAAACAGGTTGACATTGTCAGGTTTTGTGCAGTCAAGGATGGGGAGGTGGGGCCTTAGATGGGAGGGGGAAGAGGTGAGGGAGTGGGGTGAAGTGGAGCTCCTGCCTCAGCATCACGCCTTCCAGCAGGGACTTAAGCTCCAGACCACAGGAAGACGCACTGTTTCTCGTTCACTACCATGGACAGGACAAATGTCAAACACTGTGCAGGACAACACTGAGCTAATAGCATTTGTCTGAGCGTGTAATTAACTTTTAAATATTGTGCCAATGCCAGGAATGCTGCTTCATTCTGGGATATCCTCTCTGTGGTGAGTCATACTGGGCATGGTGAGTGGTTGAATTGAATAGGACAGAGACAACAGTGACAGAGTTGGAAGGTAATGAGGTGTGCAGTCATAGATGCAGCAAATCACAAGCCCTCATGGAGAGAAACCAATCAGTATACCTAATGAAATTGACACTAAGACAGAAGAGAAACAAAATTTAGAGCATTTCTTTAAACTTTGCTCATGGTAAACATTTGTATGACTCTGCTTATTCCCAGAATGTTATTCCTTCTCTCCTGAATGTTGTTGTTCTGACATGTGCAGTTTGCCAATGGTAACTGTTGTCACTGATGCATTTCTGTCGCTTGGCATTTGTGGATCACTGAGACTGATGGTCATTCCATGTTCTGTGATGTGGTGATATGACTGATCAGCGACCTGCAGTGACTGCAAGTTAATTTGTTGATTTTCATAACACCTGGAAGATTTCACGTTCTGACTTAACATCCTCAACTTTCTTCAGAGGAAGTACTTCTCTGGATAGTATGTTTGTATGCTGTGGCCAAATAATATCTCTGCAAACAAACTAATAGTCTTTGCAGATACTTTTGAGTGGACAGAAGAGGTGAGGAAGATGCTTTTAAAATCACTGGTCAGCCTCCACTGTCACTTTGTCATTCCCAAACAGGTATGGATTAAAATGCTCACAAAGGAAAACAATTCACAAGCACCCTTTCTCAATCTGAGCACAGTTTAATTCACAGTTAATGATTGGATGCAAATGCAACTGGTTGAACCTGTGTATTAAGGTTGCTCTAAATCTTCTCATTGTATTGGTTTGCTGCAAAGTGGCTTCAACATTGATATTGCATGACCTTAGTACTGGCATTATTGCCAGTAATCGTTTGATTCCAGTGAAAGTTGATTTTTGCTCTGTACTTCAAAATAACTGCACTGTGTTAGCAGTGAGCATGTGTACATGTTCATATTCTGATGATAAATTGGGCAAGAATTCTGTGAAATAGTTCACAGTGAGACATTTGTATCATTGATAGCCACAGGTGAGGTGCCAGAACACTGGAGGTTAGTTAATGTGGTGTCACTATTTAAGAAAGGTGGTAAGGAAAAGCCAGGGAACTATAAACCAGTGAGCTTGACATCTGTACTGGGCAAATTGTTGGAGGGAATCCTGGGGGACAAGATTCACATGTATTTGGAAAGGCAAGGACTGATTAGGAGTAGTCAACATGGCTTTGTGTGGGAAGTCATGTCTCACTCATTTGATTGAGATCTTTGAAGTAGTAATGAAGTGGATTGATGAGGGCAGTGTTATGGATGTGATCTATAAAGACTTCAGTAAGATGTTGGAAAAGGTTCCTCATGGTAGACTGGGCAGCAAGTTTAGATCACACGGAATACAGGAGGAACTTACTATTTAGATACAGAACAGGCTCAAAGGTAGAAAACAGAGGGTGGTGATGGAGGGTTGATTTTTCAGACTGGAGGCCTGTGAACCGTGGTATGCCACAAGGGGTTGGCATTGTAGTTCAGTGGTTAGCACTGCAGCCTCACAGCACCAGGGACCCAGGTTTAATTTCACCCTCAGGTGACTAACTGTGTGGAGTTTGCACATTCTCCCCATGGCTACATGGGTTTCCTCCAGGCGCCATAGTTTCCTCCCACAGTCCAAAGATGTGCAGGCTAGATGGATTGGCCATGCTGAATTGCCCATAGTGTTCAGGGATGTGTAGATTAGGTGGGTTATAGGGGAGTGGGTCTGGGTGGGATGCGCCTACAATCAATGTGGACTTGTTGGGACAAAGGGCCTGTTTCCACATTGTAAGGATCCACTTTTTATCATTTACATAAATGATTTGGATGAGACCATAAAAGGTATGGTTAGTAAGTTTGCAGATGATGCCAAAATTGGTGGTGCAGCAGCAGCAAAGAAGGTTACCTCAGCGTACAATGTGATCTTGATCACATGGTCCAATGGGCTGAGGTGTGGCAGATGGAGTTTAATTTAGATAAATGTGAGATGTTGCATTTTGGAAAGGCAAATCAGGGCAGGACTTACACAGTTAATTGTGAGGTCCTGGGGAGTGTGCTGAACAGAGACCTTAGAATGCAGGTTCAAAGTTCCTTGAAAGTGGAATCACAGGTAGATAGGATAGTGAAGAAGACATTTGGTATGCTTGCCTTTATTGATCAGTGCATTGAATATAGGAGTTGGAAGGTCATGTTATGGCCATACAGGACATTGGTAAGGCCACTGATGGAATACTGTGTACATATTCCGGTCTCCCTCTTACAGGAAGGACATTGCAAAACTTGAAAAGGTTCAGAAAAGATCTACAAGGGTGTTGCCAGCATTGGAGGGTTTGAAGTATCAGGAGATGTTGAATAAGCTGGTGTTCTTCTCCCTGCAACATCGAAGGCTAAGGGGTGACCTTATAGAAATTTATAAAATCATGATGAGCATGGATAAAGTAAATAGCAAGGTCTTTTCCTCGGGTGGGGGAGTCAAAAACTAGAGGGCACAGGTTTAAGTTAAGAGGGGAAAGATTTAAAAGGGACCTAACAGGCAGTGCGTGTATGGAATGAACTGACAGAAGAAGTGTGGAGGTTGGTACAATTACAACATTTAGAAGGGATCTGGATAGGTATATGAATAAGAAGGGATAAGGGCCTAATGCTGGCAAATGGGACTAAATTTATCTCGGGTATTTAGTCAGCATGGCAAAGTTGGACTGAAGAGTCAGTTTCCATGCTGTACACCTCTATGACTCTCTAAGCCTTACAAATCATTGCAGTGCCCTGGATTTCTGCTGCAGGTCTCACAGTGACGGTCCAAGCAATGTCCTTTCCCTGTCAGTACATAATGTACACATTTGATTTCAGGCATCATCAACTGCATCTTTTCTTTCTTGCTCAGTCTTTAAGTTCATCTCGGAAATGCTCTCTAATCATCACACCAGATCTGTTTGAGGTTCTTGCATCTATCTCCACATCCAAAAGAGCTTCCAGCCTAGGAAGGTCATTGACTATCCTGTGCTGCCTTGTGTGCTTGATACTCTTTTGGAGCAGTGGAATGGCAAGCACGACCATTTATATTTCTCAAATAGCATCCAGAATGTAGCTGGAAAACTGCTGCGTTGATCCAACTTCACTTGCCAACAACAATCCTTTACATTGAGAAGCATGACTTTTGTCTTGGCAAGTTCTGGTTCTGAGGATCCATGTATTTCTCAGATATCCGAATTTTCTTCACTGCTCCTGTGCTATGATATTACTTTCTTGATTATACCCTTCTTTTCCAGCTCTACTATCTTGTCTTTCAGGCTGGACTTGAGGGAAGCTGGAAGAGTCCTTGACAGGTATTAAATTGATCTCACACGCTCATCCATCTTTGTAATTCTCCGTTCAGTAGTTAAAGGTTTACTGATCTGCAAAACACTGCAAATGTCTTCTGGTACATTTAGGGTTACCAGTTCAAGCCTTTGATTTTTTCCAGCTGAAATGAGTGGATTTTGCTTAAATCAGGAGCTCCTGACATTCATTCTTCCCATTGCATTGGGCTCTTGGCATGAGTCCTGTTCTATCATATAACTTTAACCTTACTTTTGAGGGATTCATTTCTGGGTCACCATCTTGAACCACTTCAAAATTCATGATGTTGCCTGAAGCACTGGTTTCAGTCTGACACCACATTCTCTTAATGCTTTCCTTCTGCAGTTATCATTCTAACAGTCACAAACCAATCAGCATCAGTTTGTACCTGTCCAGCAACCATCTTTATCAGCTGGATTTGCTTTCTTTTAGCTAACTACAAGTACAAACTGCTTCGACTCCTTACAATTTCCACACTCTGGAAATGTTTCTCTTTTTTTGTATGATGCAGTGTTTACATTCCGCCTTTGGTGTCTGATTTTTCTGATGATTTTTCCAAAAATATTTCCACCTTTATTTCCAATTTGTTGTTGTTTAGCTTGGAATATCTCTCAGGATAATTCCAGATCTTGTCTGTTCTCCCATTAATATGGGTGATGGTTGACAATCTCAGAGCTTCTACACAAGGAGATGGCTTTCTTGAGAACTGGACTCCTCTCTCTCAGCCAACTGAAAGAATTCTTGTGCTGAAGTCAATTCTTTCTCTATGACATTATCATTCAACTGACCAAACTGTCACGATTTTATTAGATGCATCTATGCATCCATAAGCTAACCAACCATCTCCTTCTCTCCAACTCTAATGTTCAAAACATACTATTCATAATTAATATCAATGTTAAGTTCAAAGTATGTTTCTCAAAACTCTGCTATCTTCCTTTTCTACTCATTTTCTTCCCGTTGGAGATCAAGATTACAATATAGCTTCTGTTACTACTTCCTCAGCACCAAAATCAGGTTTTGTTAGCTCTGTCACTATTGCTGCCACTGAGAGTATATTGTTGTCCCATATTTTATTCTCCAAACTTTAGGAATTGTAAAAGGCAGAGTCATTTTGACTCATCTGGTAATTCAAAATTATTCATTGGTGTTTTATTTTAAGCTTGTCCTTACTGTTTCTTCCAGTAGCTATCTCCTTTACAGTTTTACGTATTCACACATTTTCAGCTGCACCATTCCTCACACCATGTTTCAAATGACAGTGTTTTAAGTGACCATTACAAAGATACCGAGAGTTGAGGTACAGGCCACATGAGAATGCAAAGGTAGCCAGCACACTAAGTTTTTCTTTTAAATGGTCACCACGTTCTGGTGTTACATAGTGACACATAAATTGGGAGCAGAAGTAGACAATTTGGCCCTTCAAGCCTCTTCCTCCATTCAATACAATTATAGCCGATTGTTTGTGATTCAAATTTCACATTTCCATCAAGCACCAAAAAAGCTCAAAAATATTCAATGACTCCACCTCCAGCTAAGGCACATCTGAGAGAAAGACTGCTTTGCAAAAGGCTTTGGCAATATTTAATCACCTTTTATAATCTTAAAAAACATACTGTAAGTTCGGACAAAGTATTCTACATAATGCACTCGCTTCAATGACCACGAAAGGCTTCACCAATCCGAACATGAAAACATCAAAGGATAAATGCATTTGTTAGTGTGCTAACGTTGTCTTTCTACAGAACTAGGATTTTTACACAGCGGGAGGTAAGTGTGTATGATAGTGGTGACACACACAGGGAGAAAGGCCAATGTGAGTCATCGAGCTGGAAATTCATTCTCACTCTAGGATAATATACAATAAAACTATCTTCAGAAAATAAGTTTCTGTTTCATACAGCTATTATGAAATAGTTGAAGAAATCAAACTTTACTTATTGATTGTGCAAACTGAGGGATCTGTAAAGGCAGTCATCATTGTTCATGCTTCTGAATAATTATTATATCATAAATATACAATTATTTCAAAACTCCACTATTCCCAAACCACAGCACAAGATCCAATATTGGGGTTGTCCAAGATTTCAGGCCATTAATCCCCTGAGTTTACATTAAATCTACTAACGATTTTCTACTTCTTTGTAATAACAGACACGCAAATAGAAGGAATGTCAATTACAGCACCTCCATTTCCTTTGTTGAAGTGCTAATTAATTTACAAGGATGTTTTCTGTTATTTAGACTGTACATTGATTTCACATTTGGGCCAAGTAGATGTATTTAATTGTGTGTGTTTTAATTGATGCGCAATAACAGGTTTACTGACCTGAGAAAAGGTCATAAAAAATTATCTGAACAGGTAGGAGGTTATAGTTTGATGTGAACACATAGTTTCATCTGTGTGACAGATCTATCCTTGTAACTTGTTAAAAATGAAAACATCGATAAATTTTACTTCTCAATAGACCTATTAGAAGGAGTCTCCTTCACATGAATTTGGAGCTGAAGGGCCATTGAATCTGATTGCTAACAGCATATTTCATTACTATCAAAACTATTTTTGTTCCTATAAATCATCAGTAGTTATATTCGAGGTTCTCATTTGACAACACTTAAAACAAACTGAACAATGCTAGATTCACGACTCTGGAATCCACATTACAGGAGAGATATTATTGCACTGGAGAAGGTGCAGGGGAGGTTGAGCAGGATGTTGGCGGAACTGGAGACATTCAGTTTTGAAGAGAGATTCCTGATCCTCTGATGCTCCTTGGCCTGCTGTGTACATCCAGCTCTACAACTTGATATCTTGGATAGATTGGGGTTATTTTCCTTGCAGCAGAAGAGACATGATTGAGATGTATAGAACATGATGGGCACAGGCAGAGTTATTGGGAAGAAACTTTTGCCCTTGTTGGTGGGATCAATGACTGGAGGCATAGATTTAAGGTAAGGGGTAGGAGCATTATACAGGATGTGAGGAAAACTTTTTCACCCAAAGTGTAGTGAGAATCTGAATACTCTACTGTAAGGGTGTTAGAGAGAGAAACCCTCATAACATTTAGATAGACACTTGTGATGCCAAATCATAAAAGCTATAGGTCAAGTGTTGGAAAATGGAATTAGTATAGTTAGGTGGTTGCTTTCAGCTGTGCAGACTCAATAGGCTAATGAGCCTTTTTCTGTGGTCTAGACTTCTATTTCTCTTAAAGATCAATTTTTCAAATTTTTTGTTGGGCTAAGTTAACATTTTCTTTACCTAAGATTGCTCAAAATATATGAATTATAGAGAAGGGAACCCAATTATATATGACCAAGCACTGATAAACTTGAATAATCATTACGTGGAGAAATCTCAGTTTCTAAAAAATATTGTAAAGAAGAACAAAAGTTGCACGTTTGTTGCATATATTCATTGTTAATGGCTGGTACTGTATCAGACCGATAGCTGATCTTTCCTTCCAGTTGGAGAATCAATGGGGAGCCTCTGTAGGATTCCAGGAAGGCTTGATGGCATCAAATGTCCTTCAATATTTAGGGGACTGTCAGCAGACCATTCTCGTGATTGAGCTCCTTGGCACAACACAGACGCTGACAGCCAGCAATTGACCCTCACACTGCGATCCCACATTGAAGTGGCACAGGAAGGCAAGTTAGCTCCCTGTTTTATAGGCAGCGACATGTTGGTGGATAGAGTAGCCGACAGGAACACTTTCTGTGCACACTGTCAAATAATGTCATGCTACTAGGCACAGACAGACTGGAAGCAGACAACACCCAATGTGCTTAGTTAAATGGAATACATATAACCAGAGGAAGAAGGTGAACAACCTTCTGTAAGAAAAGCAAAGTACTGCAGGTACTGAAAATCTGAAAAAAATTGCAGAAAATGCTCAAGAAACTCATAAGGCCTGACAGCATCTGTGGAGAGAAAGAGAGAGAGAGATAGACAGAGTTTTAAGTCTGGTGTGAGTCTTCTTCAGAACCTTCTGTGGTTTACAAGGCTAAGTGCCACTATCTTATCTCTGCAATCTCACATTCACTGGGCTACTGCTGACTCAAACTCTACCTTTTTTAATTCACTTGTGGGATGCGAGTGTTGCTGACTGGCCAGCATTTATTGCTTGACCCTAGTTGCAAAAGTACTGGTGAACTGTCTTTTTGCACTGCTGCAATCTACCTGCCATGAGTTGCCCTACAATGCCCATTGGAAGAAAATTCCAGGATTTTCACCCAGTGAGAGTGAAGGAATAGTGATAGAATTCCAAGTCAGGATGGTGAGTCACTTGGAGAGGAACTTGCAGTTGGTGGTGTTCCCATATGTCTGCTGCCCTTTTCCTTCTTGAAAGAAGTGATTGAGGTTTGGAAGGTGCTGTGTAAGGGTCTTTCATGAATTTCTGCAGTTCATCCTGTAGACCATACACGTTGCTGTACTGAACGCCAGTGGTGGAATGCGTGGATGCTTGTGAATGTGCTGCCAGTCCAGCGGGGGGGCTTTGTTTTGGGTATTGTCAAGCTTCTTGAGTGTTGTTGGAGCTGGCCTCATCCAGGCAAGAGGGGACTATTCCATCATACATGTGACTTGTGCCTTGTAGATGGTGGACAGGCTGGGAAGTCAGGGAGTGAGTTAGCGCTGCAGTATTCCAGGCCTCTGAACTGCTCTTGTAGCCATTGTATTTATGTGGTGAAACCAATTGAGTTTCTGCTATTGGTAACCCTAAGGAAGTTGATACTGGGGAATTCAATGATGGTAACACCATTGAATATCAAGACACTGTTGTTAGATTATCTCTTACTAGAAACAGCCATTATCTGGCATTTGTGTAGTGTGAATGTTGCTTGCCACTTATCAGTTCAAGCATGCAGATCGTTCAGATTTCCTAAGTTTGCGCCTGTATTGCTTCAGTATCTGAGGAATCAGGAATGGTGCTGAACATTGTGCAATCACTGGTGAACACCTCGACTTCTAAACTTATGATGGAGGGAAGGTCATTGATGAAGTAGCTGAAAATGGTTGGGCCTCAGACACTGCCCTGGGGAACTCCTGCAGAGATGTGCTGGAGCTGGGATGGCTGGCTTCTAACTGTCACCACGATCTTCCTAAACACCAGGTATGACTCCAACCAGTTGAGAGTTTGACCCCAAAATACAATGATTTCAGTTTTTCTAGGGATCCTTGATGTCACACTCATTCAAGTGCAGCCTTGATGTCAAGGGCTGTCATTCTCACTATAATCCTAAGAATATGGGCAAAAGTAATTTTTTTTAAAATTAAAAAATATAGCCATAGTATTTATAGTTCCATGCATATTCCCTAATAAAATATGAGCTTATTACTGGACTGACGTTGGGTAGCTTTTGTAGAGAGTTTTCGTAATCTGCAGCTTCTAAACAATTTAGTTTTGCATCAGTGAATGATGGATTTACAGACCTGTCATTTCTCAAATTTTATAAAAAAACTTTTCACCTAAATTCAAAAGTAACAAACTAAATATTAATAATACATTTTATTAAGAAAGCATTCATATTAGATCGACGCAATTAAGATGGCAATATTAAATATTGGCATTTTAAAGATACATGCTCTATTTTACCAGACAATATTGACAGCTATTTATGCAACAAGCATTTCTAACTGATTTTAATAAGCTCATATTTTATTGAAGTATTGAAAGAAATGGTATTAAAAATCTGTGCTTGTATTTTAGTCAACATACAATTAATTAAGTGTGAGAGCTGTTAGTTGGCTACTAAAATGTCCTTAGAAGCAAAAATCTACATATGTTGGAAAAATGAATATGAGGAAGATGTACTTGAATAAATTAAAAGTGCGAATCATTTTACACATCACTAAGAACCATCAAATTACAGAAGAAAAGAAAGCAAATATCTCATTGTTATAGGAATGAGATTGACATGATATTTATTCTAAATTATTGCCCATTATTTTCATTGATTTTCATCAATGAAAACTATTTTCATTCAAATGACTTTGTTAAAACTGAGTACTCTTAAAGGTTTGTAACTAAATACAATTTTATTCTTGTGACACATGTTCTTTTTAGGAACATAATGCCTCAATTTAATGAAAGATTCTGCATTTTTATAAGGGAAGGTGAAGGCCAAGTGGTGATATTACTAGACTATCAATCTTAAAACTCAGCTAATGTTCTGGTGATCTGGTTCAAATTCCACCACAGCAAATAAAAACAATTAATAAAAACAATCCAGAATTTAAAAATTACTAATAACCATGAAAACATTGTCAATTGTCAGAAAAACTCATTTCGCTCCCTAAAGGAAACCTGCTGTCATCACCCTGGTTTGGTGTTCATGTGACTCCAGACCCACAGCAATGTGATTGACTCTCAAAAGTCTTCTGAAATGGCTGAGCAAGCTACTCACCTATATCAATCACTATGAATTCTCAATAAAGATATGAAACCATACGGACAGCCTGGCATCAATCTAAGGACTGGAAAACAGCATGTCAACCCCGCAAAGTCCTCCTTGCTAACATTTTGGGGGGGGGCTATCTCACAGACTAGTCAAACAACAGCTAGATATGACCTGCCCCATCGGCAGGACAGACACAGCAGAGTTGACAGTACAGTGGTATACAGTCAAGACTGAGTTGCCCTGGGATGTCCTCAACATTGATTCTGGACCCCAGGAAATCTCATTGTTTAAGATTAAACATGGGAATGGAAAGTTCCTTCTGATGACCACGCACCAACTGCTTCTGGTTGATTGATCAGTACTCCACCATGTTGAACAATGCTTGGAGGAACCACTGAGGGTAAGTCGGGCACAAAATGTATGCTGGGTGGGGAATTTCAATGTCCACCACCAAAAGTGGCTTGGCAACCACATTACCCATTGAGCTGTGATAATGGGAACTGCAGATGCTGGAGAATCCAAGATAATAAAATGTGAGGCTGGATGAACACAGCAGGCCCAGCAGCATCTCAGGAGCGTAAAAGCTGATGTTTTGGGCCTAGACCCTTCATCAGAGAGGGGGATGGGGTGAGGGTTCTGGAATAAATAGGGAGAGAGGGGGAGGCGGACCGAAGATGGAGAGAAAAGAAGATAGGTGGAGAGAAGAGTATAGGTGGGGAGGTAGGGAGGGGATAGGTCAGTCCAGGGAAGACGGACAGGTTAAGGAGGTGGGATGAGGTTGGTAGGTAGGAGATGGAGGTGCGGCTTGGGGTGGGAGGAAGGGATGGGTGAGAGGAAGAAAAGGTTAGGGAGGCAGAGACAGGTTGGACTGGTTTTGGGATGCAGTGGGTGGAGGGGAAGAGCTGGGCTGGTTGTGTGCTGCAGTGGGGGGAGGGGACGAACTGGGCTGGTTTTGGGATGCGGTGGGGGAAGGGGAGATTTTGAAGCTGTTGAAGTCCACGTTGATACCATTAGGCTGCAGGGTTCCCAAGCGGAATACGAGTTGCTGTTCCTGCAGCCTTCGGGTGGCATCATTGTGGCACTGCCAATTCCTCCGCCTCCGCTGCATCTGCTCCCACGATGAGGCATTTCATTCCGCACATCCCAGATGTCCAAGTTCTTCAAGGACCGCAACTTTCCCCCCACAGTGGTCGAGAACGCCCTTGACCACGTCTCCCGCATTTCACTCAACACATCCCTTACACCCCGCCCCCGCCACAACCGCCCAAAGAGGATCCCCCTCATTCTCACACACCACCCCACCAACCTCCGGATACAACGCATCATCCTCCGACACTTCCGCCATCTACAATCCGACCCCACCACCCAAGACATTTTTCCATCCCCACCCCGTCTGCTTTCCGGAGAGACCACTCTCTCCGTGACTCCCTTGTTCGCTCCACAATGCCTTCCAACCCCACCACACCCGGCTCCTTCCCCTGCAACCGCAGGAAATGCTACACTTGCCCCCACACCTCCTCCCTCACCCCTATCCCAGGCCCCAAGATGACTTTCCACATTAAGCAGAGGTTCACCTGCACATCTGCCAATGTGGTATACTGCATCCACTGTACCCGGTCTGGCTTCCTCTACATTGGAGAAACCAAGCGGAGGCTTGGGGACCGCTTTGGAGAACACCTCTGCTCGGTTCGCAATAAACAACTGCACCTCCCAGTCGTGAACCATTTCCACTCCCCCTCCCATTCTTTAGATGACATGTCCATCATGGGCCTCCTGCAGTGCCACAATGATGCCACCCGAAGGTTGCAGGAACAGCAACTCATATTCTGCTTGGGAACCCTGCAGCCTAATGGTATCAATGTGGACTTCACTAATTTCAAAATCTCCCCTTCCCCCACCGCATCCCTAAACCAGCCCAGTTTGTGCCCTCCCCCCACTGCAGCACACAACCAGCCCAGCTTTTCCCCTCCACCCACTGCATCCCAAAACCAGTCCAACCTGTCTCTGCCTCCCTAACCTGTTCTTCCTCTCACCCATCCCTTCCTCCCACCACAAGCCGCACCTCCATCTCCTACCTACCAACCTCATCCCACCTCCTTGACCTGTCCGTCTTCCCTGGACTGACCTATCCCCTCCCTACCTCCCCACCTATACTCTCCTCTCCACCTATCTTCTTTTCTCTCCATCTTCGGTCCGCCTCCCCCTATCTCCCTATTTATTCCAGAACCCTCAAACAATCCCCCTCTCTGATGAAGGGTCTAGGCCCGAAACATCAGCTTTTATGCTCCTGAGATGCTGCTGGGCCTGCTGTGTTCATCCAGCCTCACATTTTATTACCCATTGAGCTGTTTGGGTTTTACAGGGCATAGCTGCTCGCCTGAGTCTGCGGCATGAGGGAAATACATACTTGGCCTCATCCTTACTAATCTGCCAGCTGCAGATGCATCTGTCCATGACACTACCAGTAACAATGATCACTGCAAAGTCCTTATGGAGACAAAGTCCTGCCTTCGCTTTGAGAATGCAGTCCATTGTGTTGTGTGGCACTATCATCGTGCTAAATGGGACTGTGTTTGAACAGATCTGGCAACTTAAGTTTGGGCATCCATGAGCTGCAGTCGACTATCACCAGCAGCAGAATGATACTCCAGCACAATCTGTAACCTCATGACCCCCACTCAACCATTACCATCAAGCCAGCTGATCAATCCTTGTTCAATGGAGAGTACAGGGGGCATTCTAGGAGCAGCACCAGCCATACCTAAAAAATGGTGTGACAACCTGGTGAAGCTACAAAATAACTACAAACAGCAAAAGCAGCAAGTGATAGACGGAGCTAAGTAATCCCACAACTAATGGATCAGATCTACTCTTTGCAGTCCTACCACATCCAGTTGTGAAAAGTTGTGGGCAGTTAAACAACTCACTGGAGGAAGACACTCCACAAATATCCTCAGCATTAATAATGGAAGAACCCAAAACATAAGCAAAAATAAAAGGCTAAAGCAGTTGCAGCAATCTTCAGCCAGAAGTGCTGAGTGGATGATTCATCTCAGCCTCCGCCAGCATTACAGATTCCAGTCTACAGCCAATTTGGTTCACCCCATGTGATATCAAAAAACAGTCGGAGGTGCTAAATACTGCAAAAGCTAAGGCCACTGGCAACATTCCTCAATAATACTGAGGACTTGTGCTCCAGAACCTGTTGCTTCTCTCAACGAATGCTTCCAATACAGTTATAACATTGGCATTTACCTGACAAGGAGGAAAATTGCCTGGGGTTTATCCTGTACACATAAAGCAGGACAAATCCAAAGCAACTAATTACCACACCAGTCTACTCTCCATCATCAGTAAGGCGATGAAAAATTGCATCAATAGCTCTCCATCATCAGTAAGGTGATGAAAAATTGCTTCAATAGCATTATCAAGTAGCACCTGCTCAGCACTAACCTGTTCACTGAAGTCCAGTTTAGGTTCCACCAAGGGCACTCAGCTCTTGACCTCATTTAACCCTGTTCCCCGACCAACATCTCTGTCTCAGACTTGCTGCAGTGCTCCAGTGAAGCTGAGCATAAGCTGGAAGAACAACACCTCATCTTCTGCGGTCCTCTCAACTCAATATCAAGTTCAATAATTTTCAAGCTTAAGCTCTCCCATTTCTGAGCCCGCTACCCCACACACCAGGCTTTGGTATCACATATAGCAACTCATATTCCGCTTGGGAACGCTGCAGCCTAATGGTATCAATGTGGACTTCACCAGCTTCAAAATCTCCCCTTCCCCCACCGCATCCCAAAACCAGCCCAGTTCGTCCCCTCCCCCCACTGCACCACACAACCAGCCCAGCTCTTCCCCTCCACCCACTGCATCCCAAAACCAGTCCAACCTGTCTCTGCCTCCCTAACCTATTCTTCCTCTCACCCATCCCTTCCTCCCACCCCAAGCCGCACCTCCATCTCCTACCTACTAATCTCATCGCACCTCCTTGACCTGTCCGTCTTTCCTGGACTGACCTATCCCCTCCCTACCTCCCCACCTATACTCTTCTCTCCACCTATCTTCTTTTCTCTCCATCTTCGGTCCGCCTCCCCATCTCTCCCTATTTATTCCAGAACCCTCACCCCATCCCCCTCTCTGATGAAGGGTCTAGGCCCGAAACGTCAGTTTTTGTGCTCCTGAGATTCTGCTGGGCCTGGTGTGTTCATCCAGCCTCA
Organism: Stegostoma tigrinum; assembly: GCF_030684315.1. NCBI lineage: Eukaryota > Metazoa > Chordata > Chondrichthyes > Orectolobiformes > Stegostomatidae > Stegostoma > Stegostoma tigrinum. Next base: position 91,742,635 of record NC_081356.1, read on the forward strand.
CATTTTATTATCTTGGTATCACATAGACTGCCATTACACACTACCTATTGTTAGTCACAAACAGTGCCCATTAACTGCTCTTCATCATCCTAGCCAGATCATTAACAAATCCTTTATCTGTCCAACTGCTCTGCTCTCTCTTGGGCTCTATCCTGACCTATTGTTTAATCCCCACCCCTTCTCCCAATTTCTTTTGTAAAAAAATATTTTTCTTATCCTTAACAAATATCGTTAATAGTTTTACACATTCCTACATTATGGTTCACCTTCCATCCACTCATCTACTCACCTTATCTGTCTGTAGCTTTTGTGCCTTCGTTTTGCCTTCCAAACAGCTCATGTTCCAACATAGCTTTGTATTATCAACAAGCTCAATGCATTACTCTCAGTCTCTTTATCTAAATAATTAATGTAGAGAGCATAGAACTAAAACCCCAGCACAGGCTTCATGGCACTTTACTTGTTATAGCCTGTTGTTCGAGACCAAACCAGATCCCCTCAAAATATCTTAAGAAGGTAGCTTAGACCCTATCTTTTTCTTACTTTAGAGGCAGATATGAAGTCAGTGTTCCAAGTGTGATCTAACTGGCCAAACCGCTCAGCTTTAAACAAATCAAAACACTACAGTTGAATCACAAACAAAAGAAAGCAGAATTTAGGCTAACTTAACCATTGGAAAACCTACCAGACTCAATACAGCAAATTAACTAATTAACTGCTCCAGCATAATTACACTCTATAAACACACCCATTGGCAAAAAGGTAAATTCAAACACAGATTCTTACAGGCAGGAGGGAACAAAATCCAGAGAGAGATTTCAGAGAATGTCAGAGGAATCCATTACTGAAATTGGCAACACTTCCAGAATTCAAAACATCTTGTGGCTGCTACAGTTAAAAAAATGAGAAAAACCTGAACTGGAAGAATATTGATAGGAGATTCAATGATAAGGGGAACAGACAGGAGATTCTGTGGTCGCAAATGAGATTCCCAGATAGTATGTTGCCTCCTGGGTGCATGGATCAGGGATGTCTCAGATCAAGTCTGCAGGTTGCTTAAAGGGGGAGGGTGAGCAGCCAGAAGTCGTGGTACACATTGGTACCAATGACATAACTAGGAAAAGCGGTGAGGACCTGAAAGGCATATATGGGAAGTTAGGTTGGAAGCGAAAAGGCAGGACGAGCAGAGTAGTAATCTCTGGATAGAGATTACTACTCTGCTCAGGCTAGTGAGGCTAGGAATAGAGAACAAGTGCAGCTGAACATGTGGCTTTACAGTTGGTGTAGGAGGGAGGGATTCAGATATGTGGGTCATTGGAATACTCCTGGGGAAGGTGGGACCTGTACAAGAAGAATAGGTTGCACTTGAATTGGAGGGGCACCAATATCTTGGCCAGGAGGTTTTCTAGAGCTCTTCAGGAGGTTTAAACTAGTACAGCAGGGGGATGGGAACTGGAGCTACAGATCAGAGGATGGGGTAGCTGGTGTACAGGCAGATACACTATTCAGAGAGTCTGTGAGGAAAGATAGGCAGTTGATAGGACTAAGTTGCAGTCGGCGTGACACTTTGAAGTATGTCTATTTTAATGCAAGAAGTGTCAGGTATAATGGTGATGAACTTAAAGCATGGATCAGTACTTGGAGCTGCGATGTTGTCTTCATTATGGAAACTTGGATATTACAGGGGCAGGAATAGTTGCTGGATATTCTGGGATTGAGTGTTTCAAACGAACTCGGGAGGGAGGTAAAAGAGGTGGGGGAGTGGCATTGCTAATCAGGGATAGTATCACAGCTGCAGAAAGGGAGGTCATTGAGGAGGTTTTGTCCACTGAGTCAGTATGGGTGGAAGTCAGAAACAGGGAATGAGCAGTCACTTTATTAGGAGGTTTTGTAGACCCCCCAGTGGCAACAGAGATACTGAGGAGCAGATTGGGAGGCAGGTTTTGGAAAGGTGCAGAAGTAATAGGGTTGTTGTCATGGGTGATTTCAACTTCATTAATATCAACTGGAACCTCCTTAGTGCAAATAGTTTGGACACAGCAGATTTTGCCAGGTGTGTCCAGGAAGGATTTCTGACTTAATATCTAGATAGGCCAACTACAGGGGAGGCCATATTGGATTTGATGCTTGGCAATGAACGAGGCCAGGTGTCAGATCTCTCAGTGGGAGAGCATTTTGGTGATAGTGATCGCAAATCCCTGACCTTTACTATAGTCATGGAGAGGGACAGGAGCAGGCAGCATGGGAAAGTATTTAATTGGTGGAGGGAGAATTACAATGCTATTAGGCAGTAACTGCAAAGCATAAATTGGGAACAGATGTTCTCAGGGAAATGCACGACAGAGGTTGTTTAGGGAGCACTTACTGTGAGTGCTGGATAGGTTTGTCCCACTGAGGCAAGGAAGGGATGTAAGGTGAAAGAACCTTGGATGACAAGATATGTGGAGCATCTGGTCAAGATGAAGAAGAAAGCTTATTTAACGTTGAGAAAGCAAGGATCATACAGGGCTCTGGAAGGTTACAAGGTAGGCAGGAAGGAACTGAAGAATAGACATAGGACAGCCAGAAGGGGGCATGGAAAAGCCTTGGTGGGTGGGATTAAGGAAAAACCCAAGGCGTTCTATGCTTATGTGAGGCACAGGAGGATGACCAGAATGAGGGTAGGGCTGATTAAGGATAGTGGAGAGAACTTGTGCCTGGAGTCAAAGGAGGTAGGGGATGCTTTTAATGAATATTTTACTTCAGTATTCACCAGTGAGAGGCACCTCGTCTTTTGTGCAGACAGTGCAAAACAGGCTGATATGTTCAAACAGGTTGATGTCAGGAAGAAGCATGTGCTAGAAATTTTGAAAAACATGAGGATAGTTAAGTTCCCTGGGCCAGACGGGATATACCTACAGTTTATATGGAACATGAGGGAAGAGATTGCTGTGACTTTGGTGCTGATCTTTACATCCTCACTGTCCACTGGAGTAGTACCAAATGATTGCAAGGTGACAAATGTTATTTCCTTGTTCAAGGTAGAGATTAGGGATAACCCTGTGATTTATAGACCGGACAGCCTTACTTCTATGGTGGGCAAATTACTAGAAAGGATTCTGAGAGACAACATTCAAGATATTTGGAAAAGCAGAGTTTGATTAGAGATAGTCAACATGGCTTTGTGAAGGCCAGGTCATGCCTCAGAAACCTTACTGAATTCTTTGAGGAAATACAAAACACATTGATGAAGGTAGAACAGTGGATTTGGTGTATGTGGATTTTAGCAAGACGTTTGATAAGGTTCCCCATGGTAGGCTCATTAAAAAATAAGGAGGCATGAGATTCAGGGAAATTTGCCTGTCTGGATATAGAATTGGCTGTCCAATGAAAGACAGAGGTTGGTAGTAGATGGTAAGTATTCAGCCTGGAGCTCGGTCACCAGTGGTGTTCCGCAGGGATCTGTTCTGGAACCTCAGCTCTTTGTGATCTTTATAAGTGACTTGGATGAGGAAGTGGAAGGGTGGGTTAGTAAGTTTGCCAATGACACAAAGGTTGGTGGAGTTGTGGGTAGTGTGGAGGGCTGTTGTAGGTTGCAGTGGAACATTGACAGGATGCAGAGCTGAGCAAAGAAGTGGGAGATGGTATTCAACCTGGAAAAGTGTGAAATAATTCATTTTGGAAGGTCGAATTTGAATACAGAATACAGGGTTAATGGCAAGATACTCAGCAGTGTGGAGGAACACAGGGATCTTGAGGTCCACGTGCATAGATCGCGCAAAGTTGCCACCCAAGCTCTTAGGGTTTTTAAGAAGGCGTATGGTTTGTGGCTTCCATTGGCAGGGGAATTAAGTTTAAGAGCCACAAGGTTATGCTGCAGCTCTGTAAAACCTTGGTTAGACCATACTTGGAATGTTGTTTTCAGTTCTGGTTGCCTCATTACAGGAAGCATGGAGAAGCTTTAGTAAGAATGCAGAGGAGATTTACCAGGATACTGCCTGGACTGGAGGGGACGTCTTATGAGGAAAGATTGAAGGAGCTAAGGCTTTTCTCATTGCAGCAAAGAAAGATGAGAGGTGACTTGATAGAGGTGTACAAGATGATGAGAGGCATAGATAGAGTGTATAATCAGAGACATTTTCCCAGGGCAGAAATGATTATCGCAAGGGGGCATAATTTTAAGGTGATTGGAGGAAGGTATAGGGAGGATGTCAGGGGTAGGTTCTTCACACAGAGAGTGGTGGGTGTGTGGAATGCACTGCCAGCCGTGGTAGGAGATCAGATACATTAGGGACATTTAAGCGAATCTTAGGCACATAGATGATAGTAAAATGAAGGGTATGTCGGATAGTTTTATCTTAGATTAGGATATTAGGTCAGCACAACATTGTGGGCCAAAGGGCTTGTACTGTGCTGTACTGTTCTATGTTCTATGTACTTGGCCAGACACCTTCCATTGTTAAACTGTTACTCCCTAGACTCTTCGGCACTTCTGCCTTTACAAAATTTCTTCAAAAAAAGCGATGACAAAATAACCTTTTTGAAGTGACAGCAGCATCACACCCCCCCTTAAAAAGACATCATTATATAAAGATGGCTTCATTTTAAACCCCTTAGTCTCACTGTGTTCGGACACTACAATACATAGACATTACATTGGCTCTAAAGTTGCAAACATTCACAACGACATTCTCTTTCAGTCTGTTTACTCCTGCCTCCGAATGCTTCTATCTGTCTTCGTCCAAAACTCAACAATGCATTGGCAATTTTGTTTTCTCCCTGCCGCAGGTACAATTTCAAAACTGAATGGCTGCAGTAATAAGCTTCATCTAAACACTCTGGAATTTTTGTCCTTAAATTTCTCCAAAAACTTTAGTGGGTTATGATCAGTATATACAAATGTATAAATGTTGAAGTGTTGGAGTGCCAACACCAAGCTCAAGTTCTCCTTCGTAACTGTGGAATATTTCTATTGCTGAATATTCAATTTCCTGGTAAAATATCCACTAAGCCTTTCTATCTTCTCGTAATCTTCTTGTAAGAGTACAGCACTGACACTCACATCGAAAGCTACCTTGAATAGTTTTGCATACTTAGGTGTGTCTAATACTGGAGCAGTGGTTAACACAGGCTTCAGGCTGCCAAATGCCTTCTGACAGTCTGCCATTTTCTGCACTTCATCAATATGTCAGTCAGGGGAACAACAACACTGCTAAAATTCGATATGAATTTCTGATAAAACCCACTTCACCCCAGGAATCGTAGTCGTGCTCACTTCATTGATGGCATGGGAAATTCCCCAATAACATTTGTTTTCACATTCCACAGGGCCATCTAAACATGTCCAATCACATTACACAGGAACATGACTTGGGCTTTGGCAAATTTATTCTTAGTCAGTTTATCATCAAGCTCAGCTCCTGAAGTCAATCGAACAATTCCAATAGATGCTGCAAATGTTCCTTTCATGTGTCACTAAAAATCACAAGCCTTCGAATACCCACACAATAATCCAGAAATTATTTTATTGGCTAGTCTTTGAAATATGGCTGACGTATTTTTCATTCCAAATGGCATGACTTTATATTGGTACAATCCATTCAGTGTTACAAAAGCTGAAATTGTCTTTGCTGTTTCGGATAAAGTATCCTCTGCATAAGCCCAATTTAGAAACCTAAGTTATTTGTCCCACCTCCTCAATACAATCTTCCAAATGTGGAATCAGACTTAGAATAGACTCTCTACAGTGTGGAAACAGGCCCTTCAGCCCAACAAGTCCACATCAAGCCTCAGAGCATGCCAGCTACACCCATCTTCCTATAACCTACCTAATCTACACCGCTCTGAACACTATGAGCACCTTAGCATGACCAATCCACCGACCCTGCACATCTTTGGACTGTGGGAAGAAACCAGAGCAAACCCACAAGGCACATCGAGAATGTGCAAACTCCACACAGACAGCCGCCCGAGGCTGGTATCGCACCCAAGTCCCTGGCACTGTGAGGCAGCAGTGCTAACCACTGTGCCACCGTGTTGCCCAATTTTGTAGTGACATTGACTTTGTGCTGGCCTACACATAATTATTCAGTGCCATCTGAATTTGCTTCCATTAGTATGAGTGAGCTCAAACCACTGCAACTCAAATCAATTATGTTGTCTTAGGGCATGCGTTCAATCTCATTTTGAAACCGTACCAACTTAGGAGGGTTAAGTCTATAAGGATGTTGCTTAATTCGAATTGCATTTCTTATATCTACATCATCCATAATTAAATTAATACTTCTCAGCTTATTCCCACATATCTCCCCATGTGATAATGATAGCTCTTTCAGGTCACTACAATGTTCCTCTGGAAGGAAACTTAATAATTTATCCCAGTTTTTAAGAACTTCCTCATTGTCTAATTAAATTTGAGGAATGTCATAGAAATCATAGAATCCCTAGAGTGTGTAAACTGGCCGTTTGGCCCAACAAGTCCACACCAATCCTCAGAACATCCCATCCAGACCCATCCCCCCCTTTAACCCACCTAATCTATGCATCCCTGAACACTACAGGCAATTCAGCATAGATTCACCTGACCTGCACATCTTTGGACTGTGGGTGGAAACTGAAACACCCAGAGGAAACCCACACAGACATGGGGACAATGTGCAAGCTCCACACAGACAATCGTCCAAGGGTGGAATCAAACCTTGTTCTCTGGCACTGTGAGGCAGCAGTGCGAACTACTGAGACATCGTGCCTTCCTTATTCAGAATCTTCTGAACTTGGCTCTTCACTCTGTGTTGTGACACATTCTCCTTTTGCTTTTCTTCCTTATCAAAATACTCTTTGAGAATATTCACGAGACAGACTGTGAGACTTCTTTCTATCTGGAGTCCTTTTTGAATAGTTCACCTCGCTCAATCTCCTTTTGATTTGATAAGATCCATTAAACTTTGCTTTTAAAGGTTCACCTATTCATGATAGTAACAGTAACAATTTATCTCTGTTAGCAAAATTGGGAGCTTTTGATTTTGTCTGCTTCCTGTTTCATCGTATGCTGAGGTATTTTTAAGTGCTATCTAGCCAACTCACCCAGTCTAGTCAATCGTTCCCAAAATTTGACACATAGTTCAAATACGTAGTCTCTGAATTTGACTCGCCAATTTCTTCTTAATTAATGCCAGTGATCATATTACCTCATGCCGAAAAACTAATTCAAATGAAAATTACAAGAACTGCAGATGCTGTGAATCAGGAACAGACACAAAGTTGTGGGCAAAAGTCAGCAGGTTTGCCAGCATCTGCAAAGGAAACAAAAATTAACATTTTGGGTTTGGTGACCCTCCCTCAGAACTGATAGTAGCTGGGAAAACATCAGTTTAAATGCAGAAAATAGGGAGGTGAGTGGGGTAGGGAGTAAACGATATGATAGAGCCTGAAGAGAGAGAAGGGCAGTTGGATAGACAAAGAGTTGATAATGATCAGGCTGAGAGGGTGAATAGTTGTTAATGGGGACTGTTAGTGGCTAACAACAGGGGGTGTGTAATGGCAGGCTATGTGGTAACAAGGCCTGGTGTGTGGGTTAGAGGGCCGGGACAGAGGAGAGCTCAGACCCTAAAATATTGAGCTCGATATTGAGTCTGGAGGGCTGCAGTTTTCCCAAGCAGAAAATGAGGTGTTGTTCTTCCAGCTTGTATTGAGATTTGCTGGTACACTGCAGCAAGCCAGAGACAGAGATGTTGGCCAGGGAGGGTGGTGCATTAAAGCGGCAAGCAACAAGTAGTTCAGTGTCTTTTTTGTGAGCCAAACCTAGATGTTCTGTGAAGCAGTCACCCAGTTCATGCTTTGTTTCCCCAATGTAGAGGAGACCACATTGTGAGCAGCGAATGCAGTAGACTAGATTCTGGGAACTGCAGGTGAAGTCTTTCTTCACCTGGAAGGCATGTTTGGTACCTTGGATACTGGGGAGAGAAGAGATAAATGGGCAGGTGTTGCACCTTCACCGGAACAAGGGAAGGTGCTATAGGGCAGTGGGGAGGTGTTGGGGGTGGGGTGAATGAACTGTGGGCCAGGGTGTCCCAGAGAGAATGTCCCTGAGGAAGGCGGACAAGGGAGAGGACGGGAATATGTATCTGGTGCCTGGGTCTTGCTGGAGGTGGCGGAAATGGTGCCTGCTGATCTTCTGGATGTGGATGCTGGTGGGATGGTAGGTAAGGACAAGGGGAACCCTATTGATGTTATGGGAGGGAAGAGAAGGGGTGAGGGCAAAAATGCAGGAGATAGGTAGATTCTGGTTGAGGAACTGGGGAATCCTTGGTTGAGGAAGAAGGTGGACATTTTGGGTGCTCCCTTGTCGAAGGTGGCCTCATCTGAACATATACGACAAAGAAAGAGGAACTGAGAGATTGGGATGGAGTGTTTACAGGAACTGGGGTGTGAAGATTTATAGTCCAGGTGGTCGTGGGAGTCAGCGGGATCATAGTGGATATCAGTGGCCAGCCTATCCCCAGAAATGGAAATAGAAATGCCAAGTACGGGAAGTTAAGTGGCACAGATAGATCAGGTGAGACTGAGGGCAGAGTGGAAATTGGAGGGGAAATCGATGAATTTTTCCAATTCCAGATGAGAGAGGGACGCAGCACCAATGATACCATCGATGTATCGCAGAAAGAGTTGTGAGTGGGGGCCAGAATTGGACTGGAACAAGGAATGTTCCACGTACCCCATGAAGAGACAGGCATACTCGGGCCTAATAAGGTACCCGTAGCCAGCCCTCTGACATGAAGAAAATGAGACGAATGAAAAGAGAAATTTTTGCGAGTGGGGACAAGCTCAGTCAAGTGGAGGAGAGGGGTGATGGCTGGGGATGGTTCAGACTTTTGCTCTAGGAAGAAGTGGAGAGCCCTAATACCCACTTGGTGGGGAATGGACATGTAAAGGGATCGCAGGTCCATGATCAAGAGGAGGTGGCTGGAGTCGACAAACTGGAAGCTTTGAAACCAGCATAAGATGTTAGAGGACTCACAAATGCACGTTGGCAGGGATTGGGCCAGGGGACAGAAGACTGAGTCAAGGTAGGAAGAGATGAGTTCTGTGAGGCAGGAGCAGGCTAAAACAATGCATTTGCCTGGACAGTCCTGTTCATGGATTTTTGGAAGGAGATAGAAGTGCGCTGTGCATCCTAATTGCAAAAAGTACAAACGGAATTCCTTTATCCAAATCATCGAGATAGTCTTGACTACAAGCCCTTAACATGGACTTGAAAGTTTGATGCCACCTTTCTCATGCACCCTGCAATTCTGGATGGCCTACAGTGGATTTGAATTGTCTCATTCTTACTCTATCCATAACTTCCCTGGATAATTTTGAGATAAAATTTGATCCTTGATCTGATTGTATCTCTGTGGGTAGTCCATACCTAGTGAAAAATTTGAGCAACTCTTCTACAATCTTTTTAGCTGTGACATTGCACAATTGAATGGCCTCTGGAAAACTAGTGGACATATCCAATATTGTCAACAAATATTGATTCCCACTTTTGGTTTCAGGGTGGGGTCCTATGTAAATAAATAAGACCCTTGTCAAAAGTTTCTCAAATGCAGGTGTTAAATGTGCTGGTTTTATTACTACCTGAGGTTTTCCAATTACCTGACACATATGAGATGTCTGGCAAAATTCAACAACATCCTTCTGCAGTCCTGGCCAGTAAAAATGGCTTTGTATTTTGGCTTGAGTTTTTCTTATCCCCAAATGACCTCTTACTGGTAACTTTTGTGCTAAGATCAACACTTCCTTCCTTATAACCCATTGGTAAAACAACTGAGAACATAGAACATAGAATGCAGAACAGTACAGCACAGTACAGACCCTTTGGCCCACAATGTTGTGCTGAACTTTTACCCTAAACCTAAGGTCGATTTAACATCCACCCCTACCTGATACTGTCATCCATATGGCTATCTAATAGCTGCTTAAATGCCCCTAATGAGGCCGACTCTGCTACCCTCTCCGACAATACATTCCACGCCCCTACCACTCTCTGAGTAAAGAACCTACATCTGACGTCTCCCCTATATCTACCTACACTCACTTTAAAACTATGCCCCCTCATAATAGCTACCTCCACCCTAGGAAAAAGCCTCTGGCTGTCTACTCTATCTACACCTCTGATCATTTTGAACCTCTATCAAGTCACCTCTCATCCTTCATCGTTCTAAAGAGAAAAACCTGAGCTCTCTCACTCTCTCCTCATAAGACCTTCCCTTCATTACAGGCAACATCCTGGTAAACATCCTTTGCACCTTTTGTAACGCTTCCTCATCTTCTGTGTAATGACATGACCCAAACTGCACACAATGCTCCAGATGTGGCCGAACCAGGGTTTTGTATAGCTGGAGCATAACTTCATGGCTCTTGAACGCAATCCCTCTATTAATGAAAGCTAACACACCATACATTTTCTTAACAACTCTATCCCACCTGGACGGCTGCTTTCAGGGTACTGTGGACATGAAACCCAAGCTCCCTCTGCATCTCCACACTGACAAGAAACTTTCCATTAACCCTATATTCTGCTTTCAAGTTTCTCCTTCCAAAATGAATCACCTTGCACCTTTCAGGGTGAAACTCCATTTGCCACTTCTCAACCCAGCTCTGCATTCTATCAATGGCCCTTTGTAACCTAGAACAGCTCTCTATACCATTTATACTTTGACCAACCTTCCTATCATTTGCGAACTTACTAATCCACCCTTCATTCAAATCATTTACAAAAATCACAAACAGAAGTGGACCCAGAACCGATCCTTGTGGCACACCACTCATAACTGAGCACCATGTTAAATATTATCTGCCCACTACCACCCATTGTCTTCTAAGAGACAGCCAATTCTAAATCCAATCTGCCACATTTCCCCCTATCCCATGCCTCCTTACCTTCTGTATGAGCTGACCACAGGGAACCTTATCAAATGCCTTACTTAAATCCATGTATACCACACCCATAGCTCTACATTCATTCACGTGTATGGTCATCTCTTCAAAGAATTCAATAAGGTTTGTGAGGCATGATCTACCCCTCACAAATCCATGCTGACTATCACAAGTCAAACTGTGCCTATCCAAGTGATCATAAATCCTATCTCTCAAAGCCTTTTCCAGTAATTTGCCCACCAGTGAAGTAAGACTAACTGGCCAATAATTTCCGGGTTATCCCTGTTCCCTTTTTTGAATAAGGGAATGACGTTTGCCTCTTTCCAATCTGCCGGCACTGCATCCATGGTCAGTGAGGACGAAAACATCATCACCAAAGGCCCTGCAATCTTTTTCGTTGCTTCCCACAGAATCCTTGGATACATCCCATCACACCCAGGGGACTTATCTATCTTCAAATTCCTCAAACTTTTCCTACTGAATATGTGATGGTCTTCATTTCCTCATCAAGACATTGTTTTTAAGATAGTAGCAGTCAAGAATACACTCAGATTCTTCTTCTGTGTGTGCTTTTCGATACAACTGCTTCAGTTTTTCATCTTTCTATTGTGACTCAGTTTCTCTGAGCTAAAAAATATTCATTTTGCCTTCTACATGCTCTCAACCATTCAATTAGGTATGGTTTCTGATCATTCTACTTTAACTATCTCATCTGTATTCTTGGATTTCTCCTCTTGTTTCAGCCAGTGGCTTGGTGACCTTGTTGTCACTCAGTCAGGAGAAATCCCAGGATATAATTCCTCTAATACCTGATTTTCTACTGGCTTTTCAACCACAGTAAGCAGTGCTCCAACCTGTGATCCAACTATATCATTACCACGGACCAATTGCATTCCTGGAGCCAAGAGTTTCTCTAGTACTACTATTACCACTTTCCCACTCTTCACTCAACACTCCAACCTCACTCTACGTAAGGGAGCACATCTCATCTCCACATGAATTCCACGTACTAGCACCTTTTCTGACAATAGTCCTTCTGAGTAACATATCTCCTCATCTCTCAGCAGTAAAGATTGATGTGATCCCTTGATATTCCTTAATAATGTAACTCCTTTATCTGCTTCTCCTGGCAAATGTGAGTAAACCTTATCTTCACATGTAAATGGTTTAAGAAGATCTGGCACTTCCTTCTCAAACAACCTCCAACCTGCACATTCTGGTGCAGCTTTTTAACCTCCATGGTACTTTCCTTTACCACTTTAACAAAATTCACCAGTTTATCCTGATTTCCCTACATCCGTCTTTCCAGAGCTTTTCCTAAACCACCAACACTGTGACTTCATGTGGTCTACTTCATTGCAGAGGAAACACATGATCTTTTTACCTTGTGTTAAGCTTTCTTTATTATCGTCAATGAGATCTTTTTACCCTTACCACCTGAGGTTTTGTTGGGGTTTAGCTCTCTTAAATTTCTCTGATACTTTTTCTGCTGGTAATGTAGTTACCAAAATTTTTACATTCCGATTAGCCTCCTTATTTCTGATATTGAATACTGCAAAGACAGAGTTCAGGTTAAAATATTTGTTAAGTGTCTCTGCCATTTTTCTACATCTATCTGTGAAAAAGATCAATGTTTACTTTAGCAAGTTTTCTTTTCCTGTACTTGTAGAATCTCATGAGCTGTTTTTATATTCACCCATCAAACGCATTCATTGATGTAGTTTGGTTCCCAGTCCAGCTACAAGGCAAAATTAAATCCTCTAATTTTCATTATAATATTCAAATCTCTCCTTGACATTCCATTCTCCGTTGTATAGCCTTGTTCATCCTATCGGCTGTCTTAGATTTGCTTATTTCCCCTCATTGTGATCTATATATATGATTTAATTAATTCCTTCATGACTTAAGCTACCTGGGCTTTAATATCTTTCCTCCTTACACAGTCTGCCATTTTTGCCCTCTTTAATATGGTGCATAAATCTCCCTCTTTGACCAATGCTTTGCATACCTGTCTAAATTCATTGACATGAGAGGACATAGCACTGCCTGATTATGCACTATGAAATACTTTGTAAAATAATTGTGGAAAATGACTATGGCCTAGAGATTCCTATCAGGGTCAGAAACCTTATTCCAAGCCTTGACTGGGCAATTAAAAAAACATATAACAATGTGCTAAAGCTGGTAAACTGAAGATTTAAAAACGGAGATGGAAAGATTTTTATTTGGCAAGGTACAATAGAGCCAAGCTGGGCTGATCAAGTTAACATGGAGATTAGCCATGATCTAATATAATAGCAAAACTGATTTGAGTTGCAGACTGGCTTACTGGTGTTTCTGTGTTCTCACAGCATTATGAGGCAAAACATATGGAAACTCGTTATATAAGAATCAAAGTGCTGTATCTCCTGTATCTTTACAAAGTCATTAGTGTTAACTACATTTTGAAATGCTAAAATATAACATTTCATCACCACAGTCCACAAACAAGGCAAAGGCTGTCATGATTGTTGCAATTACCAGCTTGCCAGCTTGCTAAGCTGCTTTGGAAAGCTGCTGGTGAGAATTATCAAACATTGCCTCCAAGATCACATCAAGGACATTGACTTCAAGCCAAACAGGGTTCAAGAGAGGCAGAAGCATCAGTGACAACTTACTAGGCCTATCAAAGCATATCCTCTGAGCTTTTCATAAGAAAAACTGCACATTGGCTGTGTTCCTGCATGCAAAAATGGCATTTGACAAGGTTTGGCACAGCGGGCTGTTATAAGCCATCTCCCAACTCAATATCCCCTGTGAGATGATTCGATAGATATTGAATTTCTTGGCACAGTACAGAATTGGTGTCAGCGTGGCACATGAAACTGCATCAGGTTTTGGCTAAAAGTAGGAATTAACCAAATATCAGGTCTCAGCCCAGTTCTGTTTTTCAAGTCAACAGCAATTCAACATCAAACAGGGGATTGGAGTTGTGTTTGCTGACGATCTTGTCATTTGAGTATTCTCCATAAATGTTGAAGTAGAATAAAATAAATCAAGAGGCCTGGATGAACTGCAGAAATGGGTACTCTAAGGACAATTCTGCTAAATCCAGTAAACTTCATAATGCAAAAGCAAGCAAGCATACGATGATTATGTGAAAGTTATGCAGCTGTCATATTCAACTAAACCAGAAAAGAACAGCAGTTTCTGCATAGAATGTTTCACAGGAAAATGGGTTGTTTGTTGCAATACCAATTCAACAAAATCTGGAACAAAAAAAACAAATTTATTTGTGATCATAAAGCCACTGTCAATTGTTGTAAAAATCCATTTGTCTCACAAATATTCTTTAGGGAAGGAAATCTGCTGACCTTACCTCGTCTGGCCTATACGTGACTCCAGATCAATAGCAATGTGCTTGGTTCTTAACTGCTGGCTGAAATGGCCTGACAAGCTTCTCAGGAAGTTAGAGGTGGGCAATATGCGATGCCCACATCCTGTAAATGAATAAAAAAAAAACAATGCCAACCTGTATTTACCATAACAAAATATCCCAATGTATGTCATAGATGTGTTCTAGAACGAATCACGAAAATGAAATACATTAGCACAGATGACCAAAACTTCTTCAAAGGGATGATTTTTTACAGGATTCTTAAAAAAAGAATGTGTGCTGGAGCGGCAGATACAGATAGGATGGGAAATTCACAGATAACACCAAGGCAACAAAGGGAAAGACAATGGTGGAAAAATTAGTATTGAGAATACTGAAGAGGCCAGAATTACAGAGTGCAGCTAGCTCAGGGGTTGTTGGGCTGGAGGAGATTACAAAGATAGGGAGGTTAATGCCATGGAGGAACTTGAAAACAAAGATGGTAACTTTAACATTGCGACACTGTTTAATTGGCAATCAACCTGTGGAAACTGACATTGACAAAGATGTTGCCAAGGGGCATCACGTAGCTGGGAAATAGGAACAATTCAAGAGAAGATCAAAAGGGGGTCACCTAATGTAACTATGCAGAATAAGGAAGAGAGGGCATTGCAACTGATTCTTTGGCTGCGAGTAGAGAGGGAAGAACAGAATCTGGTGAGACCTGTTTCTCCTAGTAGGCAAACAGTGATGAAACTTCAAAGGAAAATGTGATCAACAGTCAAACACTTTGGGACTGGTCAAGAAGGATGACGAGAGATAGTTTATCTCAGCTATAGTCACACTGGATGTCATTTGATACTTTGATAAAAGTTGCTACAGTGTTATGGCAAAGTTAGAAGCCTGACTAGGGAATTCACTGAGGGAATTATTGGGAAAACTGGATATGGATTGGCTAGGGAATAACACAGTCAAGGACTTTGGGGAGGAAAGGGAGTTTGGAGGTGGAGTGATAGATTTCAAAAATGGAGGAGTCAGAAACTACTTTTGTTTTGGAGACAAGTAACACAGGAAGATTTGAAGGAAGGATGGACGCACACAGAGAGCAAACTGTTCACCATATCAGCTAATATGGGAGCTGTAGAAGAGATTTGGTAGCCAGCACCTTGGTGGAAATGATGTTGAAAAAGCAGAAGATGGGTCCCACACACAAGATGAGCTCAAAAAAAGGGCATGAAAGAAAGCACAAGAGGAATGTATCTGCCCAGGCTGAGGGTACAGTGAGGCTTTAGAAGAGACTTGGTGACCTTGGTTGGGCTAGAGGACAGGATGGAAATAACAGAATCAGCCATTCAGTTGATTTTAATCTTAAGTGGCAAAGAAGCTATGATTTTGTCACACTTGTTGTTAGAGGTGAGAATTGAGGAGATAGTTAAACAGGGACCGGTTTGCAGTAGAGAACATAAGCCAGGAATTATACTTGCATTCCAACATGATATTGAACAGTTTCCACAAATAAGGACATCACAACCATCAACCTGCTTTGGTCAATGTATAAAAATAAGTAGGTATTTGCCACAGATCTATACTCTGAAAGTAGAAACAGAATAGCCGTCCAACCCAAGACATGGTAATGCAACACGATGCACTGTGAGTCGGCCACAGAAGAAGACCCAATAAATGCTCTATGACTGAATAACATATGAAGTATATTATTTTGTACTTTTCATCTGCACAAAATCTGTGAACCCTAAACAAAAAAGAGATGACTTAGATTATACAGCAGTACCCTCAAGGTCATCCATCATTGCCACCACTGATACAAAGAGAGGGGACAGAACCCAAACTGGAATATTTGAAAAACTGCACTGTCTGCAGGCTACGCAGTAGATGACAGAACATTGCTCTGTTCAATCACATAAAGGATTCTGACTGACTGTCAACCATGCTGGTGGCATGGAAAATCACTCATCCATCAGAATAAGCTGTTACTGTGATAAACTGTTACAAAACTTGGGAACTAAGCAATTAATGATGGACAGAGGGGTTGGGAGATACGCAAGGAGCTGAAGACGGAGGGATACAAAATTCTGGTGTGGATATTGAGTGCATAGTTGGGAGATGAATAGGGCTGGAGGAAGAGGTAAGGTTGTGATTAATTTAAGCACAAGGATTGGCAGATAATATTTCAAATACTGGGAGTCAATTTAAGGTAGCAAGCACAACAGTTGTTGGGTTTGTGACATCTGGTGCAGAATAGGTTAGCGGCCATTGGGTTTTGAGAGAGTTGAGGTTTACAGAAGCTGGAGGATGGGAAACTGGTCAGAAAAACATTGCAAGTATCCAAGGCATGGAGAAAGCTTTTAACAGGAATGCTGTGTTTGGTGAGAAGACATAATATCTTGCAAAGGTGGAAGAATGGTAAACATGTGAACTAAATTATGAGATAGACTGCTGGAGGAGAATCCAAGGAATCGCTTAAAGATTTGGATGCTGTAACAGGAAAGGGTTCAGAATTTTTCAGGAAACATCAAGTAAAGTGGAACCAAATGGCCTCTCTCACCTGTAATTATCCTGCAAACGTTCCTGGAGATTTGCTAGTACTTTGAAGCATTACATCTGATTTATTAGTAAGAGTTGTTGCTAAACATGTAACTTCTAACAAAAAGCTCTGAGAACAGTTTGAAAAGGCAAGCCAGTAAAATTATGAATGATGGAAGCATTGCTAGCAACAGCCCATTATAAAACCATTGTGTTGTACATGCCTTAGTAGGCATAAACAATTTCAGAGAGACAAAAGATTCTGATGCAAGGAACTTTCATTATAATAATAAAAACCCTCAATATTCTTGTCTTGACAAAAATAAAATGATGTACTAGCCATAACTCAGGTACTTAATTTAATTTCTTAGTTAAAACAGGATGCAATGCCTTCTAAACAGTCACTGAGGCAATTATGTAGTTGTAAACGCTTTTGAATAGGTCATCACAGTGTAACTTATGATGTAAACTATTGATTCTTGAGATACCACTTGACATACTGATCCTGACAGATAGCTGAAAATGATCATTTGAGAGATGTGAATGTTTGCACACACAAATTTAAAAATTATAATGTTAAAGCTGCAAGTTCTAATAGCCATAACTGAAGCTCTTTAGTGTAAACACTAAAGCCACCCCAGCATGTTAATTTAATCTTTAAAAAAATCTTCCTGATGAGTGCTGGCCTTGGGGACCTTGCCAAATTGTAGACAAGTTGGGAAATTAGTGATCCAGCTGGAAAATACAGAAATGATGGTTAAAAACTGAACTTAATTGGCTTTTTAATTACCTTATTAACTCATTCAACAAATTCAAGGGGATTCCCTGCTTGCCTTTAATCCTGATTCCGTCCTGACATCAATTTTAGGGATTTTCAGTTTACGTGCAAACCCACTTCTTGCCTAGAAATCTTCCACTCCAGTTACTTTTTAATTCAGGGAATATCCACAAACATAAACATTCAATCCCCCCCACCACTGATAGTCAGTGGCAGCAGTGTGTATTATCTACAAGATGTACTGCAGAAATTCACCAAAGACCCTTGGACAGCACCTTCCAAACCCACGACCACAAGAAGGTCAAGAGCAGCAGGTAGATAGGAACACCACCTCCTGCAAGTTCCCTTCCAGACTACTCATTATCTGGCTTGGAAATATATTGCTGTTCTTTCATTGTCACTGCGTAAATATCCCGGAATTTCTCCCCTAATGGCATTGCGGGTCTACCTTCAGCACATGAATTTCTGTGGTTCAAGAAGGTAGCTCACCAACACCTACTCAAGGGCAACTGGCAACATGCAATAAATACTGGCCAGTCAGTGATCCCCACATCTCGGGACTGAAGAAAACATTCATCAGCCAATCTGCACTCAGTAAACTCCCACAATCAGCAATTAAATTAAAAGCAAAATAATCTGTCTTTCAGTGATGGTAGGGGGAGATATAATGGATTGAATATTGGACTGCACTGGTTTTTATCAATGCCTTCATCTGCATGAGAAGCTTCACATTTCATTTGAATGATGGTGTTTTGATAGTGCAGCAGTCCTGCAGTCTGGCATTATGGTGTCAACCTGATTTAATTTTTGAAAATGTAAATAGCTTTAATTTCCCTTTATTCTGCGTAAAATTGCATTTGATTTCCACAAATTATTACAGCTCAAAATAGCCTTAAACTAAAGCAATTTAAAATGAGTTGAAAGCCACTGGTGTCATCAGAATCAGCCTGCTTGTTATAGTTCTCAGAACAGCAATGTCCTAACACTTTATTAAGATGAATATGTGATACACTGTATTCAAATAATTTGGCAACAAACCACTAAATTTAAAAAAAAATTACAAATATAGAAAGGCATATTTATAAGGACAAGTACAATCATTTATTTAGAGTTGTAGGGTCATACAGCACAGAAACAGAACGCTCGGTTCAATTCATCTGTGCCAATCAGCCATCTCATTCTGACCTAGATAACATAGCGTAGGCTGGATGAACACAGCAGGCCAAGCAGCATCTTAGGAGCGCAAAAGCTGATGTTTCGGGCCTAGACCCTTCAGCAGAAATGGGGGAGGGGGAGAGGGTTCTGAAGTAAATATGGAGAGAGGAGGAGGTGGATCGAAGATGGATAGGGGAGAAGATAGGTGGAGAGGGAACAGACAAGTTAAAGAGGCGGGGATGGAGCCAGTAGAGGTGAGTATAGGTGGGGAGGTAGGGAGGGGATAGGTCAGCTCAGGGAAGACAGACATTTCAAGAGGATGGGATTAGGTTAGTAGGAAGGAAATGGAGGTGCGGCTTGAGGTGGGAGGAGGGGATAGGTGAGAGGAAGAACAGGTTAGGGAGGCAGGAACGAGATTCTCAGATTCTCCAGCATCTGCAGTTCCTATTGTGTCCGATACCATTCTGATCTAGTTCCATTCAGCCCATATCCCTCTAAAGCCTTCCTGTTCACATATCCACCCAGAAGCCTTTTAAATGTTGTCGTTGTACCAGCCTCTACCACTTTCTCTGGCAGCTTGTTCCATATGCACGCCACCTCCTGCGTGAAAAAATTACCCCCCTGGTCCTTTTCAGAGCTTTCCCTTTTCACCTGAAACCTGTGTCCTCTAGTTTTGGATTCCCCACAATTTGCATCACCCATTCTGTAATTTCTTTTCAATCTTTATGGCATTCAGGGTTTGATTAAAATTTTGCAGATCAGTGTTATCTGTTTCTCTTACATGCTTTGTCGGTATACATGTGTCTATTTGCATGCTTGACAAGTGCTATTTTGTTATTTTGATCAAACCTATGTGACCCCAAATCTTTTATGGATAAATGGTCGTACCAACGTTATAATGCCCACTTAGAATTTTCTGTTGGATTGTACAAATAATCCACTTGCCAAAATAAAAGATTGTGAAATATATTTTTTTCCTTAGATCATCATAACTGTTAAACACAAACTATTTCAACCCTAAATTTATGATATTTTATTTCTGTGGCTTATTCACTACCATTGAAGGTAATTTGTTTCTTCAGGCAATGAATTTGATGTTGTCAGTGACTGTAGAACTGCAATGAAGTCATTTCAAGAACAGTCATCATAATATACAGCTGTGATTATTGAATAGACAGAGGAGAAATTCTTGAAGATATTTCCTTATACAATTTACAGTGACTTAAGACCGCCCTCTAGTGTCATACCAGAATTCTCGTATTCTACTACATTACCAGTCCATGGAATTAAGATGTGATCATATAGCTGAATAATTCCGGTGATGGACCAGAGAAAAAAAAATTCCACATCTCTTCTTATGTTCACATACAACCTGAAAACTGCAATCACCTTCCTTCCTCTTCAATAGACGTTTCAGAAGCAGTCTGAAAATCTAATCATTCTAGTTTATGGCAAAGACTATCAAAGCCAATTTTAAGTGGCTTAGGAAAATTACACAAATTTTATACACAGTCACAATGAATTGTCAAGGCCAGGTTTGCATTTCTATTTAACAAAAATTCCTTAAGTTATCTTAACAGCAATTTCAGAAGGAAAAATAGCTTTATTTTGTTCATCCATAAATCCCTGCTTCCCACTCCCACATTTATGAAGAGTCAGAACAATAATGAGGATGTGGGGAATCTCATCCATATTCACCTACTGACTGAGCTGCATTCACTTCACATGAGATTATTTCCTCTTCCAGTAAATCCATTCAGTCTAGGGATATGCCAAAAGTTTGACAGCTTTCTTTAAAAGGAATTTATACAACATATTTTATATTTTCCCTGATTACCTGGCAATGGTTTTCCAACCATGCTTCACAAAACATTAAGCCATGGTCGAGGAAAAAAGCTTTCTTTTGAAGTAAGATTGTTACCACTGCATAAAAATTGGCAAAAAATGTCAAAGATCTGATTCAGCTACTACTCCCAAACTAGGTGCATCAAATCTAAACATTTTGCTTATCCCTGACTTACTATGTGTTTTGTAACAGAGGCAAATGGACAATTTGAAGCTAAAAGCTTAAATAAGAATGTTAGCAAAAAGCCTGAGTACATTGCAGGGACTTTTATGTCACACATATCTGAATAAATATTTGGGCTTCTTTTGTCATTTGTGAGAAATAACATGTAGATCAATACCTTTTAAAAGGAAAAACACTTAGCTTGGATTACAAAGGGATGAATAAAACAAGGAGTCAACTTGATCTCCACTTACACTGGCTGTCAATTCAGTCTTGGTGTTCCTGTGTGATTTATTTTTCCAAAACATTCCAACTAGAAAATTTCAGAACACAAATGTGAAAAGCCTGTACCCATAGAGATTAAGGTAACTTTTTACACGTAAAATGAGCTTCATGTAAAGATAAATGTTACAATAGGAACTGTTTCTACGTCCATTGATTCATCTCAATTATTCCTTGTGCTGTTTGCATTAACCTGAGATTTACAGGCTGTCCGAAGGCATTTTGTTTAAATTCTTCCTCAAAGTGACA
The DNA here is from genome assembly GCF_030684315.1 of Stegostoma tigrinum. Classification (NCBI taxonomy): domain Eukaryota; kingdom Metazoa; phylum Chordata; class Chondrichthyes; order Orectolobiformes; family Stegostomatidae; genus Stegostoma; species Stegostoma tigrinum. The sequence continues at coordinate 91,763,905 of NC_081356.1, forward strand.
TCCGCAAAATGATCAAATAAGTAGCATTATTAATGAGAACATTGTCCATTACCCACAACCTAATATCTATCTCAAGCCCATGCAGATATTAAATCAGATGCGAGCTTTTGGAGATGAATGTCAGCTAAGTCAGATGGGCGTGAATTCAAATCCCTTCCCAAAGACTTGAGCAGAAGCTGATACTGCTGCGCTCTTCTGAGGTAGCAACGCAATATTAGGCCACAGTTTTTATTTGGATGAGGTGATAAGCCATGATCTGATCTACCTTCTTAAATCGAAATGCAAGTTTCAATGTTATTACTCAAAGATGAGCCAGGTGTCACCCTGATGCCTTGGGCAACATTTATCACCAATATCACCAAAAGCAGATTATCTTGTCATAACTATGTTGTTGTTTGTGGGACTTTGCTGTGCCTGAACTGGTTGTCACACTTTTCTACAGTATCAGAGTAATTGCCATTCTGAAATGCAAAAAAAAAGCTACATAAGCTGGATTTCCTGAAATGGTTGAAGGCATCTATCTATCTAATCGTATTTACGAAATCATTCTTTTAAAGCCTTTTGATGTTTCCAGTCACATGCTATTTCATGCATTAAGCAGGCGTTTATTTCAAAGTTAACAACAAAATGTGGCAAACTTTTTTTTTAACTAACCTTTGCTGGTTGTACTGATGTTCCGGAATATCTGCAAGGAACTCCATGGGCGGAATATTTCCCGGCCCTAAATGACTTAGGTTTAGAGAGAAATTTGCGAAAATCGAGTGAGATGTCAAGTGAGGCCTGTTACAAAGTTACGATATAGGGAGGGGTTGAAGGAGATGAAAGAGCTATTACAGCTGGTGTAAGTGGAGGAAATGTGATGAGTTGGCCCAAGCAGTGGGTAGGAGGCAGAGAGTCCATGCAAAAGTGGTAATTTGTGGGGTATGGGCTGAGAATGAGTGATGGAATACAGTGAATGTGGAAGACTTGGTGGAAGGTGGCGGCAGCAGCAGAAGGAAGATGGTGATACTTAAGCCTGCAGATGGAGAAGGTCAGTGAATGGGAAACATTGTAATGGCATTGCTTCAACTTCCAGACAGCTGATACTACACTACTCAGGTGTCAACCTTACACCAGGCCGGCAGGCTCTGGTGACGTGGCACCTCTTCCAGTCCTGGAGAAGAAGAATGGCTTTCCTCTGCATCATTCCATCCAGGTCCAGATCCATATTTGTTAAGCTGGTGTCAATTTCCTCTTATTTCCCAATATTAGGGCCATGGTTGCCGACCACACAGTGTAACTGCAGACTTCTAGAGCATGATCAATTGCACAACATTCTTTTAATTGAGGAGGGGAGGTCAACACCAAGAATCTTGATATTTCCAAGACATGGTGAGTTGGAAAATTGGGCTGGTATTGGACTAGTGTGGTCCCTTTGGCATATGGTACCCAGTTAATGGCACAAGTTTTTGATGATAATGTGTAAAAATGCACCCATCCTCATAGAGAAAAACCATCTTTGAAATTTGATGAAAATGACATTTAGCTGATTTCCGTAAGATCCAGTCCCATGTTTCTCCCATTCACATTTCATAAAAGAGAATAATGGTTAAAAAAAACATAGGTGCAAAGAGATACTCTATGCAAATACTAGCTACAAACAGCAATGGACATGAATAAAGCCTAAATCAATGGACAAATTCTACATTTTTGACAAACTGGAGGGGAGTAGTGGAACAACGAATGGAGAAATCTTACATCTAATTTACCTGAAGTCTCTGACTCTTAATAGCTGAAAATAATTACAAATTCCCAAGCAGGGTCTTAGGCATACAATAACTGGGACTCAGGATAATCTTGTTAGATGGAACTATATGAGGATAGTGAGTTGGGAAGGAGAGGAGATGCCAAGAACAGTAATTCCGGCGATTCAAAACTAGGACTGACCCTTCATTCAATGGACAAAGGCAAAGCCATCAGAGAGAATAAAAATAAGTTGAGGGGTGGGAGAGAGGCCACCAACTTAGTACTCGAAGAAAGTACAATCTTAACCTGGTGAAACAGGAGACAGGAATAAGAATTCCAGGATATAGGAGATATGGGACTATTTTGTTTAATTTACTTTCATTTTAAAAGTGCACCCCTTGTCACTGACCCTTCAACTGTGGGAAACAGTTGCTTTCTATCCACCCTGCCAGGCTCTCGGTCATCTGGTACACCTCCATCAGGTCTCCTGTACTAACTGAACTCCCATCTGCCTGCTTAGGTAAATGTAAATGAGCAGAATCCATAGAGGAGCAGAGGATTCTCCTGGTTTTCAGGCTAACACATCCTTCAATTCAAACCATGAAAGACAATGTGGTGGTCATTCATTTATTTGCTCTTTGTGGAAGCTTGCTGTGCACTTATTTTCTGCAAATTATTGTAATATAATAGTTCAACTTTAATTGATTGGCAATGGAGAAATTTGGCTCATAACTGCATTATAAAATCAAGGGTTTCAGAATTCATTTAACGGCAATGATGGAAGATCCAATGTGGCACACTCATTTCACACTGCATATGCACTGCAGAAATCCTTCAGATTTCCAGGGTGCTTGGTTGAAAGAGGTGTTATGCCCATTCTCCAAGTTGATCAGGGCAAAATATCCATATCAGGGTGAGTTTGCTCAGAGATAATGAAAACTGCAAATGCTGGAGAACCCAAGATAACAAAGTGTGAAGCTGGATGAACACAGCAGGCCAAGCAGCATCTCAGGAGCACAAAAGCTGATGTTTCGGGCCTAGACCCTTCATCAGATGAAGGGCCTAGGCCCGAAATGTCAGCTTTTGTGCTCCTGAGATGCTGCTTGGCCTGCTGTGTTCATCCAGTTTCACACTTTGTTATCTCAGTTTCTCAGGTCCACAGAAACCAAGCATTAAAAATGTAGTGGAGGGATAGAAGGAACTGCCCATGCTGGAAAATCTGAGATAATATGGTATAGAGCTGGCCAAGCAGCAGGCCAAGCAGCATCAGAGGAGCAGGAAAGCTGACATTTCAGGTCAAGACCCTTCTTCAGAAGTGGAGAGGTGGAGGGGATTCTGAAATAAATAGGGAGAGGGTGGGAGGCGGATAGAAGATGGACAAAGGAGAAGATAGGTGGAAAGGAGACAGATAGGTCAAAGAGGTGGGGTTAGAGCCAGTAAAGGTGAATGTAGCGGTGAGTTAGGGAGGGGATAGGTCAGCATAGGGAGGACAAAAAGGTCAAGGAGGCAGAATGAGGTTAGTGGGTAGGAGATGGAGGTGGGACATGAGGTGGGAGGAATGCTTAGGGAGGTGGGGATGAGCTAAGCTGGTTTTGGGATGCGATCGGGGAAGGGGAGATTTTAAACCTTGTGAAGTCCACATTGATCCCCTTGGTCTGCATTAAAATGTAGTCTTCTGCCATTTGTGGCTTGTCCTATCCCAATTCCCTCCCTCTTTACACAAGTGCAAGAGTGTAATGGGTCAAGAAAGGCCAACAAGTCAGTGGTCTACTGCTACTCTGCCATTCAAAATGATCATGGTTGATCTTGTACTTCAATTCTACTTTCCCACCCATTCCCCAATATCATTTGATTGCCTGAGAGATCAAAAAAAAAGTCACTTTCTCTGTCTATCCCAAACTCACAATTAGACTTTTTCATGACTGGCATAACTAGCATTAGCAGTATGTCAATCACATCCAGGTGAGGCAACAAATCATGTTCTGATCACATTTTCTGCTGGGTTTACTCCTGAAATCTGATACAATCCAATTTCAGGACTAATTTATTTTCTCTTCTTCACCTTCTCGGTAAATATTGTTAGGATCCTACACAGTAGTCGTAATAATTTCATTTAATAATCAGAATAACGTGAAATTATTCAAGTCATGCACTATTTGCACATCAGGATTTTATGAAATATTATCCAGTCTCTGGGCAGGATTGGTGCATTTATGGAACTCATACATTAATGCATTGATTCCTGAAACTGTCAGCTGAATTTTGAATTTGCTTTAACTTTAAAGAATAAACCCCAGAAGTTTTGTTTTTATTCATCAATACTGGCATGAAAAATGAATTCCAGACATCTGCCATTTCTCAAATTCCCAAAGTCATTTATACCATCTTCTATACTCCACCTACTTTATACATTTTGCTGAATGTGTTTTGATGCCATAATTTTCCAATTTACTTCCAATTTCTGTTAATGATGAGTCAGAAATTTCTCTGGCTGTAACAACATTTTTCCTATGTTTATGAAAATTTCCTTTGATTGATTTTGAGGGAAATCGTAAACATGGGATTAAGGAATGGTAGAAAGACACCATCACAGACTGATTTAGCCAAACTGCCTGTTTCTAGGTTGCAAATTCCACGTCATACTGTCTCATAACTATCAAAGGAATTCCTTTTTGAATTTTAATTAATCTCATTTGACAACATGAATTTCAGTCCTCCTAATTTTTATAAGCTTTGTGCAATGATTTTTCTGAGTCTTCAGGTTGTTCTTCACTTCTGTTAATACTGTTCAGCTCAACGTTGACGGTGTGTTTGAGGGAGTAAAATACATTAAATCAATAGAACAGAATTCCATCTGAAAATGATGCAAATTGATCAGGGATGACTTCAAACAGAAGGCAAGAAAAATGATTGAAGAGTGCTACGTTGAAGCCAAATAAACTGTCATTGTTTCTATAAAAATCTGTATACCATCTGTGTATTTGTATAAAATACTAAGGTTTTAATATGGCCTGGGGGAATTCTTACCATCTGAGGCGGACACATGCAGTCAACTCTAATTGTTAAAATTCTAGCTAACAGGGGCTTCCTTGCAATATATTTGGGTTATAGAAGCCAACAAACAGTATTGTCTAGCAATTTTTGGAGGAGAGTAATATGTAAACAACAAGGTAACAAATTCAAATCCCAGATTCAACAGGCAAAGGCCCTCTACCCCATTACTACTATCAAATAATTGTTTTGCACAGCCATTGGATCATAATACAGGATACTTAATGAATCACATATTGCTGAGCAAATATTTATCAGGTAATGCCAGGTCTTTCCCCATTGACATATCCCATTATCTGAGAAACTGAAAAACCGAAATAGCTTATGTTATAGACTTGAAGAATAACGTTGAAGACAATAAGGGATCAAAAGGAAAAAAGAGGAGGCATTTAGAAGTCTATAGCTCCCTGTTGCCTTCTCCACGACAATGCCTTGCCTAATCCATGCAATTGTTTCCTCTCGTAGAAATTGTTGCAATTGTTTGAAATTTGGCATTATTGCATTTGTTCTGATGAATGCAAAAAAAAAACTGTTGACAACTGTATTTGCTTTCAACTGCCTTCAACAACTGAAATAAAACTGGAAAAATACAAAAAAAATGTTCAGAGGATGATTGTTGTTAAACCTAATAATATTGTAAACCTAATAACTGAATAACATTTAAAAGGGGAGAAAATAAGGACATCGGGATTACAGAAATTCCCTTCTTTAGGGCGAAAAGAAAAGCTTTGCAAATGAATAAAGGGATCACTTATCTGTAACTGGCTATAGATCAGGTCAGAGGCTAGGACTTCTCAAACAAATAACCCCCTGTCCTGACTGTCTAACACCTGTACACTATCCACAAGGTGCAAATCAGCAATGTGATGCTATACTCTTAACTAACTGCATGCAACTTCATCGATACTCAAAAAGCTCACATCTGAAAAGCCAGCTTGATTGGGAACCTAACTAATATCATTAGCATGCACTCCCTCCACCACTGTGCACAGTCACAACAATGTGAATTATCTATAAGATTTGCTGCAGTAATACACAAAGATTCCTTTGACAGCACTTTGAAAATTTATGACCTTCACCACCTATAAGGAGGCTGCAGATATATGGGAAAAACAGCACCTACAAGCCCCCTTCCAAGCCGTACCTTCCTAACTACATTATGATTCCTTGATCATCGCCAGGCTTAAATCCTACATTTCTCCCAACAGCACCATTGATTTTCCTATACCAAATGACTGCGGCAATTGACAAGGAAGGTCAGCACCAGCTTCTCAGTCAAAGATGGATAATAAATGCTGGCCGAGCACTAAAACATGCATTCCATGAATGAATTTAAAAAAAACAATATCTGTATATTCTAGTATATTCTGATATCTGTATATTCTGAAGAAGGGTCCCAACCCGAAATGTCAACTTTCCTGCTCCTCTGTTGCTGCCTAGCCTGCTGTGTTCCTCCAGCTCTACACTGTGTTATCTTTGACTCCAGCATTGGCAGTTTTTACTATCTCATGGTTTGAATTGTGCCTATTTTTTGACATAAAACATACCAATTTAAAAGTGGGACAGCTGAGCTCAATCTGCTGTGGCACTGGACTCACTGCTAAAAGCCTGGGGCAAATTTCTAAAGCAAGCTTTTGTTGCTTTCCACATGAGAGGCCTAATACATGCTGAAGCACCTCTGCACAAACAGCATAGGGGCCTCTCTTGTATCAGAGATAATGGGAACTGCAGATGCTGGAGAATCCAAGATAACAAAATGTGAGGCTGGATGAATACAGCAGGCCAAGTAGCATCTCAGGAGCACAAAAGCTGATGTTTCAGGCCTAGACCCTTCATCAGAGAGGGGGATGGGGTGAGTGTTCTGGAATAAATAGGGAGAGAGGGGGAGGCGGACTGAAGATGGAGAGAAAAGAAGATAGGTGGAGAGAGTATAGGTGGGGAGGTCAGGAGGGGATAGGTCAGTCCAGGGAAGACGGACAGGTCAAGGAGGTGGGATGAGGTTAGTAGGTAGGAGATGGGGGTGCGGCTTGGGGTGGGAGGAAGGGATGGGTGAGAGGGAGAACAAGTTAGAGAGGCAGAGACAGGTTGGACTGGTTTTGGGATGCAGTGGGTGGAGGGGAAGAGCTGGGTTGGTTGTGTGGTGCAATGGGGGGAGGGGACGAACTGGGCTGGTTTAGGGATGCGGTGGGGGAAGGGGAGATTTTGAAGCTGGTGAAGTCCACATTGATACCATTAGGCTGCAGGTTTCCCAAGCGGAATATGAGTTGCTGTTCCTGCAACCTTCGGGTGGCATCATTGTGGCACTGCAGGAGGCCCATGATGGACATATCATCTAAAGAATGGGAGGGGGAGTGGAAACGGTTTGCAACTGGGAGGTGCAGTTGTTTGTTGCGAACCGAGCAGAGGCGTTCTGCAAAGCGGTGCGACTGGGAGGTGCAGTTGTTTGTTGCGAACATTCCACGTTAAGCAGAGGTTCACCTGCACATCTGCCAATGTGGTATACTGCATCCACTGTACCCGGTGTGCCTTCCTCTAGATTGGGAAAACCAAGCGGAGGCTTGGGGACCACTTTGCAGAACACCTCCGCTCGGTTCGCAACCAACAACTGCACCTCCCAGTCGCAAACCATTTCCACTCCCCCCTCCCATTCTTTAGATGACATGTCCATCATGTGCCTCCTGCAGTGCCACAATGATGCCACCCGAAGGTTGCAGGAACAGCAACTCATATTCCGCTTGGGAACCCTGCAGCCTAATGGTATCAATGTGGACTTCACCAGCTTCAAAATCCCCCCATCCCCCACCGCATCCCTAAACCAGCCCAGTTCGTCCCCTCCCCCCACTGCACCACACAACCAGCCCAGCTCTTCCCCTCCACCCACTGCATCCCAAAACCAGTCCAACCTGTCTCTGCCTCTCTAACCTGTTCTTCCTCTCACCCATCCCTTCCTCCCATCCCAAGCCGCACCCCCATCTCCTACCTACCAACCTCATCCCACCTCCTTGACCTGTCCGTCTTCCCTGGACTGACCTATCCCCTCCTGACCTCCCCACCTATACTCTCTCCACCTATCTTCTTTTCTCTCCATCTTCGGTCCGCCTCCCCCTCTCTCCCTATTTATTCCAGAACCCTCACCCCATCCCCCTCTCTGATGAAAGGTCTAGGCCCGAAACGTCAGCTTTTGTGCTCCTGAGATGCTGCTTGGCCTGCTGTGTTCATCCAGCCTCACATTTTGTTATCTAGGGATCTTTCTTGCCTCACTTAGGATTGTTCAGTGGCTCCCATTGCAATGAATCATAATTAAATATTCAGCCCTAACATATTCCTACTCCATTAATGTACACACCTGTCTTGGAATCTACCTGAAGGGCAAAGTCAACTTTTTTTGTTGTGGCATGAATCTTTTACAGAAGTGTTATTAACAATTCACCCTTGTACAGAAGACAAATATTGATTATCAGGCCTAGCTCAGGCATTTCTACTAAAGTAGGCATTGATTACATCACTGAGTTTAACCATTTTCTGCCTCCAAAATATCAGCATAACTTAATTGTCTTCATGGTATACTGTAATTAATCAATATCCAACTGAATAACTGACATAAATCATTAATGTTAGTGCAATCAAGTTAGTGTGTTTTGATTAGAAGTAAAATAAGTATTAATCGTATATAGAGAAAAATGTTGTGTCTAATATTCCATTATTGACAGTGGACTTTACTCTGAATTTTCTCAGATTTGCTCCTCTACCACCATCATAAATACAACAGTAATGCTTCTGCTGGTAAACAGGATTAGAGATAGGGACATTTCTGTCTGAAGTACATGAGACTTGGCAGTACATGCAATGACCTTTGAGATTCTTCTTTATCCAGCTGGCTTTTCAATTTCATCTATTTCTGTAGCATTTTTCCCACTTTACATTTTGCTTTCTTGATCCTTTGCCTATTATTTTGTTAGCTTCTCATACCCTTTCGCATCTGAATCAAATGATGTGCCTGATCCAGGATGTCAAAAAAATGTGACATAAAGTTGATAATGAATAAAAAACCTGTTTAGATTGGACACATGCTGTCCCATTTCTGAATTATTCCATGTTGCACCCATTTTAGGCTCAGAAACTAGGAGCAATGAATACAGATTTCTATCCTATTCTGTTTTGTCTAGAGTCAAATGCTCAAACTTTGCCTGACATTGCATTGTTTATTAATAATGCATACTCACTCATTTATTACAGCTGCTTCACCATACCACTAGAAGAAATATCATCAGGCACAGCAATTTCTTTTGCAAAGAATGCACTTGACATTGAACTGTTGACTGTCAGATGAACTCATTTTTCCTATGTGCCTGTCATAGTATCTTCCTGAGTGCACAGCATTGCTCATCAAGAATCAAGACTCTTTCTCTGAGCAGAGTGACATGCAGCCTGAGCTTCCATAACTTATAAAAAGCTCTGTTTCTTGCCAAAATGGCTTCCCTCATGTCAAAAGTCATTCGCGTGTAAAACTTTACAACTTCTTGCCTGATAAATGACGGAGAAAGTTTGACAGATCAGAATGATACTGTGCAGTCTCAAACATGTGGTATGATGCACTTCTGGCATACAGAGACTGCCTGTCAAATGCCTATGACTCCATACTGCAGCTAGGGACCCTATGGAGCAGCAGATGGGCCATTAAGGTAGTATTAATGTAGATGCCATCAGTTTTCAGTTCTGACTGGGACATGCTCTTTAGAACTCCAAGCAGCTGCTGCCATTTACTGTGACAGCTACCTGCTAACTTTTGCCAACTGACAGTCTCATATTCTCTATACCTGAGCCATTAACTCTTCAATTTCCACCATGTTCTATCTTTCAAAAATTACTTTAAAGAAATATGTACCAAACAAATTCACAAAGAAGTTGCTTTTAAATTACATGCATAATTTCAAAGAACAACATTTTTACTTTTCAAAATGTGTCATTCTGCACTGTGAAAACAGTCATGAATCAATTTATAGTTGTGTGCTTTTTCCTATAATATGGCATGCAGTAAGGATTATAGGAACTTCTCATTCTACACACTCAGTGAAGCTATTTTAACTAAGAATAACAATCAAGAAAGAGAGACAGATGTATAAAACTCAACTTCATTAAAACTTAAACACATAGACCAATGTGAAACTAACTTTGAAACATCTCTTTAAATGATTCATGAGGAAGTTATTATGGTAAGAAGAGGGCTGGAACGCCACTGGTAAATTAAGATGAGGCATTCCAGTCAAAACGTTCACTTGAAATTGCAGACTGTGATGGTTGGGTAGTGTCAATGCTTTCTGAAATTGCATAACCAATCAAAACAAATGCATCTGTTGCATTGCAACATAAATATTAAAGTGAATATGTTGATCAAGTGTGAGAGAGTAGAATATCTTTACTACCAGTACACAGGCAAAGTTCACAAATTTTAATTTCAGGTCATTGCTGCTATTTTTAATGATTGGATAGATATTTTGGTTACTTGCAATAACAAACAAAGTAGAATAGAATCTACTTCAGCTAAAGCATTATTCTATCACATCCTGTTCTTTCATTTTTTGGGCAAAATTTTGCCCTCTTTCTATCCCATACAATATGAAATTTCCTCAGGTTTCAAATCTGTGCAGAACTGATTGGTGGATGATCATAATTTGCTGCAAATGACAACAGCCTGGAGTAAATGTATTTCTCTATCACTTAGTACAGAACTGCTTGCCCTCTTTGGTGCCACTAGTCCTGATAACAGATGAAATGTGAAACTCTGCCTCAGGGAATCATTTGTACATCAATATATTCTGTCAACAGACAGTTTATTAACTTTTTATGCAACCCTTGTTTCTAATTGTATTTTTTTTCAAATTATTCAGTGAGCATCTCCACTTCTGATTATATAATACAGGCTAGATCACTGATGAAACAATTGAAGATGGTTGGGCCTGACATTTGTTAAAGAATTAACTATTAGAAAATAGCAACAACTTGCAATTGTATAGAAATTTCATTGTTGAAAATGGTAAAAGGTGCTTCACTGAAACATGAGGAAAAGCAACCTGGAGCCAATGAAGGAAAGGATTTGAGTGGAGATCAAATGTGAAGTCAAAGCAGTAGGTACACGTTCGATGACAAATCTGTGGACAAGGGGTGCAAGTTGTTGCTGCTCATGTATGTGCCCTGAGATGTTGGTGCCTGGTGTCTAAGATGGAGGATTGGAGGAACACGAGGCAATTTGGAGTTTCAATGTAATTACATGGCTTTCAGATTGGGAATTGTTGCCACTTAGTTTCTATTCAGTGTGATCAAGAATGAGAACTACACACAAATGGATGAGATTAATAATGCGGATATAAATGAACGCCAATGTATGCAGATAGGCCTCTCACCGCTCTACTGAGAATCTCATCTTGCCATTCAACACTTGGTTGGAAAACAAGACTTGTTCTTGATGCCAAGAAGCTCCTTGCTGGCCATCTCTCACAATTTTCCCAATTTCTTTGCAATTGCCCATGTCATTCAGGGGCTTGGAAGAGTCTGCCCAGAAACTTGTCGAGAGCATTCAGGTAGCAAAAGAATTGCATATCAGAAGTTCAAACTTCTTTAGCAATGCCCATGGAAATAGTGCATTCAGACTTCCATGGAATCCCAAGCACATCTAAGGTCGTGCATCAAATCTCTGATATTCTAGAGACCAGAAGGTTTGCACCAATGACAGTAATAATTTTGAACAGTTATATCAGTTTAATACATTCATTTCATTAGATTTTCTTCCATTAAAATTGTCTTTCAGTGTTTAAAGCAGTTTCTAAAAGCTCCACAAGGTATCCCTGTTTGCAAATGAGCCACTTAGAAGGAAAATGTTTCCAAATTTAAGTGCAAGTAATCTACCATGGCTGCAATGAAATATCACATCAGTTGGGAGTGATGTGAACCACAAAGTTACGGTTACAAGAGTTGTAATGGGAAACTTGTGCTGATGGTCTTCACATCCTGCTGGGCTTCCACTTTTGTTATAGTTCTTTTTCATAATGCTCTCTTACAGATTAGAAATATACTATAGAGGATTTGTGTCCCTCAGCTCTGTGGTTTGACTCCTTATTATATCGAAGCAAGCACGACCCATCCATTGTGGAAGCAGATTTGTAAAACAGTGTACATTTTTTGCTCCGTTTTGAGCTGAAGGTTTTGCAGAATGGCACTTTTGTTTATGCCATGCACACAAAATCAATGGAAATTACAGCCTGCTTCCAAGGCCTAAGACGATGTTACAAAAACTACAATGTTCAAATTCAATACTGAACTGAATTTCACAGTCAGGACGAGGGAATTCAAAACCAGGAGGCATATTTTTAAGGTGAGAGGAGAAAGATTTATAAAAGATATGAGGGACAACATTTTTACACACAAAGTGATATGCATGTGGAATTAACTGCCAGAGAAAGTGTCAGATGCAGGTACAGATACAATGTTTAAAAGGCATTAGGACAGGTACATCAATAGGAAAGGTTTTCAGGGATATGCGCCAAGTACAGATAGGAGGGACTAGTTTACTTTGGGAACATGGTCAACTTGAACCAAATGGAATGATGGGTCTGCTTCCATGCTGTATGACTTCATAAGTGATTGTGCTCACTGAAGACCTGAAGAAAGCTGTCCATGATTTTCTGATGATCTTTGATGTTAGTGTGAATGTGGTCCTAAGTCAATGGGATCTCCAGGCATCCAGCAATAGTTATGCCATCATGCAGGTGAGCAGTCAATCACATTCAGTATCCTCCTAGAGAGCAAACCAAGAAATGATAAGCACTAGTTATCTTTAACTCAATTGAACAGAAAGCAAGAGTAAATTTTAGGAAATATACATACAATTAAGATAGAAGCTGAAATATCAGAAATATACTTATTAAAACAATCAACTGTCAAAAAGATATGTTTTATTCATACTGAAAATACTTGTTATTGCACAAATATAAAATCAGACTTCCAGGGCCTGAGAGAATTCTCAGCAATAATGCGGAATGTAGTAACTTGTTAAATAGGCCAGTTACACCTCAGACAGCAACATGTTACTTTTCCTTATGATTTTACAGTAATAGTAATAGTGTAAAAGAGCATGCTTTCATTAGTTCACTGATTTTTACTTGACAGCAGACTGGAAAAAATTAATAGTGCAATTTATGGGGAAGTATTGAATTACTGATGGTAACTTCTGGATTTTTATATTTAACTGTATGTGCAAAAGCTCTAGAAATTATCAGAGAATAATCAAGATAATATTGATAGTTTATCTATCATTACTCTGCAAAAATGGGAGGGAATTGTCAAAGAAAACATGTCTTCTAATCCTAACCCATATTTTACATTTAAAGCTCTAAAATTCACCTTGAAACTACTGGAAGAGGGTGACTCTAGCAGACAGAATAGGATGGAGGGTGGGAAGCTAAGGAGCACAGTGGCATGTGTGCAGCAAGGAATAGGGTTTGTTTTTTTTTTATTTTGTTCATTGGTGGGATGTGCACGTCACTGGTTGGCCCACATATATTACTTGTCCCTAGTTGCCTTTGAGAAGGTGGTTGTGAAATGCCATCTTGAATCATGTGCTGAGGGTAGATCCACAATGACCTTAGAGAGGGACTTCAAGGTGGGTGAGGGATTAGGATGCCGCAAGAATGCAAGGTTAGGGTGCCAAGTGAGTTGTGGGCAGGGGGCTGGGTGCCCATTTAGGGGATGATTGTTTGGGTTAACATATGGGAGTGGGAGTGATTGTCAGTGTTAGTGCTTGTAGAGCTAATTTTATCATTAGACAGGAGCTGGAGCACATTCTAATTCTTCATACATTTCATGGTTAATTATTAATCTAAGTTGAAGCCTTCAAGTCTCCTAATCTAGCTCAGAGTTGGCAACTTTTTATGAGGGTGCTAGATGTCAGGTACTTCCCAACCGTAGATGCAGCACTGTAGAGTTCAAATCGTGGAGCTGGATGAACACAGCAGGCCAAGCAGCATCTTAGGAGCACTAAAGCTGATGTTTCGGGCCTAGACCCTTCATCAGAAAAGCGGGATGGGGAGACGGTTCTGAAATAAATAGGGAGAGAGGGGGAGGTGGATCGAAGATGGATAGAGGAGGAGACAGGTGCAGACAAGTTAAAGGGGTGGGGATGCAGCCTGTAGAGGTGAGTATGGGTGGGGAGGTAGGGAGGGGATAGGTCTGTCCGGGGAGGATGGACAGGTCAAGGGGGCAGGGATGAGGTTAGGCGGTAGGGAATGGAGGTGCAGTTTGAGGTGGGAGGAGAAATAGGTTAGGGAGGCAGGGTTGAGCTGGGCTGGTTTTGGGATGCAGTGGGGGGAGGGGAGATTTTGAAGCTGGTGAAATACACATTGATACCATTGGGCTGCAGGGTTCCCAAGCGGAATATGATGTGCTGTTCCTGCAACCTTCGGGTGGCATAATTGTGGCACTGCAGGAGGCCCAGGATGGACATGTCATCTACGGAATGGGAGGGGGAGTTGAAATGGTTTGTGACTGGGGAGCGCAGTTGTTTATTGCAAACTGAGCGTAGGTGTTCTGCAAAGCAGTCCCCAAGCCTCCACTTGGTCTCTCCAGTGTAGAGGAGGCCAAACCAGGTACAGCGGATGCAATAAACTGCATTGACAGATGTGCAGGTGAACATCTGCTTGATGTGGGAGGTCATCTTGGGGCCTGGGATAGGGGTGAGGGAGGAGGTGTGGGGGCAAGTGTAGCACTTCCTGCGGCTGCAGGGGAAGGTGCCAGGTGTGGTGGGGTTGGAGGGGAGTGTGGAGTGAACAAGGGAGTCCCCGAGAGAGTGGTCTTTTTGGAAAGCAGACAGGGGTGGGGATGGAAAAGTGTCTTTGGTGGTGGGGTCAGATTGTAGATGGCAGAAGTGTTGGAGGATGATGCGCTCTATCCGGAGGTTGGTGGGGTGGTATGTCAAGACTAGGGGGATTCTCTTTTGGTGGTTATTGCAGGGAAGGGGTGTGAGGGATGAGTTATGGGAAATGCAGGATACATGGTCAAGGGCATTCTCGACCACTGCAAGGGGAAAGTTGCGGTCCTTGAAGAATGAGGACATCTGGGATGTACGGGGTCAGAATGCCTCATCCTGGGAGCAGATGCAGCAGATGCAAAGGAATTGGGAATAGGGGATGGAATTTTTGCAGGGGGGTGCGTGGGAGGAAGTGTATTCTAGGTAGCTGTGGGAGTTGGTGGGCTTGAAATTGATATCGGTTGCTAGGTGGTTGCCTGAGATGGAGACAGAGAGGTCCAGGAAGGGGAGGGATGTGTTGGAGATGGTCCAGGTGAGCATCTGCAGTTCCCATTTTCTCTGATAAAACCTCAAGCCTCCATTCCCTCACCCCTAATGTCATCCTGCCCCCTTGACCTGTCCGTCCTCCCCGGACTGACCTAACCTCTCCCTTCCTCCCCACCTATACTCACCTCCACAGGTTCCAACCCCACCGCTTTAACTTGTCTGTCTCTTCTCCACCTATCTTCTCCTCTATCCACCGTCGATCCGCCTCCCCCTCTCTCCTTATTTATTTCAGAACCCTCTCTCCATCCCCCTTTTCTGATGAAGGGTCTAGGCCCGAAATGTCAGCTTTTGTGCTCCTACGATGCTGCTTGGCCTGCTGTGTTCATCCAGCTCCACACTTTGTTATCTCAGATTCTCCAGCATCTGCAGTTCCCGTTATCTCTAGAGTTCAAATCAGATCAGTCATTGTCTTATTGAATAGCTGAGCATGTGGTAAGTGCTGACTCTTGTCCCTCGTTAGTTTGTTTGTTTCAGAAATTACAAATGCCTGGGCAAGTGTCAGTGCACTGAGACTTCCAAGAGATTCCTAACCACATCTTTCAGGATAGGTCCTGTCTCTGACTGTAAAATCCATGAAAAAAAGGAACAGGTGTAGGCCATTTGGCTCTCAAGATTGTTCCACCATTCAATAGGATCACAGCTCATCTGGTGTTCCTCACATTCACTTTCTTGTCACTTTACCATAATCCTTGATTCTTTTACTGATCAAGAATGAATCAATCTCAGGCTTAAGTATATACAAGGACTCAGCTCCCACAACTCTCTGTGGCAATGAGTTCTAAAGACTCTCAAACTCCTGAGGAAGAAATTTCTTCTCATTTCACTCTCAAATTGGCACTCCTTTATTCTTTAAGTATGTCGCCTGGTCCTCAACTCTTCCATGAGAGGCAATATCCCTTCAGCATGTACCCTGAGAAGCCCCTTAAGAATCCTCAAAGTTTCAATGAGATCACCCCTCATTCTTCTAAACCCCAGGGAGTAGAGTTCCAAACTGTGTACCCTTTGTTCGTAAGACAATCCTTCTATACCAGGGATCATCCCAGTGAACCTAGTAAAGGGATGACCTGGGCCATAATGTGTGAGAAGATAAAATAATTTAGCGAAAAATATAATGTAATAATTTGAAAGTAGTAGATTGGTATATCTGAACAGCCTTTCCTTACTCTGCACTTCCTTGTGTTCTTATAATTGAACTGTTCAGACCCCTTGTTAAAAATGTTTTGCTAATTATGTACTGTGATAAAACAGTTTAATGACATTGAAACAGCTCTTTATTTGGCTCTGAGAGATGACCATAAGCTGCTTGAAAAGAAGTTGAAGGAGTTCACCTTCACTACCACATTAACAAATGAGTGCTAATAACAAGTTCAATCCCTCTTGATTCACTCTCAGTTCTACTCATAAATTGAAAACAGTCAGGCTCTGAAGGCAATATGAGCTTTTGCATTGTTAATTCAACAGAGGCCTGAAGCTACTATTAGGCCAAGAGATCCTCTCCATTAATGCCCTCTGTTGCTCTTCTTTCTTCCCCTGCTCCATACAAAGATAACAGCATACCCTTAGGCCATGTTACTCTGTTTGCTGTGCCTTTGAATTACTCACCTCTGGTTATTTTGCTCTTGCTTTTGCTAACAGCATCATTATTTGCACCAGTGAAAAAAAACAGGGAAAACAGCACACAAAGTTATGCTTTTCAGCAATAGGCTCCTCTACCTATTAGTGTATTTGGAGATTATGACATGCAGAACAAAGAGTTAGCCCCAAGGCAAGGTCAAAAGGGAAAATGCAGCTCTTTATTGCACAAAACCAGCATAAAGATAGTTTGCATCAGTAAATCCCAAGAAAAAACAAGGTTGCTGTATGTAAATTTTCTTGTATATTGCATCTTTGTTAAAATTCTGTTCAATGTTTGATTAGACTTCTTACAGTGCATGGGAATTGTCGAACATTGAATATATTGCAAGTAATATTTCAGCTAAGAAAATATTGTCTCAATTGCATCATCTTACTAAGCAAATCCCTGTTTATAGTCAATTATACATCGATAGGAATTGGAGGTCAGTTGAACTGTATTTTTTCAAGCCAACCAGGGTATCCATTAACCTTCCAAATATTGAATTAACTTCCCCATTACAAAATATATTCTCTAATCTGTAACATCTGCAAATCTGACATTCTACACATATCTAATAAGTCAAGCTTGAGTGGAATTACAAAAAAAAAGTATTTTACACATATAATCTTTCAAAATATAAAAATAATAAAAATTGAGTTTAACAAGATATTTGGAAATACATAATTTCCAATTGTGCCATTATAGGAAGGATATTATCAAGCTGGAGAGGGTTCAAAAGAGGCTCACCAGGGTGTTGCCAGGTGTGAAAGTCTGAGTTGTAACAAAAGGCTGGATAGGCTGAGACTTTATTCACTGGAGCATATGAGGTAGAGAGGTGATATGATAGAAGTTTATAAAATAATGAGGTGTATGAATAGAGTTGATGGTAATTGTCCTTTCACCAACATGGGGAATTTCAAGACTAAGGGGTACATTTTTAAGGTGAGAAGAGAGATTTAAAAATATTGCAGGAGTCATATTTTTACACAGAAAGTGGTTTTCATATGGAAAGAACTTCCTGATGCATTGGTAAATGTTGGTACAATTACAATGTTTGAAAGATATTTGGATGGATGTGTGAATAGGACAGGACTTGTAGGTGAAACTAACTTAGTTTGGGATTATGTTCGGCATAGACTTGTTGGACTGAATGGTCTGTTTCCATGCTGTATGAATTTGTGATTCTACAACAGTGTTCTGAAGAAAGAATTACTGATAATGACGTTTTTAAAAATTATACTTGTATGGTGCATAATGCTTATTAATTCTGAAAATAAGTTACTTGAAATATAAATTAGAAACAACCTAACATGATTCTATTGTCTCAGATGTAATAATTAACAGTTATAAGTCAAACTACTCGACTGTATTTTGCAATGCAGCATTGCTATTGAGAAGGCTTACATAAACATCAACATTCCATACAAATATTTAAATAATTGTCATTCTATCTGCATTTAGAATTACAGGCAACTAAATTGTTGAAGAACCAGTAACAAAGTGAATATAACCCTACTGAGAGTAAATTAAGGGACACGTCAATAGAGATCCAATGGCATATATTTAAAGGTATATTTCAAAATACTCTGAATTGATACATTCCAATGAGAAAGAATAATTCCAAGGGATGGATTCACTATCTGTGATTAACTAGAAAGATTGCTGCAACTTTACGAGGCATTAGTGAGACTGCACCTGGAGCATTGTGTGCAATTTTGGTCTCTTTACTTGACGGGGATGTAGTTGCATTGGGGCAGTATAGAGGAAGTTCACTAGATTGGTTCCATAGATGACTAGTTCAATTTATTAAATGGGATTGAGCAGCTTAGCCCGATACTCCCTGGAGTTTAGTAAAGCGAAGGGAGATCTATTTGAGCTATACAAGATGCTTTAGGGGATTGACAAAGTAGTCCTAGTGAAGATATTACCATATGTGGGGCATTCCAGAATGAGAGGTCATATTTTTAAGTAAGGGGAAACAGATTTAAAACAGAAATGAAGAGAAATCACCACTTTCAAAAGGTTGTGAATCTGTGAAATTTACTATCCCAGAGTGTGTTAGATGTCAGGACATTGAGTGAATTTAAGGAGGATATAGACAGATTTTTAATTTTTAATGCCCTGAAGCATTATGGTCAATGAGAAGGAAAGTGGCTTTGAGGCCGAAATGAGCTTGGGCATTATCATGTCAAATGGCAGAGCAGCCTCCAGGGCTAAATTGTTTAGTCCTGCTCTTAAGACTTAGAATCTTACCCAAGAAATAATGGGTGTGGTCTTCCAACCATGGAACAACATGGGTTTTGGCGAATAAGGTGAGAAAACAGAAATAAAGTTCGCAGTGCCAAAAAGTGTTCTGATTATCCAACCAATCTTCTTGAATATTGAGGCAAAAATCCCATTAATGAGTGGGAAGAGGTCCATTTGCATGCGATTAAAGCCCAATCTCAGCTCAATGACGTTTTGAAGAAATAATTACTCTTCCACCATTGAATAAAAACTAAATGGCAATAATTCACAACAAGAAAGTCAAAGTGGATAACTAGCAACTCCAGCTCACCCCATGCTCTTCTGCTCTTCCATTTTGAACAGTAGTGATTGACATCTCAGGGCACGCTTAAGCCTCCATTCACGTTTATTGGCATCAGAAACATACCAATCTCACAAAAATCCTTGTGGCACATATCTGAGCCATTTACAATATGTTTTTTGCTTCAATTCTGCACTTTGGAGCACAAGAAACCTGTCATTGTGGCGCTGCTGTGAGGACACCATGTGCAGAAACAACCATCCAACTGCATGTATTGGACAAGGGTGCAGCACAGGGTTCCACGTTTGCTGTCTTCATGTATCACTCACTTTGCATCAAATTAAATGTTCACAGCATCTCTGCCTCACTTCATATTTTTTCACTTTGACCCTTCAGCCAGAGTTTAAAGAACCACAATACTTCTGTCTTGTCTTGCTCTTTAGTACAGGGACAAAGCCAGGATGCCTGTCATGGTTGTCAGCAGTGATCAGCCAAATGGATGAATGCACCTTGCTCATGAAGGTGTACAACACAGAAAAATACCATTCGGCACAATCAGTCTGCAATGGTGAAAAACAACCACCTAACCATTCTAATCCCATAGGCTTGTAGTTCTTGACATTGTAAGTGTACATATAAATGCTTCTTAAATGTTATGGACTTCCTGCCTTGATCACATTTACAGGCAGATGCCCACGACCCTCTGGGTGAAAACACATTCCTCTCATCCCCTCTAGATCTCCTACCTCTCACCAAAAATCTATATCCCTTGGCATTGATCCCTCCACTAAGGGGAAAAGTTTCCTTCTATCTACGCTGTCTATGCCCTTCAGAATTTTATACATCTCAATCATGTACCCCTCAAACTCCTCTGCTCTGAGTCTGTCTAATCACTTTTGTATAACTGAAACTCAACAGCCCACGCAACATCCTGGTAAATCTCCTTTGCACACTCTTCTGTGTAATCATATCCTTCCTACAATGTGAATTCAGAAACTGCAAAGCACACTCTAGCTGTGACCTAAACAACTTTTTATGCAGCTCCAGCAAAATCTCCCTGCTCTTAAACTCAATGTGTTGGCTACTAAAGTAGCCCATATGACATCTTAACCACATTATCTACCTGTCCTGCAACATCCTGGTAAATCTCCTTTGCACACTCTTCTGTGTAATCATATCCTTCCTATAATGTGAATTCAGAAACTGCAAAGCACACTCTAGCTGTGACCTAAACAACTTTTTATGCAGTTCGAGCAAAATCTCCCTGCTCTTAAACTCAATGTGTTGGCTACTAAAGTAGCCCATATGACATCTTAACCATGTTATCTACCTGTCCTGCTACCCGAAGGGACTATGCACACCAAGGTCCTCCGATGCTTGGTGCCTCCAAGGGTCCCACCATTCACCATGTATTCCCTTACCTTGTTTGCCATGTTCACGTGAATCCTGTCATATTTATCAAATTTACATCCATTTGCTCCTGATCAGCTCATTTCACTGGGCCATCTACTTCCTCCTATAATTTAAGGCTATCATTCTCAATATTTACCACCCGGCCAATTTCCATAGCATCCATGAATTTACTGATCAATCCTCTTATATTCAAGTCTAAATTATTGATATAAACTACAAACAGCCAAGACCATAACACTGATCAGGTTTCTAGTCACAAAAACATCGCTCAACTATTATCCTCTGCTTTGGGCCATTCAGTCAATTCTGGAACTAATTATCCAAATTTCCTTGGATCCTGTGGCCTCTTACTTTTGCTAAACATCTCCCATGCAGAACCTCATCAAATGCCTTGTTGAAGTCCAAGTACTTCTTTCAAATTCATGTAATTGACACACCTGGTTACCACTTGAAAATTTCAATCAAGTTGGTCAAGAAGGAAAGTGGCCTTGAGGCAGAAATGAACTTGGGCATTATCATGTCAAATGGCAGAGCAGCCTCAAGGGTTAAATTGTTTAGTCCTGCTCCTAACTCTTAGAATCTTACACAAGAGATAATGGATGTGGTCTTCCCAACCATGGAACAACATGGGTTTTGGCGAATAAAGTGAGAAAACAGAAATAAAGTTTGCAGTGCCAAAAAAATGTTCTGATTGTCCAACCAATCTTCTTGAATATTGAGGCAAGAATCCCACTAATGAGTGGGAAGAGGTCCATTTGCATGCGATTAACACTCAATCTCACCTTTCCTTAACAAAACTATGCAAAGTATTCTTGAATAATCCCTGCCTCTCCAAGCCTAGATTAATTCTCTCCCTCAGAATTGCTTCCAATAGTGTCCCCACTACTGAGGGTTTGACTGACTGGCCTGTAGTTTCCTGGCTTATTTCTTGCTCCCTTCTTGAATAAAGGTACAACATTGTATGTCGCCCAGTCTCCACCAGCTTTCCTGGGTCCAGGGAGGAAATGAAATTTATTGCCAATTGCCAGAGCAGCTGTTAATTCTTCCCTTGCCTCACTCAACAGCCTGGCATACATTTCATCTAACCCTGGAGTTTCATCTACTTTTAAAGTTTCTTGACCACTCAGAACCACCTGTCTACACTAATTTCTTTAAGTGTCTCACAGTCCTGCTTTCTCTGATTCCTATACCCACATTGTTCCTCACTAGTGAATACCAATTCAAATATCCATTTAGAAACTTGGCTCCCATTATCACTGATATTATCTTGGATTCCCCAGCATCTGCAGTTCCCATTATCACTGATATTATCATGGATTCTCCAGCATCTGCAGTCCCCATTATCACTGATATTATCTTGGATTCTCCAACATCTGTAGTCCCCATTATCACTGATATTATCTTGGATTCTCCAGCATCTGCAGTTCCCATTATCACTGATATTATCTTGGATTCTCCAGCATCTGCAGTCCCCATTATCACTGATATTATCTTGGATTCTCCAGCATCTGCAGTCCCCATTATCACTGATATTATCTTGGATTCTCCAGCATCTGCAGTTCCCATTATCACATCACATCCATGCTCATACTATCACTGTGGTCCTTAAAAGGTTCCATTCTTTGCCCCATTATCCTTTCCTTTATTTTGCCTGCCATTATTCTTTCAGGCCTCCTTTGTGCTCTCCTAATTAATTATTTAAGTTTTGCCTTGCATGTTCTGTACTCCTTTAGGGTGTCTGTTGTTTTGACCTCTCAGTATCTGACTTAAACTTCCCTTTCTCTCTTTATCTAATCCTGTTTTCTTAATACCCAGGGTTACAGGATTTGTTTGTCTCACATTTTGTCTATGCCCTTCAGAATTTTATACATCTCAATCTCAAACTCTTCTGCTCTGAGTCTGTACAATCACTTTTGTATAACTGAAATTCATCCTATTGCTCTGACACAGGTTTACTAATAAGAATCTGTTTCCAGTCCACTCTGGTTAAATCTTACATGATTTTATTGAAAAAGGCTCTCCCTCAGTTTCAAAGCTTGATTTCAGGCCACTGTCTACAAAGCACAAGTCAGGAATGTGATGTAATTAATTTTAAGAATTCTGCTCCCTCTAAACATTCCACAACAGGACTTCCCCATTCCAGAAGTTGAAATCCCCTACTATCAATAGTCTATTACTTTACAGTTCTCTGAAACTTGTTAACATACCTGTTCTTTTTCTCTCACACTCTTAGTGGCCTATAGTACACCCCCAGCAATGTGAATGATCCTGTTTCGGTAAATTCTACACATATTGCTTCATTTAAGATGTGATCCCTTCTTACTTCTGTTACTGATTCCATAATCAATATTGTAACATCCCCTTCTGTTTTACCACCTTCCCTGTTTCACATGAAGACCTTATATCTCTGAATATTGAACTGCCAATCCTGCCCATCTCTCAACTATGTCTCAGTCACAGTAATCAAATCATATCTCCATTGTTCACCAGACTCCTTGCATTAAAACAAATGCCATCCAATCTTGCCAATCTTCCTTATGCCTTAACTAATCTATCATTTCTATGCCTTCTTGAATCCCTTGTTGATCTTCTAATTTTGGCTGTTTTTGTCACCCTTTTAGACCTTATTTCAGGGTCTGATTCCACTCCAAAGATAGTTTAAACCCTCCCCAACAGCATGAGCAAAGTTCCCTGAAAGGATGTTGGTCCAGTTCCAGTTCAATCTGTCTATTGTGTCCAAGTCTCACCATGCCAAAATGCTCCAATGCCCCAGAAATCGAAAGCCTTCTTCCCGCACCAGCTCTCCAGCCATGCATTCATGTGCACTAATCTCCTATTCCTGTGATCACTAGTACCTGCCAACAAATGTAATCTAGAAATAACTACCTCTTGGTTTATGTTCTTAAATCTATTTCCTAACTCCTTAAACTCTGCCTGCAGGACCTCATCCCTTTTCCGACCACCATTGGTACCAATATGATCCACAATTTCAGTCTGTTTGCCCTTCTCCTTCAGAATGCATCGGGGAGAGGAGGCGGGCAACACAACATCCTGGAGTCTCTTTTGAGGCTACAGAAATTCCTGTCTCCTCCCCTTATAATCCAATCGTAACCACTATAGCCCTGTCTTACTTCTTCCTCCACCCTTGTACAGCAGACCCAAGTATTGCACCATGAAATTGGCACTCATTGCTTTCCCCCACACAATCAGCTCTCCCAACCATAACCAAAAGAGTATATATTTCTGAATCAGCAGGTTCCTGAATCTGTAGCTGTTATCTAAGACTGCCCTCTCTTCCCTAAACCCTGACCTCCCACTGGCCCATCCCTTGACAAAGAGAACGCACAGCACAATGGTTGCACTAATTTGCAAAGTCACATGTCAGAGGATAATATTGAGAGATAAACTTGTAATTCAAAAAAGGTGTGGGGAACATGCGGAAGCTCAGCACAAACAGGATCAACTGGGAGAAAGAAACATGGGTACATGGATAACCCCATTGATCAGGCTGCGTCTGTGACTGTCTTTGTCTATACATAGATTCATAGAGTCATACAGCATGGAAACACACCCTTTGGTCCACCAGTCCATGCCAACCATGCTCCCTTACTAAACTGGACCCAGTTGCCGGTGTTTGGTCCATATCCATTCAAACCTTTCTTATTCAAGTACTTATACAAATGTTTTTTAAAAGTTATAACTGCACCTGCATCCACACTTCCCCTGGCAGTTCCTTCTACACACACAAAAAACATTGCCCCTACATATCATTTTAAAACTTTCTCCTCTCACCTTAAAAATATGAACCCTAATTTCAAACTCTCCAACCCTAAGGAAAAAGACCTTTGCCATTCACTTTATTGAAGCTCCTCATCATTTTATAAACCTCTGTAATGTCACCCCTCAACCTACCACACTCTAGTAACGAAACTCAGCCTATCTATCCTATTTGTATAATTCAATTGCCCCATACTCATGCAATTCATAAATACACATAGGTGATATAGGTGTTTTTTTTTGTCTGAGCACAGTACAGGCTGACATCACTTGTAATCATATTATCTTGCATTTAAAGCGTGTACATTGCCCAACTTCATGAGATCCATGCCCATTCACCAAGCAATCAGATTGAAGGTAGCCTGCCCTATGAAGCAAAATTAATCAGAGGTGACTTTAAACATGGCACCTGTGGTCCACCATTGACAAAGCCATTCCAAGATCTCATAGGCTGCTCAAAGGTACAGAGCTGATATCCCCTCACCTTGAACTGTGTCAGTATTCCCTTACATGCTCCGAAATAGAATGCTGCCTTTCTTGAATGATATGGAAGGTAAAGTAACATAGTATCAGCAATCATATAGTACTTGCAATCTTCTACTATATTTGCCCAAAATGTCTTTTTCTGCATTCATCGGAATAAAGTTCATACATAAAAATACATGTGTAGGCATTCCATGCCCTCCTTGTTAGAATCTTGTGGATTGTGTTCAGATTCTTGAATGCAGTTAAAGCAGCACTCATCCAAGCAAGTGGCGTGTATTCCATCACATTCCTGACTTGTGCTTTGTAGACAGTGGACAGGGCTTTGAGGAATCAGGAGGTGACTTACTCGCCACAGTATTCCCAGTGCCTGACCTGGTCTTGTAACCAATGTATGTGTATGACCCGCTCAGTTAAGTTTCTGGTCAATGGTAACCCTGAGGATGTTGATAGTACAGAATTCAGTGTTGTTGACACCATCAAGTGGCACAGGGTGGTGGCAAGATGGTCTTTTATTGGAGATTTTTTTTCTGGCATTTGTGTGGCAGAAATGATATGAGCTGTTATTCAACCCAAAACTGGATACAGATGATTCCTTTGTACAAGAGTAGGTATAATGCAGCACATTATTTGCTCAGAACCATCATGGAGTTATGCTTGGTCTGCTTAAGGTGAGATCTCAATGGTCTGTGCAGTTGTGGGAGGGCCTACAATACAGCCCAAGCAGGGTTTGACGCATAATCGTAAAATGCAGCGCTTTGTACAACTGGAGCAGGCAAAAAAAAATTATACGATGAACCCCAAATAGCTGGGAGGGGAGCAGCTGTCTTCTGAGAAGGAGGATGAGGACATTGAGAGGAGAAACATCACCTTTAGTATGGAGAATGATGTAGCATTAGGTGCAAGAAGCCACACATGACTTAAGTGACAACCTGTTACAACAGATGTGAGGTAGGTGCAGTAATCATTCACTGACAGCAAACTTGTTTTTGCTGAAAAGGCAAGCAGTGCCAGCATGTTCCCTGAATCCAATGCAAGTTTTGTTTGTTTTATTCTTTGTTTTTCTGATGCCCGAATAAAGTGAAGGCTTTCCGGTATATGATGCACTCACATTGAACAATGAGCACATGTTAGACTACGGCCAGTGTGGAAAGACTAGCACTTTGTTGGACAGGGTTCTGAGATGGGATGACACTAAAGATAAGCAACCTGTGTGGCTTGATTGTTAAATAGTACATTTATGAATGTGCATTTGTATTTGCAATGAAGTGTCAATTATGCCACCTATGTGCTTGGCAAAGTGTTGCTTTTTTGGTTCTCCTCTCAGTAATTGCACAGTGAAGGCCGACTCCTGACTGTTAGAGCTTCATTTGGTGCACAACTGGGCTTTAGAAATGATGCCAGCACTAGGGATCTGGGAGTACTTCTGTCTCTGATCAGAAAGGTAAATAAACAGTACATCGTAGAGGCATGGTGCAAGGACAATGAGGCAAGTTTTGGAAAATATTGTGAGAAATCTTGATCGGGCTTACAGAGAGATACCTTCCATGGAATCCACCAAAATTGATATTTAGCCTTTTTCTAATAAAATTCAACACTCTGTCTCCATTTTCTTATTTATTATGATCTGATTTTTTTTTATATATCCGAATTGTTTTGTGTGAAAAGCAGTATTCTAATATATCCTATCATAACTGTTACTTGTCACAGTCCAGAGTTGAACACTTGAACATTTATCTAATTCAAGCAGACTGCAGCTGCTGGATTTCAACGAGCTATGTTTCAACCAGCTAATAGTGTTAATAGTCAATCCCATTATAGATGTCATCAACTCAGCTAGTCAACTTTGAAGATGAGTGTTATAATTGTACAATCTCTGGCAGCTCCAAGATGCAAGTTAATCTGAGCTAATTACATCAAAAATAAACAAATAAAATAGCAGAACCTTTTCTTAAAACACCATGTCAGACATTTTTACCAAATCTACATGATTAGTTTAATTTATTTCAAAATTTAGAGCTCAATTCTGTTTATTAAAAATAAATAGTTTTAAAATGGCAGCATACTGTAAAATTCAATTTAACATATATTTAGTGACTCTTCCTATCACAAAATTGTGAGGTTTTGTGATAAATATAAAACAAATTAATTCCTTTCATAGGTTAGAGTTAGTACCAATACAGAACCTGAATCCAAGATAAATATGTAATCCAATTAAACTGTGGAACATTTACTATGCTTCCTGTCACTTTAATCTCAGCAGTCTGGCCTATCCTCAGTGTTTTTAACAGGTGCAGTTTGACTCAGTTAAAATTGAGCTAACTAATTCTATCTCACTTCACACAGCTATTGAACTGGGTCAAAAAAGTGGCAAAGCTGCAGAAGGCTTTGTGCTTCTCTCTACACCACTGAAAATGACACTGGAGATAAAGGGATGGTTTATGTCATACACCATGGGATACATTGAAAGAGAATATGTTTGCAACATCGCAAGACAAGAACTGATCATACATTTATTCCCTACAATATGTTGAATTGTAGATAACATAGTTTTTTTCTTGAAGATGGTCAACTTTGATATTGCTGCCAAGGAGAAGTGAATCTGCAATAACAGAATGGATTACACTATAATGAGATAAATGCTTTAAGCTTCCCAAATGTTAACATGTATCAAATGTTCAGAATAACTAAAAAGAATTTGCATCAGGAACATGACAAACTCACAGCAACAATTTCCATTCTAAATGTGGAGATGGATATTTATAATCTAAAGAAAAATTAGTACATAGATTTTTAGGAAATAGGCCCTGATTTACTTATGTGCACCGCGGTCCATTTTTGCCTTGGCTTCTGGCCTCACCAGTACATTATACTAGGTTTTGCTTCTTTGCAATGTCTTGGGCGATCAACATACAGGTTAAAATAAAAACTTTCACCCATAGCCAAAAATACACCACATTTATTAAATAAAGTTAGGTATACTATTCCTTTAAGTAATATCCACTGAGTGTCATGAAGACTAGAATCGAGGAACTCATGCAAAACCTTTATAAATCACCAGTGGAAACTCAATTGATGTATTGTGTCCAATTCAGGTCACCACAGATTCGGAAGGATGTCAGGACCTTGGAGAGGGCACAGAAGAAATTTACTGGAATAATATCAGTGCTGAGGTATCATTCTGGCTCAGCTACTAACATTTTTAAAAATAGATACAGTTCATTTGATCCAACATTATTAAAACACTTAATTGATTTTCAGCTCATTTCAAGAAATAATCTCTTCATTCCAATAACCATATTAAATGTCAACATGATATTTTAGCAAATATTAATTTTATTATCTGTACTTAAAGAGGTGTATTTTAATTAGATCATATGTTTACAGTATCTAATTATAGTTTGAGAGTTACTATTGTGCTTTGAAGTTAAATTTATTATTTTCATTCTGAATTGTAACAGATCACCTTTTCAAATATCTCAGTCTCTCCTCAGGTAATTTTTTAATTTGACACCAAAACTTCTCAATGGAGCAAATTGCTTTGCACAACTTCAACAGACCAATGACACCAATCAAGATTGCATTCATGCTTTTCCAAATCCCTTGATTTATTTTACTCTGTTTCCATGGAACAGATCAGCTTACTCCCTCAGTCTAAAGCACTGGGTGCAGGTTTTGCAGAAAACAAACAAAGCTCCTCAGGCTCAACAACTTCTAGGCATGAAGGTAATTCAATTTCACTGAAGAATTGTATGACATTTCAGGGAATTTGGCCAATTTTCACCTTTGTGTTGAATATTTACTTTGCTTTTTGTTTATTGCCTTAGTTTAATAAGTGAAACTTAGGAAACTAACATTCCTTATTAGTATCAATAGCAGTCTACTATTTATCAATATTATATGCATAATAATTCCTGTTTAAAAACTACTTTAATGCATGACTGATAGTATTACCTACAGTAATATTGAGATAAGTGAATAGAATTTTAGAGCTAATATTGCAACCATACTTCGGTATGATCCTGCTAGGTATTATGGACGTGGCCACCCTTGAATACCTACCACAGACAGGAACTGACTAACAGTGGGCTCTGAACAAACCAGTATCAAGATCTACTGAAACTTTGCAAGCAAATACAGAGGCAGCTGTCAACAGATTCATTCAGTCACTTGTTATCTGGTATTGAAAGGTTAATGTTTTCTACCAACATTTGATCTAGCCATCTTCTATGTTTCTCTCACATCACTTTGTCCTATGACCCACAAATTACCATGATTTATTATTAACAGCAAAAACCTGAATTATTCTATTGATAAAAGACATGTAGGAACAGAACAGTCATTCTTACTGCCTGATCCTGTATCCTATTTCAACAGAAGAAAAAGCTTTTGTTTCCTCACATGATAGACAGGAATGCTAGGAGGGAAATGACATTCTGCACCTATGGATCTGGTCATTAATAACAGAACAGGCAACATGCAAGAAATGCAGAAGTATGTGAGAAAAATCAACAGTTTGAAGAGCTCAGTTGGTTTCATCTGTAAGGCATTTCTTACACATGTTTTGCGTAAAAAGAGTAGAGCACTTATTAAAACGTAAAGCATGAATAAGTAAACATCACGATAGAAATTAGAAATGATGTGTACAGTGTCAAAATTGGCAGATGTGCAAAAATCTGTTGATACGAACAGGGCTCTGAATGCTTTGACTTCAGGAGAAAATAGTATTGAAAAATATTAAATATTTATGGACAAATCAATAATTTTTAGAATTAAGACCAAAAACATCTTTTCTTGCCAGTGAAGTGCAAAAATAAATAAATGTTAGTGTCAGGATTTTCTAACTGGCATCTTTCCATGATAAATCCCAGTCATGCATAAAAGGGATGAAATTCCGTCATCCGAGCATGACAGTTCAGAATTCAAACTTAATGAGAGCTTTGGCAGCTTCTGTCGAAGGCAGACAGTGATTAACAAAACACTTCAGAGTACAAGGCACAGCAGTGCTCAAAGAAAACAGTGATGATCTCTGCTTAATCGCAGAAAAGCCCAAAGCATCTGCCAACGGAGGACTGCTGGAGCCGCATGGAGCTATCGCTTGGATAGGCTGTCATCTCCTGAGATCAGCAACCATATGCTCATCTCAAGTACAAACTCCAAAGAAGTTAATTTTCTGACAAAGTACAGGGATAAATATGACATTCAAACAAGTGTGCTCACTCATCCTGAACAGGCGTTGCAGCTTACTCATCTGCATGTGTCAGATTTATGCACTGTTTAAATACAAGCAAATATAATTTGTTTGTAATGCAAACATTACTGTGTATGCACAGAGATAATTAATCTTTGTCTCCTCCACAATTTTTGGCCTGCTTTTTAAAGTCTACAGTTATAATTTCAGCACAGGATCAGTATCCACCCTTCCCTATTAATGCAAAAGGCAACTTGGATTCATGCCAAGCCATAGTAGAGTGTCTCTGTTAAATCAGTTAACCTTGTCTCACTAGTTTTATACTGTAATCATTTTTCACTAATATATGATAACATATTACCACAATTTACATGCTTTATTCTGATTGTTGGTTCCCTTGTTTTATTTTTTTTCAGTATTTATTTAATTTCAGTTGCAATGTAGGATGTTTTTGACTGCTTCAATGTTCCTTCCTAAAACTTCTTACTTTTCCATGACTTTTGCACAATTCAAAAGTTTCCTTCAGCATTTTCTTGGCTTTACCACCTTACTTGACCTTTATTTTTTGAGTTCTAAATCTCCAAACTTTTCTATCTCTTTAGTCCATGCAATTGATCTCTTCATGCTTTCAATTTCCTGGTCCATTCTGGAGATTAGTTAATTATTTATTCATAAGATGTGGACGACATTGATAAGGTCGCCATTCACTGAACATCTCTAAATGGTCTCAGAAGGCGGTTGTGAAATATTTTCTTGAACCACTGCAATCCATGTAGCATAGGGAATCCTAAGATGCTGTTATGGAAGGTGATCATAGATTTTGAACCAGTGGCAGTGAAGGAATGGTGATATAGTTCCAAAGAAGATGTGAAGCTTGGAGGGAACCTTGTGAGTGTTTCTTGCTGCTTTGCCCTTTTAGGTCGAGGTCACAGGTTTGGAAGGTGCAGTTAAAGGCGGCATGGTGAGTTGCTGAATGATATCCTGTAGATGTTGGACGCTGCTGCTACTCTGGGGTGGTGGTAGAGGGAGATAATATTGAAGGTGGTGAATGAGGTGACAGTAAAAGAGGCAGCATGTTCTTGAGTGTATTAATTTTCTTAAGTGTTGTTGGGGGTGCATTCATCCAGGAAAGTGGAAACTATTTCATTACACTACTAAACTTGTGCCATTGAGATGTTGGACAGGCTTTGGGAGTTGCAACATGATTTACTTCCTGCAGCATTACTTCCTGCAGCATTTCTACCCTCTTGCCTGCTTTCTTTTTTAGCCGTGATACTTAATATGGATGGTTAACATCACTTTCTGGTCAGTGGTGATAGTTGATAATGGGAAATATAACAATGGTAATGCAATTGACTGTCATGGCAGACAGTTAGATTCTCTCTTGTTGGAGAAGATCATTCACAACATACAGGTACCAGGCAATGTTAGTCTCCAATGATCAGCTCAAACCCTAGATGTGGTCCAGGTCTTGATGCATACGGACATGATCTACTTCAAAATCTCAGGATTTGTGGATGGTGCTGAACATTGTGAATCATCATCAAATATCTGCATTTCTGGCCTTATCGTGGAGAAAACGTTATTGATGTGATAGCAGAAGATGGTTGGGCTTAGAACGTTACCTTGAGGAGCTCTTGCAGAGATATCTTGGTGCATTGACAATCGAACTCCAACAACCCCAATCATCTTTTCCTATGCCAGCGATGACTCTAATCAATGATTTTCCCTAATTCCCATTGACTATGGTTATGATTGAGGCCTGAAGCTACATATGGTCAAATGCTGCCTTAATGTCAAATCTAGTCACTTTTACCTCATTGCTGGAATTCAGCTCTTTTGTCCCTGCTTGGACCAAAACTGTAATGACGTCAGGAGCTGATTTGCTTTGGCAGAGACAAATGAGCATCAGTGAGCAAGTGTTGCTTGAAAGCACTGTTCCATGACTGCCACCGCTTACTTAATTATCGAGAGTAGACTAACGAGGTTGAATTTGGATTCTGTTTTGTGCCCAGAACGTACCAGGGAAATTTTGCACATTGTTGGGTGCTGCAGTTGCATTAGAACAGCTTGATGTAGGACATGAAGCAGAAGTCTTCAGTGGTATTGCCGGTATGTGGTCAGGGCCTATAGCCCTTGTAGTATCCAGTGCCTTCAAATACTTCCTGACATCACATGAGGTAAATCAAATCGGTTGAAGACTGGCACTTGTGATATTAGTGACTTCAGGAACAGGCTGAAATGGAATATTCAATTGGTAGTTCAGCCTTGGCCTTTTGAGCTCATTTGCTGGACTTCACCATCATTGAGGATCGGGATAGCTGTGGATTCTTTCATGAATGAATATGGCAGACCACAGAAATTAGATCTAATCCATTGGTTGTGGGTACACTTAGCTCTGTCTATTGCATTCTGGTTCCACTGTTTGGCATGCAGATGTTCCTGCATTATAGCTTCCACAAATTGACTCCTCATTTTTAGCTATGCCTAATAACACTTTCAACATGCTCTCCTACACTCTTCATTGAACCAGGGTTGATTCAGTAGAGTGAGTGGCATATGTGCCCTGAGTTTATGTCATGGTTGAATATAATCCTCCCACTGTTAATAACCCACAGGGCCTTGTGGGTGCTCAGTTTGGAGGTTTGATTTGATGACGTGAAACAGCATGAAATCTGGAGTCAACATTAACTACTGCCCTGCCACTGAAACAAGGGATTCCCAGTGATAGTGATGGTGTTATCTGGGACATTGGATCCAAATTGACTTCATGGTGGGAAACACAGCAGGGTGGTAGAAGGCGTTTTGTGAGACTGGAAGCTGGTGTCCAGTGGTATACCACAAGAATGAGAGTGGAATGGTAAATAAGTTTGTAGTTGACACAAAGTTTGGCTACTATTTGACAATAAGGAAGAAGGTCTGAGGGTATAAGAGGATACAAAGAGATAGGCCGGGGCAGATGATAAGCAGATGAAAGTTAATGCTGAAAAGTGTGATTTGATGCAGTTTGGAAGAAGGAACAAGGGAAGCTGAAGGCTTCCTTTGGACAGGTTATTAGGCCAGTTAACAAGCTATACGGACACTTGCCTTTGTTAGTTGTGGTATGGATTATAAGAGTAGGGAGGTTATGTTGCAGCTGTCCAGGACTTTGATTAGGTCACAGGCTGAGTACTGTGTGCAGCTCTGGTCAACACACTGTCAGAAGCATGTGATTGCACTGGAGGGTGTGCAAAGGATTGTTGCCAGAACCGTTGCCCGAAATTGAGCATTTTAGTTATCAAGAGGGGTTGGATAAGCCAGGCTGTTTTCTTCAAAGCTGAAAAAGGTGACCTTATTGAGGTGTACAATATTTTCAGGGTGTGGACAGGATGCGTAAAAAGCAGCTGTTCTCTCTAATTGAAGGATCACTAATTATGGGGCATAATTTTAAGGTGAAAGAGAGAAGGTTTAAAGAGGTTTTTGGGAATTTGTTTTTGACCCAAGGATGCTGGAGGTGTGAGATTCACTGTTTTGTTGGGTAATTAAGATGGGAAACCTCACAACTATTAAAAAAATACTTGGATAAGCATTTGAAATGTCATAATGTTCAAGGCTATGGGTCAGGTGCTAGAAAGTAGAACAAGTGTAAATATGGCATAGAGATAATGGGGAATTGCAGATGCTGGAGTTTATTTTTGTTGGTGCAGTCTTGATAGGCCAAATGGTCTCTTCTACCATATAATTCTATGATTGCCTGTTAGGTATGATTCAGCAAGTATGAATAAGGCATGTTGTTGCTTTTTTTAATCTTTGGGGCAGATCTTCTAATAATAGTGAAGCTCCCAGGTGTTGGTAAGAAGCACTTTAAAGGTGATCAGGATAGGATTTTTGTTGTTTTCAGGCAGTCCACCTAGTTTTCACCCTTTGTTTAAATTTCATAGAAATTTGATGCAACTGGAAATTAGAGGACATTAAAGAATCAGATTTTTTGATAATTCTACAACTAAAATCTTTTTATGTTTCTGTATTTTTGACTGCAGACGGCAATGGGAAAAGAACTGCTTAAAATATCTCAGCTGGAAAAATTGCTGCATATTTAAAAGCAAGTTACCTGGTTCTCATTGTAAGTGCTGTTTACATACTAGTGCTGTTCAAGCAGTGGTCAAAGTCTAATTCTAGGTGAACTGGAGCCGGGTACACTGTGTGTGAGTGGATCTCCAGCCAGCATCAAGTAGTTGATTGGTCTGTAGACTAATGACAAGTTATCGATGACCAGGACCTTCTGCCTGCCAACAACTGCAACGCTGGCTCCCAGGTAACTGACCAGCTTGGGGGTGTAAATGTTTGGGGGAAGTCACCAGACCTCTACTAGTGCAAGATATGTCTTTTTTTCTTTGCAGTAAAAACCATTTTAAGCCTGAAGAAAGCCAATTTATTCTTCCCTCAGAAGTCAATGCGGAGTGGCTCCTAACCTGACCAAGTGAAGGAAGTGAAAGTGTTTGGAAAAACTAAGTAAAAGAGCATTTTTTCCTGACATACCAAAGAACCATTTCATTGAACCTTGTGAACAGGGACCATTGAACTGCCTTCATGGACTTTCTCTCCATTCTTAACACCTATGCTTTCTTTAACTCCATTGGCCTATTCAGGGGCTAATTTATATGGTGTTAGAGTTTTACTCAGTATAGTTATATGAACAGTTGTTTATGTGAAGGCAGCATGGTGGCTAGCACTGCTGCTTCACAGCACCAAGAACCCTTAGGTGACTGTCTGCATGGAGTTTGCATGTTCTTCCGTATCTGCAGGGGTTGCTGCCGAGTGCTAGAGTTTCCTTCTACAGTCTAATGATATGCAGATTAGGTGGGTTGGCCATGATAAATTGCCCCATAGTGCTCAGGGATGCGCAGGCTAGGTGAGTGAGCCAAAGGAAATACAGGGATAGATTAGTGGGCGGGTTCTGGGTGGGATGCTGTTCAGAAAGTTGGTGTGGATCACTTGGGCTGAATGGTCTGCTTCCGCACCGTAGGGATTCTGTGATATATCTAAAATCTATTTATTTGTAATAAATAGTTATGCTTGTTAAGTACAGAAACATGGTCCGTACTTTTTAGGCACTAGTCGACTTGCGTCTAAAAAATACTAGATTAGAGAATTTTGCATGCTTTCCTAAAATCTTTAACTTCTGTCATAAATTTGGGTGCAATGGGACTTGAATACCATGACTCTAGTGAGGCATAACACAGTCATCAATGCTTTCATTTCTCTATCTCTTAAATCTTCTATTTTCTTCATCATATTAACGTCAATTTTATTTACTAAGTAGGTGTTTTACAAAAGAGAAAAATTCCACATGCCTTATCAAACTATGAACAGAAATCACATGACACCGGGTTATAATCCAACAGGTTTATTTGAAAACACAAGCTTTCGGAGCGTAGCCCCTTTGCCAACATTCTGAAAGCTTGTGCTTTAAAATAAACCTGTTCAACTATAACTAGATGGTTTAGAAAGGGTGGACGCTAGGAAGTTGTTTCCGTTAGGCGGGGAGGCTAGAACCCGTGGGCACAGCCTTAAATTTAGAGGGGGTAAATTTAAAACTGAAAAGAGACGACATTTCTTCAGTCAGAGAGTGCTGGGCTTGTGGAATTCATTGCCGCAGAGTGCAGTGGAGGCCGGGACGTTGGATTCCTTCAAGACAGAGATCGACAAATTCTTGATCTCAGAAGGAATCAAGGGCTACGGGGAGAGTGCAGGGAAGTGGTGTTGAAATGCCCATCAGCCATGATTTAAACGGTGGAGTGGACTTGATGGGCCGAATGGCCTTACTTCCACTCCTCTGTCTTACGGTCTTATGGTCTTATGTCATACAATTTATGACCCTGCCCATCCCAGTCCAACCTCCAAATCATGGCTATCAAGCCATAAAGCAGGTAAAAAACCTTGAACCATAAAAGGGGGCATTTGGAAAGTTGGCTAAAAGCAAGTGAAGAGGTATGTTTTAAAGATGATCATTCCTTTAAGTGATGTTTGGACAAAATTTGAAGGCATAACATCCAATACTGAGCTAATGGTTATGAAATACGGAAAAGATGGGATAAGCAAATGTGTTTGAAAATATAGGTACAGAGATTTATCTTATTTAATTTTACCTATATCAATTTAATGTATCAAATTCAGAAGTAGAAATGGTTCAATGTCTGAAACACTTTGATTTGGAAGAAACCATAATTGTAAACATTTCTGGGAATCAGAAAGTCGTGGCTTTGAGCCCCACCACAAGGTTAAGAGTATCAGCTAACATTTCAGTACAGAAGCTAAGGAGTACTGCAATAACCTTTTACTCAAAAATTAAGTGAGGACCCTATTCACCTGTTCACTTCGTCACAAAATATCGTATGGTTTATTTTCAAATAAAAACAAAGTAATCCTGGCTAACATTCCTCCCTCAGCCAACATGACCAAAAAACAGTTTGACTTTTTATTATTCAGTCATGGGATGAGGATGTCACTGGCCAGGCAGCATTTATTGCCCATCCCTAATTGCCAAAAGGGCAGTTAAGAGTCAACCACATTGCTGTGGGTCTGGAGTCACATGTAGGCTACACCAGGTGTGGATGACAGTTTCCTTCCCTAAAGGACATGAGTAAACCAAATAGTTTTCTCCTGACATCAACAATGGATTTACAGTCAACATTTAGACTCTTAATTCCAGATATTTAGTGAATTCAAATTCTACCATCTGCATGGGAGTAATCAAATCTAAGTCCCCAAAGCATTACCTGGGTCTCTGGATCAACAGGTCAGTAATAATACCACTAGGCCATTACCTCCTCTGATCATTATTTTGTGCTCAGAGGATGGATTTTGTATCTGAAATGTCAATTTATCATGTACAATTGTTCTGCTGAGGAACAGCACAGTTTTTGACTTCTATTTCAGCTTTCTAACAGTACTTTTTTTTTCTCCATTACTTCATTGCAGTACTTAGGCTCTGCAAGAGTGCAAGCTGCCTGAAGAAAAGGTAAATTACAAAAGCCAATCAATTTATATAAGAAGCATTGGAAGCCTTTAAGGACATGAAGATAGAATGTTGGTTTCTTTTTCAAAAGCCTTTAGGTCGCTTTCACTCTCTGACATGACCTACAATATATTTCCATTAATTCTACCTATTTTTCTAATCAACCTGTTCAGAGATGTTACAAAATTTACAACCACCATAAAGTCATACCTGTGATTTGACAAAGGTTTATGGGAGCTATGCAATATTCAAGAGAAGATATGTAATTGCTTCAATTACCGTATAATCTGATGATGAGGCAAGTACTGTTGTAATTGAGCTTGGCAATTTTAATCAATAAAATATTCGAACTATTTGTTGTATAATAAATAACTAAAAATTATGTTGAAATTAAAAGAGGTAAATTTAAAGAGGCAATTCACTAAAATCATGTTTGAAATGCAAATTGATTTAAAAATTAAAGAAAAATAGCTTTAAACGAAGTTTACCATGTCAAGTCGTTTTCAGTTTTCCAATTCAGTGATTTCTGCATCTTTGAAACAAGAAAGATTGCAGTCAAAACCAATTGTACAGAATGTGAAAGCCTGGAGATTTGATCATACTGCATATATTTTACAGTCACAATATGGTACAAGTCGTTGAAAGTATACAATTTGTCGTACTACAAAGCAATTAGCCCCTGAAAGAGTTAACTGACATCAGGAAATTAGCTCTATCCATCAGGCTGTAAAGGATAGAGAGAGGAGCAAATCTGACCATATGAGAGTGTTTTACAGGGTCTTTCTAAGTTGTTGGTCCAGTGCTAACTTAATGTAGCTAATAGTAATGTGTGCTTATTCTTAAGCTGAGTCTGATATCTCGCAAGAGACAAGTGTACATCTCAGATGTAGCCAGCTATTAAGTGCAGAGTGATAATCTTTTACTGTCTCTCACGAGCAGGCCTATCTTCTGCCAAAGATTTTGTGTGGACGTTCTATTCCAATGACATCAGTAACTTAGGCTAAAACTAGTAAGAAAGAAGTGAAGAATGGCTGCGAAACTATCCAAGGCAGTGCAGATAGTTCAAGTGCACATGACTACCACACATCAGATCTGCCATATTGGTAAAGGCTCCAATATAGGTGTTCAGGATAGATTTAAATACATATGTACATGTTCAATATCTGTTTCAAGCCCCCCTTGTCAAGACTTGTTTGTGAATAGCCAAACAGAGGCTGCCATTCATTAGCCACACTTTATTGTATTCATTTAACCTCGAGGAGCTGAGAGAAGCAGGGTAGGAAGTAGGAGAGAAGATATATACCAGCCTCCCCTCACCAATCAGGATTTTTTTTTGGCCATCTGGAGTTCACAATATATGACATCAGATGAGTCAGATTTAGACTTTAGTTAGAAAGGCTGTAGTGAATCATTTTCAAAATGTGACATAAAAGCAGGTCCCTGGAACAGTGGCTTATTTCACACAGTTTAAAGTAGAGTAAGAAGTTTCAGCTTTGTGCATTTATAATCTGAGGCATAATGTTAAGACCATGGGCAATTAAGAATTTAAACAATTTTTCCATTTTTTTCAGTTAATGTCTACTTCTCAGGCAAAATGTGACTATTTTTGATTATTTATAGATAGGAACATAGGCTGTGTTGGTGAAGGAGAGTTACACTAGAGTTAGGACAGCAATAGTCACATCTCAGTGTAAACTGGCTGGTTATAGCAAGATAAGACAGTGTGGAGCTGGAGGAACACAGCAGGCCAGGTAGCATCAGAGGAGGAGGAAAGTTAATGATTCGGGTCAGGGCCCTTCTTGTCTGCTGTATTCTTCCAACTCCACACTGTGTTACCTCTGACTCCAGCATTTGCAGTTCTTACTACCACTGAAAGAGGTTACAGCCCAAGCCAACTTGAAAATCTGTCATAATTTCCAGGATGCCCAATAAATGAATTGTTAAAGCATTCTACCCACTTGAAATGCCATTTCCCACAAGCAGATTCCTCTTTTGGAAACAATAACTTAGCCGCAGGTTCTAAAGGAGATATTCAGAGATGCAGTGAAGTAAGTTCATAATAAAAAGGAGGCTACCTTTCACAAATATGGTCAACAGGAACCATAACAAGGGACAAGGTAAGAGTTACTACATATGAAAATGATCAGCATTTGTGTCCAAATCTGGTTGTATTGCTATGGGAAATATAGTAACTTCATTGAAATTGTACAACCTACAGGGGAGCTAATAGCCGAGTGGTATTATCACTGGACTGATAGTCTACAGGCCCAGATAACAATCTAGGATCTTGGTTCAAAGCCCACTGTGGCAGATGGTGAAATCTGAGTTCAATAAAAATCTGGAATTATAATGATAACCATGAAACCATTGTCAATGAGCTACCTGGTTCACTAATATCCTTTCGGGAAGGAAACAGTCATCCTTACCTGGTCTGGCCTACATGTGACTCCAGACCCACAGCAATGTGGTTTATTCTTAAATGCTCTTATCCTGTCAATGAATTAAAAAAAAAACCTTCACAGTGCTGACTTTCCACATAACAATACAGAACTCTATTGTTCCCCAGCATTACAATTCTCCTCTACTCCAACCACTATTCTAGGCCAATAAATTACAATACTGAATAAAATCCTTGGTGCATTCTTTCTCTATTTCATGGTGATCTTGGAACATTATTTGATACAATCATCAATTCTAGTATTTACAAAAAACAATGTGTTTAACTGTACAAATCAAGTACTGAAATCTATGCTAGGACTGACCGTTATTGCAAGAGGCCAACAAAAGCTATCTTCTCTTACCCAGTGCCAAACACTTCTGGCAGCACACAACTTTATTCTGTACTATTCCCTACATTACTAATGTCCTTTCTCTTAGCATACTAAAAATCTCTAATGGTTACTCCACACATTGCAGATAGTGCAGAATGCAATTAACCACAATCATACCTTTTCTAGTTTATGTTCCAGCCAGTCATCAAACCTATCTGGATATCTGAATTGTGAGCTGAGGACCCATAGTCTGCATAAGAAGGACACATAGTAGCAATTTTTCATAGATAAGTAAGTTTCCTGAGACCATAAACCATGTTTGCAAGAACAAAAAAAAGGAAAAGATGGATAATAGCTGCTGGTCACCACACATCAGTTCCATATTTGAAGGCTCTCATGTCTTATTGTTCCTAGAGGCGGTCACATTGTAAGAAAGACCAGGGGAGTGATCTGGCTGTATTCCATGGAGAAAACTTGTAATCTGTGCCATTCTTATCCTGCTGCTTCTGGATGTCAAGAAAAATCTAATGAATGTGCTTGCTGTAGCAAACAAAACATCAGTCATCTGTTTAATACAAGCATGGATTGCAGAGTGACTAATGTTGCTGATAGCCCCTGTGGCAGCCTGGAAGAAGCTGAAGGCAAAACAATTAAGGCTTGCAATGATATGATTGCAGTTTGCAATGTGCTGCTGGCTGCAGCATTTGGCTACAGGCCTTCTTGCAGAATATAACACAATATAGTCACTATCTCTCTGGAAATATGTACCCTTTATAAATACAATTTCTTTGAGAACTGTGTTGTCTGACCCTTTAAACACCATTTAGATAAGAATTCCTCGAAGCACAACTCCTATTTACTGTTTAGATAGCTGGAGTAGTTTTCTCTGGTTCTCTACTTCCTGGTCATGCCAGAATGAAATTTCTAAAAGCAAACCCATCAGGAAACCACAGTGCCTCAACAATATGGAACTTGACCTTAATCCACATATAGTTATGTTAGATGGTGCTTGACCTCCAGGATGACTACAGAAATATTGATAATATTTCATGAGCATGGATTAAACGCTCAAAATGTTGAACCAAGTTTAAACCTGGACGGATTCAGCAATTTGCAAACTGCAGAGGTGGAACTGGAGGAGTCACATAGCCAGGTCATGGACAATCAACTTCCCATTGAAATCAAGATAATAAAATGTGAGGCTGGATGAACACAGCAGGCCAAGCAGCATCTCAGGAGCACAAAAGCTGACGTTTCGGGCCTAGACCCTTCATCAGAGAGGGAGATGGGGTGAGGGTTCTGGAGTAAATAGGGAGAGAAGGGGAGGCGGACCGAAGATGGAGAGAAAAGAAGATCGGTGGAGAGAGTTTAGGTGGGGAGGTAGGGAGGGGATAGGTCAGTCCAGGGAAGACGGACAGGTCAAGGAGGTGGGATGAGGTCAGTAGGTAGATAGTGCTGCGGCTTGGGGTGGGAGGAAGGGATGGGTGAGAGGAAGAACAGGCTAGGGAGGCAGAGACAGTTTGGACTGGTTTTGGGATGCAGTGGGTGGAGGCGAAGAACTGGGCTGGTTGTGTGGTGCAGTGGGGGGAGGGGACGAACTGGGCTGGTTTAGGGATGCGGTGGGGGAAGGGGAGAGTTTGAAGCTGGTGAAGTCCACATTGATACCATTAGGCTGCAGGGTTCCCAGGCGGAATATGAGTTGCTGTTCCTGCAACCTTCGGGTGGCATCATTGTGGCACTGCATGAGGCCCATGAAGGACATGTCATCTGAGGAATGGGAGGGGGAGTGGAAATGGTTTGCGACTGGGAGGTGCAGTTGTTTGTTGCGAACTGAGCGGAGGTGTTCTGCAAAGCGGTCCCCAAGCCTCCACTTGGTTTCCCCAATGTAGAGGGAGCCACACCGGGTACAGTGGATGCAGTATACCACAATGGCAGATGTGCAGGTGAACCTCTGCTTAATGTGGATTGTCATCTTGGGACCTGGGATAGGGGTGAGGGAGGAGGTGTGGGGGCAACTGTAGCATTTCCTGCGGTTGCAGGGGAAGGTGCCGGGTGTGGTGAGGTTGGAGGGCAGTGTGGAGCGAACAAGGGAGTCACGGAGAGACTGGTCTCTCCGGAAAGCAGACAGGGGTGGGGATGGAAAAATGTCTTGGGTAGTGGGGTCGGATTGTAGATGGCGGAAGGGTGAGGGAGGAGGTGTGGGGGCAACTGTAGCATTTCTTGCGGTTGCAGGGGAAGGTGCCGGGTGTGGTGGGGTTGGAGGGCAGTGTGGAGCGAACAAGGGAGTCACGGAGAGAGTGGTCTCTCCGGAAAGCAGACAGGGGTGGGGATGGAAAAATGTCTTGGGTAGTGGGGTCGGATTGTAGATGGCGGAAGTGTCGGAGGATGATGCGTTGTATCCGGAGGTTGGTGGGGTGGTGTGTGAGAACGAGGCGGATCCTCTTTGGGTGGTTGTGGCGGGGGCGGGGTGTGAGGGATGTGTTGCGGGAATTCCATCCCCTATTCCCAATTCCTCCGCCTCCGCCGCATCTGCTCCCACGATAAGACATTCCACTCCCGCACATCCCAGATGTCCAAGTTCTTCAAGGACCGCAACTTTCCCCCCACAGTGATCGAGAACGCCCTTCACCGCATCTCCCGCATTTTCCGCAACACATCCCTCACACCCCGCCCCCGCCACAACCGCCCAAAGAGGATCCCCCTCGTTCTCACACACCACCCCACCAACCTCCGGATACAACGCATCATCCTCCGACACTTCCGTCATCTACAATCCGACCCCACCACCCAAGACATTTTTCCATCCCCACCCCTGTCTGCTTTCCGGAGAGACCAGTCTCTCCGTGACTCCCTTGTTCGCTCCACACTGCCTTCCAACCCCACCACACCCAGCACCTTCCCCTGCAACCACAGGAAATGCTACAGTTGCCCCCACACCTCCTCCCTCACCCCTATCCCAGGTCCCAAGATGACATTCCACATTAAGCAGAGGTTCACCTGCTCATCTGCCAATGTGGTATACTGCATCCACTGTACCCGGTGTGGCTCCCTTCACATTGGGGAAACCAAGCGGAGGGTTGGGGATCGCTTTGCAGAACACCTCCGCTCAGTTCGCAACAAACAACTGCACCTCCCAGTCACCAACCATTTCCACTCCCCCTCCCATTCTTTAGATGACATGTCCATCATGGGCCTCCTGCAGTTCCACAATGATGCCACCCGAAGGTTGCAGGAACAGCAACTCATATTCCGCTTGGGAACCCTGCAGCCTAATGGTATCAATGTGGACTTCACCAGTTTCAAAATCTCCCCTTCCCCCACCGCATCCCTAAACCAGCCCAGTTTGTCCCCTCCCCCCACTGCCCCACACAACCAGCCCAGCTCTTCCCCTCCACCCACTGCATCCCAAAACCAGTCCAACCTGTCTCTGCCTCCCTAACCTGTTCTTCCTCTCACCCATCCCTTCCTCCCACCCCAAGCCGCACCCCCATCTACCTACTAACCTCATCCCACCTCCTTGACCTGTCTGTCTTCCCTGGACTGACCTATCCCCTCCCTACCTCCCCACCTAAACTCTCTCCACCTATCTTCTTTTCTCTCCATCTTCGGTCCGCCTCCCCCTCTCTCCCTATTTATTCCAGAACCCTCACCCCATCCCCCTCTCTGATGAAGGGTCTAGGCCCGAAACGTCAGCTTTTGTGCTCCTGAGATGCTGCTTGGCCTGCTGTGTTCATGCAGCCTCACATTTTATTATCTTGGATTCTCCAGCATCTGCAGTTCCCATTATCTCTCCCATTGAAACCAGGTAGGTATGACTGGCCAGGTGCTAACAGCCAGATTGTTTTGGGATGATCCATTGTTTACACCTCCAGTGCACCTGCTTTGTTAGATGAATGCTATGCAGACTTGGTGGCAACCACTTTAGAAGGAGGCCAGAGGTAAAGGATGACAAAGACAGTACTTAATAGTTGATGGCTCTGAAACTTTCAAATATGGAAAGTAATCGCTTCATTGGATCTTCCTGCCCCAACCTGGTGCTAGTATTGAACACAGGACACAGAATCTTCAAGAAGGGCATGAAGAGGGCATAAAACAGGCAACCTGGAGCTTTAGACCCAGGCCCAAAACATCAGCTTCTTGCTCCTATGATGCTGTTTGGCCTGCTGTGTTCATCCAGCTCTACACCTTGGTAACCTGGAGCCTCAGATCTCTCTTTTTATGCACCTTCTTCAACCGCTTCTCCGGAGGATGCATTTGGCTGGTAGTCACACTGCACAGCATCTCCAGCTTCTTTATCTAGTGGACAGCATCATCAGATTGACCAAACCCAGAGTTGACGAGATAACCCAAAGACCAGAACCATCCCTAGATGAGAGGGCA
The DNA here is from genome assembly GCF_030684315.1 of Stegostoma tigrinum. Classification (NCBI taxonomy): domain Eukaryota; kingdom Metazoa; phylum Chordata; class Chondrichthyes; order Orectolobiformes; family Stegostomatidae; genus Stegostoma; species Stegostoma tigrinum. Next base: position 91,808,180 of record NC_081356.1, read on the forward strand.
AGCTCAAATCAATGACTACAGGTCCTGAAACATCAACCAACCCCCAAAGACTAAAGAAAAGTCTGCCCCAGCCTTATTGAATCATTGCTAGTTCGCCCAGTAAAACCATTCGAATATAGAGATAGGCACCTGTGATAGGTGTAGTGAATCATCGAAAGTATGTGTCAGACATATATAACTTGAACAGATTTGAGACTATTTACTTAGAGATGTCTGTGATGACATTGATAGAGTTTGATACAGTTTATTTAATCACAATAATAGTGTATTAAATATTGTTTTTCCTTGATAAAGTGTTCAATAAGGTAATGTTGAACCTTTCCCTGTCTCTTGTCACCTTTGTCTATCTCACCACATGATGTGTCTGAGTTAAAAAAAGGTTATTGCAAACTGGTCAAGGTTAGTTAGAGTACATTCACCCAGCCTTTCACTTCACAATATTGCCTCCCTGACAGTAGTTAAGGGCCTATTTGAAAAACGTCACCTCTAAATTTGTGCTATTTGTAGTTGATTGGAGGAAACAACATTAATCAGATAGGAAACGTTGAAAAATTGCATCACTAATGTCAAAAAGTCACTTATTTAGAAAGTTTTGGGTTTGTCACAATCTATTTGGGAAAGTGGACTGATATTTCAGCTTTGACTCTCCCAGGGTCCTTCCGACCTCTAATCATCTTTTCCTTTTCAAATCACTTCAATTCTTTACTGAAGACACAGGACAGTTGGCATAGTAATTGTTCAGCCCCTCAGTCATTGGTTAGAGGTAGAAGCATAAGCCAAATGGTGAGAAACTAGCTTGATTTTTTTAAAAATTCTTTGATATTTCAATACAAGGAGAGAGAAGATGGTGTCTTTTTCAGAGTCCATCTGCCCAGCATCCTACCCCATTGATTGAACAAGGCAACAGTGTAAATACAATTGTCATTGAGTGGCAGAACCTCACTACAAAACTGCAACACCTCCTTCTTCAGTGCCTTCGGTTTTAATCAGTACTCTTTTCCTCATTTTGCTCTCTAATCCAAAAATAAAGAAAAAAATAAAAAGACGTGGAGCAGAATCATATATGGGGTCTAAATGTTGCAGCCTATTTGTGACAAAATCATGCGAGAAGTCTGATGAGTTCTTTCTCGATATCAGAATCAACTCATTGCATCTTTCATGCATCTGCTGGGTGATGAGGCAATTTCTCACGAGGCAGCGGCAAATTGCTTACTAACAACACAACTCATCTCATTAGGAGAAAACAAATAACAGTGGGTGCAGGAGGGCTGGAACAAAAGTAGGCATTGCTGGAGCTCAGCAGTTATGGCAACATCTAGTTCTGATGACCAGTCACTGGACTCAAATCACAGACTCTGCTTTTTTCTCACTGATGCTGCTGAGTTTCTCCAGCAATTCCTTTTTCGCTTCACCTCATTGGCGTTCAGCTTCCTATCTTAACAAACAAGCCAAATAAACTGGAGTGAGGGTTGTAGACATGCAAGTCAGAGCAAGTGCCTGGCAAACTCAGCTCGGTGCTGGCTGTGACGAGCCTCCATGTTGAACAGCATCTTGGGGCACAATCAATGGGTGCCAGCCACAAGCACCCCTATCCGCAGACAATAGTATCTGATGTTGGACACCCCATCTAGATCCTTGTGGTACTTCTCTGATCCACTTACAGGATGCAGAGGCCTGCTTTGCAAGGTGCAACAGCAACTCTCATTGACAGGTTGTTGCAAGGACACTTTATTCAGGGGCAGGCGGCTACCTCACAGGTCTGCACCTCAAGCCTGCTGGCTTAACAATTTCATCAGTCGCTCACCCAGTGTCTACTTGCAAACTGCCAGTAACTTGGACTTCCCTTGCTAAATAGGCCTGAGGAAGAAGTTGGCCCAAGTAGACTGGGCAAAAATACTAAACGGCAGGATAGTTGAAGAACAGTGGAAAATGCTCAGGGAGATACTAAATACCTCTCAATTAAAGTGTATTCCTGAGAGAAAGAGGAATTGTAATCATGGTTTAACAAGGAAGTCAAGGATAACATAAAGGCAAAAACTGGGGCATATCATACTGCAAATGTTAGTGGCACTCTGGAGGATTGGCAGAAACTTTAAACGTCAGCAAAGGGTTAGTAAAAGCAAAATCAAAATTGTGAAGATGAACTATGGAAGAAAACTAGCAGAGGACATAAACACTGATACCTAAAGTTTCTATAAGCATATAAAAAGGAAGGGAATAGTGAATGTAAATGTTGGCCCCTTAGGTAACAAAAATGGTGAGGTAATAATGGAAACTCAGAAATGTTAAAAGCATTAAATAATATTTTGCCTCTATTTTCATAGTGGAAGAAAATAATTTCTTCCCCAAAAACTGCAGTTATTATAGAGGAACGTGGTGACATTACGATAAGTAGGGAGAAGGCATTAAGTAAACTGATGGGGCTGAAGACAGATAAGGCCTTGTGGCCTGATGGCCTGGAGCCAAGGGAAGCAAAATAGGTGGCAGCAGAAATAGTGGATGCATTTGTTAATATATTCCAAAATTCTCTGGATTCTGGAAAGGTACCAGTAGATTAGAAACATGCTTATGTGACACTCTCATTCAAAAAAAGCAGATAGGTAAAATGTGGAAAACTATAGATCTGTTAGTTTGGCTTCTAAAGAGGGCATGTTGCTGGAGTCAATCACAAAGGAGGAGATATTGAAACGCTTGGAAAAACAAAGCTCAATTCACCAGTATCAGCACAGTTTCATAAAGGGCAAATTGTGCTTGACAAACTCGGAGATCATTGAGGATGTAACCAGCAAGGTGAGTGATAGGAATCTGGTGAATGTGGTAAATCTAGACTTCCCGAATGCATTTGACAAGGTGCCGTGAAAAGATTGATCCAGATGGTTAGATCCCAGGGATTTAAGTGTGGAGTACTGGACTGGATAGAGGAATGACTGACTGACATAGAGTTTCAGAATAAATGGGCCTTTCTTTGGATGATGAACTGTAATTGGTGGTCTACCTCAGGGTTCAGTTCTAGGACCTCAACTATTTACAATCTATATAAAAGATCGTTAAGCAGGAACAGAGTGTAACATAGCAAAATTTGTGGATAATACTAAACTAAATGACAAAGCAGGCAGTGATGAGGAGATAAACAAAGCACAGTTGGATATGGATAGCCTTGGCGAATGGACCAGAATCTGGCAGATTTTGGCCAGAAAAAAATTGGAAAAATTATTATTTAAGTGGGAATCATATTTAAAGCCCATCAGGGCAGATGGATCTGAGCTTCTTTTTACATGAATCACAGAAAGTTGGCATGCAGGTGCAGCAATAATAAGAAAGACAAATGGAATCCTCGCAATTATTGCAAAAGCTCTGGATGATATAAGTAAAGAAGTGTTGTTACAATTGTGTAAAATGTTGGTGAGATCACATCTGGAATATTGTGTCTAGTTTTGGTCTCCTCACTTGAGGGAAGATCAAGTGGCACCAGAGGAAGTTCAGAGGAGATTCACAAGGTTGATTCCAGGGATGAAACGTCTGTCAGAGGAGGAGCGCTTGAAAAGCTTGGGCTTGTACTCACTGGAGTTCAGAAAAGTAAAAGGAAAACCTGATTGATGCAGATGAAATGCTAAAGGGGATGGATAACGTGGATATTGAACAGATGATTCCCCCTTGTGGGACAATCTTGAACAAGAGGATGTAGGTATAGACTGAGAGGAGTTTGGTTCAAAATTGAGACGAGGACAAACTACTTCTCTGAGGATTGTAAATCTGTGGAACTCACTGCCCCAGACTGCAGTGGAGACAGAATCAATCAAACAGATTCTAAAGAGAAATAGATGTTTCTGACGGAAAAAGGGATAATTGACTATGAGGAGTAAGCAGGAAAGTGAGGTTTAGACCAGGATAAGGTCAGCCATGAACATGTTAAATGGCAGAGCAGGCTCAAAGAGCTGAATTGCCTACTCTGGCTATTATTTCCTATGTTGCTATGTTCCAATATCAATTAGTACATACACACAACCAGGAAACTTTCCCCGTTACTCAGTAGTCCTCAGTCGAGGCTGCATACATCTTGCTATATAGCACAATGCTGTGTCAATCTCATACCTGCACCATGTACTCGCAGCTTACCTGGCAAACACATTGCATGTGCAGCAAGCAAATAGCCATGTCTTAGAGGAGCTGTTCTCAATGGAGACATCCATCAGTCAGGAGTCGCAGCACAGAAACTCACAGTATTAGCCACAGCCAGGCATCTAGTTGAGATGATCTGTCAAGGGTCTGTGCCAGTACAGGGAGTGGATCTTGGTCACTCCTGTGGCTCCACAACAGCCAATCCAGGGGTAGGAATAACATGGACGGGTAAATGTAAAGGCATCAGTTAGGGACCTGCGTGCTTCTCATGTAAGGCTATCTGCTTAGGTTGCTCAAGGGTTGGGGTGTTGCCAGTCTGTCAGGTATATACACAGAGGAATGGGAATTGGGACAAGAACATTCCACACAGTCTGATGTACTTTACAAGTCACAGGCATGTGGAATTCCTGATCCCTGGTCATCCCAAGGCTTGGCTTTCCAGTGTACTGCACAACTCTCTGCCCTGCACATTGCTGACCACTTCATGCACACCAATAACTTTGGGGACAGCGGCTAAGGAAAAATTGGAGATATTTTCTCACGAGGGACAATGATGTCAGCAGAACACATTATCCTGTAAATATCTTGTTCACCACGCTTGCAGCAGGCTCTCAGACAACATGAGTGGATGGTACACCTTATACGGACACAAAGTTAGGCACCACACTGCCAAAGTTACATTCAGAGTTACACAAAGAGTCAAACAGATGGATGTTGTACAAAGGCAACAAAATTTATACAAAAATGTGTGATATTTTATACATAATGAGAAATCACCTGTGCCACCAGAATTACCCTCAAAAGGACTTTTTATTCTTTTCTTTATTCCCACTGAATGTTATCATATGTCCTGCAGCTGTGGGAGAGAGGATATGCTTAACAGTGGAGTCCCTTGACAATGCAGGTTTGGCCATGCAATCCTCGGCCATTAATGTTTGGATGACCCAGACATGTTGAGGATCTTCCTGCCAGAATCAAGTGGTTCATCTTCAAATTGAAATTCCGTGCCCTGGAATAGGGCAGGCAAGATGGAGGTGGGGAGCCCAGCCACCTCTGCTGTGTCCTGACGGGAGACTTCTGAGGGGCATGTGTGTGGTTCCTCCACCATCTGTGTGCCACCTCGCACTGCCCTGTCACCTTGTAAGGAAAGAGCACCTTTGAAGCACATCTCACATTTCGTATCTTCGTTGTTACATCTTTGGCCCTGGGCTGATGATTTGCAGGAATGTGCATCTCTCCAGAAGACCCTAGTGTGCTGAACCCATTCTCCATGGCACCTCCAACCTGGTAACTGAGTTCACATAGCAAAGCAGCACTACTGTAACCTCTCCTCAATGAGGGTCATTTCCTGCCACATATCTATCTGTTACTCACATTCATTCATATGCAGTCTGAGTGAGTCCCTGAATGCCATCATCTCAGGTCCTTTCCTGCCAAGGCATCAGCGTGTGCCTGGCCTTTGCCAGTCTTCACAGTGCCAGCTGCAGAGCTGTTGCAGTGAGGTGCTCATTAAATTGTGGTCCCCCTTTCTAAGTCTAACACTCCCACTAAAGTGTCAGGTTTAAGCTGATGGGAGTATTGCAGGCAGCCCTGCCAATGCTTCCTCTGACCTTTGTCCTCAGAGGATGAGGATACAGCTTCTAGTACAGCTGGCTGTTTCTCCATGATGATCGTGGACATCTGAAAGTTACCTACAAACCACAAAGCTAAGAAAGCGCAGGGGACAATTGGTAGAGGTGGTGTGTAATGAATGATACTAACAGCCAGGTGACAGCAAGGAAGGGAAGATTTTACAGAACATCATGAGAGTGGCAAATCATGAACTTTGATGTGGGAGGAGCTCAGCAGCAGAGATTGAATGACTGTGAAGTAGCAGACTGTGGCACTTACTCAGGCTGAGTAAATTGCACCTCCCTGCATCTGCTGGCCGTTCCTGTACACCATAGAGAATGCATTGACCCAGTGCCTCCTCAGTTGGTCCTCTGGGAGATGAGACACCTCTTTTGCATTACCCCATGACTGCCAGGGCCTCCTGGTTGCTGTCAGAAAATCATGGTGCCATCTTCCCCTTCTCGGACATCTTCAGAATGACTTTCTGTCATTGAGCAGGCTGCTCCAGAATGCCAGCTCTTGTTCAGCTAGGCAACAGTGTTTTAAATATGTTGTGTGTGCCAGGGAGGTTGTTTTTCTTTTGAATATCTGCTGAATGGTGAGTTATTCTGAGAATAGTGCCTGGTAAGGTGAGGCTAGAATCAGTGTGAGAGATAACACAAATGCAGGGCTGAGAATTAATGAGGTAAATTTGGTAAGATATGGCACATAAACCCACTAGACCTCATATATCTATACAAATGATACAGGACAGATGGGAGCCATAGAGCCTATCTTGTCCACAATGAGTCAAAGACAGCCAGATGCCCTTTTTAATCCTATCTTCCTGCACATGGTTCATAGCCTTGCAGCTTGCAGCATGTAGGGTGTAGGTCCATGTACTTTTTAAAAGAGTTTAGGGTCTTTGTCACCACCACAAATGCAAGCAGCAAATTCTAGACAACTACCACCCTCTACAAAAGAATAGATTTTCTTCATATTCCCTCAGATTCATCATTATATCCCTACTTTTGCATTATATAGCTCTGTCGATGAAGGAGAGCATTCCAAATGCCTTCTTTATAACCTTATCTACCTGTAACATTACCTTTAGAGACCTGTGCACTTGCATGTCAAGATCTCTCACTTCATCTACCCCTTTCAATATATTCCCATTTATTGTGTGTCTTCATTTTCTTTTGACCTCCTTAAATGCATTACTTCACACTTTTCGGAGTTGAACTCCATCTTCTTCTTTCCTGCTTTCTCCACCAACACATCTGTATCATATTGGAGCCTACAGCTCACCTCTGCATGATTAATTTTTGTGTCGTCTGCAAATTCCCAATTGAACTCCATCTTTTTCTTTCCTGCTTTCTCCACGAACACATCTGTATCATATTGGAGCCTACAGCTCACCTCTGCATGATTAATTTTTGTGTTGTCTACAAATTCCCAATTGTGCCCCCCCAGCTAATGGAGAAGGACTCCCAATATTAAGCCCTGTGAAGCACCACTTTTGATTTGCAAGGGCAACTATTGACCATTGCCCTTTGTTTCCTGTTACTAAGCTAACTTTGGACCCAATTTGATACATTACCATGTATTCTGTGGACTTTTACTTTTTTGACCAGTCTGCCATGTGGGATCTTATCAAATATCTTACTGAAACCCATACAGACATCAAATGCACTACCCCTATCAATCCTTCTCATCACATCTTGAAAGAAATCAATCACATTGCTAAGGCATGACCTTCCCTTTACAACGCCATGCTGGCTATTCTTGACCAATCCATGCCTTTCTAAGTAACATTTTATCCATCTCCCAGGATTGATTTTAACAATTTTCCCTCCGCCAAGGTAAGGCTAACTGGTCTTTTGTTATTTGACATTTCCTTTGTACCCTTTTTAAATAATGTGACAAAATTTGTATTTTTCCAATTATCACCTGTATCTAGTGAAGATTGGAAAAAATAATCCTCAGAGTGTCTTCTAATTCTTCCCCAACCTCCCTTAACATCCCAGGGAATGATCCATCCAATCCTGTCAAGGATTTCAACCCTTCTACACTTCTTCTCTCCTAATGATTATTTTATTTCTACATCCACATTATTCCTTTCCTTTGTGAATACACAGTCAAAAAAAAATCACTTGAGATTCTTCAGAAAGTAAGAACTGCTGATGCTGGAATCAGCGATTGCACAATGTAGAACGGGAAAAACACACCAGGCCAGGCCGCATCAGAGGAGCAGGAAAGCTGGCGTTTCAGATCAGGACGCTTCTTCAGAAATGGGGGAGTGGGGAGGGACCTCTGAAATAAATAGAGAGAGGCAGGGTTGGTCTGGGAAGGTTCCTCCACGTCAGTGATGCCAAGCGGAGGCTCAGAGACCACTTTGTAGATCACCTACGCTCTGTTCGTGACAAATGACAACACCTCCCAGTCGCGAACCACTTCAACTCCCCCTCCCACTCCCTGGACGACATGTCCCTCCTGGGCCTCATCCAGTGTCACAATGATGCCACCCAGAAACTGGAGGAACAGCACCTTATATTCCGCCTTGGCTGCCTACAGCCCAATGGTGTCAATGTGGACTTGGCCAGTTTTAAAATCTCCCCAACCCAGCCTCATCCCATGATCAACCCTCCCTCTCATCCCCGCCTCCTTAATCTGACATAACCAGTCCATCTTCTCTCCCACATATCCGTCCCTCTCATCTCTACTGACCAATCCCTACCACTGTCTACCTGCACTCACCTATCACCACCCCACCTACCTTCCTCAATCGCACCCCTCCTCTCTCTATTTATTTCAAAGCTACCTTTCCCGTCCCCATTTCTGAAGTAGGGGCTCGACCCGAAACGTCAACTCTACTGCTCATCTGATGCTGTCTGGCCTGCTATGTTCTTCCAGCTCCATGCTTTGTTAACACTTAATATTCTTCCCATATTCTCTACATTCATTTACAACTTTGCTTCTTCATCTCTGATAGATCCCACTTTTTCATTAACTCTCAATTTTTTCTTTATATCCTGGTAAAAATATCTTTGGGTTTTTCATGCCCTTTCTTTGATTTACTGATTGCTTTCCTCATTTGATCCCTGTTCTTCTATTGCTCTTCAAGACTATCTGCAGTGTTGTGTTTTTTTGTGACTATCATAAGCTTTCTTTTCTGAATTAATTTTCACCTGTATTTTCTCTAGGCAACCATGGAGTATTGTTTTGGCAAGAAGCCCTCCAAAAAAACTTGGTACAACTAACACTTAGCCAAAATGATACAAAATTTAGTGCATGGTCTTTAAGGTTCAAGCATCAATATGTTGATATAAGCAGTAAATTTAGATTCACTCCACATTGACAGGCTGAGGAAACTCCGTATCTTTGGAGACACTAGCTTTCAGTTGTTAGTCAACGTTCCCTGATATGCCCAGAAAATATCTCATTACATGATCCCAAAAAGGGCAGTAACCTTTCAAATGCCCTAATGTTGTTTGCCCATGAACCAAACTGGCTGGAACATAAAAGGTAATTGACCTTTTTTTTTATTGGTGGGGGACTTATTGCTTATACGTTGGTCAGTCTGTTGTAGAAAATACCAGCAGCGAACCTCAGACTATATGTCTGTGTATATGTATATAACATATCAGAGTAACTTCGGATTTCAAGCGTTAATGTTAAATGGTAAGCATAGGTGGCCAATATTTGCATTCTGTTCTCTTGAGAATCGAAGATTGAATGGTGATCCAGTTAAAGAGTTTAATTTAATAAATTGATTTGATGGGTAGCTAAAGAGAAGCAATTTTCTACGCTGAGGTATTCGAAGACTAGAGGGCATTATCTGAAAATATAAGCAATGACATTTAGCATTGAATCAGGAAGAACTTTCTCATATAGAGGAATTTGCTCTCCCAAACACCTGCAGATTCTGTGTCAATTGAAATTTATTTTAGATTGAGATTGATAATGTTTTATTTGGTAAGGACATCAAGGGATGTCAATGACAAGTAAATAGGGTTGACGTACAGATCAGCACTAATCTAACTGAAAATGATGAGAGAAATTGAATGATGAAAAAGACATGAGGAACTGATTGAACTGTACTTGATATTACATTTGCCCACATTGCAACTATGACGGTGGGAAGAATCCCCCCATTGCAAGCAATAGTGGGGAAGGTGGCAGGAATACAGTGGGTATTGCCCCAAAGCCTGCACTATCTGATTATCTGCCCTTCTTACCATTTTGGAAACTAAGCTGTGGGCAAGAAGGCCTGTGGTTGGCCTTCCTAATCTGCAGACAATAGAAGTCCCTAAATGGCCAATTAACAGCCACTTCAAGTTTATTCCACAACTATCTGTATTCTCAACAAGTGAGAACATTGATAATGGGAGCTGCAGATGCTAGAGAATCCAAGATAACTAAGTGTGAAGCTGGAAAGGCTCTCTGATGAAGGGTCTAGGCCCGAAACATCAGCTTTTGTGCTCCTGAGATGCTGCTTGGCCTGCTGTTTTCATCCAGCTTCACACTTTGTTATCTATTAAGTGAGAACATTGGCAGCTTTTCTAATTGCTGAAATGAGGCAGCTTGCCTGCTGGTTGTGGGAATGGGTTAAAGGGCAGGGTGGTTCTCAATCTGATGTGGGGGTTACCAGAGGAATGGAAGGAAGAGGACATTTGGCTGTTGAAAGTCCTTGCCTTTAATCCCTTCTCTCTTTGCAACCAATCACAATTGGTCACAATGGCTACTAGCCTCTGATTAGTAGGCAACTTCATGTGGGAGAGGACATCACTGTTCCAAGAAATAAGGCACCAAATACCAGCTAAATGATCCATTAGGTGCCTGATGGACATAAGGTCAGACTGACATTCTTGTTTTTGAGACGGGTGTACTGGTTGTACCCTGTGTGTTAACATGCCCACCATTACACTGAAGAAAAATCAGATAAATCAAAAAATCGTACTTATAAAGTTTTAAACTACTATTTGGCTGTAAAGTACTTTGTACCTTGTTTATGAATTATAAGATGTTACATAAATGCAAGTCTTTTGTCCGGTGTTCCCAATTTCAATTTTATAATGCTTGTTTGATGTAGAGTTATAGCCAACAGGATTACTATCACTTGGAAAACTCAATCATTTTTAACAGTGTATGTTAAATGGGTGGGAATTCCAATTGTTTTACCTTCAGCTCGCTTTAGCCCAAACCTCAACAACAAATAGGTCAATAACCAGAGAAAACATTGCCTTCGAATCCAGGTTTGGGAAAAACAGATTAATTAAAATATCACATGAAAAGAAAATCAGGTATGTCAATTAGGAGCGGAATAATAAGAGGAAGAACAAGAATTAAACAAAAGCACTAAGTACTGATTTTCTTTGTAATTCTCCTTCTGAAAGTCATAGACTGAATGAACTTGGAAATTGCTTCCAAAACCTTAGAAAACCTTAGACTAACTGAGTCAGTCCGGTAAAGGAATGTTGATGCTCACAGGCCTTACCAGTGATCAATCGGTCACTAAAGGATTTGATGGCAAAACATGTCCAACACTGGTCAGGGATCAGAGGAACTGTTGATGCTGAAGAATCTGAGATAACAGGGTGTAGAGCTGGATAAACACAGCAGGCCAAGCAGCATCAGAGGAGCAGGAAAACTGAAGTTTCGGGCATAGTCCCTACTTCAGAAAAGATTTAGGCTCGAAACTTCAGCCTTCCTGCTTCTCTGATGCTGCTTGGCCTGCTGTGTGCATCCAGCTCTACACCTTGTTATCTCCAACACTGGTCAGTTTTGATTCCTCATTTCAAGTCAAAGAAATTCCATGAGTGTAACAATTTTTTTTTGATGTACAGTAGATGTTAAGTATTTAACTTATATGTGAAACAATTTGATTGCTTTAGGCCATTTAAATTATATATTTGATTCAAAATATTTGTAATGCTTGTGTGGTAAAAGCTTATGTTCATAACAACCAAAGGTCTTTTTAGGTCATAGAGTCATGGAAATGTACAGCACAGAAACAGACCTTTCAGTCCAACTCATCCATGCCGAGCAGGTATCCTACATTAATCTAGTGCCAGTTGCCAGCTTTTGCCCCATATCCCTTCCTCGTCAGATACTCATCCAGATCCTTTTTAAACATTGCAATTGTACTAAAATCTACCACTTCCTCTGGCAGCTCATTCCGTACATACATCACACTCTGCATGAAAAAGTTGCCCCTTAGATCCCTTTGAAATCTTACCCCTCTCACCTTAAACTTATACCCTCTAGTTTTGGGCACCCCCACCCCACGGAAAAAGACCTTGTTTATTTACCCTATCCATGCCCCACATGATTTATAAACCTCTATAAAGTCATTCTCAGCTTCCGACGTTCCAGGTAATTAACCCCCAGGGTCTCCAACCTCTCCCTAAAGCTGAAATCGTCCAGCTGCGGCAAAATCCTGGTAAAGCTTTTCTGAACCCTTTCAAGTTTCACAACATCCTTCCTATAGAAGGGAGACCAGAATTGCACAGAGTATTTCAAAAGTGGCTGAACCAATGTCCTGTAGAACCACAACGTGACCTCCCAACTCCTATACTCAATGCACTGATCAATAAAGATAAGTGTACCAAACGCCTTCTTCACAATTCGCAGTCTACCTGCGAATCCATTTTCAAGAAACTATGAACCTGCACTCGACAATCTCCTTGTCCATGTGCTAAAGGGGACCCTAGCACAGCCATCACAGGTCTGCACTGTTAGCTGCTGTTGATTTAAACTACACTGCACATTAGAAGTTTTCAATACTCAGTACATCACCACCACTTTTTAATTGACATGACATACAGGGATAAGTGAACATTAATTTCATAACTTACAGAATTATTGTCCCAGCTAATGATTGATGGATCTCATATTTCCAGGTATTCTATAACCTGGAGTATGGCCAGTAGGTTAAAGGGAAAGCGAATTAACTAGTTTTCTAATAACTGGAGTGAGAAAAACATCAAAATGTATGTTAGCAAATTTGAGCTGAAAATATTGCCTTGTCATCTTTAACAGTCAAAATTCAGTAATATGACAAAATGCCTTGTATTATTATGGTGCTTTACAAAAATCAAAAACATTATGTGTAGTTTTCAAGTTTGATCATGTGACATATTGATTTTGGATTTTAATTGAAAGATTGCCATGTCTAGAAATTTGCAGGTAGTTATTGCAATTAGATCATTATCATTAGAAAAAAAAACACTAAATCTATCAATCAGAAACCATCAGAAGAATATCAGGCACAAGGTCACAATCAGCCATGTATTTTTGATATTTCCTGATATGAAACGGATGAACCAAGTTGCCATGATATCAAATAATATTAATAGGATTTTTTCTGAAATTGTAGTGCTAGCCCGTTATTTAAGAAGCTTACTGAGCTTACATCATGTTTTTGTTTCAAACTAAAGTGATGGCAGCATCATTGGTAATTTTAGTTCTTCGAAAATACAACTCCCACAGGATACAGAAATTCAAGTACAACAAGCAGGCAGGTGGGCAAGGGCACCTGAACTGTTGCAAGAAAGCTGGCTATCAGCTTCCACAGTCACATAATCCTCTAGTTCACAGCAGGGTTAGCACAAGGGCAGGTCAACAGAGCAAGCCTCTATACTTTACACAATACCAAGCAGCAGCTGGCTCCAAGCAAAATCAATTGCTAACAGATTTCAGAGACTTCCTTCAAGTTCTGACCTACATATAGTCAACTTTGGCCGTACTTTCAGAATCAATGAAGGTCATGGGAAGTAAAGCTTAATTTAGCAGGGAAGACCACCTTCTTCCAGGAATTCAACAGTGTCTCAGCACATGGGGATTCAATAGCATATCACCATCATTCAGATTAGACTAAGAATCTAATTACCTATTGCAACTATATGCAGGAAGCAACAGGAGCTAATAGGCTTCTTGTCAGCCTATTGAGCTACCAGTTATATCACTGATAATTATCTTGCAAAAACTCTGGGAAACTGGTTTGAAAAGTAGCTCACATTCCCTTAAACTGATAACTACATTAACTATGAGCTATCTGTGAGATTAAAGTTTCAGGATTTGTAGCAGGGACAGCCTAGCTAATATTTGACAAACTCATTATGATAATGATGACACATTTGATGCTGCACATTTCAAACGGTTAGCACTATCCACTTGTAAGTTCAAGTGAAGTACAGACTTTGACAAGTGCTATGAAAAGTAAAAGAACCAGGTATGATCATAAGAAACATCAAGAGACTTAGACATGTCCAGCAGGTTGAATTGTACTTAAATTAGTGGAAGGGAAATTGGGTGGGCTTCATTATAAGCAAATGATCCACTCAGCATATTGTTCCTCTGTGGTCTGCAAAGTGACACTTAAAGCCCAAGTGGTAAAGATATAGCTAACTCATTTAGTTTTAAGGAATGGAGGAAAAAATTAAATTCATCACATACATAATTTTAATTAGAGGACTGAAATAAGGTTTATCGTGGTGTTCCCTAAGGGCCATGTTGGGACTCCTGCCCCTCTTCATATTTATTAATGATCTAGGCCTCGGTGTATAGAGCACAAGTTAAATATGTGTGAATGAGACAAACCTTGAAAGCATTATAAATAGTGCTAAAATTCAAAGGATCTAAACCAGTTGGTGTAATAAACGGGCAAGTGACAAATAAAATTTAATGCCGACAAGTGATGCAGTTCAGTTTGTTGTGAAGAACAGAGAGAGAAAATGTCAAATGAAAGACACAGTTGTAAAGGGGACACAGGAGCAGAGGAAAAGTTAGTGAAGGCGACAGGGTAGGTTGAGGGTATAGTTAAAAATAAAACCAAGGATTCTAGGCCAAATAAAAGTAAAATAGGACAACATGTACAAAATAAATCAAATAAAATAAGAGGAGCCTCAGGACAAAAATCTTAAAATTCATCCCAACAATCATGAACAAAATGATGACTGATTTTTTGTTTAAAAAATAATCACTGTTTATCAGTGTAATCTGCAATAACTGTCCAACTTTGGAAGTTAAATCATTCAATTAAGTATAATGTGACTGTTGAGAACAAGCAGCTCATTTGTCATCACTGTAAAGGTTAATGTCGTTTCTGAATTTTGCACAGAGCTGGACTTTGAGATCTGATGACACCTGTTGAGTTGTTTCCACGTGGGGCTGCAAAGCCTAGAGTACAAAAGCAAGCAAATTATGGTTAATGTTTATGAAACACTGGCTCAGCCTCAACTAGAACACTGTGTCAAATTCTGGGAGACAGATGTTAAAACATTAGAGGGAGTGCAGAAAGTATTCCCAACAATCATTCCAGTAATGAAGAATTTGAATGATGCAGATAGATTTTGAGGAGTTAGGGATATTTGCCTGAGGGAAGAACAGGTTCATAGGAGATTCAAAAGAAGTGTTAAAAAATCAGGAATGGCCTAGTCAGACAGAATCAAAAGAAATAATAAAACTGAAATAACTGTGGATGCTGTAAATCAGAAACAAAAACAAAGTTTTTGTCAGAAGAAATAATCGTCATTGATGGAAGGATGAAGAACTAACACTTTCAGATTTAAGGTGGTTGGCAAAAGCAGGGTGTCAACATGAGGAAAAACCTTTTTACACAAGTGGCTAAGATCTGAAATACACCAACTCTGCCTCCACCACACTCTCAGACAAACATAGTTTTCAAAAGAAAATTGAAGCATTATATAGTAAGCAGGCTCAGGAGGAATAGCTGGGGGAGTGGCATTCAGTCAATTCTCTTACAGGAGCTAGCACTGACATGACTAGCCAAATGGTATCCTTTGATGCTGTAATTATTCTTTCATTCTATGATTTAATGACATCAGACTAAACACCTCAATCATTTATTTAACATATGAATGCAATGATGCTGAAAATTTTTAAAGTACCAATTTATTTCCTTACTGAAAGAAGTTTTCATCTTCTTTAGGGACTCTAGCATTATATTTCTGTATCATTCAAAATGATTGAATAACCATTCAATAGGGAATAAATTGTACCCATGGCAGTGGCTATATTCGCCAAATCTAGCCATAATTCGTGCTTCATTACACAGTCAATTTTGGATCTTAGTTCCAAGCCCATGTTTTCCTTTCATAGATCTGTTCTGCTTTACTTTATTTCTTGCCAATGTTTGACTTTGTGGCTTCTCCAGATTCTGCTTTAATTCTGTAAGTTCTACCATCTTTATATCCATCATGTGCGTCCTGCCCAAAGGCAGATCCTTAGCTCATTGTCTGAAGCTTCAATCTAAATCATTCCTTTGGCTATTGATTTCAATGTTGGCTTTCCATTGCTCATCACTCTCAGGGAGAGTGAGGGGGCAGATGTTTAATCTCCCTCAACTGGCCAGGTATCAAACCCATGCTGCTGGTATCAGTCTAAGCCACATGCTAGCTATCATGGCAAATGTGCTATCTGATCCCAATATGCTCAAAATGCCAGCTCCACAAATGCATTCTGGACTTAACTTTTCATTTTCCAGCTTATTTTATTCAGTCTAAATTATGGTAACATTTTTTAATTTCCTCCTTTAGCCTTGTCTTGGCAAGTGTTCTCCCTGAATTCAAGCTCTTGAGTAATTCTCATGAACAAAGTAATTTGGCTTAAATGCTTTCACTTAATCTCTCATTTGGTCAAATTTCCTTTACTGCCACAAGAATGAACAGATATTAAAGGGGTAATGAAAGGGGGCTCTAGGGTTTTGGAGCAGAATTATTCTGCACCACCCTAAGTTATTCAAGATACAAAATTTGGGAAAGTGCTGGTGTGAAAGTAGCAGAAAACTTAAAACGTGAGTGACATCTCAACATTGAGTAATCCATTCCGAAATGACTGGTTTATCACATTTAATACAATGAACTAAAGTAAAAGATTTTTTCACAGAAAATGTTGATGTATCATTAAAAATTTTTCTACTTGCTGCTGACTTATCATAAAGGTCTACTAACTACTTAGCATTATTTGGCTAACTCAAATAGGAGCATACAGGCAGACAGGAATATAGAAATAGAGGATGTAAAAACAAGAGTTGGCCATTTGATCTTTTGAACTTATTCACTTATTGATAAAACCATGACTGACCATGATTGTAGTCTTAGTTCTACTTTTTTATCTGCACCCCCCATAACCATTAATGCCCTTACCTAACAAAAATCTAACTCACACTTGAAAAAAATCAGTGAACCAGACTTCACTGCTTTCTGAGGAAGAGAATTCCACTGGCTAATAACCTCTGAGGGAGATTTCCTCACCTCCAGCTTTAAAGGGAGACCTAATTCTCTTCTAGTTCCAGTCATACCCAAAAGAAACCCTAAACTCCTGATACCCACACTAACAAGTCACCTCAAGATTTTACATGCTTCAATAATATCACTTCTCATTCTTTGAAAGAACAATGGGTATGCCCCCAGCCTGTTGAAACTTCCTTCAGAATATTACATGCTGACATTATTTCGAGCACGGCAGATCCCAGATTGACTGGCTTAATAGATGTTTTCTTTAGATTAATTGATTAGATTAGAATTGCTAATGTTGTCCCCTTGTTTAAGAAGGGTAGCAAGGATAACCCAGATAATTATAGACCAGTGAGCCTGTCGTCAGTGGTGGGGAAGTTGCTGGAGAAGATACTGAGGGATAGGATCTATTTTCATTTGGAAGAAAATGGGCTTATTAGAGATAGGCAGCATGGATTTGTGCAGGGAGGGTCAAGTCTTACCAACTTGATAGAATTCTTTAAGGAAGTGACAAAGTTGATAGATGAGGGAAGAGCTGTGGACGTCATACACATGGACTTCAGTAAAGCGTTTGATAAGGTTCCCCATGGTAGGCTGATGGAAAAAGTGAAGTCACATGGGGTCCAGGATGTACTAGCTAGATGGATAGAGAACTGGCTGGGCAACAGGAGACACAGAGTAGTAGTGGAAGAAAATTTCTCAAAATGGAGAACCGTGACCTGTGGTGTTCCACAGGGATCCGTGCTGGAACCATTGTTGTTTGTGATATACATAAATGACCTGGAGGAAGTTGTAGATGATCTGAGTAGCAATTTTGCAGATGACACTAAGATTGATGGGGTAGCAGATAATGAAGGGGACTGCCGGAGAATGTAGCAGAATATAGATAGATTGGAAAATTGGGTGGAGAAAATGGCAGATGAAGTTCAATCCAGGCAAATGCGAAGTGATGCATTTTGGAAGATCCAATTCAAGAGCGAACTATACGGTAAATGGAAAAGCCCTGGGGAAAATTGATACACAGAGATCTGGGTGTTAAGATCCATTGTACCCTGAAGGTGGCAACACAGTTAGATAGAGTGGTCAAAAAGGTATATGGCACGTTTTCATTCATTGGACGTGGTATTGAGTATAAGAGATGGCAGGTCATGTTACAGTTATATAGGACTTTGGTTCGACCACATTTGGAATACTGCGTACAGTTCTGGTCACCACATTACCAAAAGGGTGTGGATGCTTTGGAGAGGATGCAGAGCAGATTCACCAGGATGTTGTCTGGTATGGAGGGTGCTAACTATGAAGAAAGGTTGAGTAGATTAGTATTATTTACATTAGAAAGACGGAGGTTGAGGGGGGACCTGATTGAGGTCTACAAAATCATGAGAGTTATAGACAGGGTGGATAGCAAGAAGCTTTCTTCCAGGGTTGGGGACTCAATTACTAGGGGTCACGATTTCAAGGTGAGAGGGGAAAAGTTCAAGGGAGATATGCGTGGAAATTATTTACACAGAGGGTGGTGGGTGCTTGGAACGCGTTGCCAGCAGAGGTGGTAGATGCGGGCATGATAGCATAATTTAAGATGTATCTGGACAGATACATGAATGAGCAGGGAGCAGAGGGATATAGATCTTTGGAAAATAGGCGACAGGTTTAGATAGATGGTATGGATCAGTGCAGGCTTGAAGGGCCAAAGGGCCTGAACCGTACTGTAATTTTCTTTGTTCTTTATTTAATGAAGTGGTCTTTCAATGTAATATGAACATAAAACCCTGAATTTCTGGGTTTAATAATGACACAGAAGTTTATAACACAGAAGAAATGAGTGTAAAAATAGAGTAAACCAAACTATTTACATATATCACAAATTTAAAAATTTCAAAACACATGGTAAAATACAGTCACATCAATCCCAAAACCCTTCTTTAGAGGACTGAATCCTTTAGAGGATTCCCTTTTATTACAAATCTAAAAGGTTTAATTTCACTGCACATTCATTGCCTGTCTTTATAATCTGATATCCTTTTCCTTAATCCCTCATGCAAATGCAATTAGATTTTCTCAGCTTCAAATAACTCCTTCACGTCATGAATTAACACTTCTGCTTTGGAACTTTTAAACCCCTTGCACTGAGGTAACCTCTTCCGGAATAGTTTTAAACTACTTCGGTAACTTTTTAACACATCTTCTGCTTCAGCCATGACTTCTGCATTATGAGTTTCTATCTGCTGAAATGAAACTGAAAAGCTTTTATTTTCCCCAAGGGTGTTTCCCCAAGTCCAAAAATGATTCCAGGATCTTCTACCTGAAAGCCTAATGCACTGTTCTGTTTACTTTATGCACTCATAAACTCTCCCCAATGGAAAAAAATTCCCATTAGCCTCCCAAACCTTCTTTTTCTGAGTGTTTTGAAAGATAATTATCATGGTTTGTGATAAGCACGAACATCCCATTTGCTGTACCTGCACACTAATCTTTTGTAATTCATTTACCAGGATGTCAAGATTCCTCTGTAATGACGGTAATCTGTAAAGAAGGAGGCAGAAATCAAGAAATTACAGGCCAGTTAGAATAGCATTTATCATAAGAAAATTGCTAGAATACCTTATTAAGGAAGTTATGGCAGGTTACTTGGAAAATCATGACGTGTTCAGGCTGAGTCTACTGCTTTTAATGCACAGCTTTTCCATTTTCCTACCCAAGTAGTTACATCTCCCAACATTATAATACATATTCTAAATGTTTGCTTACACACTTAATCCATATGATGCTCTGCACACTCTCTACCTACTTTTGATGACTTATTTTCTTCTTGAATTGACAACACCTGCCTATGTACAAAGTGTATCAGTTTGGGATCTTTGGCCAAAGAGGGATATGTTATGTTTTACAGTCAGCATATCAGCACAGCTTCAATATACAGGCTCATGACATCTCACTGCATTTGAGCTGAGGTTGAAACTTAGCATCCATCTTACTTGGGGTCACTTGAAGTATGACATACTTATGGAAGCATGTAACATTACATACATTGGGTGGTACGGTGGCTCAGTGGTTAGCACTGCCGCCTCACAGTGCTAGGGACCTGGGTTCAATTCCAGCCTCGGGTGAATGCCTGTGCGGCGTTTGCACATTCTCCCCATGTCTGCACAGGTTTCCTCTGGGTGCTCCAGCTTCCTCCCACAGTCCAAAGATGTACAGACTAAGTGGATTGGCAATGCTAAATTGCTTGTAGTGTTCAGATGTGCGTGGGTTATAGGGCAATGGGTCTGGGTGGGATGCTCCAAGAGGCAGCATGGGCTTGCTGGGCTAAAGGGCCTGTTCCCACGCTGTAGGGAATCTAATCTAATCAAACTGAACAGCAACATTAGCAAAGGACCTGTGACTTTAATACATGTGTTTTAGAAAGCTGTAATAAATGCCTGTTGAATTTTCTAATACCACATTATCCACATCTGAGGTTCTTATGCTATGAAGGGTAATAGAAGCATTGCTGCATCAGGTAAAGATACCCCACTCGAGGTCAAACATACATTAGCCACTGAAGTGATTACTGAATTGAAGCAAGTGATTATGTTTAGGAGCACATCAAGTCCTTTATTTCTTTTGGTACATGGTCTGCAGAGTAATTGTGGAGCAACTTATCTATCTGCGTAGTCAACATATCACTGGTTTATAAGTTTTCTTACACAATGCAGGATTATGGGAGTGGTGAATGAAGATTTCTGTACAATTAATGAAGCGGACCCAAATTAAAGTTTTAAAGGTGAGGACTGAACAGTTCACCGGAAGCTTTGAGTTTGATCTGAAGTATTAAATGTTCATGTTACTGGCTACACAGCACAGTGGTAGCCCTATCTTGCTCTGCCCTATTCTTGCCTTTGCCTAACAGTTCCTTCTCAGATTTAGAGAATTCTTCGAGTTTGCAATCCTCACAGTGGAGCAACTTCATGTAAAATACAGTAGAATGATGCAACAGACTTTCTCTTCAGCATATTGCAGGGAAGGTTGGAATTAATCCAGAAATTTACTTCTAGTGTTCTCTCATCAATTTAATGGTATACTTTATGGGGACATCACTTTGGTTATGTATGAGCTGCTCAGGCACGCAGAGGCTGCAAAGAGATTAATTCTGTCATGTGAAAAGGTGGTAACTTTCTTCTCTGAGCAGCCATTCTTAAATATTCCTGGTGTGGCAGGGAAGTTTCTTGCTGACACAGAATGAATGCATTTTGACAACTGCCTAGGAATTTGGCACAGACCTACATGTCCATTTTCATTTTCAGTATTCATAAACTGTGTATTAAAGGGGTGAAACCCTTTTCTGTTTACAAAATTTCTTGACTGGCCTTGTGGTACCCTGATGGCAATATGAATGCAGTCCATCATAGTCTAGGCCTGAGTTACTACAACAAACACCAAGCTTTTTTTTTTCCGCTATGCACATTCACAAAGTGAAGTACTGATTGGGTTTGATGAATTTAGTTGTTGCCACTCTAGTAAAGAAGAGGACAGCAAAATGAAAGATGCAGGTTTCCCAGGTCATCGTCATCTGTGTTCTGTCCAAGGAGAAGTATTTAACTCTAAGTACTCTTTGGATAGCTTTCAACCTTGTGAAATTCTTTTCATTTACTAATAACTGACTTCAAATTTCAACCCAATGTCTTTTTCCTCTTGCTCTTTTCCTTGGAATCTTCCCTCTTTAATGTCTCTTATAAGTTCATTGCCTCTGAAAATGTTTAACCAGACTCCCCACCTTTTGATAATTATGCTCAACAAATTTTTTTGTTTATTCACTGTCTAAAGCACTTCATCACTTGTTACTTTTTTTCTGTCCATTCATTTCCAAATCTACATTCCAAAGTATTTAACAAGTTAGTGCCCTCCTCCTGTAATGTCTAAGTCTTCACAGCCATTCAAAACAACGCTCCAATTGAAGCTTTTTGCAAGACACTGTTGTTTCTTTCCAACTCAGCTTCCCAACTGGTAACTTTTTGTGGCCAAATATGTCTTTTGCCCTTGCTTTCCTTGTTCTCATGTCTTTGCTGCCTCTTCCATCTGCAGATTTTCTGTTTCCTAAGTACTTGAATTCTTACACCAGTTCCAGTTTCACCCTATTATGGATTCATGAATATTCTTTGGTGATTTTCAGATATGAATCACTTTGGAATGAAAGTGACCATTGATAAAAACAAATATAGTGTCTACTGTTAGAAATCCACCTACCTCGTTGTGTAATATTTCAACTTTTTTCTGAGCTTGCTTCAAATGCTTTGTCATCTGAAAACCTGATGGGGCAATTTGATCTCCAAGCTCAACATCAGATATTGTGTCTTCAGGTGCACATTTGATCTTTGTTTCTTTTATTAACTCACTCAAGGGATGTGGGAGTTGCTGGCTGAACAAGCATTTCTTGTCCTTCCCTACCTGAGCTTAGAAAGAGGGTGGCTAGCTGCTTTCTTGTATCACTGCACCCTATAAATTGAGTCACAGTGCTGCTAGGAGGAAATCCCAGGAAATGGCACTGAAGGAATGATGATGTATTTCCATCTGTGATGGTGAGTGGCTTGGGCAGGAACTGGTAGATGACAGTGTTCCCATGTATCAGTTGTATTCTAGATGGAAGTAGGAATGGGTTTGGAAGGTAACAAAGTGTGAAGCTGGATGAATACAGCAAGCCAAGCAGCATCTCAGGAGCACAAAGGCTGACGTTTCAGGCCGAGACCCTTCATCAGAGAGAGGGATGGGGAGAGGGTTCTGAAATAAATAGGGAGGGGGGAAAGGCGGACCGAAGATGAATAGAGGAGAAGATAGGTGGAGAGGAGAGTATAGGTGGGGAGGTGCGGAGGGGACAGGTCAAGGAGGCGGGATGAGGTTAGTAGGTGGGAAACGGAGGTGCGGCTTGAGGTGGGAGGAGGGGATAGGTGAGAGGAAGAACAGGTTAGGGAGGCTGAGATGAGCTGGGCTGGTTTTGGGATGCAGCGAGGGGAGGGGACGAGCTAGGCTGGTTTTGGGATGCAGTGGGGGAGGGGAGATTTTGAAGCTTGTGAAGTCCACATTGATACCACTGGGCTGCAGGGTTCCCAAGTGGAATATGAGTTGCTGTTCCTGCAACCTTCGGGTGGCATCATTGCGGCACTGCAGGCACTCCCATTATCTCTTTTCATGGGTTTTGAAGGTGCTGTCTGAGGTGAATTCTGCAATGCTTTTTGTAGATGGTACACATTGCTGTTACTAAGCATCATTGGTGGAGGGAATGGATGTGGTGCCAGTCATGCGGGCTGCTTTGACCTGGATGGTGTCAAACTCCTTGAGTGTTGTTGGAGCTGTACCCATCCAGGCAGGTATTCTATCAATAGGGGAGTATGCTATCTTTACCCCTGACTAGTGCCTTGTAGACAGTGGGCAGTCTTTTGAAGTTAGGGAGTCAAGTCTGAAGGATTACTGGCCTCTGACTTTTGTAACCATTATTTATTTAGCTGTTCTAGTTAACATTTACCCAGTAACTATTGTGGATTCAGTAATGATAATGCCATTGGATGTCAGGGGATGGTGTTTTGATTGTTTCTTATTGGAAATGGACATTACCTGATATTTGCGTGGTATGAATGTTACTTGACATTTATCAGCTCAAGACTGAATATTGCCCTAGATTTGCTGCATTTGGACAGTGTCTGCTTCCATATGTGAGGAGCGCTTGCTCAACATGAATATTGTGCAAATGTCAGTGAACAGTCCCACTTCTGACCTTATGTTGGAGAAAAGATCATTGATTAAAGCAGCTGTAGTTTGTTAGGACTAGGGCACTCCACTTAGGAATTCCTGCAGGGATTTCCTGGAGTTGATGCGGCTGATCTCCAGCAACCACAAATTTTGTTTCTTGTGTCAAGTATGACTCCAACCAGTGGAGTTTTCCTCCTAAATTCCAGTGACTCCAATTTTGCCAGGGGTCCTTGAATGTCACAATCAGTCAAAAGCAGTATTGATTACACAAGCAGTCAATCCCACCTCCATGTAGAAGACCACTGGTGATAAATAATATCCAAAACAATCTGGTAGTAGCCAACTAAAACCCTGAGAAAACTATTCAAGGGACATTGTGGCAGTTAGCAAGACAGGTCCCTGGCATGTCTGGCTTGATTCTTTTTGCCGGAAGCTGGACAGTAAAACATCAGCAGCTCAAATCTATCAGTGGTGGTTGCCTGGGAGTGACTTTGTACCCCATGAAATCTCATGCACCAGGTCAAAAATGAAGAGGAAAAGTTCCTGCTGATTACAACATTCCACAGACACAGATCAGCTAATAAACCTGTGCTCCTCAATGTTAACAATGCTCTTAAGTGACAAAGCACAGAACGTACTCTAGATGGGGAACATCGTTATATGTCACCATGGGTAGTTCACAAGCCCCACTTCTAAATGAGCTGACTGAGTTCGACAGGACATAACTGCTGGGTCTGCAGCAGATTGTAAGGGAAGTATCTACTTGTCACAAATGTATCAGGTAAGAGTGGGCACGACATAATTCTTGTGGAGACAGTTTGTTTCTTCACTCATGGGATGTGGACAGTGTTGGCAGGGCCAACATTTCTTGCTCATTCCTAGCTGCATTTCAGAAGGGAGTGGTGAGTTGCCTTCCTGAACTGCTAGAATCAATTTGGCCAATACACACTCACAATGCCATTAGGGTGGGAATTCCAGGATTTTGACCTAGCAACACTGAAGGATCTGTAACATACTTACATGTCAGAAAGGGGAGTGGCTTGGAGGAGAACTTGCAGTTGGTGTCATTTCCATGCATTTGCATCTCCTTTGCTTCTGGATGGAAATGGCCATGGATTTGGAAAGCGCTGTCTCAGGATCTTTCTATAGTGCATAATGTAAATAGTACACATTGTAGTACACTGAATGTCTGTGGTGGACATGATGTGGAGATTCTGGTGTTGGACTGGGTTGGGCAAGTTCAGAAATCACATGACACCCGGTTATATCCAACAGGTTTATTTGAAAACACTAGCTTTCAGAGCCTCAGTTCCTCTACTGGTGTTAGTGAGAGAGGTAGTATCAGACACAGAATTTATAAGCGAAAGGTCAAAGGGCCACACTGCTGAGGAGGATGTATTAAGCAACCCTAAGATGTTAAATCTTTAATCAGTTAGAAGGTTTCAATTGATTAATATATACATGTAAATCCTCAAATTCCTTTCAAGTTACAGTCCTGAGACAACTAAATGCTTTATCAGTATGAAGAAGAGGAGACATTTTAGGTCAGACAATGCATGTTAGGTGTGAGGACTTGTTTCGAATCTGTTTGTGTTTTGGTTTGGAGTCAGACTGGTTTTATTTCGAAAGTAGGAATCTATAAGATACCACATTGACTGACTGTCTATAAATTGTGTGCTTTTGAAACAAAATAGAATGTATCTGCAAATGCAGATTCACCCCATAGATTCACATGTGCGCGAGTGTGTGGAGGAGAATGAGTGTGTGTGTGTGTGTGCATGCATGTGGGTGAGGGAGGGTGAGTGAGTATGTGTGTGTGTGGGCCTGTGAGGGAGTCAGTGAGTATGTGTGGATGAGGGAGAGTGAATGACTGTGTGTGCATATATGTGTGTGTGCGTGTGTATGTGTGTTTGCACGTATGCGTATTTACATGTGTGTGTGTACACACGTGTGTATGTGCGTGTGTGAGTGTGCTTGTATGAGTGAGTATGTGTGTATTTGTATTCATGTATGTGAGTCCATACAGTGTGGTGCGATCACCTGTAGTGCAACACGTCCTGCAGAGGTTACCATGACAGCGTTATTTAGTGGTGTGGCCAATGTTATCCTGAAGGCTGGGTAGTTTGCTGGGAACATTGGTCCGTTTAAGTTTTGGCAGTTGTTTGAAGGCAAGAAGTGGAGTTGTAGGGAAGATCTTGGCGAGATGCTCATCATCATTGATAATGTGTTAAAGGCTGAGAAGAACATGGCGTAATTTCTCTGCTCCTGGGAAGTACCGGATAATGAAGGGTGCCCGTTGGACACATCCCGTGACTGTCTTCTGAGGTCATTACAGTTTATCAGAACTGGCAATCGATGAGTTGAGCATCATATCCTGTTTCTATAAGAGTGCCCTTCAACACCTTCAGGTGTCCATCTCGTTTCTCCTCATCCGAACAGATCCTGCATATGTGTAAGGTTTGTCTGTAGAGGATGGCTGCTTAATATGTATGAGGTGGAAACTAAAGAAATGCAGAATTATGAGATTATCCATGTCTTGTGGTGAAGCACAGACATGTCTGTCCCTGCTGTTGATGCATGTGTCTGAGAATGAGACTGATTCTAAAGAGTAGTCCATGGTAAGTCTGATGGTGGGATGAAGCTTGTTAATATCACTGTGTAGTTGTTTCAGTGATTCCTCACCATGAGCCCAAAGGAAGAAAATGTCATCAATATATCTGGTGTATAACATTGGTCAGAATTTATGTGCAGCAAGGATGTCTTTTTTGAACCTGTGCACAAAAATATGGGTATATTGGAGAGCACATCTGGTTCCCGTGGCTATTCCGTGTGTCTGGATGAAGAATCGGTTGTCGAAAGTGAAAATGTTGTGGTCAAGGATGAAGCGAAAGAGTTGTAGGAAGGTGTCTGGAAATGGGCAGTTGGTGGTTTAGAGCACTGAGACTGTTGCAGCAATTCCGTCATCCTGGGCGATGCTGGTATAGAGTGCCGAAACATCCATTGCGACAAGGAATGTTCCTGTTTCGACTGGTCCATTGGTGCTGAGTTTCCAGAATTAATCTGTAGTATTGTGACAGAGGCTGGAGGTTTTCGATACAGTGCATTTCAAGATGCCCTCAACATAGCCAGAGAGGTTCTCACACAGTGTCCGATTGCCTGATACGATGGGATGCTCAGATGTATTAGCTTTGTGCATCTTTGGAATGCAGTAGAAGACCCCTACATGGGAATTACACAGGATGTGAGTGTGTAGGAGACTCTGAAAGACTTGATCAGAAGTCTTGACCAGTCTGTTTAGTTGACGGGTGTGTTCTTTGGTCGATTCGGCAGGTATTTGTCTGTAATGTTTCTGGTTGTTCAGCTGTTGGTAGACTTCCTCATAATAGTCCATTCTATTCTGTCTGTTGATGGCTCTTCCTTTGTCTGCTGTTTGGGTAACAATGTTGTGACTGGTCTTGAGAGCATGGATGGCATGTTTTGTACCTAGATGACGCTTTGCACTATCTTGTATGTGTGGCTGATAAATTCTGGTGTTCATGCATTCTCTGATGGCTTGAGCATACCTGCCAAGCCTGGGGCACAGGATCTCTGGAGGGGTCCAATTTGATCCTTCTTTGCCCACTCCCTCATGGATCTCGCTGTTGACTGATCCAGGTCATTGGTTGCCTCATTGGGCTCACTGCTGATATCTTGGAAGAATTCCAGGAATCTTGTTCACCTGATGAATTCCTCTGTGTCTGCTGTGAGACCAATGGGGTCCATTTTGGAGGAGGGGCAGAAATTGAGCCCTGGGGCTGAGAACTTCAATCTTGTCTGGTTGAAGGGTGTGGTCAGATAAGTTGACGATGGATTTTTGGTGGTCCCGCTTTCAATTGTGGTACCAGGGGACTGGTTATTGTTGGTGGTGATGCCAAGTTTCTCCAGCTCCTTGTTCTTGGCGTGCATGTCAGTGATGTCGTCCCATTGCCTTGTCTGTTTGGCAGCGCCTCGTAACTGTGTTGCTGTATCTTGAGCCCAAGCTGAGAATATGGACTCTATCTTGATTTCAAGGCTACAGCGCTGCCTGTAGAGTTGGCATACGGGGTGGTTGAGGAGTTTGCGAGAGTTGTAACGGTAAAGACTGTCAGCATTATCCGTGCTATAGGTTAATGTGAGTGGGTTCGTGATCTGTTGCCCTTTTGGAATCTTTTGTGCTTTCTTATGGAGATGCCAGTGTTGGAAAGGGGTGGACAGGGTCAGAAATCACCCGACACCAGGTTATAGTTCAATAGGTTCACTTAAAAACACAAGCTTTCAGACCCTCAGTCCTTCTTCAGCCGTTTGTGAGAGAGATAGTATCAGACACAGATTTCGTAAGTAAAAGATCAAAGGATCACACCATTGATGAAGATGTACTAAACAAACCTAAGATGCTGTGAAATCTTGAAATCAGTTAGAAGGTTTTAATTGATTAATATGTACATCTAAATCACCAAATTCCTTTCAAGTCCAGTCCTGAGAAAACTACAAGTTCTATCAGTGTAAAGAAGAGGTGACATTTTAGATAAGACAAATGCATGTTAAGTGTGAGACCTTGTTTAGTATCTGTTTGTGTTTTGATTTGGAGTCAGAGTGGTTTAATTTCTAAAGCAGAAATTAATAAAATGCCACAGTGATTTACTGTCTATAAATTGTGTGGAAGGATTCGGTTTTTGTGGATATGATGCCAGTCAAGTGGGCTACTTTGTCCTGGATGGTGTCAAGCTTCTTGAGTATTGTTGGAGCTGCACCCATCCAGGCAAATGGGAGTATTCCTTTATTCATTCATGAGATGAGGGCATCACTGGCTAGGCAGCATATACTGCCCATCCCTAATTGCCCAGAGGACAGCTAAGAGTCAACCACATTGCTGTTGATCTGGAGTCACATGTCGACCAGACCAGGTAAGGATGGCAGTTTTCCTTCCCTAAAGGACATTAGTGAGCCAGATGGCTTTTTCCTGACAATTGACAATGGATTCACAGTCATCATTAGATTCTTAATTCCAGATTTTTATTGAATTCAAATTCCACCATCTGCCATGGTGGGATTCGAACTGGGTCCCCTGAATGTTGTCTAGTTTCTGGATTAACAGCCCCCCAGCGATAATACCACTAGGTCATAGCCTCCCCACGTTCAATTACGTACCTGACTTGTGCCTTGCGAATGGTGGACAGGTTTTGGGGAGTCAGGAATAAGTTGCTTGCGACAGTATTTTGAATCTTTGACATGTGTGTCATACCCAGGGTAATTGAATGACTAGTCCAATTTATTTTCTAGTCAATGGTAATCCCAGAATGTTGATAATGAGGGATTCAGTGATGGCAATACCATTGAATGTCAATGTCTTCTTGTTGAGGATAATCTCTCTGATGTTCTGTGATACCATCATTGTGCTACATTGGACAAATTTCAAATAGATGTAACATCTCAAAACTGGCCTATCAGTGCCAACAAAATTGTATATGATCACAGTTTGTAATCTCATGGTCTGGAATATCTCCCATTCTTCAAGTGACTTCAAGCTGAAAGATCAAGCCTGGCTCAAATAAGAGTACAGGAGAACATGCCGTGAGCAGTACCTGATATACCAAAAATACAATGTCATCCTAGTGAAGTTACAAGTCCCTCATTAACCACAACTATGGACATACCTGCACAAAATGGACAACTGCAGTTCAAGAAAGGAGGTCAACAGCATATTCTCAATTCTAACAAAGGATTTGCAACAAAAGCCAATATGCCAGAACTTGCCACTCCCTAGCTAAGCTGTTCCTATATAGTTACAACATTGGCATCTACCTGACAATGTAGAATATTGCCCTTAAATGTCCTGTGTATAAAAAGCAGGACAAGTCAGATACAGCCAATTGCCACCTTGATAAAAACCAAAAGAACTAGGAATGCTGTAAATCAGAAACAAAAACAAAAATTGCTGGAAAAAGCTCAGCAGGTCTGGCAGCATCTGTGAAGGGAAATCAGAGTTAACATTTTAGATTCGGTAACATTTCCTAAGAACCTTATCAGTCTACACTTGGTCTTCAGAAAACTGATGGAAGGGGTCACAAACTGTGGTAACATGTGGTGCTTGCAAATTAATTATCTGCTTGCTGACCCTCAGTTTGGCTTCTGCTAGGGCCACCTGGTTACTGGTACATCATTACAGCCTCAGTTCCACATGGACAAAAGAGCTGAATTCAGATGAGGTGGGAATGTCCGTTCTTGACACCAACCTTTCAGACTATAACTCAGAAGGACTGTGCCAGTGGAACAGAGGGTGAGCATCCTATAGCGTTTCTGTTCTTTAAGCACAAATGAGCCATTAATTAGGCTATTGACATCATAATTGATAATCTAGTTAGGAATTAATATGCAATGCTTTTCATTCCCTGTTAAAGTTAATACTAATTGGTGAGCCCCATAAGCCATCTTTATGCTTGTTGCTATAGAGTTATGTAAGTATTATTTGTTTTTCCCTTTAGTGGCTACTATTTTCTTCAATTTTTCGCCGTTTTCTATAGATTTCAATTGCTACCAACACACTTTACGCTCTAGCCTTTGGAAATTTGCTGCATTTAGAATTGGGAGAATGGAATCCAAAGAAGTGTGATGGAAAGTTGCAAGTATAGCTGAGAAAGCTAGTATTGAGACTAGAAGGAAGTCATTCAGTTTATTGGTTTTGTGCTACAGACTTAAGCACAAAATATTGAGTGTTATTTTATCAAGCGCTGTGAGAATGCTGAACTGTTGTTGATTCCAACTTTTGGTTGAGAGATTAACACAAAGAAGTAGACATGAAATGCTGAGGTAGTTATAAAACATTCTACGGCACCATTCAAAGATGACTGAATAAATATTTCCAATGTCATAACTAGCACTTATCCTTCCACCAATTGTTCATGGCCTCGCTGCCACTCGTGGGAATTTTCTGTGCACAAATTGATTGTTATGTTTTCTACATCACAACAATGGCAAAAATTTTTATGATGAAGGGTCTAGGCCCAAAACGTCAGCTTTTGTGCTCCTAAGATGCTGCTTGGCCTGCTGTGTTCATCCAGCACCACACTTTGTTATCTAGCATGAGAACTTCATTTACCGTAAAGTTATTTGGAATATTTAGACACTACAAGTTGAACAACATAAATGAATTTCTTTTGTTTGTTTTCACACATTTAAACTCCTGCTGTACAGCATTTCAGATACAGCAAGTTAGGAACTTCAATTGATTCTGTGGCCCTGCACTATTAGCCAAAGCAAATGGCCCAGAAAGACAAGTTCGCACCTTAGATCTCCCACAGAGACGCGCAAGTGCTAGTGTTTGAGGTGATAGAAAGGATGCTGCAATTTTTTTACCCCTGTTGGCTGACAAAGGAGCCTACGTCAACAGAATCAGCAAGCCTGGAGAGAAATAGCAGCCTAGATCAGTACAGTGTCCAAAGGCATGCTTAACACACAAAGGCTATAGAGAGAAGGTTGATAATCTTGTGTCTATTGCAAAGGTAGATGCCACCATCTTCTTTGTGCAAACTCATGCTCACAGGGCCGACCCTCATTCTAACCATCCTACTGGACGTTCAGCTCACTAAGGCTCATGGACTACAATTTTCACTATTCCAAATAGAGTCAGCGAGTCATATAGCATTGAAACGGACCCTTTGATCCAACCAGTCATGGTTAGAGGGCACTAAGGGAATTCCCAAACAAAAGTGTTTTCTCTTTGGTATATGTCTGTTTAAATTCTACTTCTTTTAAATATAGACAATTTTGCTGGATTCAAAATGCTAGAGGATGAGGACATGATTGTATTTTCAGGAAGTTCAATACCCAATGCATTGTACAGATAGGTAGAGGGACAGGTAGTATTGAGGAGGTGAGGGGGGCTGCTGCAGAAGGACTTGGACAGGCGAGGATAGTGGGCAAAGAAGTGGCAGCTGGAATACAGTGTGAGGTTATGTTGTTTGGTAGGTAGAATAGAGATGTAGACTATTTTTCTAAGTGGAGAGCATCTTCAGAAATGTGAAGCACAGAGGGACTTAGGAATCCTAATTCAGGACTCTCGTAAGGTTAATAAGCAAGTTCATCTATCAGTTAAAAAGATAGCCACAATTTTGGCATTCATTTGGAGAGGACAAGGATACAAGAGAAGTTGAGGATTCTGAATCTGTACTCCGAAACGTCAGTTTTCCTGCTCCTCTGATATTGCTTGGCCTGCTGCTTGGCCAGCTCTACACCTTGTCATCTCAGATTCTCCAGCATCTGTAGTTCCTCCTATCTCTGAAAGTATTAAAAGCAAATTTTGTTTCTGGCATATGCTAATGAGTTTAAGTGGATGCATGAGAAAAACAAAAACCTCTCAAAACTGGTAGTTGTTAGTAATTTGGACCTAGATTATCAATTTCTGCTAAAGTAGAACTCCAACCAAAAAGTACTGTTCAAAATCTATGGTAATTCCCTCCAGCATTCATTATATATCTGCCAAAAGTCACTTTTTGTCAAATGGTGATTGCTTACACTGCTCACATAATGCAAGATATAGGAAGTAGCAAAATGACATAAGTAGCAAAACAATAATTGTAAAAAATGCATAAATAAAATCTTTATCTATCTCAAACTGTAAAGAATTAAGTTATATATACATACCACCTCCCCACACAAACCCCCCCACACACAAACAGACACAGACATACACAAACACACAAACACAGATACATACTTTTCATATGACAGAAGTTAGTTTAATGATATTAACAGTCTCAACTCCAGTCAATGTATGCTTTGTGGAGCACCTACGCTCGGTTCACAACAAACAGTAACAACTCCTCCTCCCACTCCCTGGACGACATGTCCATCTTGAACCTCCTCCAATGTCACAACCATACCACTCGAAAACTGAAGGAACAGCACCTCATATTCCGGCTTGGAACCCTACAACCTCAATGTGGACTTTACGAGCTTCAAAATCTCCCCACCCCCCCGGCCTCATCCCAAGACCAGCCCTCCCTCTCTCTCCCGCCTCCTTGACCTAACGATCTTCTCTCCCACCTACCCACCGCTCCATCCTCACTGACCAACCCTCATCCCAACTTCCTTCCTACACACACCTTTACTAATTTCATCCCCACCTCCTTGACTTGTCTGTCTTTCCTCCACATTTCTGCTCCATATTCCACCTTCTATCACTGCCTCCCCCCTTTCTATTTATTTCAGAGATCCTTCTCCCCTCCCCCATTTTTGAAGAAGGGTCCAGACACGAAACGTCAGCTTTCCTGCTTCTCTGATGCTGCTTGGCCTGCTGTGT
Organism: Stegostoma tigrinum; assembly: GCF_030684315.1. Classification (NCBI taxonomy): domain Eukaryota; kingdom Metazoa; phylum Chordata; class Chondrichthyes; order Orectolobiformes; family Stegostomatidae; genus Stegostoma; species Stegostoma tigrinum. The sequence continues at coordinate 91,841,183 of NC_081356.1, forward strand.
TCCTTCAGCTCTACACCTTGTTATCTCAGACTCCAGCATTGGCAGTTCCAACTATCTCATCCAGTCTTCTTTTTAAAAAGAAGAATATCAATGGAGGTGGTATTCCTGTTTGTTATCCAGGGAGTGATATTGGAATTGGCATGTATGAGTAGTCATTAGATAGAGGATTGAACTTGCTATGGTGCCTCTGTGGCCTGTAAACATTTACTGCCAAGTGTCACAGGTAAAGAACTGAAATAAGATCCCTACCAGTAGGAGCGTAGTCCTGCTAAGAGTTAAAAATGTCAAGAGGGGAAGAGAAGCACAAAAGAAATTTGACATAAAAAGAACAAGAAGCAAAAGTTAATTACATACAAAGATTACATGCTTTGAAGTATAGTATACTATTCCATTGACATTGATAAACAACATGAGGATGATTGAGCAGACTTGTGTGCTTTTTAATATCAACCATCAAATTGTCATTTCATGTAATGTCACAGTGATAGTTGTGTGCATTATACTTGGACGTTGTGTTACATTGAGCCCACTTGTTAGTGCCATAAAAGTAGACTATTGGCAATTAAAATAAGTCTAATAGTATCCCATGTGATCATTTACCTTTGCTGTTAACTGAAACTATCAATTTACATTTGTGTTTGCAATTGTCTACTGCACTCCTGTTCCACTGCTTGTATGTGTGTTTTTAACAGAATTACAATAAGGTTTTCTATGAAAAATGCAATGAAAAAGCAAGCCATTCCTAAATAGTAATGCAAAAGTCCATTGGTGTGAACAATAATAGCTCTGAACAAGTAATTTTAGAATATATTGTAAATATTGGAAACACTGCAAGTAAGTGAAGTGAAGAACTATCAGGAACAGATGTATAACTTAGAAAAAGAAAACATTGACCTTTAAATTGCCAATTAGCAGGCAAAAAGACTTAAACACACTGAGTGTGTCATGACTGTAAGAGAGCGATTATGGGATTGCCATGCACACTGGGCAGACTGTGATGTCAAACAGCATCTATTGCTGATTTGACTCATACCTTACAAATTTTGGAACTTGCAAATCATGTTCATTTACACAATTAAAGACTTTCTGATGAATGTTTTCTGCTTCAACATCCTGGCCCTTTTCCACCTCCACTAAGAACAAAACCCACTGTCCAGGCCTTATGATATGAGAGTTAGGTAAGGTGCTTTTGATTTTCTCGCTGCAGAGCGAGTGGAAGTATTGTGTTGACAAGAAGGTCAGAGGAGTTCGTAGACCTGTTAGCGGCAAGCCTGCTTTGAATAGTAGGAGCTAAACCTGTAGCCCTTCTTTCTCTGCAGTGCATCAGGGATACATGGTGCATATGGCAGAGAGGTGAAACTGTCACAGAGAGAGGACAAGGGCTTTCAATAGATGACCATTGACATAAGAGCAGAAGGAAGTCATTCAAATGATTATGACTGCCCCATCGTTCAATGAGATCATGGTTGATCTATTGATCCCTGCATTTTAGTCATAACCCTGTTGTTTCCCTTTCTGATTAAAAATCTGTCATCTCTACCTTGAAAATACTTAACAGCTCTTTGCAGTTAAAGAATATCCACAGATTCAGGAAAATGAATCATCCCCTGTCGTTTATTTTCAGTTTAGATTCTCTGGTCCTAGCTTTTCACACAAAAGGAAACAATGTTTCCTCATCTCCCCTGACAACGCCCTCAAGACTCTTGTATGTTTCAATAGAGTCATTTCTCATTCTCTGAAACTCCAATGAAAATTGGCCCAAACTACTCAATCTCTCCTCATAAACCTTGTGAACTTTCTGTGAACTGTCTCAATGCCACTTCCTAAGGTGGTTCTAAGCTGTTCACAATATTCCAACTGTGGTCTGACTGGTGCCTTGTATAGTTTTAGCAGAACCTCCCCACTTTTATACTCCATTCACTTTGAAATAAATGGCAAAATTCCATTTGCCTTCTCTGGTATCTGCTAAACTTGAATGTTGGCTTTACAAGATTTAAATATAAGGACCTCCAAGCCCCTCTGTGCTGAAACTTTCTCCATTTAAATAATGTTCAGTTTCGCTATTCTTCCTGCCAAAGTGCAGAGTTCATATTTTCCCACAATATATTCTATCTGCCAAGTTTTTGCCCATTCGTTTTACCTGTTTATATCCCTCAACAGAGCATCCTCATCACTTGCCTTCCCAACTATTTCAATGTCATCTGCAAATTTGGCCACAGTACATTTACTTTGCTCATTCCTTTGTTCTAGAAACCCCAATCAGAGAGAAGATCTTCACTGCATCCTGCGTGTCCAGCATTGTCAGAATTTTACACATTTCAGTCAGAGCCCCTCTCATTCTTTTAAACTCTAGTGAACACAGGCCCAGTAAACCCAATCTCTCTTTATATCAATGAATCAGTTTAGTGAACCTTCTTGGTACTTTCTATGACAAATATAGCAACAACACTGAGCCCCCAATCCACCTCCCTAAGATGATGAATCACCCCCAGCCCAAAAGCTTCAACATGATCCAAGATCAGTGGTTGCCTTTCTGAAGGATCTACTATTGTGTTCTGGCACTGCAGGCACTGTAAGATCAGCTAGCCAATCAGATTGTAAGAAACTCTGAAGGACAAGACTTTCTCCCACTTAAGGGTCAAAGGGATGAATGTGGCTTTAGTCAGTCAGCTTCTTTCAATAGGGGAGTGGTTGAGCAGTCCACCACCTCCACCTGGGTTAAATAAAGCCCAAAGTCAGAAGTGAAGATGCATGTTGATGATTGCACAATGTTATTACAGTCCTTGTTCAAATATGAATAACATAGCTGAATTCCAGATGAGAGGTGACAGTGGCCTCCCTTAACACTGAGGTTGTACTTCACCAAAGAACCTACTAAAACTGGAATCACAGGGAAGCGGGAGAAAGCTCTGCTGGTTACAGTTGTACCTGGCACATAGGAAGATGACTGTGGTTGTTGGAGGTCAGCCATCTCAGCACTAGGACATCTCTGCAGGAGTTCCTCAAGGCAGTCACCTCAGCCTAACCATCTTCATCTGCTTCATAAAAGACCTTCCCTCCGTCATAAGGTCAAAGGTGAGGTTTTCACTTACGACTGCATAATGTTCAGCACTATTCACAACTCCTCACATACTGAAGTGGGGGAATGGCGGAGTTGATGGGTGGGGTGGTGTGATGGTGGGATGTAACTCTCTGGTAGTCATCCTCACTATTCCTAGTGTCATCACAAAAGTTAAATATTTTATAAATTATGCAAAGTTTCCCAATTTACCTGACCTTCAGACCCAACTTAGTCGAAAGTACGGACCTGGTTTCCATACTGGACAAGAATTACTTTTCATTTCAAGTAATTAAACTCTAGCTACAAGTAAACTTTTGCGAAAGGTTAGCAATTAATATTAAATAAAACTTTCATCCCATTATAAACTCCCTCTTCCAAACACATGTACATACGTATATACACAGACACACACACACAGACACACACACACAGACACACACACACAGACACACACACAGACAGACACACACACAGACAGACAGACACACAGACACACACACACAGACACACACACACAGACACACACACACAGACACACACACACAGACACACACACACACACACACACACAAAGCAGATTATAGACAAGGTGGTAAAAATGGGAAAGACAGGTCAGTAGTCTTTGTTCTCCATACAGCTGTCTGTTGGCCAGTACTTCAATTCAGCCATCGTCCTTCAGGTCCTTTCACTGGTTGCTAACAGATACAAGGTAACTTGTACATTTCTAAAACATCTCTAATTTCTCAGTTAAAAGCCAGTTTACTACTGTTGCAGCAAAGTTGAAACTGGTTTTCTTTGGGTTCAAAGCTAGATTGACTGCAGAGAACAGACAGACTGCTCCTGAGCCGGTAGAGGCTGTTCACTGTAACTGTTAACTGACCTGAGAGGTAATCACAGTTGCTGTAAAGCTAAAGCCCTTAAGATAAGTAACTGATCGCTAAACCATAGATCAAACAACTTTTTGTTGCCACCTAGCTGCAGCTGTGCACAGAAATACTAGGCTCCAAATTGTTTACAACTCAGCTTATGCTGCTTGTTCAAATAGTTATTTGCACAATGCTTGGCATGCCTGTCCAGTTATTTACTTTCAAACTATACGGCCACCACTCAAACACATTTGTAAACCAGTTCTTTCTCATTTCATTCCGTCATTTTATAAAAAATATAAACTAAAAAGACAGCCCTTACAGCTGCCAAATGACCAGTAACATTCACAACACACCTGCCAGACAATGATCATCTCCAACAAGAGAGAATCTAACCATTGCTCCTCAACATTCATTGGCATTAACATCATGGAATCCCCAACTATTAACCTTCTGAGGGGTACTATCAATCAAAAACTGAACTGGAATGGCCATATAAATGTGACAGATGGAAAAAGAGATCAGAGGCTAGGAATCCTACAGCAAGTAACTTATATCCTGTCTCATAAAGTCTGTTCAACATCTACAAGGCATAATTCAGGATTATGATGAAATATAGCCTATTTGCCTTGGTGAGTTCAGCTTCAACATGTAGGATTGAACAAACACCCTATATTCACAACACTTGACAAAGACCCTGGATTTTTCAAGCATCTAAAATACTGGACAAAATCATGAGCTCAGGCTGCAACAAATACACACAGAGAGTCAGAATGACTTCTGTTTGGGACTATTGTTCAACCTGAAATTCTAATTTATACCTCCACTCTAAAAGGACAATCAACCAAACCTAACATTCCAGACTGGAACTAACTTTTACACTTTGGGCTGGTAAACATGGACAGTATGAAGCCTCAGAGATACTAGACATTCAACTTCAGTTAAAAATACATTCACACGTACCCTTAATTATCAGGAAGTCAATTGGCCCCAAAGGGAACACCAGAAACACAACGGCAATACAGATTTGAGTGGAGGTAATGGAACACATAATTTACATAACTGCTTGCCCTGATCTCACCTGGGGGAGAGCCTTTTTCAACAAGCTTCTGCAGAGAACAGCTTCCCAATGGGCTTCCAGCCCCAACAAGCAGCTTTGGAACCAAGAACTGCAGAGGCTGAACAGAGAAGCTGAATCAGGAAGCCAACCATGGGCATTATCTCGGCAAAGGACATCAGAGAGAGTAGAAGCAAACCAAGTGCTATTCGAACTAGAGCTTTGAGACAGTAGCCTGTTCTGAGCCAAGAGAACTGACAGGAAGAACCTGAGCAACTAGACAGACTTTAAAGCTATGCCTTCCTTGGTGGTGAGCTGGAACTCCCGAGGCCCCAAATTTCCAGCCGAGCTAGCAGGGAGGGGACGATGGGTGGTGACAGTGCATGGAACCCCAAGGGTAGGAAGCCTGATTCAAGTTTATGTGATTAAAACTGCTGTATAGGCTCTAATAGTACTAAATCTGTGTGCAATTTAATAGTGTATTTGATTACTGTCCACTGTATAATTGTTTGTGTCAATTGCACTGTTTATTACATTTGTTGCCTTTATTTCTTGTATTATACTTACTTTTTTATATTTAATAATTGCAGGGATTCTTTTGCCCTGAAACACCTGTCTACAGCCTTCTTCATTTCACATTCCTAAATAAATCCAGTGTCAGAGCCAGGGATCTGGAGGTGATTTGAACCACTTAAACATCAGCAAATTACTGATCACAAGCCAGAATCCTAACAAATGGTGACCATATGTAGGAGTGAGCGAAATTCCCAATATTCTACAATACTGGGCCAAGACTCTGGACTTTTCTAACATCTAAAATACTGGACAAAAGCCTGAGCTCCGGCTGCAATAAATACACACAGAACCAGAATGATTTCGCTCTGGGACTATTGTTGAGCTCAAAAATCCAAATTTACCCCTTCAATCTAAGAGAACAATCAACCAGACCTAACTCTAGACTGAAACTAACTTTTACAGTTTTACCGGGTCAACCAATACAGGCATTATGGAACATATACAGATATTAGATTTTCAACTTCAATCAATATTCATTCAGAGAGATAGCGGACATTCAACTTCAATCAGAATACATGTACATATACTTGTTAAATACTGGAGAGCTAGTTGACTTTAACAATAATACAATGGCAAGTGCAGATTTGGTATGCAGATAAGAGGTCTGTAATTAGTAGAATTAGAGTGGTGGGTGCATGGAATGCATGGCCAGCAGTGGTAGTGGAGTTGGATACATTAGGGACATTTAAGTGACTCTTGGGTAGGCACATGGATGACAATAAAATGTAGGGTACGCAGGTTAACTTGATCTTAGAGTAGGATAATAGGTCAGCACAACATCATGGACCAAAGGGCCTGTACTGTGCTGTACTGTTCTGTGTTCTATGTTTATTTGCTTGCCCAATCTCATTTAAATGAGATATCTCCTTGAGAGATATGTCCACAGCTGTCTCAAGAAAACAAATCCCAGGCTTGTTCTATACAAGGGGAACCAACCACAACAGAACATGATCAGCAGAGTCTAGAACTGACAACTTCCCTAGTGTCAGTTAAGTTATTGTCCAGATATATCCTTTGTCAATATTTCTTAGTGTGGATGAACAGAGAGATCTTGATGTCCATGTGCATACGTCCCTGAAAGTTGCCATGCAGGTTGGTAGGGTTGTTAAGAAGGCGTACAGTGCGTTAGGTTTTATTGGTAGGGAGATTGAGTTTCGGAGCCATGAGGTCATGTTGCAGCTGTACAAAACTCTGGTGCGGCCACATTTGAAGTATTGCATACAGATTTGGTCACGCATTATAGAAAGCATCTGGCAGCATTGGAAAGGGTGCAGAGGAGATTTACCAAGATGTTGCCTGGTATGGAGGTCGTATGAGGAAAGGCTGAGGGACTTGAGGCTGTTTTCGTTAGAGAGAAGAGGGTTAAGAGGTGACTTAATAGATACGTACAACTTGATCAGAGGGTTAGATAGGGTGGGCAGTGAGAGCCTTTTTCCTTGGATGGAGATGGCAAGCATGAGGGGACATAGCTTTAAATTGAAGGGTGATAGATATAGGACAGATGTCAGAGGTAAATTCTTTACTCAGAAAGTAGTTAGGGCATGGAATGCCTTAACTGCAACACTAGTAGACTCTCCAACTTTTAGGGCATTTGAATGGTCATTGGATAAACATATGGATGATAATGGAATAGTGTAGGTTAGATGGGCTTCAGATTGGTTTCACAGGTTGGCGCAACATCAAGGGCCGAAGGGCCTGTACTGCACTGTAATGTTCTATGTTCAATGTTCTTTAGTACAAATGTTTTGAAATATAGTAGAGATGGTAATCTCCTTGACAGACTAGTAGTTGGTTGAGAACTGCAGAGAACTGGCAGCTAAACATATTGACAAAAGAAAATCGGATGCAAGTGGTGAGAAAACATTGCATTTTATTTCCTAGTAAAGGAAAGCTTTATTCTAAGATTCCCTCATCTAACAAACAACTCACTTGGATGATTCAGCAACTATGATGTCTTATAGCTGAATTTGCATGCGAGTCATCTCAAACTAGAATGTCCATTGATGATTCCGTAAGGATGAGAATTCACCTTATGAATCTTGAGGGAAAGGGGTAAGAGAATAAATGAGATCGAGTGGAGATTTTAGGAAAACAGGCCTCACTAAGGTCAACCTAGAAACAGGATTGATAGAACTTGTCTGAGCAGAATAGAAGCTTTTTCTTCCCTTATTGAATAATTAACAGTGCATTATATACAGTGCATTAGTGGTCACTGGAAAGCTTGTGAGATATCCAACAACTTGAGCAGTGTATTGGGAATGAAACATAGACCAGTCAGTAACAATATGTAATTGGCCTAAATTTTTGTACCTTGTATTCACATTTCATTCATACATTGAAGTGTATCAAAGTCTATTTCTGGGAGAAATTTTAGGTGTGTGGGTAAAATGCAATGTGTGGTGTTTACTGAAAAAAGTCTTACAGCAAATTATGTATTTAGATCTAATAACCAAACTAGGTTCAATAACCAAAGATGCCTAAGTTCTTTAGAATATGCAGAACCACAAACTGTACTACGGTGTTTGACAAATTAGCTTTGCAGAAAAATAACTCTCATTCTCATTAGGCTACAGCCTAAGCGTTGGTTAAACTTATTTCAGATTCCTGACAGACTGCACCATAGCACCTACAGTAATTTACATATCAATGTGGATTTTGAGAGTAAAATATCACACCCTGCTGAAATGGTCTTCGAGGCACTTGAACACTTGAAGAAGCAGATTGAAGAGCGTGCCTGCATTGCTGTGCATTTATATCTTTCTATTAAAGACAGATCCTTTCTACTACTTATACATAACATTTCTTTCTCAATAATATACTTATTTCCATATTCAAGATCTTGCAAACAACAGTAACATAGTGGACAGAAAGGATATTTAACCCTTAGCAGCTGCGTCCCCTGAGCAATTCAATTTAGTTCTACAGTTAAAAGTTTTATGCAAAATGTGCTCATAAATAAGGTTCACTAGTATCTCATTTGCACTCTCTCACTTTGTAATTCCATATTTTATAATTCTATAATTTCTTATGCATGGGACTTCCATGAAGGAATTGTTTGATTTACACATAATCAGACTATCAATACAGACAGACACGTGCACATTAATTTAATCTTGATTCCATTGCTGCTCTCATTACTATTGCAGTCCTACCCTATATAAAGTGAAGACTCGATACTTTATGTAAAATATAATAGAAATTATTGGGGATTGTCAAAGTTTAAATAGAACTGTTAATATAATAACAAACACTTATTTTGCTCATCTACTCTGATATACAGCACAGTTATAGGCATGTTTGATACTTTTACACGTTACATTTGACACTTTTACTAATTCTCTGAGCAAAATGTTCTTAATATTGCAACATCTACCAAGAAATTACTATAGGCAATACTATCATTTGAAACATTTAACATATTTGCATGTTATTTTAACAAAAATTTGAACTAGTTTGAATGAGTTGAGGACACATCTCATAATGTAATATTTCTGAACAAAAATCGAGATTTTAACATTTGGCTTGACAAAAATAACTGCTGTTAAGTAATAAACACTTTGCTTAAAGGCATAAATTTAAAAGTGCGTAAAAACAAACAAGTCAGGTTCTCATTCATTTTCATCCAAATGATAGAATATAATGTCAAATTATATGTGTATTATAAGGTTGGATTCTGTTTAAAGATTTTGTTATAAACCAAACCTTAGACTTGGAAAGCTATTAAACATTATTTTAACCTTCTTCAGAAACGGTCCTGACCCGAAATGTCAGCTTTCCTGCTCTTCTGATGCTGCCTGACCTGTTGTGTTCGTCCAGCTCCATGCTATGTTATCTTTATTCTATTCTATTCTGTATTTAAACAGGGGAAGGTGATGGCCCATTAATCCAGAAACCCAGATAATGTTCTGGGGACCTGGGTTCAAATGCTGCCACGCAAACTGCCATTCCGGCCTGGTCTGGCCTACATGTAATTCCAGACACACAGCAATGTGTTTGACACTTAACTGCCCTCTAGGCAGTTAGGGATTTGCTTTAGATTAGATTCCCTACAGTGTGGAAACAGGCCCTTCGGCCCAACAAATCCACACCGCTCCTTGAAGCATCCCACCCAGACCCATCCCCCTATAACCCACACACCCCTGAACACTACAGGCAATTCAGCATGGCCGATCCACCTAGTCTGCACATCTTTAGACTGTGGGAGGAAACCGCAGCACCTGGAGGAAACCCACGCAGACACGGGGAGACTGTGCAAACTCCACACAGACAGTCGCCTGAGACTGGAATCGAACCCGGGTCCCTGGTGCTGTGAGGCTGCACTGAGCCACGGTGCCACCCCAATAATGGGATGGCAATAAATGCTGCCTAGCCAGTGATGCCCTCATCCTGTGAACAAATAAAAGTGAAAGAAGATTATGGTTACTCTAACTGTGACTGCAACTTTACTTTCTTATTTCCCCATTACCCTTCACTTTGTTATCCAACTCTACTGTCAATATACTCAAAGACCAAGCCTCCAATGCTGAACAAGGAAGCGAATTCTGCAGATTAGCAATTTTCTGAGAGAAAAAGATTCTCTTCATCTCTGGTGCAAATGGGAGGCATGTTTTGAATGAGCTGTGCTGCCTAATGCAAAGGCTTCTCTACAAGGAGAAACATCCTTTCAACAATTACCCTGTCAAGTTTCATAGTGATCTTCCAGTCTTGATATTCTGAGGAGTGGCAGATATGGTCAGATTATCATATCATTTTCATTTTTCACCATTTGTTCTAAACTCTGCAGTTCTAGTCAGGAATTACAATCCTATACCTTCAGAAATGCAGACCCTTCCAAAATCAACAAGTTGTCTCTTATTTAGGACATTCAAGGTAGGTCAAACTCCCTTAGCAGCAGTCAGTTTTCATTTCGGCAATAGAGACTTCGATCAGCATAGCCAGCCATTTTGATACTTTCAGTGAAAAGGTGTCTTAAATAACTTTGGCATGAGAGTGGTGTTTGGTTAAGGAGTTGGGTGCCAGCTGTTTAAGATACTAGGGTGTCACAGGGGAGCGCAAGTAAAGGAGTCAGCATGGGGACTGGGGATTTCAGAGGCTGGTAGTGAATGTCGTGATGGGGGCTGGTTGTGGAGAAGAGTGAGGGGTGTGGCTGGCAAAGAATGGCTGTGAAATGCTGAAGGGATGTTGGGGCAGGGAATAGAACTGTGTTCAGATGAAAAGGTCTTATGTAGGTGGGGAGGTGCAATGCTGTGAGTTTGTTAGGAGTCCATGAGGTGTATCAGATTGGAGTGGTATAGTCAGGACCTAGTGGGTGTGGCAAGTCAGAGGGTCAAAGATTATGAAGATTAGGCAGGCATGTGGATTTGAGGACTATCAAATCAGAGTGACTGATGGGTTGAACAGCCTACTTTTGCTCCTATGTCTGATTGTCAACTTAAAAGTTGCCCAGGACTTGGACTAAATTTTTAAATTTACCACATTTTCCTGACGGACCATTAACTTATGAGAAGCAGAACTATCTAATTTCTTGACCTTTAATAGACTCTTTTTGAAGGTTTCAGGGGAATTATCTGCCTAAATCTTCAATTTCCAGGGCAATTATCATTGAGTCTACTGTACCTAGAATTCTGTATGATCCCATTATGAAAACTCCAATCTACACTGCTCCAAATTCTGTCTGGCAATTGAATGAAGATATGAGGAAAATTTTCTTTACCTAGAGAGTAGTGGGCCTATGGCATTCACTGCTACAGAAAGTGGTTGAGGCCAAAACATTGAATATTTTCAAGAAGGAGTTAGGTAAGTCCTTAGTGTGAAAGGGATTAAAGGGTATGGGGAGAAAAAGGAAGCAAGGAACTGTGTTGGATGATCAGCTATGACCATATTGAATGGTGGAGCAGTCTCCAACTCCGAATGGTCTGAACATAGCCCAATGTTTCTATGAATATCTGCACTTGTATGTTTCACAAAAAAATCACAACTCATTCTTTGAAAGTAAGTGAAGGCCCATCCTGCCCAACATTCCCTCTTAAGTCAACCGTTTCATTTTGGGAATTGGTTCAAAGATTTGTTAACCTTTTCTGAAATTCTTTTTAAGCAATTGTGTTTTTTCTGAACTAAGAATGCCAAAACTATGCACAGTACACCAGTTGCATTCCAAATGAAGCCCATACAGCTATAGCAATATTTCCCTACTTTAATACTTGATTCTGTATGCAATGAATGCAAACATTCCATTTATCTTCCTTATTACTTGCTGAACCTGCAATATCTACTTTTTGTGACTTGTGCTCTAGTCTATTTCAAACTATGTTTTACTTTGAAAGCAATATAATTTCCTGGCAAACAATTACTTAAGTGTTTACCCACGTCATAACAAAGTGATATTGACTACTTCTAATCTTCAGTTGATTATCAAGATTTATGACATAAAGTACATTATAAAAATACATTCTTTACCATCATGCCTTCCTTATTTTTATTCGAGAATACAGCCAATGCTAGCTTGTCTAAGAATCTTAGGACCTAAGAATCCTTTGGAAACTGAAAGCAAGGCATACTGCTTTCCAAAATTATCGATCTTCTTACAGCAAATGATCAATAAATAAATGCTTTAATTAGAGAACAATTCCAGTCCCATCTTCTAACATTCAATATTACTTCCTGTAAAGTAATCTAGCTGCTTCAAGAGTGGCAGATTTCAGATAGCTATCCAAACCTTTAAACATAGCCTTCATTTAAATTTGACAAAGGGGAAAATTCTTCCGAATTGCTAATGTAGAACAAAGAAAAGAGATAAACCTCAGCATTTGTGCTCTACTGATTAAAATATTTATTATAGAATACACTATCAATGACATTCTAAAAACACTTCCACGTATCTTGAAATGAGGTAGGAAAGGTTTCATTGATTTTCCTATAACACTTACAGCTACAAAGTTTGTATCATATTCATCACAATCCATAGACTTACTTGATTACATTTATCCCTTTTAAATGGTGGTGGAAAGAAATTCATTACACTGGTCCATATGCATTTCATTTAGGTAAAACATTATTGACATAAGATTTGTGGCTTTTGGTAAACACAATAGTAACAGGATTCTTATTAGCATTTAGATTACTAGGTGACTATAATCAAATGAGCTTGTTAACAGGAGATTGTTTGGCGAATACTGTGCTGAATTTCCTGTTGCTGCTTGAAGCATGTGAGAAAATAATTCAGATGGTAATAACTGAACTTTATAAAATTTCTATCATGAACCTAATAAAGATTTGCAACAACACATATAGAGTGCAGATCTCTTCGTCAATAACGCTAGAAAAAGAAACAAATGAATACTATTATTCTAAGATTCTAAAAAGATTATTTATTAATATGCATTACTTCTAAACATTAAGAAAATCAATAACATATTATTCGTAACTCGAGGTATACAATTGTAGCAAATCTTTTCACCAAGTTAATTCGTTAGTAGAAGCTGAATAATTGTCTGAATGCTGTTTTGTTGGAGAGTGCATTAAATTATTTGATAGTTAATAGTGTTAAAACTGTGATTTGCAGATAAATTACTCATAATATCTTCTAATAAGAAGCAAGAAATGTATTTTGTCCCATGCTAAAAGCTGGTGCCTATTTGGCAGCACACAGTGATCTCATTTTCCTTGTATATTTTGATTAATACTTTGCTGGATAATCTGTACCTCGTGGTCTAGGTTCACTAACCTTGCAGTAAAATAATGAGCTTTCAAGAATAAAAAATATGCCGCATATATAGTTGTACATTCTGAGCTGCTCTGAACAATATTCAAATGAAATGGGAAAATGAAGTCTTCACAGCGTAAATTTGCTAGAAAGTGAAACTTGCTGCTCTCAATTTGTATTTAGCTGTCAGTGTCTGGTGCTAATGATTGGACAAGCCATCAACCGTTTGCATATGTTTTCTATAAATACCTGATCTTCTGTGACTCAGCTGACATATAACTATGCAGAAACATTGGTCCCCAGGGAACAAAGCAGCAAATTGGGATACAGCCAATACAGGTTCAAATGCCCATGATGCATTTGCCAAATAATATCCTCAGGATAACAATAGGCACTATTACTAAAATGATCTCAAATATTTTGGAAAACATCTCTTGATTTAACTGCTAATGTCAGAAGAATTGCATTTCAGTCAGTACCAGTGTAGCATGCAGCAATAATTGTTGCATATATTTGACACACAACCCTTGGCATTTAGAAAAACGAAAAAGAAAGAAAAAGCTATCAAAAGGATTCTACTTAAGCTGTCTCTAGCAATGAAGACTCAAATTTCCTCCTGACTAGTAGAGTTACTTTTTTCTCTGACTTATGTTACTATAGAAAAACAAAACAGGCTTTATTGTCTTTTTAAAGGGTGCATTATTAACATTCAGCTCAAAAACAACTTAGCAAACAAAATGGCAAAAACATGGATAAGATTTTGCAATTGGCTAACATGTATGCTACCATGAGTCTAGTACCCTGGAAACATTAATCACAATAAAATAACAACATGCCCAATTGCTGTATTCCTAATTGCATTGCAGCAAATTATAAACTGTATGAGTTCACTTTTATCTTTCAAGATGTTAAATACAATTACAAATTTATAAATGGAGTTTTTATATTGCAGACTTACAATATTGTTAAGAATTAAGGGGCAGAATTATATCAAAGTTTTCTGAGTGCTGTGATTGAGTTAGGGTTTTGTTTACTTGTATTTTTTTAATTGATTTCTTGTGGTGCTGCTCACAAACCATTAAGAAAAAAATCTTTTAATATTTTTCCCTCTGTCCCATTCATACAGTCTCTGTTTTATTCCATTCGTTCTGATTTCCCCAGTAAAGTTTTCACAGATTTAGATTATTTAAATAGTGAGGATCCAAATTTTTCCGAGCCTCATTTTTTTCACTTTTTGAAAAAATCTGTCTTGCTTCATTTGGATAATTAATTCAGGTTAATTGAAAAATGTAAAAGGAATTATCATGGATTTTTCTTATGTAGGGTGACCGAAGATTACAGAATGCCAACTAGGTAAGGACAGCTTAAGTAGAGTTTTGTCATCATCAAACTGAATAAGAAACAGATTCAATGGACTGAAGGGAGAACTGCTTTTTCTCCACAATAGCAAACGATTTGTATCGCTTTGGATGTGGATGGAATGTTTGTATTTATGCAGCAGCTGCCCATTATAAATGCTATTTGATTTTACTTTCCTCTTGTGTGTACAAACAGCAGCAGATTTGCAATAAACAAATTTCAGTCGAAGTTATCCTTTGTTACAAGCTCATGCTTTTTAGCAAAATAGTAGTGAACCGAACAGACTACGAGGAAGTCACAATGAGCAACTAAGTGAGGTATAACTGGGACCTATTGCAAAATACATGAAAAATCAAAAAGCTTCAGCATCTGGGCAATAGGGATCAGGCTGGAAGGGATTAGGTCAATGTGGATGAAACTCCAGAACATGGAGAATTCAAAGTTGTATTCTGGGAAGACTACCAGGGACAATCCGACCCCACTACCCAAGCCATTTTTCCATCCCCACCCTTGCCTGCCTTCCGGAGAGACCACTTTCTCCGTGACTCCCTTGTTCGCTCCACACTCCCCTCCAACCCCACCACATCTGGCACCTTCCCCTGCAACCGCAGGAAGTGCTACACTTGCCGCCACACCTCCTCCCTCACCCCTATCCCAGGCCCCAAGATGACCTTCCATATCAAGCAGATGTTCATCTGCACACCTGCCAATGTGGTATATTGTATCCATTGTACCCGGTGTGGCTTCCTCTACATTGGGAAACCAAGCGGAGGCTTGGGGACCGCTTTGCAGAACACCGCTGCTCGTTTCGCAATAAACAACTGCACCTCCCTGTCGCGAACCATTTTTAACTCCCCCCTCCCATTCTTTAGATGACACGTCCATCATGAGCCTCCTGCAGTACCACAATGATGCCACCCAAAGGTTGTAGGAACAGCAACTCATATTCCGCTTGGGAACCCTGCAGCCCAGTGGTATCAATGTGGACTTCACCAGCTTCAAAATCTCCCCTTCCCCCACCGCATCACAAAACCAGCCCAGTTCGTCCCCTCCCTCCACTGCATCTCGAAACCAGCCCAGCCTGTCTCCCCCCTCCCTAAACTGTTCTTCCTCTCACCCATCCCTTCCTCCCACCTCAAGCCGCATGTCCATTTTCTACCTACTAACCTCACCCCACGTCCTTGATCTGTCCATCTTCCCTGGACTGACCAATCCCCTCCCTACCTCCTCACCTATATTCTCCTCTCCACCTATCTTCTTTTCTCTCCATCTTCGGTCCGCCTCCCCCTCTCTCCCTATTTATTGCAGAACCCTCTTCCATCCCCCTCTCTGATGAAGGGTCTAGGCCCGAAAGGTCAGCTTTTGTGCTTCTGAGATGCTGCTTGGCCTGCTGTGTTCATCCAGCTTCACACTTTGTTATCAGGGAGAATTAGGTTTGTGGGAGTCTTGGGTAGAGTATGGAAGCTGACAAAATATCCGACAACTTAAATTAAGAATATAAATCAGAGACGAGAGAATTGGAGGATATTAAGCGAGAGCAGGAATATTGTAAACACTAAATTTTAAACTTTTTTTCTCTGGAAATTCCATTAAGCCTTCTAGTGACCCTCAAAACATTTTAGGCTCCCCCAGGCTAAACTCTTAACATCTGGGCAGCATGATGGCTAGATGGTTAGCACTGCTGCCTCACAGTGCCGGGGACCTGGGTTTGATTCCAGCCTTGGGTGACTGTCTGTGTGGATATCTGCTGGGTGCTCTAACTTACTCCCACAGTTCAAAGATGTACAGGTTAGGTGGATTGGCCATGCTAAATTGCCCACATTGTCCAGGAGTTTCAGGCTAGATGGCTCAACCATGGCTAATGCAGGGATAGGATAGGGCAGTGTAGGGAGTTGGGTTTGGGTGGGATGGTTTTCAGATAGTTGACATGGGCTGAATCAACACTGCAGGGATTCTATGAAACACAGTGTCCATTCACTCCAAGACATCTTGTTCCACTCTGTTTTAGCCAGCACCTGCAGATACACATTCCACAGGGACTGTATCCTGTATGCTCCACTCTTCCTCAACTCTCAACACCTCCCCATGCAATCATATAAGGTGCAATGCTCACCTTTTTAACTATTCCCTCTTCATTGTTGAAGGGCCCAGACACACCTACCAAGTGAAGCAGTGATTTACCTGCACTTCGTTCAACCCAGTCTAATATATTCACTGCTCACGGCTCTCTATTTCTTGGGGAAATGAGACTCAGACTGGATGATCACTTTGCAGAACACCAATGTTTCATCTGTGAAAATGACCACGAGCTTCCACTTGCTGCTACTTCAACATACCACTGCATTCCCTTGCCAATATTTCTATCTTGAGCCTGCAGCAGTACTTGAGCAAGGATCATCATTAGCTGGAAGAATGATACCTCTGTTTATAGTTTGGTACCTTACAGCTCTCAGGACTCCATATTGAGTTGAACAATTTCAGAAAGTGAACACCACCCCCAAGTTTGTTACTCATCCCACACCCCTTAGGGGTGGAGTTCTGAGGAACATTATTTCTAATTTGTCTCCACAGATGGTCTCAGACCTGCTGAGGTCTTCCAGTAATTTCTGTTTTTGTTTCCCACACCCCTCTGTCCTGTTTTGTATTGGTACTCCAAGCAACGCACAATCATTCACACTCTAGTTAGCACCCTGTTCAGCATATGTCTCCTCCTTGGCTTATCATCAGCAATCGCTTTGTTTGTTGCTCCTATCCTCCGTCTCTCTCAACATTGTCTATATGTACTGTATTTCCTCCTTGCTCCTTCCTTGCCCCAACACCCTCTCCAAAACTCTCCCCAACCCAACACCCCTGGCATCAGCATGAATACTACCTTCCCCAGCTGCTTTCAGTTCTGACAATCACTGATTTTGATATGTTAGCACTGTTTCTCTCACTACAAATGCTGCCAGACCGTGAATCAACTGTGAATTATGTACCATTCTATTGAATCCAACATCCTGTACAAATTCCATGCAGGAGAGTTGCTTTATTGGCCAAAACTAAAAACAAAATGAATCTGTTCCTTTTTTGCATGTGGCAGCTCCTTTGTTTATCTCTCACACTAGTTTCTTTGTATTTGCATCTTTTAATCTGTTCTATTTTCTGATCACAAAATTCATCTCTGTATTACAGAGCTGTAATCATTAAATTTCAAAAATGTAAATTGGGCATTTTGTCCCCCAAGTCCTTGTCCAAATCCAAGCCTGTCCTAATTTTAAGAACACTAACAAACACATGCTGTCCAAACATTAGAAGTATGCAACATAAATGGATTGTGATAAAAAATAGCATCTCACAGAGGTTTGTTGCTCAATTTGCTGCTTTGCACCTGACAGATTCTGTTAACACCCTTGCACTGATCATGAACTGAACATGGAATCAGATTTTTGATCCATCCCCACAGAGCTGTTTTAAAAAAATGTCCATTCAACTTCCAGATGAGATGCTTTCAACTTTCCCTTATTCCCAGCTGGGACAGAGTGAATGGAAGTACTGTTTTCAGTTTTATTGGAGATGATTAGATAAGTTTAGGATTCACAGTGGAGTGATTCTGGGTTTTAACAGGAAGGCTAGTGTAGAATTACAAAACTTGTCAAGAGAAAGTTTCTATTTAGTACTGGGAGCTATAGTTGTAGCTCCTCTTCAAAATGCAGCATGACATGCCATTCCAAAGACAAATAGAAGGAAAGAATACATGGCATTTTGACCATGGAGATTCTCAAAGGCACACGGTTCTAGCTGCTTCTTCTTGCTGATCTGTGGCCTCACTCATTAGTAAAGAAATACACCATATCATGAGTGCTAGTACTCCATTACTGAGCAAACATTTTGTGGTCATACACAGAGAATTATGTTGGACAACATATTCATCTTCTACCATCTTCAAACCATCGAAACAATCCAGAGGTGGGTTGCTCAACAGCAAGGGCTACCACGCTATACTGACTTATATCATATGATCATGACAGCACTCACAATGAGAAGTATGCTGCCTCCAGTAATATTACCATTGGCATTCTAAAACAATGATAACCAAAACAGCGAGCTCTCCAGTGCTTGCAGGAGATAATCTCCAAAAAAAAGCAATTTGCTGCATCTTCAAACTCTCACACTAATGAAGATGCAGCTCTGGCTGCCGGACCTCTGGAGTGTGCCTTGGCAGAACAAGAAGGTGGATAAGGAGAAGGAGGGGAAGGAGGCAAAAGGGAAAGGCAGCTGGAACTCGTTTGTTCGGGACGGGCTGTGCATGACTGGCTGATCAATTTCTGGTTCGCCTAAAATCAAATGGTCACATCACTTTACTTCATGATTCCTCACATTTCAAATCTGTAGGTGTCCTATTGACTACAATCCAGGAATTTTTTTAAAAATCCAAAAAAAACCATAGCAATGTCATATAACAATATTTCTAATAATACATACAAAACTAACCTAAACACCCAGTATAATGTCGAGCCACTCCAGGTCTTAAAAATCGAACTCAGTGCAACATGACCTGGGCACATGCAGCAGCTGATTGGCTGACTGAGCACAGAAAGGGGAGTATAGCAATGGTGTGTGAATGAATCCTGTCAGCCTTAAAGAAGACCACAGACTAGTGCAACATGGCATGCCTGTCAGTATCTTGTGATAGCGCCTCACAATGATCCCAGTAGCACAGATTGCTGAGACTACTATGAGGCACTATAAGCACCTTTGAAAACTGGTGTTCACAGATTCACTGCCATGATGTGTCATAATTCACTGGAGTAACGTGGTGGAAATCAAACCTCATTATTCCTGGAGTTGTCACAAACGTGAAAAGATTTATTCAAACTTTCCAAGGTTCACAATTTACATGGCCAACAAGTATAGGCAAACATAAATGCTCCCTAGATTTCTGTACTTGATAACAGAACAACTATTTATTGCAAGTCAACAAAGTGTGGAGCTGGATGAACACAGCAGGCCAAGCAGCATCTCAGGAGCACAAAAGCTGACGTTTCAGCCTGACCCTTCATCAGAGAGGGGGATGGGGAGAGGGAACTGGAATAAATAGGGAGAGTGTGGGAGGTGGACTGAAGATGGAGAGAAAAGAAGATGGGTAGAAAGGAGAGTATAGGTGAGGAGGTAGGGAGGGGATAGGTCAGTCCAGGGAAGACGGACAGGTCGAGGAGGTGGGATGAGGTGGTGGGTAGGAAATGGAGGTGCGGCTTGAGGTGGGAGAAAGGGATGGGTGAAGGGAAGAACAGGTTAGGGAGGGGGAGACGGGCTGGGCTGGTTTTAGGATGCAGTGGGGGGAGGGGACGAGCTGGGCTGGTTTTGGGATGCAGTGGGGGGAGGGGAAGAACTGGGCTGGTTTTGGGATGCAGTGGGGGAAGGGGACATTTTGAAGTTTGGGAAGTCCACATTGATACCTTTGGGCTGCAGGGTTCCCAAGCGGAATATGAATTGCTGTTCTTGCAACCTTCGGGTGGCATCATTGTGGCACTGCAGGAGGCCCATGATGGACATGTCGTCTAAGGAATGGGAGGGGGGATAAAATGGTTCGCTACTGGGAGGTGCAGTTGTTTGTTGCGAAACGAGTGGAGGTGTTCTGCAAAGCGGTCCCCAAGCTTCCGCTTGGTTTCCCCAATGTAGAGGAGGCCACACCGGGTACAATGGATACAATATACCTCATTGGTAGATGTGCAGGTGAGCATCTGCTTAATATGGAAGGTCATCTTGAGGCCTGGGATAGGGGTGAGGGAGGAACTGTGGGGGCAAGTGTAGCACTTCCTGCGGTTGCAGGGGAAGGTGCCAGATGTGGTGGGGTTGGAGTGGAGTCTGGAGCGGACAAGGGAGTCGCGGAGAGAGTGCTCTCTCCGGAAGGCAGACAAGGGTGGGGATGGAAAAATGTCTTGGGTGGTGGGGTCGGATTGTAGATGGCGGAAGTGTCGGAGGATGAAGTGTTGTATACGGAGGTTGGTGGGGTGGTATGTGAGAACGAGGGGGATCCTCGGGGGGCGGTTGTGGTAGGGGCGGGGTGTGAGGGATGTGTTGCGGGAAATGCAGGAGACGCGGTCAAGTGCGTTTTCGACGACTGTGGGGGGCAAGTTGCGGTCCTTGAAGAATGTGGACATCTGGGATGTGCGGGAGTGGAATGCTTCATCCTGGGAGCAGATGCGGCGGAAGCGGAGGAATTGGGAATAGGGGATGGAATTTTTGCAGGAGGGAGGGTGGGAGGAGGTGTATTCTAGGTAGCTGTGGGAGTCAGTGGGATTGAAATGGACATCAGTTTCTAGCTGGTTACCATCCCCCATCCCCCTCTCTGATGAAGGGTCTAGGCCCAAAACGTCAACTTTTGTGTTCCTGGGATGCGGCTTGGCCTGCTGTGTTCATCCAGCTTCCCACTTTGTTATCTTGGATTCTCCAGCATCTGCAGTTCCCATAATCACTGATACAATTTGTTGCAAGTCAATTGTTTTTAACCAATAGCAGAAAATAACTACGCATTCTATCTTTTAACGCACTTGTAACTTAAGAATTGTACACCTATTGAAATTCCACTTCCCTTGCTCCCCCAAATACAGACAGACATACAAAGATAGACAACACATGGGTATTAAGGGTAGAAAAAGAAATATAGTTCAATAATACCAACTATTTGGATCACAGTTGTTGATAAGTTGTTGTCTTTTGAATTCTTCTAATTTCTATTTATTTTTTGCTTGGGAAGGCACCTGAGGTGGGAATTCATCATGATCTTGAATATTCTCAGCAACATGAAATAACACAGCCTCAGTGACCACTAGCTTTGAAATGCAGAACATAATTTTCTCCAAGTAAGAATATCAGGGAATATGTTGCAATGTGTTCAGGTTATTGTTTGCAATAGCTAAATAGCTCGAAGCATGTGGAAACAATCAGACATGGGTGTTGGACTGGCAGAACGATTAAGTTACCTTAAATTCGGTTTTTGTGCATAAGATTGAGAATGTTAAGCTAGAGTTCTGATTGTTAATGGGCATGTGATGGGAACATGGTGCATTAAGCACTGTGAGGCATTAATTGCGTGATTGGTAGGTGACACCATGAGTGGATGTATTCACTGACATTGACAATCCATGTTAAGGGATTAGATTTTTTGTGACAATCGAGGCAAGTCCTCAGAAATGAACTCTGGAAATTTATTTCATCAGTTACCCAATTTTTCCTTAATTCATTCACAGGATGTAAGCATCATTGGCTAGGCCAGCATCTCCTAATCACATGGAAAAACACAACCTTTCTCTTCACATGACCTCTTGGATTAAAGCCTTTGGTTCCAACATCAGAGAACCTTGCATCACCTTTTCCAGCATGTTGTTTTATTGGCAGTCTTCTTCTATCCAAACTCTTCTGAGATTGCTCGAGCAGCTGTAGCCTCTCCTGTCTCCCTTCTCACAGGAACGTATAGTCTTTACTGAGTATTCTCTAACTTTGCCTTGTGTTTGCTGCACACACAGAAAGGCCCCACAGCTGAGTGCTTAGCTCATCAGCAGTATATTTTGCATAGAACAGACAGCACAACATTTGGGAGTTGCATATCGTACTGGAACTGGGTCTGGATAATCATATATTGTAACCCTCATACCTAAAAACAGGCATCCTCTTAATATTTCTGCTGTTTCCTTCCTTCTCTGTAAATATGTTTGTGAATATGAAACTAGATCACTCATCTTCCATTGGGGTAAATATTAAAGTATTGCAGCTTATTCCATACATCTAATTCTCACTGATGTCATGGGCGGTGTTTGTCACAAATGAAAGGTAGGGCAGGGTTCCCAGAAAATTCTTCCCTATCAAGATGAAGCCCACCTTTTGTGGGAGGAATATGGTGGATATGCTACAGCAGGAATTCTGTGTTAGGTACTAGTAGTTACAAAAACCAAATTTAAGGAAACAAAAGAACACTGAAGGTCTGCAGTAACTTGGATGTTAGTGCTCACATTAAGGGTAATGTTTGGTGTTTGAGGAGAGAGGGAGAAATTTTGAGAATGGAGCTACCTCCATCCAAAAGTGACATCAGATTACCTTCTGCGGCGGGCCCAGAATCAATTATTAGCAATTCGCTCTTAGGCAATGGCACCAGGAGCTGGAAATGTGTGTTACCAAGTCTAATTCCCTCACCATAATTTATAGGCTTCAGGGCAAAGAAAGAAAAACTGTTACAGTCCTTTGTCACTCTGAGGCAGGGAAATTGAGGTCAGGACTAGCTGTAGTTATGGCTTTTCTTGGCCCATTTCCTTTTGTTTTACCCTGTTATATTGTCTAGTTTCCCGTCTACTGTCTCTTGCTATCTTTGTATCTATGTCACTTTCTCTGCTTTTTTAATTTCTTTTAAGGCCACTTCTGCACTCTTCTGTATTACTTGCACATGTCTGAGTAGATTTTTCTGCTTTTATGTGCATGACTTCCTTTTGTAAAATATGCCTAATTTTGGGTGGGCAGTATTGTGGAACAATTTTTAAAAAATATTGTCTTAACATAATTTTATGAATTGATTGTTATTTTGTCGGATGCAGTTAGGATGCATAGAGGCTTTCCCTTGCATAGTAGTGGGCCAGAAGATATCAGAACCATTTCTTCACATGCCACTCAAGAGCACTGGGCTGTGAGGTTGTGCATCCATGAATAAAAATACAGAAGACTTGAAAACATTACAAGCAAACATGCCAGTCTTATTGAGCAGCAAGGAAGCAAAACTGAGTGGCAGGAAAGAGAAAGTGAAGGTTAAGAAAGCAATATGAGCTGTGAACTTCCAGGTCATGAATATATAAGGGAAATCTTCAGGACTCAAAGCCAAGAATGAGGATCAAAGTTCTGGGGTTTGACCAGAAGACCCCAATAGTGGCTTTATTTCGAAGCTATTCCTTTTATCTGAAATACCTTGGATGCCGCTAAGATGTTTATAAAATGCAATATGAATTCAAGTCTTTCTTTCTGACAGCAGAAAGGATTGTGAGGCCACTGTATAAAACTACCAAGACTCTTCCTCTACAGTAGCTTGTGGTATATTTTGCATGTTTTTTTTCTTCTCTTGATAATATTGTTGATTTTTCTGGTAGGTTTATAGATATTCAAAATTTTCCTTTCAGGCTAGATATGAGTGGACGCCAGACCAACATGTTTGTGCGTCTCCCAGGGTATTGTTCATCTTCAAATGGAAAGATGTGCTGTTCTGTCTTGTATACCACAAAATCTAGCATTCAAAGTACTGACGAATGGTGCTTAAATAAGTCTGATTATTATTTTATTACTGTTGTTATGTATCTGGTAAAGTGATTTCAGGTTTAGGTCTTGTGATGGCTGCATTGTTTTACAGCAATTATAAATGACAGGAGTAGACAAAATTCCCATGAAGTTTATTCAGCATACCCGAGTCAATGCATTCAATGTTTCAGGATGCTGGCTGAACAGACTGAAGGGGTTGTACGCTCCTCTCCTGCCCTGATCTCATGGGTAGTTGGCATGTGGAATTGAGTATAAGGTGCATGGAGGGCAGGCTTGGTGGCTGGGTACAGAAGGGAGGGAGAATATTGGAGACAGATTCTAGGGTGTGATGTTGTGAATTGTTGTCACACTTAAGATGTTTGGATATTTTAAGTGCCAGAAACATGGGAATAAATAGTGAATTTGTTAAAGATTAGAATTTGGCAATATTGGGAAGCTTAGGTGGATACTGTCAGACGAAAGCCACAATATTTCAGTCCAGAGCAGACAGTTTTTGGATGGTGAAATCTGAGGTTAGGATCTCTATATACCAGACTGAATGAGGATCATTCGAGGATGTTGCAAAAAGATGAGGTTACTCCTCCCCAAAACCATTTCCCCAACTCTATTCAATTCCAGGAAAATGTGCAAACTTGAGAATATAGATTGAAGAGACGAGTCAATCCAGAAAAATCTTGAACTTGCCCTTCTATTCAGCATGATCATGGTTGATTTTTGGATTCAACTGCACTTTCCTGCCTGCTTCCTACATCCCTTAATTCCCTGAGAGACCAATCTCATTCTTAAACATGCTCAATTGTAGACAACTACACACTTCTATGTAGTGACCAGAATTGGATACAATACTCATGTTGCTGCCTAATCGGAGCTTTGTAAAGGTGTGGCATAACTTTCCTGCATTTGTACTCAATGGCCTGGACTCTCAACATTAAGGAGAGCATCCCTTTTGTGGCAAAAATGGATAACAAACTTGAAACTTTCCACTTTTTCTAGTTTTGGTCATAATAGGTCAACAATAGGAATGGCTGGGATTTGCTCATGCAGATTGAGGCTAGTTACCTGTTTAAATCATCAGCTGCCTTTGCTCAAGTTTGATGTTGGTGTAAAACGTGCAGTGTGGTAAGCAGACCTAGTAAGAAGAGATATAAAATTGTTGAGAAATGGTGTCCCTTTCAATATGGTCCAAGGAAACCTTTAAGAGACACCGGTCAAGGGGAAATAAGGTTACATTTTGGAATGATTAAAAGTAGGAAAGAATATGCATTAAAAAAAAACATAAACCCAAACTGTCAAGATCACTGAAATTGTCAACAGATTGGTCAATATCAAATTTCAATACTGTCAAGGGGACCTGCCAACATTATCATTGTAATGCTCTCAATAACAAATATACCATTTTAGATACTGCTGGGGGGATGACGGACCGGGGTAAACCATGGGCTACGGGACTCTGGCACAGTGTCTGCTCCTGTTGCACAGAAGGGAAGGGGGGTGAGGAGGAGAGTATCAGTCCTTGGGGAATCCATAATTGGGGGGGAAATTTGCTAATGCTGTTCGGGAGGGTTTAAACTAATCCAGCAAGGGGATGGGAACCTGAATTGCAGCTCCACAGTACAGGAGGTTGAGAGTAGTGAGCTCATGAATAAGATTTCAAGGTCACAGGAGTGTACCAGCAGGGAGGAAGTTGGTTTGAAGTGTGTCTACTTCAATGCCAGGAGCATCCGGAATGAGGGTGCAGCATGGGTTGGTACCTGCGACTTCAATGTTGTGGCCATTTCAGAGACATGGATGGAGCAGAGACAGGAATGGTTGTTGCAGGTTCTGGGGTTAATTAGGGAACGTTATAATAGAGGGGGAGGTGTGGCATTATTAGTCAAGGGCAGGATTGCGGTGGCAGAAAGGGCATTTGATGAGGACTTGTCTACTGAGGTAGTATGGGCTGAGGTTAGAAGCAGGAAAGGAAAAGATAACCTGTTGGGTTTTTTCTATAGGCCTCCAAAAAGTTCCAGAGATGTAGAAGAAAGGATTGCAAAGAAGATTCAGGATAGGAGCGAGCATAACACAGTAGTTGTTATGGAGGCTTTAACTTTCCAAATATTGACTGGAAACGCTATAGCTCGAGTGATTTAGATGGGTCAGTTTTTGTCCAATGTGTGCAGGAGGGTTTCCCAACACAGTACAACAAGAGGCGAGGCAATATTGGATTTGGTACTGGGTAATGAACCAGGCCAGGTGTTAGATTTGGTGCTAGATGAGCACTTTGGTGATAGTAACCACAATTTGGTTACGTTTACTTTAGCGATGGAAAGGAATAGAAATATGCCACAGGGGAAGAGTTATAGCTGGGGGAAAGACAATTATGAGGCTATGAGGCAAGATTTAGGATGGAGACGGAAACTGCAGGGGCTGGGCAAAATTGAAATATGGAGCTTGTTCAAGGAACAGCTACTGTGTGTCCTTGATAAGTGTATATATGTCAGGCAGTGAGGAACGAGGGAACCATGGTTTACTAAAGAAGTTGAATCTCATTCAATAGGAAGAAGGAGGCTTATATAAAGGTGAGGTGTGAAGGCTCAGTTTGGGCACTTGAGAGTTACAAGGTAGCCAGGAAGGATCTAAAGAGAGAGCTAGGAAGAGCCAGGAGGGGACATGAGAAGTCTATGGCAGGTAGGATCAAGGAAAACGCTAAAGCTTTCTATAGTTATGTCAGGAATAAAAGAATGACTAGAGTAAGATGAGGGCCAGTCAAGGACAGTAGTGGGAAGTTATGTGTGGAGTCCAAAGAGATAGGAGAGGCGCTAAATAAATATTTTTTGTCAGTATTCACACAGGAAAAAGATAATGTTGTCAAGGAGAATACTGAGATACAGGCTATTAGAGTAGACAGGATTGAGGTTCATAAGGAGGAGGTGTTAGCAATTCTGGAAAGTGTGAAAATAGATAAGTCCCCTGGACTGGATAGGATTTATCCTAGGATTCTCTGGGAAGCTAGGGGGAGATTGCAGAGCCTTTGGCTTTGATCTTTATGTTGTCCTTGTCTACAGGAATAGTGCCAGAAGACTGGAGGATAGTAAATGTTGTCCCCTTGTTCAAGAAGGGGAGTAGAGGCAATCCTGGTAATACAGACCAGTGAGCCTTGCTTTGGTTGTGGGTAAAGTGTTGGAAAGGGTTATAAGAGGTAGGATTTATAATCATCTAGAAAGGAATAATTTGATCAGGGATAGTCAACACGGTTTTGTGAAGGGTAGGTCATGCCTCACAGACCTTATTGAGTTCTTTGAGAAGGTGATCTAACAGGTAGATGAGGGTAAAGTGGTTGATGTGGTGTATATGGATTTCAGTAAAGCATTTTCTAAGGTTCCCCACGGTAGGCCATTGCAGAAAATACGGAGGCATGGGATTGAGGGTGATTTAACGGTTTGGATTAGAAATTAGCTAGCTGTAAGAAGACAGAGGGTGGTGGTTGATGGGAAATATTCATCCGCAAGGATCTATTTTGTGGCCAGTGCAGTTTGTCAATTTTATAAATGACCTGGATGAGGGCGTAGAAGGAACGGTTAGCAAATTTGTGGATGAAAGTCGATGGAGTTGTAGACAGTGCGGAAGGATGTGGCAGGTTACAGAGGGACATAGATAAGCTGCAGAGGTTGCAAATGGAGTTTAATGCAGAAAAGTGTGAGGTGATTCACTTTGGAAGGAGTAACAGGAACACAGAGTATTGGGCTAATGTTAAGATTCTTGGTAGTGTGAATGAGCAGAGAGATCTCGTAGATCATGTGCATAGATCCCTGAAAGTTGCCACACAGGTTGATAGGGTTTTTAAGAAGGGGTACGGTATGTTCGGTTTTATTGGTAGAGGGATTGAGTTTCAGAGCCATGAGGTCATGTTGCAGCTGTACAAAGATCTCGCACGGCCACACTTGGAGTATTGTGTACAGTTCTGGTCGCCGCATTATCAGAAGGATGAGGAAGCATTTGAAAGGGTGCAGAAGAAACTTACCAGGATGTTGCCTGGTATGGAGGGACAGTCTTATGAGGAAAGGCTGAGGGATTTGAGGCTGTATTCGTTAGAGAGAAGAAGGTTAAGAGGCAACTTAATAGAGACACACAAGATGATTAGAGGATTAGGTAGGGTGGACAGTGAGAGCCTTTTTCCTCAGATAACATGGCTAGCAAGAGGGGACATAGCTTTAAATTGAAGGGTGATAGATATAGGGCAGATGTCAGAGGTAAGTTGTTTACTCAGAGAGTAGTAAGGGCATGGAATGCCCTGTCTGCAACAGTAGTATACTCATCAACTTTAAGGGTGTTTAAATGGTCATTGGATAAACATATGGATGATAATGGAATAGTGTAGTTTAGATGTGCTTCATTTTGGTTCAATAGGTTGGAGTTACATCGAGGGCCAAAGAGCCTGTACTGCTCTGTAATGATCTTTGTTCTATGCTGCAACAAGGAAATTTTGCACTCAACGACACGATGGATAATGAACTAACCCCAGGGGAAACTCAGACCAGACTGGTACTCTCTGGTGTTGTAGCCTCCTCTGTCGGTCCCGAGGGTGAGGACACTTGACAAATGGCTCACATGGTCTCAAGCTATAGACTAACAAGCAATTAGCAGTAACTGTAGCAGGTAATGTAAAACTAAAGCTTTCAGCTGAGAATAGGTGTATTGTTTAAATACTGCAGTTTGTACACATATTAGCAAGGAGTATGCTAATACTCTGATATGTTATAAATGAAAGCCAGAATACAATGAGGTACATATATATTCTAAGTATAATATGTGGGTCTGCACAGCATTTTGACAGATAACTTGAAGCAGCTTATGCTATTCAAGTGACCCTCCAAGAGGATCTAGGACATATGACTGGCGTAATTCATGGTGAAAATCCTGAAATCAGGGACTGGTCTTGCATCTTTGGCTAATCAGGGCATCCCATGTCTCTTAGTCATAGCCAATTAGAAAGTACAAATGTTTAGCATAATTAAAGGCAGAGCTACAACGTAATTGAAGAGGAGAAGTATGCAAACCCTTGTAAGACTATGCTGAGAGAGCATTCATCCTCCCGGGCGACTGTTTCCCAGTTAACCGTAACAAAACCGTTACTTTCATACTATCTTGACTTTATTTAGTCATTTATGAACTAAAGCATTCCAACTCTTCACCAACCTCTGTAGCAGAACATCCAGCTCTTGGCTCAGTAAGTGGGATACCCACTTTCCCTTCTTTGCCACGTCTGGAATTGTGTTTTTGACCAACTGTCTGCCTGATGCACAATGACCTTTGAAAGGTGGCCCTGGCACTGGAGATGCTGTTTCTTTCTGCGATATCCTGACTGTAGAGAATTGTTTCAGGTACAACAATGTATAGATTAGGACTTCTATCATACTAGAAAGCTGCTAAAGGAGCTGGTTAGGACATTAATAAGATAAATTTAGTAAGAAGTGACGAGAAAACCCATTCGTCCCCACGGAAATAAACTCTCCAGCAAACTTAATGAAACTTTCACTCAGACGAAAAACATGTGATTTGGTCCTTTATATACTTCAATAAGAGGATCTCACATTATTCTAAATTTCAAAGAAAAAAAGTCCAATTTACTTAGGATCTTATCATAGAACTATTCTTTCACCCCAGAAACCAACTTAGTGGACCTTCACAGTGCCCAATGTGAGAATATATTTTTGTAAATGTGGAGAGCTAAGCTACAGAGTATTCTGATGTGGGCCTCACAAAAACCTTACCCAAATTTAGCAAGAACTTCTTTATTCCTGTATTCCAATTCTCTTGCAATAAAGGTAGGATGCCAATTACCTCCCTGGTTGTTTTTTGCAGCTACATTAAAACTTTGTGTTCCTTGTATGAATACATTCAAGTATCTCAGAATGTTAACACTTACAAGGTTTACACCTTTTAAACAATATTCTGCTTTCCTCTTACAATCAAAGTGAATAACTCCACACTTGCTTTCTTTATACTCCATCTCCTATCATGTTACTCACTCACTTAACTTGCTTGCATATCTTCACAATCTCTGTAGTTAAGGACTATTAATTACCATGATGGGTGAGTTGGGGGGCATGGGTTGGCAAAGAGGGTCTGGGGCTGGTTCAAAGGGATGAAGGAATGCAGCTTTATGTGTTTTCTGTGTTTTTGACATTCAGGGAAGGCACAGAAAAGCAGACTTTGTGCTCAGCTCATCTCTAAACCCACCATTCACCATTTGCCATTATTTTTCCAGCCTCGGCTGATTTCAGTTTAATTTAGACACCCCACCTCAAGCCCAAACACAACTCCAATGTCCTGGTAATATTTTTGGGTTTGTGGGTTTGAGAGTTCTCTTGGCTCAGTGGGCCCAACTCCAACTCCGACAACTACCTAGAATATTCCTCCTCTCACCCACCTTCCTGTAAAAAGGCCATCCCCTATTCCCAATTCCTTTGCTTCTGCCGCATCTGTTCCTGAGGTGAAGAATTCCACTCCCGAACATCCCAGACGTCCTGCTTTTTCAAAAACCACAACTTCCCCTCTACAGTGATCAAAAATGCCCTTGACCGTATCTCCCACATTTACCACAACTCATCCCTCACACCCCCATCCGCAATAATAAGCAAAACAGAAACCTCCTCGTCCTCATGTACGACCCCACCAACCTCCAAATCCAATGCATCATCCTCTGACATATCTGCCATCTGCAATCTGAGCCCACTACCAAAGACATTTTTCCCTCCCCACCCTTATGTGCTTTCCAGAGGGACCACTCTCTCCGTGACTCCCTTGTCTGCTCCACACTTCCCTCCAGCCCCACCACCACCGACACTTTTCCCTGCAACCGAAGCAAATGCTACACTTGTCCCTATATCTCCCTCCACACCCCTATCCCAGGCCCTAAGACGACTTTTCACATCAAACAGATGTTCATCTGCACATCTGTTAATGTGATATACTGTATCCACTGTTCGCGTTGTGGCCTCCTCTACATCGGGGAAACCAAACGGAGGCTTGGGGACCGCTTTGCAGAACACCTATGCTCAATTCGCAACAAGCCACTACACCTCCCAGTTGCAAACCAATTAAACAACTCCCCCCTCCCCCGCCACTCCTCAGACGACATGTCCATCCTGGGCCTCCTGCAGTGCCACAATGACGCCACCCAAAAGATGCAGGAGCAGCATCTCATATTTCGCTTGGAGCCCTGCAGCCCAAGGCCATCAATGTGGACTTCACAAGCTTCAAAATCTCCCCTCCCCTGACCACATCCTAAAACCAGCCCAGCTAGTCCCCGCCTCCCTAACCATTCCTCCAACCTCAAGCCCCAACCCCATCTCCAATCCACTAACCTCATCCATCCCCCTTGACGTGTCTGTCCTCCCTGGACTGACCTATTCCCCCCTTAACTCCCCACCTACGTTCACCTTCACTGGCTCTAACCCTGCCTCTTTGACCCGTCTGTCTCTTCTCATCCTATCTTCTCCTTTATCCATCTTCTATCCGCCTTCCCCTTTCTCCCTATTTATTTCCGAATCCCCTTCTCTTCCCCCATTTCTGAAGAAGGGTCCCGACCCGAAATGTCAAGCTTTCCTGCACCTCTGATGCTGCTTGACCTGCCGTGTTCATCCAGCTTCACACCGTGTTATCTCGTATTTTGGAGTAAATGTTTTCTGCTGTCTAAATGTAGTGTAAATTAGGTAAGTGGATTCTGTTTACTTGAAGATCTTCGATGAGTTTGTTTATGGGTAAACAAATCCATAAGGTGTATTCTAATAGGTTTGCACTTCCTTTGCCTCACATACTACAGAGCATCTGTAGCCTCTCGTCATATGATAATATTCAAATTCTTGGCTCATTTGTGTGTTGAGCTTCTTAAAAGAACAAATTGATAGCAAACATCCCTTTCTTCCAAAAGTAGTTCTTGTATTCCTCGCAAATGCTGGGGAACAGCAAAATTAATTAGGGATTCTAAAATATAGAAGTGCAGGAGTTTAAGAATCCACATATCACTTTAGTGGTTTGACAACTCCTCCAGGACTCGTTATGGTGTAGCATTTTGAAAGTGTGAATTTGCCCTTGGTTGTTCTTGGTCTGCAGAGATGGTGTCAGTATGTTGTCCTGATGTCCCATCACACTGTCATATAATGGTGTTTTTTCATGTTCGCGATGTACAATTAGCACATTGTACACTTCCTTTTGCACGTTTCTATTCCTCACCAATGTTACTTCTCCCAGTGTTTTGACTTTTTAATAACCTAGAGCTACTGCATACTTTGGAAACCTCTACCAGAAACCATGTTCCCATCATGGAAAGTGTGATACAGACCTTTTCTCATATACATTCTTAAGGTAGTTCATACACCATCTTCATCCTCACTTATTTATCAAAAAGGACGTCCTGCAACTTGCAAAATTTTGATATTTAGTTTGGCAATATCATTCTCACGTGCCTTCTGAATATGAGCTCTTCAGGCAATCGTAAACTCATAATCTGAGGTGTAGCTCTGAGGTATAACAAAGCAATATAAAAGAATTGTTGTGCTAAACCTCAGGATGAATGATTTAATGATTTGTTTGATCTTGGATGATGTATTGAGGATGTCATAACACATATCTGAATGTCAAAAATAGCTTCTTCAAGTGTACAAAACAGACTGATTACGACACTCAAAGTATTTGTCATAGAGATGTTTTAAATATTTTTTATCCACCAAAGACCCTTCCAAACCCACGACTAATTCCATCTAGAAGGACAAGGGCAACAGATACTTGAGAATACCACCACTTACAAGTTCTGCTCCAAGCCACTTGCCATCCCTGACTTGGATATACACATCACCGCCCTTTCATGGTCACTGCATCAAAATCCTGACATTCCCTGCCTAAGGGCATTGTGGGTTTACCTATCATACATAGACTGCAGCTGTCCAAGAAGCAGCTCTTCACTTTCTTCTCTGATGATGGGCAATAAGTGCTGGCCAGCCAACGATACCCACATCCCATGAGTGAATAAAAAAATCTGATATTTGTAGCTTTGGAGAAATAATTGGTGATAAAGGATGAAGTCATCTCCACTCTCAGTAAATAAATCCATAATGAGTTTGGGCCAAAAGACTTGGAATTTTGTGTGAATACACGTTTTCTAAATTGCTGTGTTTGGTGGTTCTGATATGCTTTGCAATTTCTCACTAATGTTTTAATATCACTGCTGATTCCCAGCCAATCGATCTGGCATTCACTTTGCACACTCTATGTCAATACATTTTTGGTGTACTTGTGACGATATGCCCTAGCTGATAACATTGGGCATTCGTACTTATTTCCCTTTGAAGGTAAAGCCTGTTGAGATACCAAACATAGTCTGAAAAGCTAAATGTGTTCAAGAGTGTCTAGGACCTCTTTGTTGGGTCAAGTCACCCTTCACTGATAATATTGGACATTGCCTCCATTGTGGGTTATCAATTGTTTCTGATTGAACTTGTTACAGTTTTTCTGCACGGAATGAAATAGGTTGATCTTGATTACATCTTCCAACATCAATATCCATGCTTGAAGATCCAGTGGAACCTCTGCATCTATGTTTACATTGGCAATCTGCTCAACATGTGCAAGGTGAGTGACCATTTTTGCACCAGGTTTTGGGCAGGTGTTGAAGTACTTTCAGGAGAAGTCATTTTTGAGTGAAAGTTGCTCACTTGTCACTGGTTTGTGCTGAACTATCTCAATTACTTATGATCAGTTTCTGCAGTTAACTGCTTGCTGAACAGAAAGGTGTGGAATCATGTGAGCTCAAATACCAAAGCAAATATTTCACGCTCAATATTAGAGTAATTGGATTGTGCTTGAGATAAGCTTTTGGAATCAAACACATCGGTTTGCCATCTTGAACCTCAAATGATTTTGTGATTTAATTTCTCTAGTGTTGAAATCATGCGTGGCATTGCGTTTGCATTTAATCATTTCATGTATGTTCACTGCACCATCATGGACCTTCAATAAACAGAATTGTGTCTTTCCAAGATAACAAAGTGTGAAGCTGGCTAAACACAGCAGGCCAAGCAGCATCTCAGGAGCACAAACCTCTGATGAAGGGTCTAGGCCCAAAATGTCAGCTTTTGTGCTCCTGAGATGCTGCTTGGCCTGCTGTGTTCAGCCAGCTTCACATTTTGTTATCTTGGATTCTCCAACATCTGCAGTTCCCATTATCTCTGTGTCTTTCCAAAGATGTAATGCAAATGTGCCCTTGAAATTTCTATTGGTGTAGAACCTGTCCAGATACATTAGTTGCTAATCCCGGACTGGCTGAACAGGAGTACCCTGTATCTCTTCTGCCGCCATCATACATTGTGACCATTCATGACAGCAGCAATTTATAGATCCATGCAAATTACAGATACTGCCACTGCTGGCTTGCTTGAATCTACTAGGTATTCATTCAGGTCTCTGGGACAATTTTTTCTGTTTTTGTTGTACTGCTGCATCTGCCTTCAGTTTTGTGATTTCCATGCCAAACTGCCATAGATGCATTGCATTATTCTTGTCCCAGTGTAAGGGATGAGTGATCCATTGTGTACAATCGATTTAGCAGTTGTCAGTTGTACTAATGAGTTTCCATGATCTGGGCACATGTCGTTAAGAATTCAGACTGATAGGATATTTATACTAGCCGCAGCATCAAACTTGGTTTTCAGTATATGCTTGCCAGTTTTCTTTAGCAGATAACATTTAGAGTGGTCAAATCCTTCTGTTTTCTGCTTTGCTGTCCCTGGTGCAGTCTCTGGCTGCTACTTTGGTGCAAGATTTTGGAATGTAATACAACTTTGACATGCGGATGACAGAGCACGCTTGCCATATAGTTCACTTGATTTTTGTGTCTTCTCTACAGCATCAACACTGTATGCCACAAAGTCTTCATATATTCTGCCATATGCTAGCAATGAATCAATGATGTCATCTTTCTTTTTATCCAAGCAGTCTTTGTGGAAAGTTTTGATGTGCACTGGGGCAATCACTGACCACACTATCTGCAGGGATAGTTCAGCTTCTGAAAAGTTGCATTTGTTGCCCTTATTCTAGCAATTTTAATAAATTAACCCCTTGATTCTTGTGTTTGTTGCCAGTAAGATATCATTGCTGAGCAATGATTCTAAAGTTGAATCTTAAATGTAGCAGATGATCTAGCATTTTTCATGTCTTTCTCTTCATGCAAGCTCAAAGTGTTGCTTCTGCCCAACCCTTTATTATCATCTGTTATCAGTATTTTCATGGCTTGCTAATCCACTAATACAACTGCTTGTTTGTTGCTTAGCTACATTCTTTTGTTTTGAAACCTTGAACTCGGATAGAAGATCCATGATCTTCCCATTCTCTTTGGGAAGATTTTATCCAATATTTGCTGTTCTTTCGACTTTTTGACACGCAGGAATGGTTCAGTAATCCTATTGCAGCAAAGATGCTCTGTATGTGCTCTTGGCAATGTTCCTGCTGTGTTTTTTGTCTTTTATATATAGGTCATGTATCTCACCTCAAATTGGACCTTTCATCATTTATTTGACAGTACACCGAGTTTAGTTTTGAGGCAGACTAGTTAAAGGGAAGCCTTTGTCAAGGACCATCTTCAGTCTTATTTTTCAAAGTGACACTATTTATTAAACTTTAATATTTACTATTGTTATACATTGTGAGCTTGTACCAGGTTCTGATCTATTAGGTAATGACTATTGGTATAATTACCTAGAACATAATTAAGATATCTTCTTTGAGTGTTCATGTCCATGTGCTCTCAATGCCTGTTTCAGAGAGTCACACATTCAAGTGCACCTTCTAACCTGCAATTTCAGAGTATTCTAGTTGATTTGGCATTAATACCCAGGAATGTACGGCTCTATGGCATCATTGATAGGTTACCTCAAGGGTGTAATCGCCGACACAAT
Source organism: Stegostoma tigrinum (assembly GCF_030684315.1). Lineage (NCBI taxonomy): Eukaryota > Metazoa > Chordata > Chondrichthyes > Orectolobiformes > Stegostomatidae > Stegostoma > Stegostoma tigrinum. Next base: position 91,877,010 of record NC_081356.1, read on the forward strand.
AATTTGAGTGACAATTCTGTAGACTCCACACTATTTCTGACTCATTTAAATTTACTTGGGCCTTGGTTTGGTGTGGGATTGACTCCTGATGGCAATTCAGATTTGAAATAGCTGTTAGATAGGGCAAGTTTGAATCAACAAGCCACCTTTATGAATCTGACCAGCTTAGAGACATTCATGTTTTATGAAAAAGCTTTTTCTTCCTGTTTTCTGTACCATGGGAACTTCTAGATTGCTGTTGAATCTTGTTTTCTGATTACCCCTTAACCTTTGTGCTTGTATTGTTGGTTTCTTCTTTAGTTTTTGCTATTTTTTACTTTAAAGAGAGTAACCACTATATTCTTGTATTTTAAAAAAAGTAGCACAAATGATGCATTTCAATGAACTTGAAATTTTCTGATGAGCTTATTTTCAGCTAAACTGATGAATACCATGGCGGAATATCCAGACACATCCTTTGCCTAGAGTGCTACAGTACATAATGACTTTAGCGTCTGGTGTTGTGACAACATCGAGACACTTGGTTTTTGCTTTTGAGTTTGGGATCTGGACGTCACTCCTTCAAGGTACTTCTGCTCCCAGCAGTTTCCAACACAAAATATCAGTTCAAAGTTGGTGGACACTCTAAAAGTTCCTGCAGTTTCTGCCTCTTTCTACTCTTCCTAATGCCACCCATCCATTGATCTAGACAGTCTCTGCCTGATAGAAGACCACCTCGTGGACTGATCCAGGAAACTCTTAGCCACACCAATGCTCTACGATGACAGCAGTTGCTGCTTGAGCTTGGAAACCCTAATCTGGCTCCAGCAGCTGGAGACAAATCCCACACTCATGATGGTCCAGAAGATACACAATATGTCCTGAAATTCACACATAGTCCAAAGATTGCAAGCACACATCTCAGGTGCCTATTCATGATTGAAAAACCTTGATTTTCTCTCTTTTTGAACCTAGTTAGTACCTTGTTTAACTATTAATATTCATTAATGCCTCTAGACCTGTTCACTAATACTCTAATTATTAATTCAATTATAGCAATACTTACCCTGATTGATTTTGTTTTAATTTCCCAGCCCCTAATTTAAAGCAATGCCCTAGTTTAGAAAGAAAAGATACTCAAAAAGGGATCACTTACTAGTTTTCCAATGATTTCATACCGGTTTTTATTTCTCTGCATGAACCTGATTCATGGGTTTGAAATAGTTTGCTATATTTTGCTGTCTTGTTCAGCTTGGACCTCCTCCTCATTGTTAATTCTTACTGTTGTCATGCGCCTCACACTTTGGGGTTCTTGTAGCAATATCCCTACTTTTGGGCCAGAGAACCAGATTCATGTCCAAGCTGATTCAGAGGTGTGTCATCACATATCTGGGCAGATTGATCAAAAATATCTTGTGAACTTTCAGGTTTTAAATGCATCAAACAATGCGGCGAGAAAGCAGGAATATGATATTGAGGTAGAGGATCAGCGATGATCATAGCTGAATAGCAAAGCAGGCTTAAAAGGCTGAGTGGCTTAATCCTGCTCTTAGGCTCCATGTTTCCTGATCTCACTGCTGTATTCTTGAGTGTCTCACAGGGATTTTCCTGAGGAGGTCGAAAAGGCACCCTTATTATCTTTGCAAAAACTGTTTGAATACTTTAAAAGCCTGGATTGCAGGGAGGACTGTGTAAGGGCTTGGAGATATTCAATCATGAGGGGAGACAGTGTCACTGTTGTAGTGCCACTGAATTGGTAAACCATAAGAAAGCCCTGATCCCACCATGAATTCCACCCCCCCCCCCCCAATATGGCAGCTGATGGAAGTTAAACTCAATGAACTAATCAGTAACACAGAGTGTAAAGTTAGCTTCAGTAACAGTGACCATGAAATTTTATTGAAGTGTCATCAAAACCATCAGATTCACAAATGTCCTTTACAGAAGGAATTCTGCCTGGCTTTCCTGATCTGGCCTACATGGGATTCCAAACCCACTAACTCTTAGCTGCCCTTTGAAAATGGCGGCACAGTGGCTCAGTCATTAGCACTGCTGCCTCACAGCACCAGAAACCCGGGTTCAATTCCAGCATTGGCCAACTGTCTGTGTGGAGTTTGCCCTGAGTCTGTGTGGGTTTCTTCCAGGTGCTCTGGCTTCCTCCCACAGTCCAAAGATGTGCAGGTTAAGTACATTGGTCATTGCCCATAGTGTCTGAGGCGGGAAATACAAGGATAGGATGGGGTGGGTCTGAGTGGGATGCTCTTCAAAGGGTCAGTGTGGACTTCATGGATCGAATGGCCTGCTTCCACACTGTAGGGATCCTATAAAAGGCTGAGCATGGCAATGAATTCAAGGGGGAATTAGGGATGAGAAACAAATGCTAGTTGTACCAGTGATGCCCACAACCCAAAAGCAATATCTTTCTTTAAAAGAGTTGTGGAGAAGAGTTTCATTCGTAACTCAGTTTCAAATCACTACTTGAACTAATTCAGATCCATAGCTTTTTCAGCAATTAGAATCGTAGACAGTTTAATTTTCCACAGGATGAAGTGATTTGAAAAAGCATGACATGCAAATGTAAGATAAAATTGTCTTCATTCATTTAAGTTTGAATAGATTCAACTTGAATACTGACACCTTGGTGGGAATGTCACCCTTAGAAAGTGTGCAAGCACAATTTAGAGGTTACCTCACTGTGACAGCTCCACAGTTGGACAAGAAGGCAATGTCCCAGGCCACTGGCACTCAGACGCCTGCAAAAGACCAGGCACCTGCTCACCTCCAGGGCAGGAGAGGACCCTGTAGTGCTAGGAATCAGTTCTTTGTCCACATAGACAGGGAAGAAGAGGAGAAGCAAACAGTTATATGGATGGACACAATGGCCCTTATAGCCCAGAGGGCGCAGGTGTGCAGCTTTACAATGCCTCAAACATGTGAACTTCTAGCTGCCTTCATGGACAAGTTAGCCATTGCCATGGAGAGCCAAGTCCAGGATCCTTGGTGTCTAGAGAGATGCACACACCTGCATGTCATTTCCTGAGCCATTGGAACTCTGCACTGAAGGCGTGGTAACTGCTGAGGTCAGCCACCCCAGCTTCCAAGGCCCCTGATCTCCTTGGCTGACTGGTTACTTCTACCATAGTTACAAAACTTGGGACGCCATTGAGGTATGTTAAAACAGAAAAAATATTATAAATATTTGAGGGCTGTTGGTGACAAATGTAACACTGCACCGTACATAAGGTATTATGGTTGTATAAATTGTATTAGTGTTGCACTAAGTCTGTTGTTTAACTCTCTCTATACCTGTAAATGTAACTATGGAAGTAAGATTCCTAACTTCACGTCCATACAGAATGTCCCACACACCCATGTCTTTGTTACAAGCCTACTGCGGCATGTGAAAGCAAGATGAACAAGGCATATGGAAAGGTCTAGGAGCAACAGGGTGGTGGGTGATGGGAGATTTTAATTTTCCCAACATTGACTGGGATTCACTTAGTGTTGGAGTCAAGATGGAGCAGAATTCATAAGGAATTAAGTCCACTCCACCATTTAATCATGGCTAATAGGCATTTCAACTCTACTTACCTGCACTCTCCCCATAGCCCTTAATTCCTTGCAAGATCAAGAAATTATCAATCTTTGCCTTGAAGACATTTAATGTCCTGGCCTCCACTTCACTCCATGACAATGAATTCCACAGGCCCACCACTCTCTGGCTGAAGAAATGTCTCCTTATTTCCGTTCTAAATTTACCCCTCTAATTTTGAGGCTGTGCCCACGGATCCAATCTCCCCACCTAATGGAAACAACCTCCCAGCGTCCACCCATACAGCAGAATATAGATAGACTGGATAGTTGGGCAGAGAAATGGCAGACGGAGTTCAATGCGGGCAAATGCGAGGTGATGCATTTTGGAAGCACCAATTCAAGGGCAAACTATACAGTAAATGGACAAGTCCTGGGGAAAATTGATGTACAGAGAGATCTGGGTGTTCAGGTCCATTGTTCTCTAAAGGTGACAACGCAGCTCAATAGAGTGGTCAAAAAGGCATACGGCATGCTTTTCTTTATCGGGTAGGGTATTGAGTACAAGAGTTGGCAGGTCATGTTACAGTTGTATAGGACTTTGGTTTGGCCACACTTAGAGTACTGTGTACAGTTCTGGTCGCCACATTACCAAAAGGATGTGGACGCTTTGGAGAGGGTGCAGAGGAGGTTCACCAGGATGTTGCCTGGTATGGAGGGCACTAGCTATGAAGAAACGTTGAGTAGATTAGGATTATTTTCATTAGAAAGACGGAGGTTGAGGGGGGATCTGATTGAGGTCTATAAAACCATGAGGGGTACAGACAAGGTGGATAGCAAGAAGCTTTTTTTCCCAGAGTGGGGGACTCAATTACTAGGGGTCATGAGTTCAAAGTGAGAGAAGGAAAGTTTATGGGAGATATGCATGGAAAGTTCTTTACGTAGAGGGTGGTGGGTGCCTGGAACGCATTGCCAGCGGAGGTGGTAGACGCAGACACGATAGTGTCTTTATAGATGTATCTGGACACGTACATGGATGGGCAGGGAGCAAAGGGATACAGACCCTTAGAAATTAGGCAACGGGTTTAGACAGAGGATCTTCATCGGCGCAGGCTTGGAGGGCCGAAGGGTCTGTTCCTGTGCTGTAATTTTCTTTGTTCTTTGTTCATATACAAGGCAGTGGATTCTGATGATACTCAGGATTAAAGAAACCAATATCTCCCTCGGTCTGCATCCAAAAACTATGGTGTTTATGAAGTGGGCAGCAATATTAGGGTACAGGACAAGTACAGCACACAGGGAGCCAATGCTTCAGGGTCACCAAGGATTAGGGGCCTGCAGGGCCATATCCAATACAGTGTATGTGCTTGTGAGTAATGTTGCTGTTCTATCAAGGGCCTTACATGGATGGGACTTGCAGCCCCTTTCTACATAACCAGAGACACTGACTCTGCCAATTCTGGGTATTTTGACAACATTTTCTTTCCAGTTACATATTTCTGGCCTTCATCCAGCCTCTGCCTTTATGTATTAGTGAGACTCTGAACAGATAGCCCATCTTGTAAATATCCTAAGTCTTGAGCCTCCCCAGTTTCCCACCAAACAATCTACGTGAGCTTGCACCTAACTACTATTTTTTTAAATTTAGTCATAGCACATAGACTCACTAGCTTATGTATGGTTCCTTGATCTCAGTCAGAAAAGTTCATACTGGCCAAGTAGGTTTCAGCAACAGCCTTTTTTTTGGTAAGATTTTAACCTAATAACATGCAGGTTCGGTGGATTAGCCATGGAAAATGCAGGTTTACAGGGTAGGGGGTTGCATCTGATGGGTCGGTGTGGACTTGATGGGCCGAATGGCCTGCTTCCATATTGTCCGGATTCTATGAGTTACCCAAATTTCACTAGGTTTGGAGTCAAATATAGGCCAGTCTAGGCAAGAACTGCAGTTTCCTTTCCGGAAGGATATTAATGAATCAGATGGATCTTTCTTGCAATGGACAATGGATTCATGGTCATCATTCAACTCCAGGTAAAAGAGCTGACCATGCCGTGTATTCATAGACTGTCACACCTTTGAAGGGTAGGGTGTTCTGGTCCACGAATGCCCACCCACTCGTACATTACCCTCTTCCGTACATGCTATACTGTAGCCTCACCTTACAAATGCAGTTAAGCTCACCTCCTGCCCCCACAGTTATCATCTCCATAGCCTCCAGTCCCCAGTTCCCATAAATAGGTTCCTTACCTTTCTTTCCAGGCAATGGCAATGGTTGGCCTTATCACCCTCCCCCCACATCCCGCAAAACTCACTTTAGTTTCTCTGCTTGTACATAACAGACTGACTGTTGCCCATTCATTAGGCCAACATAACTAGACAAAGTCAAAAGGGAAGTAACCATACCCTAGGTTGATGTTATACATCTCTCTGATTGGTCCTACCACCTGAACTGACCAATACAGAGCTAGAGGAGTTAAAATAACCCCCTGCATGAACTGGCCAGGCACTGACCCCTGTGACCGAGAGCACAATGATCAGAAACCTGGTTGTAACCAAGTCCCTGAAGGATATTTTTGGTTGCCCATGATTTACTTGGGCAGGGTCCCCTTACTGATGAGTGCCTCCCTGAAACTTGATGAGGACAACTTCCCTCAGACTTTGAGACATGGCTGCTTGTTTGCTACCATGCAGTGTGCTTGCAATGCTGGCATATTATGTAGGTGCAGACCAGCGCAGTACACTACTGTGCAGAAAGATGTCTGTCCCCTTGACTGTGGACTATCAATCGGCAGGACAAGCTGCCTAGTTGTTGGCTGTGTTAATTGACAAGGCAAGGTAGGTGCTAAAACAGTGAGTGTTAAGAGAGCAAGTGAGCAGCCCTGAAATGCCGCTGGTCCGATCTGTAAGTTGAGTGCCTGTCCAAGCATGCAAAGTATTCTTGGAGCAGCATTCCAATGCCAATTGTTAGTGTATCCTATGTGCCTTGCAACTGGATCGGAGAGGTGCCGTAAGGATCCAAATAGGTCAACAAACTTTGGATGCCAATGTCCATGGGCAAGGTGTGCAAACAGATGGTGCCCATGAATCGTACCCTAAGATGCATCTTTGTGCTGAGCAACATAGATTGCAAATAGCTGTGGAACAATTTATCCCTACTTTCTGCTCCTGCATTGAAATTATTTATTTACAAGAAATGTATAATATAAATGTGGGTAATTGTTCTACTTATTTCAGAAACATCTTGGCTTTTAGTTAAAATTAGGATGAGGAATGAAAATCTGTTTACAGATTTGGTAAACATGATTAGATTTAATACTTAGTAATTCCTCATGAAAACAAATCAATGAATTATTCATAACTTGCCATTTTCTTTAAAACTAAACACCAAATAGTTAGGATAAGGAAAGGCAATTGTGCACGTGTATGTATAAACAGCATTGTTGACACTACATCTTTGCTTGTAAAGCATTTGTGATATCCTGATGTCAGGGTAGATACTTTAAAAAAGTGTAAAGTGCAAGTGTTTTTATCTTAATATACATTGATGTTTATACAGTACTTTTAAACAAAACTAATAAAACATGCATTAGGTACATGACCATCAGTACTTTTTCCCCTTCTTTCCCCCAACCCATACACACACACAAATGATGAATCAGATCATTTTTTGCTGAATAAAGTTTCAATTCTAAGCTTTTCAAATAAAACTTCTAAAATACATTGAGGCTAGGATTTTAAAATGCACTGTTTGGCTAGTAAAACATTAAGCAGTATGTTGAGAAATGCACACAGTATATGTTCAGACTGTAGAGTCTACCTTCAGATCACCGCCAAGGAGTTAAAATAGTTGCGAGGATCTTCTCAGGCTTTGTCTTGATGGAACAGACTTATCATGGCAGTAGCAATTACACCATCCAATCCAGTGTCATGGGGCAAAGAACTGCAGCATGAATAGAAGATGTTGAAAGGCTGTCCGCTGGTTAACAGGCAACTCCTCGGAGGTGATGATTGATACTGCAAGGGTATAAAGAGAACAAAGAGTAGTTCTCTTCCTTGAGGATGGCAGGACAAAATCAGTGTTAGCAAGGAGGTTACCAACAGTGGAATTGTAATGCCCAAGACCTGGGTCCAGTACAGGAAGCTTTCATTCTCTCACCTCCCTACCTCCTAGCATTCTTCCAACTGACATGCCTTGATATCATACACTTTCCTTTCTCTCCACTCCCCTCCTCAAATCTTTAGACTACCAGGCATACAACACATTCACGCTGAACCAATTGCCTTCCCATTATTCCCAGCACTGTCTTCATCCCAAGAATGTTTGTTTTAAAGAAATGAATGCCGTTTTCCTGCATTTTCCAGCAGATCCCCAACCATCACCTCTTTTGCCACAATTTGTCATCTCTGGGACAAAGTTGTTGGTTTAGATACAGCAATGTTTCACCACCCTCAATCACCATCTGAGAAATATGTAAGTTAAGGGTTTGCTCCCTGATTTCTCACACCTTAATAGTGTCAGCAGCTAAAGTCTTGAGCGGTCACATCGTTCCATCATTCATGACATGCTGCCTTCTGCCCATTATTTTTGACTGTGGCTTATTTGAAAATGAAGCAATTAGCTGTATGTAATGTGGAAGATTCACTCATTTCAATACCTAATTGCTTGACACATTCAAAAGGAAAATAACTAATATTATTCCTAATTCAATACATGTTGTGCTATCGAGTCAAATAAATGTACTTAGTGGACAGATGGTAGGTGAATCAAATTATAATTCAATGTTCAGAAGATGGATCAAGAGCAATAAAGCAAATTTTGGGGGAAATGGCTGAAGTTAATTTGCTGGAAATGGAAATGGAAAGGGGAATATGGAGAAAACTTTGCATCAAAATATCTGCTAAAATCTCATGATGATCTGTAATTAAAATCCAAAAATTGTTAGCATTGGTCATGAAATTTATCACAACATTAATTTGTCTATGTCAAAATAATTGCCAGACTTGAGCTATATTTTTGTGCATCTTTTCTTTCAATTTCATATTTTGTTGTACTTGAAAAGAAATGAAACATCATTTGCTTGAATTCATAAAGAGTTCTGGTAAGATTTTTCATGGTGGGCTCTGAATGGAAAATGGATATATGCCATTCCTTTACACAGTGGAACAGTTAGATACTAGTCTTGGGGAAATAACTGCCTGAAAAGACATGTTGGCATTCTTTGGGTTAACAAAGTGATCTGCAGGGTAAAGTGGATTCTCAGTAGTAACATTGCATAGGTCACCCGTAAAAATAGAAGATTCCATTATTCTTCACCTCCCCAGGGAGCAAGAAGTCTCCAGCATCATTACCTTGACTAAAATCTGACTTTTAAGCTCCCCTAATTTCCTCCCTGTAATTATAGGTCAAGTGTTCTTTTGTAATTTATAAAACCTTTGTGCTTATCAATAATGAATGGCAGTGGAAAAAAATCATATAAAAAAGGGACTCAAAAATTTCTTTATATTAGAAAACAAGGCTAATTTTGTATGACCAAAAACTGTCACGCACGTTGATAGCATTCTATTTTTCAGTCATTTGGGTTCTTTCAAATTAGTTATGTTAATGTCCTGTGAGCGAATGTAACACTTGGATGGGACAAGATTTCAGCAATTAATTTCTGCAGTCAGTAGAGAGACAAGCAAATTTATTTTCCACCTCTCTGGGAATTGGTAGTCGAGGGTGTGAGGTGGAGAAAGTGCATTTTGGAGCAAGGAACAAACTGAACACAAGCCCTAAATAAAGCAGAAACAATGGGAGCCATTGCCTCCTCATTCATTCAATTGACAATGTTTTGCAGCTTAAACCTGTTTTATTAATTATGTTTGACATTTCCTTAATTAGTTTCATTTACATCAAATCAATCCCTACTGCTGTATGGCATCATTTATCATTTTGAAAAATTTGCATACCGCGTGCTGACTTTTTCTACTTAATTATACATTAAAAGTGTCAAGCGCGCTTGCTGCCTGGCATTATCTGCAGCAGAAAGGTTTGTGGCTGGACGGTGATGGCATTAATCATTAAGAGCCTCCAAGTGCTTCTGGGTAATATCTAGGGAGTAGTGTGGTTATAATTTTGATGCGGGAGAGCATGAGTGCTTTTGTAAAATGATCTACCAGCAAACAAAATAAATACCCACTAACCTCAACCATAATAAATATTTCTAACAATTCATACAGCGCAACTACTTATCACAAATTTCTTTAAAAAAGGGCTGCAAATCTACAGAGTAGAATATTTATTTTCTAAATACGTAGGAAAACAAAACAAATATGCTAGGTCATATAAAATACTGGTTAGATGAAAATAAACATGCGACGTATTACAACAAATATAACTATTTACTCAGTCTTACCTAGTCTCAACTCCAATTTTCTGTTGAAGAAAACTTTGCAAAATTTACTGACGTATTCATTTATACCCTGGCAATGTTTCCTCAAATTATGAGGAGACAGCTCATTTTTTAAAAAAAATTGTAACAAGTCTGGTTTCAACACATTACATTTGCATTTGTGACAGAAATGTGTGCTTGATTTATTTGTTGAAAATAAGTTGCATTGATGTAGGTGTCATCAAACACTGATACATATACGCATGGTTATTTGCACTTGTGAAATTCTGACCCCATTTTCACCTGTATAATATGTGCAAGTCAAATTGCTACCCAGGAAAGACAGACAAAATGAGTCAGGCTTGTTTGAAATTGTTGTAAGTACATGTCAGGAGTCAGCATAAAATTATCCTAACTTATGTATAAGAGAGTTATCCAAGAACTTGACTCAGTAAAAGTTAGTAACAATATAAATGGGAACTGCTAGTCCTGACATTGCTGATGTTTCAGACATATAATAGACAATACTGGGTGTCCTGAGGCATCTGAGGGCTAAGGGTGACATTCCTGGATCAGCTGGAGACTTAGCTTCTGGCCCAGTTTTGGCACAACAAACAGGATAAAGCTGATCTCTGTAAAAATCTTTGCGAAACCCTCAGTTGAAGGTAGACTGCTGCCTTTAGCAGTGACGGTATCAAGTCTCCACGCTTTTCCTTGGCATGGACATTTCTCAAAATCTGTCCTTCGACTTTGTAGCTATTACCAATATACTACGACATGTTAATGTTCCACCTCAGCATTGCATTGATCAAGAACTCAAAAGGTTTCCCTTTAAACAGCAACAACAAAAAAGTCCAACAGGGACCTGCAACATAGCTGTGCTCCCAAATGGCCTGCAAACAGTATCTATATCCACAGTGAGATGTTTACACTAGCTAAGAGGGAAATTTAATTTAATTTCTCTTTGCTTCTCACTGGTTATGTATATTTTTTGCAGACTGTTAATGTTAGATCAAGCAGCATTAAGCTGTACAGTTAAAAATTAAATGCCACAAATATTGGAAATGTAAACCAATTCGCTAATGCATCCTTTCATCTCATGAGAGAATACTTTGCTGTATGGTGTACAAAACGGTATTACATAGTCTGATTCAATCTTCCCTCCTGAAAAGTAAAGGGAAAGATAATGGAAGAGGAAGGTAATTGAGCAGGTTAACATTAGTGAGGTAGCCTTTCTGCTGACGTAGCGATTGGGATCATGGTGGAAAAGCTCACGCTCCACTTTTCGGCCTGCTGCCAATTGAGGGTCTTTACTGATCAAGTAATTATGGGGGAATGGAACCTTTGATCCATACTAATCTGTGCAAAACTGATGGACTGGACCTAAAGCAGAAGGACAAGTGCCTGACAATCTCCACCTGCCCTTATTTCCAACCCCCTAGTCTATCTTTTCCTTATCTCTAAAACCAAGAACAACCCCAACTATGACAAAACTTACCCTGCTCAAAAACCTATCCCTCTGGAAGTCTGGAATGTGGTGTCCCAGTAGCAGCCATGGTTTTTAGTAAGTTGTGAAGCTGCGAGATTCTGATTGTCTGGCAGCACCAATTGAATTGGACTTCCTGTTCTGGGGTTTTAATTTCAGCAAGAGGCCTTACAGTAGCCAATTCACTGCCCAACTGCCAGAAAATCCAGTGGATTTTCATACCTCAGTGGGCATGGGGTTACCCTCCTGGAAACTGTCTTGCTTTCAGACTTAGTCTGAAAATGGGAAAATCCTAAACCTAGTGTAGATCAGGAGCCCTAATCTGACATTCTACTTCTGCAGCAGAGAAAGATAGATCAGCTAAGAGGTTTTCTCTGGGTCCTCTCCTATGCTGGCTAAGGCTTTTCTTTCTTGTCATGTCTTCTATGCCTTTCCAAACAGTCAGCCTCCAGAGGTCATAGTCATCAATGACTGTCTCACTTGTAGGTGCATTTGTAGTAAGGTTGTGGGTAAGGAAGAGGTCATGGCTTAGTGTCCAATTAACAATGCAGAAGATTTTGGAGGTATAGCTGTTATTTCATGAACTAACTAAATATAATTGACTGAACTAACACAAATATAATTGGCTTGGGAATGAATATATGCTGAACAAAGGCGCTAGGACTTCTGCACTGGTACCCTTATGCAGTCAGGCAATGAGAGTAGAAACTGTTCAGACTCTTCTCCTGCCTAATGTATATTGTCCAGGTCTAACCATTGTACAGGACCGCACCTTGGAGCAATCTTGGTGGAGCTGCAGTTTGATGCTCAATCTGTCGTGCAAGAACACAACACTGTTTGACCACACTGCAGATCTCAATGGGTTCTGATGTTGCTCTATCAAAGCTGATATGTTATTTATCATAAAAAAGGTCATAATGAGCAGGTTCAGCAGGCTCTGAAACCATACAGGGATTTAGGCGAGATGCATTCAGCCATGATTAACGATCTAACAAGGGCAACATAGACAAATAATGCTCAGCAGAGCAATGCCTTGATAATTGGACTGGTGGTGGTGTGTTGGTAATGCTCGTAGGCCAGTAATCTCGAGTCCAGGATAATGTTTTAAGAGCATGGGTTTGAATCCCACCTTGGCATGTAGTGAACCAAGAGTTCAAATTTAAAAAGCTGATCTAATCACAACAATTGTCAATTATTATGAATACAGATCTGGTTCACTGCCATCATTAGGGAAAAAAAATCTGCCAACCTTACCTAGGCTGGCTTACCTCTAATTCCAGACTGCAGCTATGAGGTTGCCTTTTACCTGCCCTGCTGAAATGATCCAGCAAACCATTTTGTTCAAGGTCAGTCAGGGGCACATGTTGCCTTTGCCTGCCATACCCCCACTTCATTGGTGAATAATGCAAATTTGTTGTGATCAATGCAGGCATCTTGGTTTTTGGGCAAGGCGAAAATTTTGACATCATGCATATCCTGAGTCACTGCCTCCTTCCTCCACTGGAGAGAGAGAAAGGTTTATGCATGTGCTGCAGGAATGTTGCTTTCATTTTTGATGAATTCAAATGGGATAGCATTAGTACCCAGAGCTTTCCTATGGCAAGCAAGCCAAAAACCTTACATAACTCCTCCATTGAGGATTCAATATCTAGCTCTTCTGTGATAGGCAGTTGTCTGGAGCATTCTCAATGATAATGTGCACCTGAGGATATAACTCACATTCGTGCTCCACCCACCACTCCAACTGTTAATTGCAATTTGGTAATGATCTCCCCAGCCTTTGTTCTCAATGAGCCTGTTTTCTTTGAATATGGATGTCTTTATCCTTTGAAACATCTTCCCAATAGTCCCTGTGTTAAAAGGACATCTGAATGTTCTGGATAATTTGTGGCCTATACTCTTGTCCACCACCCAGTAGCCTTTTGGACATTACTTCAACAGGGTTTTAGTGCATTCAAGGCCTGCAGGCCTCGCTGTTTTGCATTTGATGAGAGTTGGCTGCTTGACTTCAAAGATCGGTTCCATCACGGTGATGTTAGCCCGAGGAGAGTCAGTAATTTTCTGATCACACTTCCCAAATGTTGAAAGGGTGGAATTGTAGAAGCTATCTTGAAATATGCTTCACCGTGTTTGCCTGTCACTGTGTGTGCAAATGTCAAAAGTTGCCTGTTCAATAATGCTGAGGAATTATTTGTTTGGTTACTGGGTACAAGGGCAGCATTTATTCCTAGAATTAAAATCTTCAAGGGTCACATCCTCACCTAATGACGACTTATAGATAAATTAAACTTTGAATTCCAACATGTGCTTTTCAAAACGTGACTATAAATGGAAGTTCAGCGACAAGCAATCGTCTGCATTAGCTCAGAATGTCACACCAGCAATGGGAAAGGGAACCTTTAAATAGAAAGACTGAAAACAAAGAGATATTGAAAGGCTGACTAGCCAAAATCATCACTACATCCCCACCCCCCTCCACCCCCTCAGCAGGAGGCCAGCTCCCACAGACATACTTATGTTTTACCCTTGCAGGGATACAAAACTAAAGGGTAAAAATAACTGACTGCAACCCTGGGTCTGTATATGTTAGTGGTCTAATGAACTAGTGTGTGAACTAGTGTTTTGGGAAGGTCACAGCTTGAGAACAGCCATTAGACAGAATAAAAGGAAAATATACTCTCTCATTCTGAACGCTGCCAGCTAGCCACAGTCAAAAGGAACCACAGCAAAATAATTTGAATTTTTGTTTTTGTTTGCTTGGGGAATGTGGACTTTGCTAGCTGGGCCAGCATTCATTATTCATTCCAAGTTGCCCTTGAGAAGTGGTGTATGCTATCTTGTTCAACTCCTGCACTCCATTTGGTGTAGGTACATTCCACAACACTATTAGAAATGGAGCTCCATAATTTTGAGCCAGTAACACTTAAAAAAAAGCAATAAATTTCTAAGTAGGGAAGGTGGGTAATTTTGAGGGGAGCTGGCCTCTGCTTAACAATCTGTTTATTGCATTCAAGGGCTTGTGTAGATACAAGCCAGATTGCACCAGCTTGGCATTACATGATGTGGATATAGGAGAGGGCCCACCCATATGACAGTATCTTGATCAGCTCAGTCCAGAAAAGCTGACCAAATTCAAGAGGAGATTACCTGCATGTGGAGTTCTGAAAGTTGTAGATAGATCATAGCAGTAGCTTCAGCTCCTCATTTATGCTTCAACTCAAGCTAGAGAAGTCCACAGAGCTCTGCATTAACTATTGAAACATTAATGCAATGACCAGAGCAGACTCGTACTTGATAGTCTGTCTGGATGATTGCGTATGTAGGCTTGGTAAAGCAACCTCTATTACTAACTTAGATTTACTCAGGGGCCCAGCAGGGTCCCTTTAGTATCTGTTCAAAGGAAATCTCAATCTCCATATCGCCAGACAGGTTATTCCATTGGAGAGTCATGCCATTCAGACTCATAATGCTCCAGAGATAATGGGAACTGCAGATGCTGGAGATTCCAAGATAATAAAATGTGAGGCTGGATGAACACAGCAGGCCAAGCAGCATCTCAGGAGCACAAAAGCTGACGTTTCGGGCCTAGACCCTTCATCAGAGAGGGGGATGGGGGGAGGGAACTGGAATAGGTCTTCGGTCCGCCTCCCCCTCTCTCCCTATTTATTCCAGTTCCCTCCCCCCATCCCCCTCTCTGATGAAGGGTCTAGGCCCGAAACGTCAGCTTTTGTGCTCCTGAGATGCTGCTTGGCCTGCTGTGTTCATCCAGCCTCACATTTTATTATCTCATAATGCTCCAGCTGTCTTTTAAATACTGATGAACCAGCCAGGAGCAGCCTTATCTAATTGTGTACAGTATCTAGACAACCTCCTAGTTTACTGCAATACTTGCAGAAAGCAACTTAGTGCATATGGAAGGCCTTTTTCAGAAAATACAGTCAGCTGACCACATCATCAATCTCACAATGAGTGAGTGCAATAAGGCTTAAGCAATATCTATCATGGACATGTAACAGATATGTGTGTTCATTTGTTATTTCTTTTCTTGTTTAGTAATTCATAAAAATATTCTTTTGTTAACTCAAGGAAGTCTGTTCAAATTGGCTCCTTTTAAAACAAATTAATGTGGTCTGGGGGAGAAACATACCCATAATGGAAGGGATCCTTTTTCAAATTAGCCTCGTTCCAACTAGCTGAGCGGGTGGGTGAATAATCATTGGGAGGCAGCTCACAGCTTCTCATCCTGGAGTGCAATGATTTAGGGTATTCTATCTGGAATTGCAACAAAATGGGGAGCTTTGCCAGGAACTGATTGGTACAACACTAGAGTGCGGTAATATTACAGTCAGCACTGTGGTAACTCAGAGAGGCATCTCTGATGAGTATCAGCTCCAGCTGGTGTCAATGCTGAGATCTTGAACATCTCCAGGACACTTTGCAGCATTTATTGTTCAGACAGAAGGCGTTCATGACACAAATCTTGCGGGAATAGCAAGGTTCAGGCTTTATTTTTCTAAAGTCATATGTATTAGACAGGAGGGTCGTGCTTCATGATTTCTGCTCGCTTTCATGTTGAAATTCCCAGTAGGCAAAGATATCCTGATTTAGAAATTTGGCTGTTAGTAGTGTCAAACTTGTCACAGAACTACTCTTGCCTCTGTAGTGGAGTACAGTGTTGAAACATACATACTTCTGAGGTTAACTGTCCCTGTTTGAGTTGAGAGGTAATTGGACAGAACACAACCTCAATCATTTGTGGGAGTGTTTTATCATTGACAGCAGCGGGCTTCTTACTGTAAAGCCTATATCGTATTTGCACATTTATTTTCTGAGTTTTTACATTGCTGGATGAAAATGTAATGCTTTTCTTTCTGAGATCTATTATCAGTGAGCCATGTCTCTTGCAGCGAATCTATATTACTATTTACCCTACCAAGTTCCATGTTGATCACTGTCATGTTCTTGTCTGGCTGCAACTGACTGTCAGTCCCATGCACATGGCCCTAAGATTCCAGATTCCAATTATAGATTTGGAAACTTCTTGCTTTTCATTTGTATCAATTTTGTTTTTGCCCGTGTGTGATGGATTTAGTCAACTTGTTTTCCAAAGATTCTAAACTTCAATTCCCCTGGAAACAGATGGCCCATGGTGATTCAGTACCTTCCTAGCCAGGGGCTGCCCAACCTGAGGTGTATGCTGGTTGATCAGTGGAGAAGATGATCCATCCCACCATTGGAAACAGACCATAACATTCATCCTCCAAACTGACCAAGTCAGCCATAATTGCTGTCACTCAGACAACCAAATGAAATTGAAGTGTGCTTTCCAGGGTGCAAGCCTAGTAAAATTCATGAAGATCCTGAGACAACCGAACACCAGGATTCACCACTCAACTTTGATTATTCAGTCCGCTATACTTGTACAACACTACATTTAAACATGAAAATGATCTTTAAACATCAGTCTCCCTTTGGACTCTACGTCAGGTTTTACTCCGTTAGTCTCCTACTCTCCCAAGGTATCCAAAATGGAGCTACTTTCCTATTGTTGGGAACTTGGTTCATGAGCGCCACATGACAGGGGCCCACAGACTGCACAGCTGAGGGAGCAAACCAGCTTCATGTTGTTCTGAAGCTTTAGCCTATGGCTGTCAGGGACCCAATTTCAATATGTCATCACAAGGAAACTCAGCTGAGGACTTGCCTCTGGTGAGACTGTATGCTGACATGGACACTTACATATTTTGCCCTCATTTTCATGTTGCTGCTAGACAGCAACGTATGCTGAAAATGAGAAACAAATTATCACACAAAAGCAGAAAGCATATTATTTATTTTTACCCACACTCCCGGTGCACCTCATCGACTCGTTGCATACACAAATCAATTTCACAGTATGTTACAAACAAAACATCTAAGACATATCACACATAGGTTATCAATACCAGATATAATTCCGCACACTTCACATCATCTGCTTTTCAGAGTGTGGAAAATTGGTGGAGAGAAAGTGAAAGAAAAGGTAATCAACCTTTCATAATACTTGTGGATGATTCAGGCAATTGGAATTTCATTGAATGTCTAACTCAGGCAGTCATTGTCTCTTCACTATCTCGCTATTTCTTTTCAGATTATTTCAGAAGAGCCATCTCTTCAACTCAGAACTGCACTATAGTTTTCCAGCAAGTGCGTTTCAGTCATTATACACTTTCAGAGACAATTACAAGATGGCAGCCAAACATTTCTAGTTTATTTCTAAAAGATTCAAGCAGAACTATAGTACATGCATGATAAGACCCTGTATTGGACAATGTATGCCATGAACAAGCACAGTTTTGCCAACAGGCTAGAATTTGTTACAAATTAATGATATGTTTAGTGGTGTGCATCATTATTAATGTTGAGTCCTCCAGCAGTTTGCAGTGAGGAGGATGCACGTTAATTAGAAATCACCAAAAGTTTCATAACAATTTTTGGTACACTGCCATTGACCTTGCAAAAATGACAGCTTGGCCTCAACATTCCTATGGATTTCATGAAGGTGCTGCATTTGTAAATGAACCATCAATTAAACACACTGTAGAAATTTAAGATGACTGCATACCAGCGTAATTACCATTTAAAAATGAGTCAATTCATTTTCCTGCAAAACTTCTCAATTACTCCTGCCCAGGGTGGGAACAATTTAAACCGTGTAATTTTAACTTTACAGGTGACAATTTGTTCGAAGAGTTTGTTTACATTAGTTCAATTTTTTTTCTTATTTTTTATTTCTCGAATCCAATCTTTCTAACTCTCTCTTTAATTATTTTCCTGCGTAATTTGAGGTCAGGGGATGGGGAGTAGAGGTTTAAACTAAATTGGTAGAGGAATTGGAAACAGGACGTAGCATTAGAAATGTGTGTGAAAGCTCGCAAAAGATTGGGAGATAGATATCATGAGATGTTATAATAACTGAGGCAGGGCCCAAAAGAAAAATGTCATGTTACTATGTACTCTTAAGTACAGGTAGGTATTCAGGAATGATACTGAAGGAAAGAATGGAAGCGGTACAGAAATATTAATTGGGAAAGCAATTTGTGTGGTGGGCACAGAAAGTCTGGAAAAGGAAATAGAACAATTAAGTGAATAGGCAAAAATCACCACATGGATTGTGATGTGGAAAATGTAAAGTATTCTACTTTCATAGGAAGAATCAAAAGGCAGAATATTATATAATTGGAGTGACACTACAGAAAGCTGCAGTACAAAGGTGCCTGGGTTGTCCTTTACAAAAATGTATAAAAGTCTCCAAGGCCAGCTTCAAAGTCAGGAGCATCTCACTTTATTCTTTTGTGCTTTAGTCAAGAGATTCAACGAGCTTCTCACTAGGCAATAGGAGCTTCCAGTTAAGGAGAATTATTGCTTGCTAAATGCCTTGTTGACAGCCCAACTCTTATTAATAATATTTGGCTTTCTAGCTTACCAAATTTTCGAACAAGCTAGACATCGAGGATACTCAACACAGAAACCAGAGCAGTGATAATGGGAACTGCAGATGCTGGAGAATACAAGATACCAAAGTGTTAAGCTGGATGAACACAGCAGGCCAAGCAGCATCTCAGGAGCACAAAAGCTGACGTTTCGGGCCTAGACCCTCTCTGATGAAGGGTCTAGGCCCAAAACGTCAGCTTTTGTGCTCCTGAGATGCTGCTTGGCCTGCTGTGTTCATCCAGCTCCACACTTTGTCATTGCAGAAACCAGAGCAGGTAGCTTGTGATTCAACTTTCTGCAAGCTCCAAATGACTTACATGCTGGGCATCATTTATTAATGTCTCTGGGCATGCTATATGGGCACTGACCATATGCATCACAAGCATTGGACATTGTCATTCAACATGTGCTAATCTCTAATAACCATAATTTCATGTACAATTCACTTAAAAGAAGTATCGGTACATCAATACTTCACCGCAGGCTCCACTAGGAACTATCATCGTAGTTCGGCAGCAAGGCCAAGTAATGCTCAGGGACAAGCACCCAGCTCATGGACTGGCCCAGAGAGCACCTCCAGACTTTTCACTTGCTTCCATAGCAATCACTCACTCTGAACCTACCTAGATGCTCATTGCCTCCCTGCCTGGCATTGCCTTGCCTTTTGTGCTTTGCCCCCTCAGTGAGAGATACCAGGCTCATATTACTTCTGTTTTGCCTGTGCATTCAGTGCAGGTACAGGGAAGGAAGCTTGTCATGGTTGTCAGCAGGCCTCAGTCGAGTCAAAGAAGACAGCCTTCACCCAGGATTGCTATCACAGTAGGTCAATGTCAGCTTTCAAAACCAGTTCATTTGGAAACAAGGGAAATTAGCCACTTGAAGTGGTCAGAGTCAGATTGGCCACGGTCTTATTGATTGGTGGAGCACACTATAGGGCTTGAATGGCTTATCCTGTGTCAAGCAGTGTAAGTATTCTATGACAGAAGACTTGAGCAATAATTTTTCAATGACAATGACTGGGCAATTTCTCTCCCACAAGACACATGGGGTTGTCCTTCCAGATTCATAATCCATCCAGGGAAAGAGTGAGAAGGGAAAATAATGTTCATATTCTGAGCTAAAGACATTTTCTGGTACTTTTCCACTTCACACCCATTAGAATCTGATGCCACATGAATGGGAAATGATGTCCCGTGAATCTAAACAACCCATTTTAATTTACCCTCGCTCAATTCATTTGTTTCATTTTCAAACTTTTTGTATAAATGATTAATGAAATAGACAGTTGACCTCATCCTGTGCTGGAGTCCCAGATGCCCTGATGCTCTTGTTGCACTATTATTAAGTTGCATTTCCAGCCACTTTCAGTGCAAAGATATTTTTAAAAAAGCTTGAAGGAAAATTGTAACTATTGGGGTTAGATGCAAGATGCCCACTCCTACAAAATCTGGGACAATTTTTCCATCCCTCACACTGCAGTGAATCTTCACTTATTATGGTAGAGTCTGCAGGCAATTTGAGCTGGATAATCTCATGTGTGTGACTGTACTACTTTCCAGAAACCTTCCAGTTTGACACTACAAAAAATTGCTGCTGAGTACTCTCTGAACTACATTTACTCCAAAGTATAAGCGAAACCTTATTAATTTTAAATAACCTTTAATAAGGTGAGTTAGTTTCTTGTGTATATATTAGGTGACATGTGTGTGTGCGCGTGTGTGTATGTCTGTGTATATGTATATACATATTTATATATATATGGGTATTACACACACACACACACACACACACACACACACACACACACACACACACACACACACACACACACACACAGCAGAAGGCAATGTACTGATTTCCAAACTTAGCTTGCTGGCTCCAGGGAGCATAGAAAGATTTTAGATAATTATCAACATATACTATGCATGAATTTTCTTCCCTTCACTTCTGCTCTCCTGAGGCACTATCATAAATTGAAATACAGGTTCATTGGTATCCAAAGCACTCTGGAAATTTGCCCCGGTGAACATTTCTAATGTGTTGTGTAAGGTAACTGTATTTGACCAGGTTTGAAGGGGGCTGCAGGTGGAGGAGGTGGAGGATGGTACACAAAAACCAAAGTAGTCTTTCCCCACCACCAGCACAAATCCTCAAGTCACTCATTGTCCTGCCATGGCAATATATCATCATTCCATCACTGTCATTGGGTCAAAATCCTGGATCTTTCTCCATAACAGCATTGTGTTTTTGCCTACACCAAATGAAGGGAGCTGACCCCCACCTTCTTAATGGCAAATATTGATGGACAATAAATTCTGAGCCAATCAGTGAAACCCATGCCCTCTGAATGGAGGAAAAATATGCCGATTTAATCTGCTGTGTATTTCCAGACTCTTTGTTTTTATTTCAAATTTCCAGCATCTGCAGTATTATGCATCTGTTTTGGTGTTTAACTCTCAAATCACGAGCAGATGACACTACATACTGTAATCAGATTGACAAATTACTGGTGCCACGTTAGCTTGGTAGAGAACTATGAAGTTAGTAAGCTGCCATAAAAGACATGTGATTAGTATTTCAAGGAATATTTTGGGAGATTGAATGAAGTGATATCTGTCAGAGGGCTTTTTAAAAAAAATCAATCAGAAATTGGCAATATATTGTTTGACCAATCTAAGAATGATTGCATGTTGTTCATGCATTGGCAAACCAATTAGAATTCAGGATGTCTCTCTTCTCCTGTCCAAGGGGTAATCACTAACAAAAGTTAAAAGTAGTGACTGTTCGTGGTTCAATGTTCAATAAGAAGACCGAAGACAGGAGGACAACTTCAACCAAAATAAGAGAACATGCACATGTGCCCACCCAGTTTGACAGAAACTGTGATCTGGCGCACTGAAGTGGATCAACTGAAAACACTGCAGTTATTGTATATCCTTTCTTTCATACGTATTTTAGTAAACTTAATTTGGTAAATGTTCTGACAACATAATTGTTTCTGAAATGGATTTTTAACTAATAGAGCTAGAGAATATTAAAATTTGCTTTCTCAACTCAATCTACAATTGTATGCCACTATTCCAACTCCTCTTTTCCCTCTATCTGTATTTCCTTGATTCCTTCGAGCCTAAAAATCGGTTTAAAAGTGAAATATGCTTAATTCCTGAGTATCCACAATTCTCTCAGGCTTATAGAATTCCAAAGATTCCCAACTTACTGATGGAGAGAGTTTGCTTTTACACATTTTAGCAACATCTTTCCTGTAGCAGGACTTGAATTCCAGTATTCCAATATAGCCTCACCAACGTCCTGTACAGTTTCAACTTGACATCCCAACTCCTATACTCAAAGCACAGACCAATAAAGGCAAGAATACCAAACACCTTCTTCACAACCCTGTCTACTTTTGACTCCACCTTCAAGGAAATCTGAATCCACAATCCAAAGTCTCTGCTCAGCAGCACTCCCCAGGACCCTATCATTAAGTGTATTAGTCCTGTCCTGATTTGCCTTTCCAAAATGCAATACCTCACACTTATCTAAATTAAACTCTATCTGCCACTATTTCACCAGTTGGCCCATCTGATCGAGGTCCAATTTTATTCTGAGATAATCTTCTTCATTGTCCACTACATCGTCAACTTTGATGTCATTTGCAGGCTTATTAGCCATTCCTCCAATGTTCACGTTGAAATCACTTATATAAATGGCAAAAAGCAGTGGACGCAACATCGACCCTTATGGCACAGCACTGGCCACAAGCCTTCAGTCTGAAAAACAACCCACCACAACCACCCTCTGTCTCTTGCCTTTACGTCAATTTTCTATCCAAATGGCTGCCTCTTCCTGAATCCCATGTGATCTAATGTTGTCAATCAGTCTACTATGCAGAACCTTATTAAATGCCTTGCTGAAGTCCATATAGACCATGTCCACCACTCTGCCTTCATCAATCTTTTTTGTCACTTTTTCAGAAAACTCTGTCAAGTTAATGAGACATGATTTCCCGCGCATAAAGCCTTGTTGACTACCCCTACTCAGTCCTTGCCGTTCCAAATACATGTAAATCCTGTTCCCTAGAATCCCCTCTAGCACTACCACTGATGTCAGGCTCACCCGTCTATCACTCCCTGGCTTTTCCTTACAACCTTTCTTTAAAAATGGCACCATATTAGCCACCCTTCAGTATTCCAGCACCTCACCACTATCAATGATACAAATATCCCAGCAAAGGGCCCAGCAATCACTTCCCTAGCTTCCCACAAAGTTCTATGATTTATTTGATCAGGTACCAAGTTTTATTTACTTTTATTTGTCTTTAGATGTCCAATACCTCCCCCTCTGTAATATGGACACTTTTCAAGGTATTACTATTTATTTCTCCAATTTTCCAGTCTCTATATCCTTCTCCACAGGAAACACTGATACAAAATATTCATTTAGTATCTCACCTATCTCCTGATGTTATTGAATTAAATCATGGCTAATCTATGGTCTAACTCTGTATATCTTGAGCCCCTATCTCTTAATACTTCTGTTTAATAAAAATTTGTCTATCTCAGATTTAAATTTAGCGATTGAATTAATATCTACTGCCATTTAAGGAAGAGCGTCTAAACCTCCACTACTCATTGCGTGTAGAAGTATTTTCTAACATCTTTCCCAAATGGCCTGGCCCTAATTCTTATACTATGCCCTCCATTCTAGAATCATAAACTAGTGAAAGTAATTTATCTTTATCCACCCTGCCTTTCCGTGCTAATATCCTGAAGACCTTGTCTGGATAATCCCTTAACCTTTTAAATTCAAGAAAATAAAGACTTAATTTTTCTCATCTCTCCTCATAATTTAATGCCTGAGAACCAGGTATCATCCTTGTACATCTGCATTGAACTTGTTCCAGGGCCAAGGTAACCTCCCTAAGGTGTAGGGCCCAGATCGGTTCACAGTATTTTAAGTTAACTAGAATATAACTGTCACATAACATCTGCAAACTTATATTCCAGCCCTTTAGATATGAAGGCCAACATTCTTTAGCCTTTTTGAATATTTTCTGCACTGGTTCATGACATTTTAAATAGCCATGCACGTGAAAACTCAAATCTCATTGGACATCCATTATATTGAACTCTGTGCCTTCTGAAAAGTGCATTAACCTATCCCTTTCCAGTCCAAAATGGGCAACGTCATACTTGCTTATATTAAAATGGATTTACCACAGCTTTGTCCATTCACCTAATCTATGAATATCCTGTTGTAATTTTATGCTGTCATCAACACTGTCTACAATGCAGTTCAATTTTGTTTCATTAGCAAATTTGGATATTTGACATTTCATGCCATTATCCAAATTATTAATGAATGGTGTAAATAACTGAGGCCACAACACAGATCCCTTCAGGACACCACGAGCCACATCCTGCTAATTTTAGTACTTGTCTATTATTCCAACTCTCTGTTTCCTTCCAAACAATTAATTTCTTATCCATGTCAGTAATTTGCCCCCAGTCTCCTGTGTGGGATATTATCAGGTGCCTTCTGGAAGTCCATATAAACAACATTAGATTACCTCTGTCCACCACTTTTATCCCCTCCTTAAAAAACTCTGAGGTTTGTCAGATATAATTTACCCTTCATGAATCAATGCTGACTCTCCTTGATTAACTGAACATTTTCAAGGTGATCCATTACCCCAACCTTGATTATAGACTCCAACAATTTCTTCAGTAGGTGTCAGGCTAACCGGTCTGCAATGCTCTGGTTTCCCTCTGTTACCTTTCTTACAGAGCAGAGTGACATAAGCAACTTTCCAAACCAGGGCTACAACTCCTGAATTCAGGGAACTCTGAAAAATTATAGTTAGGGGACCGGTAATGTAAATCTTTCGGGGGCTTCTGGGAAGCTGTCTCCCTTTTCTGCTGCAAATACTGAAGAAAAATAATTGTTCAGCATTATCTGCCATTTCCCCATGGTCATTTACAATATCTCAACTCTCAGCCTTCAGTGGACAAATAATACTCTTAACCAGCCGCTTTCCCTTTATGTGACTATAAAACCTCATAATTTTTTATGTCCCCTGCAAGTTCTTTTCACAATCTTTTTTAACTGCTTTCATGAGCAGCTCTATGGCTCTTTGTATTTGTTCCATTCTGTGGGATCTGAAGTGGTCTCTGCTTTTTATAATCTTTTAATTTTATGCTGTCCCTTATCTCCTGAGCTGTTCATAGCTGATTTATTTTTGTGAGATGGAACTTCTCCCTCTCATGGGTACAGACAGCATTAAATGTTTCTGTGAAGACCCTGCCCTCTTTCTTGATTATTTTACCTGTTGGAAGAGCTTCCTTGTTTACCATGGAAAGTTTCTGCCTCATTTCATGAAAGTCTGCCTTACTTAAATCCAAAATTTTAGTGTCTAACCTTTGATTGTCGCTTACAGATGTGATCTGAAACTTGATCACAGTAAGATCACTATTCGATAAATGCTCACGGACAACTAGGTCACTAATTAAATGAAGCTTATTGCTTATTCTATCTCCTTGTCTCATCCAACATACTGCCATAGGAAACTGTTCCAAAAACAGTTTGGAAATTCACAATCTTTCTGGCAAGTGCTTGACTGTCTCTCTCAGTCCATGTTAAGATTAAAATCCCCCATTGATACTACCCTGCTTTTACTATGTTCTTGCCTATTGTCAGCACTTATACAATCTAGAATTTCTGAGCTGTTACCAGGTGGTCTATGTATAGCACTTATTGCTGTTTTAGTTCTTTTAGGGCTCCTCAGTTCCACCTATAATGTCTCCAATGGGTGCTTTCCCCTTATTATACCTTCCCTCACCATGTTTCTAATCCATAATGCTACTCCACCCCCCTCCCATTTTTTTTCTATCTCTCCTGTAAACTTTATAACTTAGTGTGTTTATTTTCCAGTCCTGACCATCTCTCAGCTTTGTCTCTGTGACAGCTATAGCATGCAGCTCAGTTGATTTGATCCTTACATTCGGTACATTATGAAGAACTCAAATTTTGGCTGTACACTCAATCCTGTCCATCGGCAACCTTTTATTATTTTTCCTTCCTGGTTTACTTAATTTTTTTTTCAGTTACATCATTAAACTGGCCCTGCTTGATCTTCCGATTAACTACTCCCATCTCCTTACATTCTGACCTGTTGCTCCTGTTCCCAACCCCTGCCATACTGGTTTAAACCTTCCCAGTGTCTCTCACAAACTCCCTGCAAGAATATTGGAATTTAGGTGTAGTCTGTCTGACTATTTTTGTAGAGGTCCCACCCACCCTAGAACAGCTGCCAATGATCCAGATATCTGAATCCCTCCTTCCTACACAAGATTTTTAGTCACATATTCAGCTGTACTGTCTTCCACTTTCTGGCCTCATGAGCATGTGACATGGGTAGTAATATAGAGATCAATCACCATTTATTCTTAGTTCTCAGAATGGCTGGTTTTTCGACAAACTTCGCATAAGGTAGTCGCGCTTGATCTATTTGGAGTCCATTGTAATTAGTTGAGTTCCTTTTGCTACTTCAAGAATGTTGAGATGAAGAGATCAATATGTGCATGCTCAGGAGTAATGTTTCTTGATTCAGGAATTATGTATACATTCTAACATATAGTCCACCCTTTGTGTGACAGTATTGCCTGCAGTGTATCCTTAAGCTTAAGAGTTGTTCCACCAAAGTAGTTTTATCTCTGTAGGCTGTAGTTTCATTTTCTCACTTATGGTAAACAACATGATCAGATAGTGGCAATGCCAAGCTTAAAATTAATGAGATGTCCATTGGCATAAACTGGTGATTTCTAACCGCAACTTTCCCCCCACAGTGATCGAGAACGCCCTTGACCGCATCTCCCGCATTTCCCGCAACACATCCCTCACACCCCGCCCCCGCCACAACCACCCAAAAAGGATCCCCCTCGTTCTCACACACCACCCCACCAACCTCCGGATATAACGCATCATCCTCCGACACTTCCGCCATCTACAATCCGACCCCACCACCCAAGACATTTTTCCATCCCCATCCCTGTCTGCTTTCCGGAGAGAACACTCTCTCCGTGACCCCCTTGTTCGCTCCACACTGCCCTCCAACCCCACCACACCCCGCACCTTCCCCTGCAACCGCTGGAAATGCTACACTTGCCCCCACACCTCTTCCCTTACCCCTATCCCAGGCCCCAAGATGACTTTCCACATTAAGCAGAGGTTCACCTGCACATCTGCCAATGTGGTATACTGCATCCACTGTACCCGGTGTGGCTTCCTCTACATTGGGGAAACCAAGTGGAGGCTAGGGGACCGCTTTGCAGAACACCTCCGCTCGGTTCGCAATAAACAACTTCACCTCCCAGTCGCAAACCATTTCCACTCCCCCTCCCATTCTTTAGATGACATGTCCATCATGGGCCTCCTGCAGTGCCACAATGATGCCACCCGAAGGTTGCAGGAACAGCAACTCATATTCCGCTTGGGAACCCTGCAGCCTAATGGTATCAATGTGGACTTCACCAGCTTCAAAATCTCCCCTTCCCCCACCGCATCCCAAAACCAGCCCAGTTCGTCCCCTGCCCCCACTGCAGCACACAACCAGCCCAGCTCTTCCCCTCCACCCACTGTATCCCAAAACCAGTCCAACCTGTCTCTGCCTCCCTAACCTGTTCTTCCCCTCATCCATCCCTTCCTCCCACCCCAAGCCGCACCTCCATCTCCTACCTACTAACCTCATCCCACCTCCTTGACCTGTCCGTCTTCCCTGGACTGACCTATCCCCTCCCTACCTCCCCACCTATACTCTCCTCTCCACCTATTTACTTTTCTCTCCATCTTCGGTCAGCCTCCCCCTCTCTCCCTATTTATTCCAGAACCCTCACCCCATCCCCCTCTCTGATGAAGGGTCTAGGCCTGAAACGTCAGCTTTTGTGCTCCTGAGATGCTGCTGGGCCTGCTGTGTTCATCCAGCCTCACATTTTATTATCTTGGATTCTCCAGCATCTGCAGTTCCCATTATCACATCTCTAACTTGAGTTGGTTGGTTCAGCAATTTTCCCGAGGAATGCAATGGATATCTTTTCCTCATGTTTCTATTGCATTAGCATGTTGTTATGAATAGCTATCTCGATATGTCCTACTTCTGCACATCTTTGGAAGTGAACCATAGTTTTATGAATATAACATTCTTTTGTCATAGCTGACACTGTGCTTTAGAGACATCCTTGTTCCACGATACTGGCACTGACTTGTTGTATCTGTTGTCTAGTCTGTGCTTTATGTTGATTGTGGCATATATCCTTAGAGTCTTCATTAGCTTACAAACTGAACAGACTATGTTGCTCTCCTCCGATAAGGCTGTCCTTCTCCACTCAGGATTTCTCAGTGATTCTTCCTTCTTTTTATTTCCAGCAATTTCCGAACAACTTTCTTCAAATTCAGATCTTCTTTGCACTGTAGTATATCTAACAAAGACTTAACTGTAATTTCAACATCAATTCTGACTCATAGGCTCTTGGATTTATAAACTTTTACAGCGCACAATGAGATACAGGTCAAAAAAAAATCTGAGTATATAAATTCCATTTTCAAGGTCTTGGTGCAGAGCCTTGGGCACAATAGCACTGCAAGCAAAAATCCAAACACTGCTTAAATGTTACAAGAGTTTCTGACTCAACCATTTTTTTTCAGGCACTGAGTTCCATGCAGTTTTGTAGCTGGTGCACCTGTTTCTGGGACCTCTGCACACTCTCTACATCTCTTAACCTCGATGTTTCTGCTCCCAAGTCCAAACAGGGATTTTTGTCTTTGCTTATGTAAGTCTGATGCCTGTTCATTTCACTTAGCTAAAACTTTAATTTGGCAGCGTCTACGAATACTTGTTTCTCTGACAGCATCTGTAACTGCTGGGTGTGACTAGCCTTTACTGTGCCCTAGCTTCTATTCTTCTTTTATTAGGCCTAAAGTAAAAGGCTGTATGCTGAAGTGCTAGTTCTTCCTTGTAGATCTTTCTATTAGCATGGGAAATTCATGTTTCCTGAGGGCAGAATTTAAGTCTCAGTGCGAGATTCGTAAAGGTGGAACTAGAAGTGGGGAAATGTCCATGTCAAGGACAGGCACCTATACAATCACAATCAAAATTTAAAGCATGGTAGTGAACACATGGGACATCTACCCCCACTCTCAACCAATACCTGCTAAAAGGGGGCTGAAAACTGGGTGTTCAAAAGTAATGCTTCCATTGGTTTGAAGAGAAAATTGCTTATTTGCAGCTGCCTCCTAATATTCCCTCCTTGTTTGCTTATAACTCAAACAGACCTTCAAGCTAGTTAACCAACAGTGATTCAAACTCTTCCGTTCTACCACTCCCTCATATTGTACATGTTCCATGTATCCACTACCTTCCCTTTGATTACCATTGTGAATGCATGGAACTGAGGGGAACTGGCACCCAGTTTTGGTTCTGCCATTCAGATCCTAGTATTTAGAATTCAATTCCATCCTTTGTAGTCTTTTGTGGGAAGCAGTATTATTTTGATATAAGTCAATACATCATACTGTTGTGTAAGTCAAAATGTCCTTTTGCATTTCACATTGGTATTATTGAAGAAATGGCCCATCGAGAGTAAAGGTTTTTATAGCCTGCCTGTTTCTGGTAAATCAAACTCTACGTATCACTGTAATTAGATTAATTAAAAGTTCCGAGTGGAAGATAGCTTTTATTGGTAAATGGCAAAGCAGTATGGGAGTACAAATTGGTGATGTGATAGCTGGATAATGGTTTCAGGCACACTGGTTTCAAATGAAAAACTTGCATTTTTATTATGTTCAAAGCTGATTACTAAATTAAACAGACCTAGAAATTTAATTGAGGAGAAACTGATAGTACATATAACAAGGAACAAGAACACCTTTCCTATCAGTAGCTACGGCTGATAGCTTAAATAATGGATGGTGATGAAGGCTATCGGAGAAAAATTGAAGATGGTTAAATACTATAAGTTGTTTGCAACTGTAAAGGATTTCATCACAAAACTACTGAATGGAATTGTTAAAGTTTATTTCAAGCTAAGAGATAATGCCCATGATCTATAGAACATTACTTACCTTGTTTAAAATGAGATCCAGAGAGGATTAAGAGTACTAACACCCAGTCAATCTTACAAACTGCCAGGAAATTTTCTTGGAGTGATTTGGAAGGATGCACAAATTAACAAATTTAGGAATGTACGAATTAATTGGTCAAAATCAGCGAGTGTTTACAAAATAGAAGTCATGCAAGAAAAATAAAAATGATTCCATTCCTTAATGAAATAACAAGGGTGCAAATAGAAATAGCAATGTAGTTATGGCCTACAAGGATTTCAATGAATCTTTTTGTTAAGTGGCTCATTAAAAACTATTTGAGAAGATAAGCATGCACGTTGGATGTAGCATGCTGACATTGACGGAAACTTAGAAATATGAAACAGATCATTTGGTGTAAATGAAAATATTCTGTTGGAGAAGTATAATCAGAGGTGGATCCCCAGGGCTCAGTAATCAGTAATGCTGGTAATCTTCTACATTTCTGTCAGTTATTTGAAAGAACAGCTTCAATTTACAATTTGCAGATGTAACAAAACACCCAAGTGTAATTAGTATGGTGAAATATGATATTCAGCTATGGGAAATTGAATTTGTTTGAGACAAGGATAGATAATTTACACCTACCATTTAAAGTAGACAGGCATTTACTTATGTGCTTAAAATCATTAAAAAAAT
Organism: Stegostoma tigrinum; assembly: GCF_030684315.1. Classification (NCBI taxonomy): domain Eukaryota; kingdom Metazoa; phylum Chordata; class Chondrichthyes; order Orectolobiformes; family Stegostomatidae; genus Stegostoma; species Stegostoma tigrinum. The sequence goes on from NC_081356.1 coordinate 91,907,623, forward strand.
ACAAAAGTTTATGGGAAAGTACCAATAAAGATAAAACAGACAATTAACCTAAAATTGGGGAGGCACTTTCTTTAAGACATTAAAACAATGTATGACTACTGTTAACAAAATAGTATGTTATATTGTGCCAAATGACAAATAGATTACAGACGAGGAGATGTTATCTTGCCACTATATATAGAGCATTGGTCAGGCAACTCAGGGAATTTTGTATCAGAGATAATGGGAACTGCAGATGCTGGAGATTCCAAGATAATAAAATGTGAGGCTGGATGAACACAGCAGGCCAAGCAGCATCTCAGGAGCACAAAAGCTGACGTTTCGGGCCTAGACCCTTCATCAGAGAGGATGATGAAGGGTCTAGGCCCGAAACGTCAGCTTTTGTGCTCCTGAGATGCTGCTTGGCCTGCTGTGTTCATCCAGCCTCACATTTTATTATCAGGGAATTTTGTGTTCATTTTATGAATCCTCAATAGACATGGATATAGCTATGCTAGAAAATATGCTAAGAAGAGCTATTTGAATGTTTAGGGAACAAAGAAAAGAAGATAAGAATGTAAACATCTAAGAATAGACTATTATTTGAAGGGTATTCAATATTTAGGAAGAACAGCCAAATAGTGAGGTAAAGAAAGGGGTTGTGTAGCATTGTTTGAAAAGAATGAAATTAATGCATTAGTAAGGAAAAATGTTGGGTCAAAAAGTCATGATCTGGAATCTGAATGGGTAGGGATAAGAAACATCTAAGAACAGAAAACATTTTTGGGGTTGGGGTTAAAATTGAATCAGAGATAATGGGAACTGCAGATGCTGGAGAATCTGAGATAGCAAAGTGTGGAGCTGGATGAACACAGCGGGCCAAGCAGCATCTTAGGAATGTTGAGAGTGAGGATGAGTTTGGCTAGGCGGATGAGGGTGTTGGTGGAGGGGGACTGGTCGGGCCTGTGGGACAGGAAGAAGCGGATGGTGTTGAGGGTGAGGACAAGTTCGATTAGGCAGATGAGGGTGTTGGTGGAGGGGGACTGGCCAGGCCTGTGGGACAGGAAGAAGATGCTGCTAAGTTGCTGCTTGGCCTGCTATGTTCATTCAGCTCCACACTTTGTTATCAAACATTGTTGGGCGTTGTCTCTATAGAGTCCTAATCAATAGTGGAGGCATAAGAGAAGGCGTTGAACAAGAAATGCATACATTGAGGATACAAATGTAATTTTGGGTAACTTTAATTTACATACAGATTGGACCAACCAGACAAGTAATAGCACAGTGGAAAAGGATTTCCTGGACTCTGTACATGATTTTTCTGAGAATCAATCTACAGTGGGAATTGTGTACTGAGAAAGGATTAATTCACAATCTTGTTGTGGAGGGCTCCTTGGGAAAGAGCAACCATGAAATAGTAGGATTTATTATTAAAATGGAGAGGGAAGTTGTCAAATCCAAATCTAAGAGATCCTGAATTTAAATTAAGGGAACTATGAGTGTACAGGGTTTAAATTTGCATGGATGGATTTTCAAACCTTACTAAAGGGATTGGTGATGGATAGCGAATAATTCATATTTCAAAAAGTGTCCATGATTTACAATCACTTTTCATTCCTGTCTAGCACAAAAATAAAACAGGAAAGATGGCTTAATCACGGCTTACAAAATAAATTGGTAAGAATGTTATATCCTAAAGGAGGCATATAAAATTTCCTGGAAAATCAGTAAGCCTGAAGAATGGGGGCATTTTACAATTAAGAAAAGAAGACAAAAAATTTAATCAAGAGGGGAAAGGGAGGGATAATATCTCAATCTGCCAATTGGTGCAAATTTATGAGTGATATGTTTAAAGAACACCTTTTCAATTTAGGGTAAAATGGACAATTAAAGGGAGTGTACTGACCTGCTCAGAATTCCACCCAACTACACACTTGGGTGTCTTAGAAATTAAAAGTTAAAGGGAAACTCCTGTTGTTTTCCTAGAAATCAGGTGCAAGATATTCACATTTGTAGAAAATGAAAAGCACATCAATTTTTGATTCTACATTGATTGTTAGTCTCTGACTCTCACACGCTGCTATTAGGAATGTCAGGTTTTATAAAATGTTATACTTCAAACAGCCTACTTAATTTAAGGATAAAAAATAGAGATCAGGGATTGGGGGGTGCTAAAGGAATGCCATATGTTTCATGTTGTCAGAAAACTGGGAACAAAGACAACAGGAAAACCTTATTGAATTAGGTTGCATAATTTCTGAAGTTATCATTAAACCTCATAAGCCCAGTCTGCCTACGAGAATCCGGAAGAGAGAACGAGTGTGGACAGAGAGCTTAACAAAGCAGGTCTCCATGGCTCACCACAAAGAATACAAATGGGATTTTATCTTCAAATAAGGAGATCACATTTATGAGTATTTAAATGAAACTGGAAAATTCACTTAGCTTTGACAAGAGAGCGGAATCTCCAGCTTACCTCTCACTTTGAATGACATTTCAGGGGTTAGAAGTTACCAGGGTAATAAAAAAGGATAAAAGAATCAAGCCAGCAGGAACTAAGAACAGCTTTGGATTGATTTCTGGTGAATGAAATTTCCATTTAAGGGACAGATTAGAAGTATACACATAGAAGGGAATTTTTTGTTGTTTAAACATTAACTGGGGGCTATTTTCTATATATGAAAATGTTTAGTCAATAATAGTATTAAGTTTGTTACAATACAAGTTTTAAAACTGGAAATCTTCTGTTCTGAGACAAGTCAGTCACAGGAAACTCCAATTGGGTTGTAAGATTCTTCTTACATCGGGGTATGAATAAGCTGTTCTTTATCAAGTGGAATTTTTTTTATTTACTGGTTTGGTGAGCTACCAATTTACATAAGAAAACTCTATAAATATACCACAATACAAACGTTTGCAACTTTTACCCAATTCTGATGCATATTGTTTAAAACAAAGACCTGTGTCAAATTAGTGCTAACATTTACTAATGACATTAGGGTCATTGAGCAAATAATATGAGAAATGAAAATAGTGAACAGAAAGAGTAAAAATGTTCAGTTGGGGCTAAGGTTGGAATAACATGTTTCTAGGTGATAACTTTCATTTCTTTTTCTATTGAAGAAACCAGGATCATGACAGACATTTGCAATATTTACCGTGAAACTCCAGTTGAGAAACTATTCATGCCATTTTAAATAAAAGTTATATTGGCCATCTTTCATTTTTTGTTTTTATCTTAGTCATAGTTGGAACAATGACATCGCCTTGCTTCTTTGACTTTGTTCAAGGCTCTCAGTTCACATCTCAATATTATCCTTCTATCCTTCAGTTATTGCCAGGAGAAGGCTTTCAGTTCTTTATTTCCAAAATACATACCTTGTATCTTTGATAATGGGAACTGCAGATGCTGGAGAATTCCAAGATAATAAAATGTGAGGCTGGATGAACACAGCAGGCCAAGCAGCATCTCAGGAGCACAAAAGCTGACGTTTCGGGCCTAGACCCTTCCTCAGAGAGGGGGATGGGGTGAGGGTTCTGGAATAAATAGGGAGAGAGGGGGAGGCGGACCGAAGATGGAGAGAAAAGAAGATAGGTGGAGAGGAGAGTATAGGTGGGGAGGTAGGGAGGGGATAGGTCAGTCCAGGGAAGACAGACAGGTCAAGGAGGTGGGATGAGGTTAGTAGGTAGGAAATGGAGGTGCGGCTTGGGGTGGGAGGAAGGGATGGGTGAGAGGAAGAACAGGTTAGGGAGGTAGAGACAGGTTGGACTGGCCCCGGGACGCAGTGGGTGGAGGGGAAGAGCCGGGCCGCCCGCGCGGCGCAGCGTCCCGGGGCCAGTCCGACCTGTCTCTGCCTCCCTAACCTGTTCTTCCTCTCACCCATCCCTTCCTCCCACCCCAAGCCGCACCTCCATTTCCTACCTACTAACCTCATCCCACCTCCTTGACCTGTCTGTCTTCCCTGGACTGGCCTATCCCCTCCCTACCTCCCCACCTATACTCTCCTCTCCACCTATCTTCTTTTCTCTCCATCTTCGGTCCGCCTCCCCCTCTCTCCCTATTTATTCAAGAACCCTCACCCCATCCCCCTCTCTGAGGAAGGGTCTAGGCCCGAAACGTCAGCTTTTGTGCTCCTGAGATGCTGCTTGGCCTGCTGTGTTCATCCAGCCTCACATTTTATTACCTTGTATCTTTCTCTTTCGAACTATATTTAGCAATCTTTTTGATTCGGGAAATCCTACTTTTCATCTAATCAATTAAGTTGTCTTTAGTTTCATCCAGCTAATTCCCACAGAGACTAGTAGCCAGTTAGCACATCCAAGTTACCTTCATTGGGGATGGGCACTGGTGCTTCCAGCTTCTGGGAGCCAACAGCCTGCAGAAATGTTCCTTTGGTGACATTGCTGCTGAAAGCCAGGCCCATGTTTATAATGGTGTTCTGTCACAAACCATGCAAACTTCAAGGGACCAGTGAGCCCAATCATGGTATAACAACTTGGAGCTTAGAATTGCACATTCAGTAACATTCAAGTTATATGTGTATCTAAAATGTAAAAGATAACCTCTCAACTTTTTAATAAATATTCTAGACTATGTTAGAAGTTGAGAAGAGATTCTATTCCATCTGTAAAAAGCCTGCTACGTTAATTGTGATACAAAACACAGCGCAAAGAACATGTTTTTAAGTAGACTAGTGATGCAAAGGGAATAGAACACTATTTTATCCTATGTTTAAGAAACTTGTGAGCTTCCCTGGCCCTCTCAGTCATATCATTGTTCCATACCCATAGCCCCCATTAATGCTCCACCTTCTCTTGAAGAAGTTACACTGGGGCTACTCCTAGCGAGGCAAGCAGCCTGAAATTAATCTTGAGCTTGGGCTACAGTGCAACAGGCTTAATCCCAGGCCTGGAAAGAGCAAATGATACAGAAAGCCCATTAAACAATGTGTGCTAATGTTCTTCCTCAGTTGATTATGGATCTGTGGCAAATATCAGAGATGAAATAGGTTTTAAAGATGAGGAATCCAAAATATTAAAAATTCTGAGTCACTGCACAAGCTGGCAGTCCAGAACAGTGAAATTTGCAGAGGTATTGTGCAAGTATACGGCATTATTTAATTTAATAGTGTGGACGTAGCCGTTGTCTTACTTATGGAAAGTAAAAATATATCTCTTTTTGACTCATCTGCAAAAAGAACCATGTGAATCTGAGTGTTTATCCAATCCTTTCCTAAATAATTTGGAAATCCCACCCATCCAGTAGCCCAAATAAAGATGCTAACTTTCAAATGTCACCAAATCTACACCCCAATAAAACAACCAGAAAATGCAGCATCACATAACAAAAACCTTGGGATGGTGTTCCTATAGAAAGAAACTTAGCAAATATACAGTTACGTCTCTTCACTTTTCTGTCATTAGCTGTATCTTTAGAGCTGCTTCAATATGATGAAATTCTGTTCAAAGACTAGCAAAGCATCATGAAAGTAATGATTCTTAGAAAAGTCTATTTCCTATCTGTGTCTTCATGTTGATATAGCATAATACTAGTTTCAGCAAAGCTCATTCCATCAGTATTGCTAAAAGGCAATAGGACAGATTGGGTCACTCAATATAGGCTTTTATGTAAGTGCATTAGTGACTCCTGGGAAATCTTCCATGATTAGTTACCTCCTGTCACATGGTCAGTAGGCCACATCCCGATAGTGAAGAATTAAAAGCATAAAATTAGCGAAGCAAGAGGACACATTGAAATGAAACATAAAACTGCTTAATCATCATTTTCCAGTTAATCAAACATTACCATTACTTCATTTCAATATGGTTACAGGCTATTTGACTTAACTATGAATAGGATAACCTTTTCAGATCATGTCTTTCTTTTGTGGCGTTTTTCTTTGCTGTAAGAAACACTGCAAAGAAATGGAAAAGAAAGGAACTCCTTGTCTGAGTATACATTGAATGTTCTTTCTGTGTTTAGGCAATCATCTCTCGACTATGATTTGATATTGAAACATGTTCAAGTTATAATGTAGGATGTCAAGCCAAACACTGATGTTCTTCATTACTATGTTTAAACTAAATATCTTCAAATGCTCCTGGTATTACTAAAGAATTAGGGTTAATTTTGAGACTTGGCCTGCTGGAAGCAGGGCATTTGTGTTCTATAAATGCTGATGCCTGACAAACAGCCCTTTCAAGTTGTTGCTGCAGTCTCCAAAGTCTTTCTTTGATTCAACCATAGTATAGTCATAGCATCCGTCTCTACAAGGTAATGATTCCATTTAAAATGCTAGCGCCAACTTTTCAGTACACATTCAATAGTACTGGGTTGAACGCTGACTTTGGACGCGAGATCCAACAAAAAATCACCAGAAGGTAACTAGAGTAAAGGTAAATTTGGAGGAAAAAAGAAGCCCTTCTAAATGTTGTTATCAGTCATGGTATTTGAAAATGTTGCAATAGCCGTTGAATCAAAAAAAGAAGTAGAGAGAAATACAGCTAAGTTTCATCACTGCTAGGGCCATAAATAAAAGAGCAGAACTTTTTGTGGAATCACAACTTCTACTGAAGTTCAGCTCATTTTGAAAACACTTTTTTCTTTCAGATTTTCACCCAAAGTCATTTGGATTTTGTCATGGAGTAATACAGAATGGAAACAGACCCTGCGGCCCAACTCATCCATGCTGATCAGGTTACCCAAACTAAACTCATCCTATTCGCCTGCATTTGGCCTAGATCTCCCTAAACCTTTCTCATTCATGTGCCTGTCCAAGTATTTTTTAAATGTTGTAACTGTACCTGCATTGACTACTTCCTCCGGCAGTTCATTCCATGTTCACACCACAAACATTAAATATTTTTGACCACATTGTCAATTCAGCACTTCTAAGAAAACTGTTCAGAAATTACTGAAAGTCACTTTTAAAAACTGAATAAAACAATGTTCCAGTTCTCTTAGCTTAATTTCTTCAGTAAAGTAAAATCAAAAGCTTCCAAGTGCATAATTTAGTGTCTTTGCACTGAAGGAGGCCAGCTTAATATTTGAAGAATCCTTAAAAGCCTGCAAATGTGTAAACTTAGTAGCAACTTCCAACCATGATCAATTCATCCTGGAAGCATGGCCAATTTTGTTGATGCTACTGCTTTTGGTGGAACGCTTTTAAACATAGTTAAAAAGATTGCAGAAATCAACCTGTGCTGAATACTAATAATGATTAAAATTCCATAATTATGCATTCCAATTTTATCTGATTCACGTCGAACAAAATCAGTTCAATCAATCAGAAATAACAGGCTAAGATATTTGGAAACCTCACATTTTTTGTCCAGTAGTGTTCTATTTACATTGTCATATTGGCTCAGTTTGTAGCCTTGGACTGACTTGAATTGTGCGGAACCACGAATTCAGTTGCCAAACAGATACAGTACTGAGTCCCATTTTGCAATCAATATTCAAATTGTGAATATGTATGAGAGTAATGGCTCGTTTGCGGTGTGTCCACTGTATAAAATGGCACAGACTTTGAAAGCACCTATTTATACAAAACTGAGCTACCACAAAATGCTGTCAACCATCAGTAGCAGCACAATTCTTTTTAATAAAAACCTGTAACCTCAGTCTAGTATAGCCCACACTCTACAATTACCATCAAGGTGTGAAATCCACCTTGCTTTATTGAAGAGTGCAAGAGATCATGCTTGGACCACACTGTGTGCATATCTAAAAACTAGTTGTTGACCTGGTTATGCTACAATACAGGTCCACCTACCTGCCAAAAAGCTGAAACTGCAATAAATATAGGCCTAGACAGTGATGTCTTCATCACATGAATGAATAAAAATATTTGATGGAAGGAACTCTGTGGAAGGCTGCATATTCATACCCTTACTATACTCCCTATACACTCTTGACTGTGTGGCCAAATTTCATCCTAACCCCATCTACATATTTGCTGATAACACCACGTTTGTAGGCCGGATATCAAACAGCGAAGAGACAGAATTCATGAAAGAGTTAAGAGAGTTCAGTGGGGTGGTGTAAAGATAACTATCTCTCACTCCACATCAGCAAAACGAAGGAAGCAAGGAGGAGGGCACACTCCCATCTACATCAGTGAAGCAGAGATGATCACCAACAATCCGTCCGGGTCCACCAAGCTGAAGCAATGTTTAACAAAGCACAATGAGACTTCTACGTCTTCTGAAGGCTAAGGAAATTCAGCATGACTGTGAAGGCACTTACCAATTTTTGGAGATAGTAGGAACTGCTGAATCTGGAGTCTGAGATAACAAGGTGTGGAGCTGGAGGAACATAGCAGACAGGGCAGCATCAAAGGAGCAGGAAAGCTAGCATTTTGGGTCTGGACCCTTCTTCAGAAAACCTCAATTTTCTGAAAAAAGGGTCCTGACTAGAAACATCAGCTTTCCTGCTCATCTGATGCTACCTGACCTGCTGTGTTCCTCCAGCTCAACACCTTGTTACCAATTTTTAGATTTTTAATTTGTCCATAGAAAGCATTCTACTTGGATCAAAGCATAGTATGGCAATTGTTCTGCCCAGGACTATAAGAAACTACAGAAAGCTGTGAACACAACCCAGTCCATCATTCAAGCCAACCTTCCATCCATTGACTTGGAGACAATAAACACTCCAAATGCTGGAAGCAAGAGTCAATAGTGTGACATTGGAAGATCATAGCAGGTCAGACAACATCAAAGTAGCAGATAAGTCAATGTTTCATCCTGAAATGCTCCTCTGTTGCTGTATGGCCTGTAGCGCTTTTCCAGCCTCATTCCTTTTGATTCTTCCATCCATTGACTGCACTTAAACTTTTTGCTGTTTTGGGAAGGCAGCCAACATAATCAAAGATCCCTCCCATCACAGTTATAATCGCTTCCAACCTCTTCCATCAGGTAGAAGTTCCAAAAGCGTAAACAAATTTACCAACAGATTCAAGAACAGCTTCTTCCCTGCAGTTATTAGACTTTTAAATGGACCACTCAAATTTTAAATTTAATGTTGATTTTGCTCTTTGTGCACCTTCTCTGTAGCCTTAATTTTGTATTCCTTGCTGTAATCTATTACTCTTATGCAGTTTGTGTGGAATGATCTGCCTGTACTGCACGCAAAACAAAACTTTTCACTGTATCGAGGTACATTTGGCAATGATAAATCAAATCAAATCAAATCAAATCCAGGAAGTCAGTATCTGCCAACAGAATGATATGAATGGTAAGAATGCTGCCCTGTTGCCTCATTGCACTGTGGACAGGCTAAATAGGTGCACAGTGAATCTACTGTCCCTCAGTGGGAGGAATTTCCATCCTTTAGTTGGTGAGTTGTTCAAGAGTGCTGGTAATGCCAGTACCCAGTGTGAGAACACAGCCGTGAGTGCTTCTGGAACAGCAGGAAATGCCAGTGCGAAGGACTCAATAGACTTCTGGATTGAGGTAAGGTGGAAGATCTAAATATTTTAAGGCCGGGAGGGTAAGGAAGATAAAGGGACAGGTTTTAACTTCCAGGCAGGGAGCAAGAAAGCAGAAGTGCCATTCACAGGGTGAGGTATTTTTGAGGAGCTCTCAATATGCCTCCATAAAGGTACTTCTGACAAGGACAGGAAAAATCCAGGCTATGGCGTACACGTACTTCCAAAAGATACTTAGCACACTGCCACATTACAGACTTGTGAGCAAACTTATGGTTTCTGAAATAAAATGGCCAATAGTAAAATGGATATGAAGTTTGCTGAATAACATGAAACAGAACATAATGGTTATGCTGTTTATCTTGGTTGCAGGAAGGGTTATCATGGAAATTTCCATGGGTCTGAATTGAGGCCCTTACTTTTCCTGACATATATTTTAATAACATAGACCTCGGTAAGCATGGGCCAGTTTCAAGGTTTTCAGATTATCACATTTTAGAAATATTTTGAACTTTGAGGAGAATAGAGTAGAAAAAGATATATTCAAGTTGGTGGAATAGACAGAGATGTGAAAGACAATATTCAATGCAAAATTAATGTGACGTGATTGATTTTGAAACAAAGGCTTTAGAGACAATATAAAACACAGGTATGTTTTGAAAAGGTGTGCAGGAGCAGAGTGCACAGCGTATATAAGTGAAAAGTCAGTGAACATAGCAGGACAGGTTGAGAAAGCAAATCATAAAGCATACAGCATCTTAGACTAATAATAGCAGCGTAGAGTACAAGCACAAAGAGGTTATATTGAACGTGCATAAGACACTCATTCAGAATCAGCCAGAGTATTGCATCTAGTTCTGGACGCCACACTGAAGAACAAATCTGAAGGGCTTGGAGAGATTGCAGAAAAGATTCACAAGAATAGTTTTAGGAATTAGGAACTTCAGTTATAAAGATACATCGACGAAGCTGGTACTGTTTTCCTTGGAGAAAATAGGCTGAGAGGATCTTTGATCGAGATGCTCAAAATTGAGATTTCTGGACAGAGTAGATGGAGAGAAACTTTACCCACTCATTACAGGATCGAGAACATCATGTCTTCAGTTAGCAAATTGGCAAAAGAAGTAAATGTAACTAAGGAGAAAATTTGGCACACAGACAATGGTTAAGGCCTAAAATGCATTTTCTGGGAATGTGGTGAAGGCATGTTCAATCAAAGCATGCAGAGAGCATTAGACTGTTATCAGAGAAGAACGAATGTGTAGAAAATGGTGGGAGAATAGTACTGGGGGTATTGGTCAATCTGAGTGCTAGTGTGGACAAGATGGGCTGAATGGCTTCCTTCCATACTCTAAAAATTCTGCAGTTCTGTGAATTTTAAAATAGATTTGACCATTGCATACACTCAAATACAACTTGTCAATTGTAATCTGATTTTTTTTGTCCAGCAGAGTATTTTAGCAGGCTCCACAAAGCTTCTGTTATCTCTGTAACATCGGAAGCTGGGATGAAATATTTAAAAATCCAACTGGCATTATTTTTCGATTAATTATCATGCGTATTCACAAGCAAAACAGAGTCTTAGCTAACACTAAGCTAATAGAATACAACTAAGCAACATACTTCCAGTAGTATTGTGTGCTTCAAGTCACTCTGGGTTCGGATGCATCTGAGAGCAATATACCCTCAGGTCACAAGCAATATCTCAATGATGATATCATGACCATGTTTCAAAGACATCCTAACACACTGTGAGAATGAACACAACATTTTGCTTTGACATTCTGCTTGATGTGTTGATATTGGGACACTGAAAGAGAATTTTATCATAAACAAACTAAAAAAATCTTACAAGTTTCTTAAAGGGAAAGCCCAAATGTTCAGCCTGAAAGTAAGAGCATGAAAGGTTCTTTTTTAACAAACTGATGGCTATTAAATGTAGAAACAAAAACAAAGTTGCTGGAAAAGCTCAGTAAGTCTGGCAGCATCTGTGAAGGAAAAAACAGTTAACATTTCAGGTCCGGTGACCCTTCCTCAGAACCACTCTGTGTGTACTATTTGAGAAAACTATACAGACAGAAAACGCAGAGAGGGACCAATGATATCCAGCAACATACCACAGACCTAACACACCTCCTCAGATTCAGTATTCCTTGCTCAACCTTCTTTTTAATGGAGGGATGACCCAGAATATCACAGTCCTCCAAGACCCAGTTAGTAGGACGCACAGCATTACACCAAAGGTGTGCACACCTAACATGAACCACAGAGGTCTATCAGCTATACTTGTTGCTATTAAATAATTGCATCGTAAGCAGATGGAAGAACCTCCCTTTTATTGTAAACAACATTTAACAGTTCCAAGTCAATGAGGTATGTTAATTAGAGGGAACAGTATCCTCCCAGCTAGCTAGTCCATAACAAACAGGGCAGTAAAATAAACATGGTCCTGTAGCTCAGGCACTAGAAAGGGAGGCTTATGAGGTTTTCACTTGTCTCCCTGGCTTATTAGAACATAGCCCTGCAACCTTGACACTTGGCGATTCCTCCTGGGCTATCTTATCATCCTCACCATTAGTTTCTTTCCCAAAGGAAAGCTCCATTTCTCCATCTGAATATGATGTGAGACACTTTATCTGGGAGTATTGTCTGACTGAGCCAAACATCTGAATCTCATCTTCAGGAACCCAATGAGCTGATCTAAAATAAGTCCTGTTGAAGATTACACCACATTGTACCTCTTCTCAGTGTCAGTCAGTCAAGTATATGATGGTGTAGAAAATAAAAGGTAGTAATGATAGTTTTAGATGAGAAAGGATATAAAAAGGCTCAACTGGGATACCAGCACAAACTGCGTGGAATGAATAGCTTGTTTCTAGTAAGTCTATCCCAAATTATCTGTTATCAATCTCCCCCGAGAAGACAGCGCAGTAATTCAAACCCTGGGTACACCTTTTATACATGTTACACACGAAGGCAATCCAATCTCAGGAAAGATAATCCAAGGTTACTTTTGCATCAGAGTATGTTATTTGGACATGATGTAAATCAACAGTAGTCAAGGAGCTTTATAACCAATAGTACAGTTGCAATTGCAGTGCAGTACACAGTTCAGATACATGTGCAAGGGACATTTTAATGCTATTCCTGTACTAATACAGATTTAATTTTTAAATCACTCACCCCTTCCAACTATGCACAGGATTTGGAAAGAATTAACCACTTTCCTTGTTTTGCTTTTACAAATTGATATAAATTGAGTATGACTTGCACAATCTGTAAAACACTGCATGGAACTGTTGAGTCAGATGTTTGACTCTTATGTTGGAAGTGCTTTGGAACTTTAGTAATATCATGGTAAATTAGTTGTGTAGTTCTAGAATGGTTAAATGTGTTTTGCTGCTATGATTACCAGTTGCATGCTGTCAAATGCTTTACATTGATTGACATCCCTTGGTTCCAAACATGACACTCGTAGATGATTGCAAAGCCAACAGGAAAGTGAAGGAGATACAAAATGCCACCTTCTGAGATCTCTGACACTAAGGGTCTCTATTGCTGGTGGCTTGATGCTGTTAGAAATAATGAAAAAAAAATGTTTTTTAACAGAGATATACAATAGGACTGATTTTGATATGTGCCTCTCTGTGTTAATCCAAATGTCCTTCTGTCTCCTAATAATGTTTGTTATTCTTTTTAAATGTAAGCCAAGACCAACTGTCATCTTTCTCAGAGTTGCTTGTAATTATTCATTGAGTTGAAGCCAACAATATCCTAACATTCTTAATGGGCCCTATGAAAAATTACTACAGATTTCCAATCACTGCAGCAGAAAATTAAGTTTTTAGTTCTGGAGGGATTCTATGCTTTTTCCATTATGATATAAAGATTGTATCTGTTTACTTTTCTGCATTTTTGATTGTGGACTGAAAATGGGAAATGTGCTGTTTTAAAAATCATGGGCTGAGGAAGTGATTACTGCACATTTAAAAGCAGTTTACTGACTCTCATTGTAAGTGGTGTTTACATTGTTGTTTGTTCAAGTAGTGGGGGTGGTTAGTGCAGAAGAGTAGTCAGGGATGTTTCATGCTTTCATAAAATCTTAGCTTTTGTCCTGATGCTGTGAATAACAAGGCTTGATTTATAGCGTTCAACCACAATGAAATTGTTCCCTTGACTCCAAGACCTCGTTTTGCTAATATAAATTAGGAAAAGTACATATTTGATATATATCACAATATCAACCCTGAGAAACTGTTACTGACAGGAGGAAGGCTAGAGGTGTTGAATGACCTATTCCTCTTCCTATTTCTTATGGTTCTTTTGTGCTAAACCTTATTTTGTTCTGAATATGTTTTAACCATTACTCTTTGTTTCTTAACACTTAGCCAATTTTATATCTGTGTTCTACTGTCCATTTTAATTCATTAGCTATAACTTTTATCACAGGTCTGCTGCATGGCACAATGTCAAATACCTTTTGGAAGTCCAGGTTTAAGGGGAACGGGGAAAGATTTAAAAAGGACTTGAGGGGCAACTTCACACGTAGAGTGGTGCGTATATGGAATGGGCTGCCAACGAAAGTGGTTGAAGTAATTGGAACTAGCTGAGTGGGCACCATGGTCAGCATGGACCAGTTTGGGCTGAACAGCCTGTTTCCATGCCGTATTACTCTATATCTCTATTATTCCACATACATCTATAGAATTACGCTCATTAATGCTCTCTTTCACCCTTTCAAAAAACTTCAGCAAATTAGTTATACATGACTGTCCCTTAAGGAATCTATGCTGGTTTTCCCATGTAACCCATATTTGCCCCTGTGATTATCAATTCTATCCTGTATTATTCTTTCGAGAGGTTTCCCTATTTCTCAAGTTAAAGTAGCTAGTGTATAAGTTGCTGGACTTCTCCTGACAATATTTTTGAATAAAGACATAATGTGTGCCATTCTCCAGTCCTCTGGCCCCACCAACTCAGGAACTATTAAAAGATTATGGCCTGTGTCATAAAAATTTCCTATTCACTTCTTTCAATATTCTTGTACACGTTCCATCGAGTCCTGATGTCTTGTCAGCAATACCAACAGTTTATCCAATACCTCCTCCTTATTAATTTTGAGTGACTGGTATCGTCCTCTGTCATCAAAGCCTGGATAACATCTGCTTCTTTGGTAAAAACAGTTGCTAAATATTCATTTAATATCTTTTCCGTACATTCTACCTTCATGTATATGTCTCCCATTTGATTTCTAATTGGTCTCACTTCTCCTGTTACTACACTTTTATTATTTATGTACCTGTAAATGCAAGGAATGATTTTATCTTTTGTATATCCAGATTTTGCATGTTTGTACCTGAGGAGGTTCCATGCTGACCCCATTTTATGACAAGGACGCAAGATGTTTCAGGAACACAGACGAAAGATTAAATTCATCAAGAATTCTGCTAAAGCCTCAGGAAGAACACTCAAACTCTTCCTGATCAGAAGAATCAACTGCAACAGGTACACCTCCATTGTGTGTTACCAAAAGCGTTGTCATGTGCAGGAATTCCATCACATTGCTTAGACTTTATTGCTGGCAAATAGTTTGGGTAGAATGGATATGCCTGTCATCAGTATGTGAAAGAGTGCAGCCACCTAATTTAAGCAATGTTCTCACAAGTTGGAAACGGACAACCTACTCTACTATGACTGCTGGTGGAGGAAGCATCCATGACTCCAACATTTTCTACTCAAAACCATCAATGAAACAATGCAAGTCTCTGTGAAAAATGGCCCCTCTCTCACTAACTCTTGCAAAATGAGAATACCAGTAGAAACATCATTCATATTGACATAAGATAACAAAGTGTGGAGCTGGATGAACACAGCAGGCCAAGCAGCATCTCAGGAGCACAAAAGCTGACGTTTCGGGCCTAGACCCTTCATCAGAGGTCTAGACCCGAAACATCAGCTTTTGTGCTCCTGAGATGCTGCTTGGCCTGCTGTGTTCATCCAGCTCCACACTTTGTTATCTTGGATTCTCCAGCATCTGCAGTTCCCATTATCACATTCATATTGACATACTTGGTGGTATTCTGCAACTGGTGTTGTATGATATAACTCACATTGGTCATGATAGTACATCTGTTGGACAAACCCATGCTCATACCAACCTTTCAGTTTTGTAAAATGTGACAAGTAATTGCGCAGATCCAATACCGGCATTCAAAACAAGCTTGTTAAGGTCTGGATCTGCTATAGCGAAACAGGACAGTAAACATGCTGGGTCTCTATCCTGTGCCAGCTGGCACCTCATCAACAATCAGCACTAGGATCACTTCCTCAGCAGGGCTCAGTGTTCTGACTTGTGGATTCTCAGTTAAATCATTATTGATATTTCCTTTAGTGTGGATATCTGTACAGATGGTGACTGTTAGTTTACAAGCTTAATGTACTCTGAGTTTTAACTGTTCTGCAAAGAGAACAGATGTCATATTAAATGTATAGACGTACTGTGTTTCTTTTGAGAACAGAATTTGCATTATAAATCAAAATCATAAAATATATGATTAATTTGGTCTGCAGCAACTGTATGGCACATTACATAAATCTCCATAGTCCCACGATTTTCTGAACCCTCCTATCCCCATATATTCAACCAGTGTTACCTTACATAGATTTCCTTACTGTTCTATTTGTAACAAAATCTTTCCAAAGAAAATGTTTTCAATTTCAAATGTTTTCATGTAATGCAGTCTTTCCTTTCTAATGAGTGCTTCTTAATAAATAGAGCTCTATGATCAAACCAGATATTGAAGCAGCTCACAAATTTCTTGCACATTATATGCCCTTTACCCTGTTACAACATGCATAATGTAAATTGTACAACCTTGCACTGTTTCCTATTAACAGCTGACTTGGAAGATTTTTGCTAATATGTCTTGATATTTTGATAGTATTTTCCTCTATACATCTTTGATGACTACTACTTCATGGCATTCTGTTTACACATTTTTGGGATAATGCCATTGCTGGCTGGCATCCCCGGTTGGGAAGGTGGTGATGAGTTGCCTTCTTGAACTGCTATAGTCCATGTGTGGCAAGTAAACCCTTAATGTCTTTCAGGAGGGAGTTTGAAGGTTTTGACCCAGCAATATTAAAGGAATAGTGATTTTTTCCAAGTCTGGATAATGAGTTGCTCTGAAAGGAGCTTGCTAATGGTGATATTCCCAGGTTGTTGATACCATGCTATATGACCATAAGATATAGGCCACTCAACTCCAGGTTATGGTCCAACAGGTTTATTTGAAATCACAAGCTTTCAGAGTATAACCCCTTCATCTGGTGAAGTCAGACAGAACCACACAGACAGAGTTTATTGGCAGAGAGATGAAGGGCAGAGAGATCAGAAGTTCGTACAAATGGTGTGAATGGAGCATTAAATAATAAGTCTCTGCAGGTGATCAGAAGTGTTGGATGATATGAGTAAAGTGTCAACAACTGAAAAATAAGTGAAGGGGATGGCCAAAATCTGATTAAACGAGGCAGAGATAAATCAAATGTCTGGAATAACATGATAGGTATAAGAGTTGCATTCTGAGTGTCTAACCAAAGTAACAAGTAATCCAAAACGTTACAAACTAATTAAGGTAGAACAATCATAATAATTTATCAAGTTGATGATGTCAAAACAGAACAGTAAGGAAGATTTTACAGATACGAAATAGTGCAGTAGAGTCACATGTAGTGCGACATGAGCCCAAGATCACAGTTGAGGCTATCTTCATGGGTATGGAACTTGACTATCAGTTTCTGCTCTGTGATTCTGCATTGTTATGTATCTCAGACATTGCCTTGGCGCATCCTTACTCGAAGATCCAAGGCTGAATGACCTTGACCACCGAAGTGTTCCCCGAATAGGAGGGAACATTCCTGTGTGGCAATTTTTACACAGCTTCCATTCACCCATTATCGTAGAGTCTGCATGGTCTCACCAATATACTATGCTTGGACATCCTTGCCTGCAGTATATGAGATAGACAACACTAGCTAAGTCTCATGAGTATCGGCTATATGGTGGGTGGTGTTCCCACATGTGATGGTAATATTAGAATGCTTCTGAGGAAGGGTTGCTGGACCCGAAACATTAATTCTGATGTTTTCTTCACAGATGATGCCAGACCTGCCAAGATTTTACAGCAACTCCTGTTTTTGTTCCTGATTTACAGCATCCACAGCTCTTTCAATTTTTTTTTAACTGGCCCCTGTGGAAGTCACTAGTCACTGGCTGTCATCCTGAGAAAGAGCATTTTACACTCAATCTCTGCCTTCTACAAATCAGTCAATCCTCTATCCATGCCAGTACCCTGTGAGATGATGCTGTCTCTTTAAAATGTTATTTCATCCTGTTTTTTTTTTGAAGAGCAATTGTAAGGCAGCAGCGATGAACTGGCACTGAAGATGAAAAGGCCTCGGGTTTGTTTTATTAACAGCCTGAACAGGCATGGCCAGCTCTCACAGATTCAGATTTCTGTTTTTTTGTTCAATAACTTCAGAACCTCTTGGAGTCTCAAAAGAGATGGAAGCCTCAGTGAATGTCTCCTGGCTGCTGCGATCTCTGAATTTTCTCTTGATGTTTTTCCCTCCTGGGTTGGAGAACTGCATGTGAGAATCTGTTTCTGAATTTTCTTTTTGACAAGGGGCATGTTTATGGGATGCCACGACATTGGAACAGTTAATTAGTAATAGTTCATGTATCTGTTATTCAATTCAGTTTTCCAAAAGCTAAGTTATTCTAAATTCTTCTTTTTTTAACTTGTATTTTAACTATAATGTTTAAATAAATTGTGTTTTGCTTAACATCAAGTTAGTTTAACAAGTTGCATTGCATCTAGAACATGGCACTTCACATTTACCTCTAAAATAAGAAAATGTAAGGCTCTAGACCACCTTTTCTCATGACGTGGAGGTGCCAGTGTTTGACTGGGGTGGAAGAAGTCAGAAGGCACAGGCCCAAAATGTCGGCCTTCCTGCTCCTCAGATGTTGCTTAGCCTGCTGTGTTCATGCAGCTCTACACCTTTTTATCTCAGGTTATAGTCTCTCAGGTTTATTTGAAATCACAAGCTATCTGGGCACTGCTGCTTCAGCAGATGATCAGTTCACATGTTGGATGATAACTTAGTATCATGTGATTTCTGATCTTTTACTCACTGATGCCTATGGGACCTAGCCACGTAAACTTTATTGTCACAATTCTTTGTGGTATAAAAGTAATGAAATTTGAAAAGTATTTTGTTGTCTGAGAAATGCTTAGGTGATCCTGAACATAAGTTGTTTTCTTATTCAGATCTTGTTAGGTCCCATAGGACAGTTTAGATTTTCTCAACTATGAAAAAAAAATGTGACTACATGGAAAAGTTGTGCTGTTGTGTTTTCAAATATAAAAATGTAACAAAGATCAATGCCAGGAAAGAGATTTTTTTTAACCCAAGGCAGCCCAACATTCAACACCAACAAAATGAACAGCAAGTGTACTGGAGAAACGCAGCTGGTCTGGCTAGATCTGTGAAGAGAGAAACAGAGTTAATGTTTTCAGTCCTATTGGACTCTTCTTCAATTTTTCAAAACACATAAGCTTTGTAGGGATTAAATCATAGACTCATCAGAATGATACCAGCCTTTGGAGGATTAATTAATGGGGAAAGGTTGCAATTCATTGACACATGTTTCTTTAAATAAGGAAGATTGTAAAGCAGCCATAATCCTACTGGACAATAGGATTGTTCTCTCATTAGAGAGGGAGAGATGACTGCTGGTGGTATTCTATGTGAGGGACAACAGATCTTATTTGAGAGGAGAGGTTGAGAAGGAGAGTCCTTCATGGTAACTGAAACTGGCATGAAAATTGAATCTATGCTGGTAAAATTGCTATGCATAATACAGCAGCTGAAAAGCAACTGAGCTAACCAGGCCCCGATAGAAAGCTGTGGTGATCTAATTAGGTTATTTAAAACAATGAAAAGAATTGACAAGATTGGTACAAAAAACTGATTTTCTCTGCTAAAAAGACATCAAGTTGGACTCAAAACATTAATTTTGTTTCTCTCTCCAAAGATACTGTCAGACCAGATGAGTTTCTTCAACAGTTTAGGTTTTAGTTCAGATGCCCAGTATCCACAGTGCTTTGCTTTTACTAAAATAAAGAGACCTGATTTTTGTACTCAGCCACTCAGGAGCAAAATTGAGAAGCGTTTTTGCTCATAAAGGTTATTTGATACCTAGGACATTGAGACAAAGTTGAATTGATGTTTGCAAAAGTAAAATGCTGTGAATGATGGAATTTGAAATGAAACAAACATTCCTAAAAATAATCAGCAAATATGACAGCACCTGTCGAGAGAGACATGAGCCCAGAATTTTGCAATGACAGAGAGACTCACCATCATTTGAAAATGACAAAGGAAGCCAAAATCTGGTAGTGTTGTCACTGAACACATCACAAAGCATTTTTTTTTGAACGAGGATGTGGGCTAAGCCCATTTCACACATGCATATTTTGCAGATACATCTGCCCATGTAAATCCATAGCTGCCCGAGTCATGTCTAATTTTGGTGATCCAGGTGTTTGAAGTGTGAAGTAATTGGAGTAGAACCAGTAGAAGCAGATCTACACTTTGAAGATTCATTTGGACAGCCAAAGAACCTTGTTGAAGAGATAAAATATCTCTTTGGATATGGTCTCTGTACAATTTTGGAGAAATGGGCAGCCCTTTGGGAGGCGCTGCCTTTTCCTTTTAATATTGTTAAAGGTAAACATGGAAGTGTATGTAAAAAATATATAACTCATTAATCTTCAAACTCATTGGACTGCCAACAGACCTGCCAAATGCAACTGTCAGGACCTGTCAAAAGGAGCCATCAATAACATCTGTCAAAATTGTCATTGGCATTTAAATCTCTTGCTCTTAAATCTTTGAAGAAAAAACATAGCTTGCTATTTCATGTTGTCTATTGGCCTAAGCCAGAGGGCTATTGTTACTGGATCAATACTGCAGGAATGATTTCACAACGTGCCATTATCTTGTCCAGAGCATGTTTTCATTAGGGAATATGTGGTTGAATAAAATGTTTTTGGTTATAAGGGACTAGGTAGCTGAAAGAATTTTAAATGTAGTTTTGAAAAATAACTTGTCTACAATTGACACTGAAAACTTCATATTATTTCATTAGAGCATATATCACAAGGTCTGCTCATGATGTATAATTGATGAGTTGGCATGATAGCCTTAAAGGCTAGTTGTAGTTTTTGGGGAACATGGGTTGGTGCAACTTAATATCAAGATAACACGGAACTATAAAAAGCTATATAGAAGTTGGGTTTAGGGGCATATGTTGACACGGAGGATGTCAGGAGTTATGGGTGTGGCTTGCAGAGACACAGGTTGATTTAAGAGCAATAAGGTTTACGGGGGTTTGGGACACATGAAGTGGCATGGGGGGTTGGCATGGATTCAGCATAAGGAGTACGTGGGGCAATGAGGGAGCATGAGCAGTGATGCCTGGAGGGCTGTTTTATGTTTTATTCTTCTTTTTAAACAAAAATATCAGCATCGTGCTAAAGTGATGACACAGGATTTCTGTATGTCCATTCCCACGTTTGGGAACCTCTGCACTCAATCTGGGGTTATGCAGCCCATCTCATAGGAAATAGCAGAACCTGAAAATGTACATTCCAACATCTGCAGCACTTTCTATGGCACTAGATTTCTAAATTCTCAAACTGGAGACAAAAATACAGCTCTTTGCAAAAAACGCAAGGCCCTGAATGGGTTAATGCTGAGGAATGCCTTAAGGTGCACACACTATTATGACAGTTGTATAGGTTGGTTCAGAGAGCAGATCTGGATCTCAAAAGGATAAGTCTTACATCTGGTTCTTACTCATAGTCTCTGTAACAATGCCTGTCATGTTCATGTAACATGTACATACTTGGCATCATGCAGTATACCTGATCCTTTTCCTAGTACTCAGCTGTTCCAAATTCATTTAAAGTTGCAATTTGCACAAGAATAGTACCAACTGACTAGGGTAGTACTTGTAATGAAATTTTCATAATATGCTATTGCAGCTTTAATCCATATTTGCAAAAAATCTAATTTGCATCAGAAAATAAATTACAATAATTTTAGGTTCAAAGAATTCTGTGTATGTGGGTCTCTGATTTATGAACATCTGACTTATGAACACAATCCTATTCAGGTGTGCATTAGTATTAATTTTAAAGAACTGATATGTAAACATCTCCTTATACTTTCGAATGACTATTTTATATTGTCTAGCATTGTGTTCCGACTGGCTTACAAATTGACTTGTGAATAGACTCAAAAATGAAACATGTTCATGACCCAAAGACTGTCTGGCTTCTATCTTTAATTTGAACTTCCTTTTCCATGAAAAAAGGAGCTCTGTATTTCTGACAAGAGATACCAATCCAGGGCTTCTTCCGAAATGCAGAGCCATATTTCCATTCAGACAGGTCGATTGTAGAGTAGGATAGTCAGATGAAAGCAAACCACACCTCTTTTCTCCACAGCAGTCAGTTGCTGTATCTGAAATTTATGGGGCAACATCACAGGATACCAGTTTGTCAACTGCTCAAAAAAGACTAAGCACATTAAGAAAGTTTGAAGTTAGGATGCAGTGAGGCTATGTTATCAATTTGAAGTGGGGTGGGATTGGAGTGCTTGTTGGCTAGGGTGCCGCCAGAAGGGTGCCAGGATGATAGAGTACCAAACAGATATTGGCTAAGGTGTCCAGTAGGTTGGTGCTGGGGGCAAGATTTTAAAAAGGCCAGGTAAGTGGAGTGTTTCGGAGAGATTTGGGTGGATGGGAGTTAATAGGTCTGGTAATGGACAGGATGGGTTAAATTGAATCCTGTGGCAGAGCTGGGGGTTCAGGTCCATTGTTGGATGGGGGAAGAAGATGGTGGTGGTGGTGGATGTTCCTGTAGAAAGTAGAGGTGTGGGACATAAAGTAGAGTGCCTGGGAGAGGGAATGTCAATCTTTGAGGGCATGGATTGTTTGTCTGGTCCCATGGCAGGTCTGTTAGATCATGGAGGTTTAAGAGGTCTGGAGAGTTTTATTTAGGGGTGTGTGGTAAGTTAGGAGATGGTAAGTTGAATAGTTATTCAGGAATTAGACTCTTTTCTTAATTTTCCTGTGTAACTATATACTTAACTGCAGTAAAATCCTCGTAATTCTCTGATTTAACTTGATACTTTTGGATGCTTCCAGACATAGGCAGTGTGCCTAATAAAATCTTCAATTTCCTGGGCAAATTGTCTCAAAGCCTGTTATGATGAAGATTACGCAGGATTATCATACATAACTTCCATCTATTCTTTAGAAATGATTATCAAGCCACTGGAAAATCTGGGGCAGTTTTTTTTTTATTGATTGCTTGATAAAACTTTCAAGCATCTCTCCAAAGTGCATGATATTTGCAAAGATGTTCACCACAGCTGAAGGTCTCTCTAAGTCATTTCAAAGTTTTGATCATTATAACTTTTCTCTTTAGCAGTTCACCCATTGTGATTCTCATAGTTTTTCTGTTCAATTATTTTATAAAAATCCCAATCAGATTTTGTTTGTAATGATAACCCTTTGAAATAGTACCAAATACATACAATTAGCACAGGGATGTATTTAATATCCAGTAAGGGGCAATTCATTGCACACAGTAGGAAAACACAATTAACAGTTGGTTTTTAATGAATATCATTGTTTGTTAGTTTGCTAATATGAGCTTACATGCCCTGTAATAATAAGGTTAATCTTTTATGGTTATTTTATGCTAAGCTCAATAATCCAGTTTTAACATCAAAAAGTGTAAGGCACAGAATAAGGAAAGCATGATGGCAACTATTACTTTGTCAGAGTCACAAACAGTGATTATATTTTAATTGCGCATTGCATTAATTTGACTAGCCAGTCAAATAAGCTAAGGATATGAATAATAATTTTTCATGATACTTTGGTTATCATCAGCATTTCTCATACACAGTGGAATTCAGAAGTTCTACTTGGAAAGACGAAAACCTCATTAAGATCAAAAACATCAGTATACAAATTCATGCTTTATTCATTGTTGTGTAATTTATCATGTTCATGTTTCATCAGTACCATTTATCAAGGGTCATGGAGGATTTTTTTCAGGTCTTATTCCTATTTGGTAAATCAAATCGACAATGCAATCAGGCCAGTACATATCATTCACAATTTTACTGGTTTTCCTCCACTTCTAACTTTTTAAAAACTTAATTGAATTTAAAATTCAACTGAGGGTGCCAGAATGATAGATTACCAAATAGATATTGGTTAAGGTATCCAGTGGGTGAGTGCTGGGGGCAAGATTATAGAAAGGCCAGGTAAGTGGAGTGTTTAGGATAGACTTGGGTGGGTGGGAGTTAATCGGTCTGGAAATGGACAGGATGTGTTAAATTGAATCCAGCTGTTACAGTGTTATTGAAGCCCATGTCCTCAGAGCATTAGAATCGGCCTCCAGATTATAAGTCTGTTTAATGTGACACTACTCTGTCAAGTGAGGTGTAACAGACTAGGTTTTATACTTACCCATCTCATATCAACTGACTTATTGGTGGATATGAAGGTTCAGGGGAGGGGTGTTGCACATGAAGTTCAGTTCGCCTGCCTGCAGCCTATCTGTTTACCCCTAATCAAGCCAAAAAAAATCCTATCCATACAGCATTTTACTCAGAGACAGATGCCAATGCAGTGCAGAAAGCCTGGCAGGTTTAGTCGTGTGGACTATAGTCTAGGAAATATGTGGGTGTGTGGGATTGGATCCCTGCTCCTTTACAGGGTCTCTGGGATCAACAAGGGAACTCCACACCAGCTGATCCCCTTCCCAATTTTCAACACTGTACCTGCTCTCTGAAGCCAGCACCACCCGTCCCTCCCCCAACAATGTTTCTCCTCACTCTGCAAGATTGCTGACCCTTGATTCCTCACTGTAGTGAAACTGACTGTAGCCCCAGCCATAGCCACAGCATACTGCTGATCGGACTACAGAGATTTATTCGGGTGGGACTTACTTACAAGAAAGGAAAAGAAGTCTTGCCTTAAGGCAATTCAATTAATTGATTCCTGTGTTAAACCAATGTAGGACAGCCAAGAAGAACATGGATATACCCATAATGACTTTTTGGCAGGGTGCAGAAACTATGCCAACATGTAAAATTTATCCTTAGCCTACTTTAGAAAACGATGGTGGGTAGAACTTAATATCATCCTTCATGAAGAGTTTAGTGGCAATGGATATTTAATTAGGATATCATGTGGAGGCCCCACCACCTTCTTAGCTCCACCTCAGTTAGATCTGCGTCAGAACAACATTACAAATCAAGATGGTGAAGTGAGCAATTAACAGTGGGGTGTAACCATCTAGGTATCATGACAAGCAAAGTCATGTGAGTTTACCGGCAGGTTCTCAAGTGCTGTCTTTTTCCAATGGCTTTCAGTGCTTGATCAAGGGTCCTAATGAGAGGCACCCCTCCTTTGCTGCTGCATTCCACAGCCAGGATCAATATACACAAAAATTAAGACTAGTCTTTTGCTCCAGTAAACATGATTGCCTCTCAGAGCACCATTCATATTAGAGACAGGACTTTGCTGCTCCTAGCCATAACTGAGAATAATTATGATCTGGTTTGGGATGCAGGTTGGGGACAAAATAATGGAAAGGCATGTCAAATTCAGTTTGCCCTAATCTTCAGTTTGATTCAGCTGAGTAGATATCAGAAAGGTGATAAAGGGGAATCACTATTTTTTTAAAAAAACAATCAGTCAGGTCAGATTTGAGCTGTCAACATTACTTTTTCCTTTTATTTACTTTGATGTTTCAATCCTATTCAACATTTGGCTGAAATTCAAAGAAAAATCTTGCCAATCATGATCATACCACAATTTGTTTATATACTATCTCTCATTGAATATCTCTGCTGTCTAAAATAATCAGTGATTTACCTTTTTTTTCTATAATTTGAAACATATATTTGTTGCACCGCTGTGCAGTACTAATTGATACAACTTTATCGACTGATACAAGTGTATTGTATAAATATTTTATTCCTCTTATTTGAAAAAACACAGCAATTTTCCCTGATGCAGCCAACATACACATCCATTGCAATGGATAAAGATACCAATATATGTAACTTCTGGTTCTGCAGAATATGGGCCAAAACAATTGTAAATTCATTTTCAAATAATTAATTCATCAAATAAGACATAAGGGAATGCATATTTATTGTAGTGCACTTTTATGCAGTTCTTTGGTATTCTTCATATTATAAACATTCTGACCATGTAAAATCAATATAAGCTGACCTGTAAATGGGTAAGCACTGATGGTAGGTAAAATATGTATAGCATTTGCTAGTTTCTGTTTCACCGGAATATCTCAGGCAAAGTTCATTTTAATCATTGCTCTGCATTTCCATAAAATGTGATAATTTTTAGTTTGGCCTTATGTGTTATGCTGTACCAATTTACTGCATTATTTGTTCTTAAAACACGAAAGGTACTGCTGGATCAATAACTGTACCTGGAAAATGTTACCATTAACAAAGTAACACAACACACTTTTCTTGTATGTGTAGAGAAAATAGCATACAGGAATTTTCTAAATGCAACAGGAATGCTTTGAAAGAAAAAGTGAAGAGTGACAAACCAAAACAAAATGCACTGACATTGTTTGCTAATCAGCTAACTAGATTTTTTTGGCCAGTCCTGATATATATTTATTTATACACGTTTAAATAATTTATACTACTGAAGAACCTGTACTTAGAAACCTTGTACATATGATGGTGCAATGAGTAGTGACCTGTAAACTTTTCACTGTGCTTATTTGAATACATGTGACAATAAAGCTAATTCAATTCAATTCACTTAATGCTACTGTTACAGATCAGCTTTGTTTTGTTGACAGAATAGAATTTGATCTTTTGGCCAAGAGGGATGATAAAAGAGATGGTAATCATAGCATCAATGATTAAAGTGAGGCATTTGACCAATGCCTTGGCAGAACCAATGACATCTCCACATGCAACATCACTCCTGTCAACTTCACTAACTTTCAACAACAGGAGGAAACCCACACAATACTTCTACAAACTCAGACAGAGCTATCTGAGATCAGCCAGAAAATAAGTGAGACTGGTGATACATCCTTCCAGCTGCTGTACACATGTTCAGTTGTACTTGTTTGACAGAAGCCAAGCCTGGTTTAGTGAAGTGAATGAAGTGACAATATAGGCATCAAATCTAATGTACATGGTGATGGATGTCATGATATTTTAATCTACTTAATTCAACTGTAAAATTCTTTTGAACACCCTTGCCAAAGTAATGTGAAGTATAGGCTATGAGTAGATGTGTGCTTCCACAGAGAGGATGTTATTTTGGTACCAAAGCGGCACACATAGTACTGAAACTACAAACTGATTTTTATGGTCACTATGGTAAATTCAGCTAGCAAGGGGCTCTTAACTAACATGATAAAACAGAATATTTGGTCACTTGTCTCATGGCTGCCTGTGGTTGTACACAAATTGCTTGGCACATTTACCCATAATACAACTGGGAGTGCAACACAAATATACCTATGTTATTGGTTGTAATGTGCTTTGGTGTCTTGAGGATATGAAAGCGCTTTATAAATAGAAAATCAACAGTATTTTGCTTTTCTCTTGAGGATATGTGTGCAGCAGCCATGTAAGATCTGCGTTCAACTGTCTCTTTTGCCTTGAACATTATGAGACAACAAATTGATAGTGGCTGTTTTCAGAAACAGTGATTTCCCAGGCTGTGCTCCCCCATACATCAGCTGAATGGCTGTACACTAGACCACTCGCAGCTCCAGCCATTCATTGAGAACGCATCACTCGTGAACTTTGTCTGAGATATTTCATCACAGAAACTACCAATCTCAAAATATATTTTACTCACCATCAGTACTGATTAATTTACAGGTCAGCTTATATTGATTTTACACAGTCAGAAAGTTTACGATGGAGATAAAGAATAGCAAAGAACAGCATAACACATCCTTATCCACATAAATAAATGTGCATCTTAGAACAAAATAAAACAATCTGGGCTAGATTTCCATCACAAATGTCAAGTTATTAAAAGAGAGTTTCAAAGATTCACAACCCTCTGGCAGATTATTTTTGCCTCATCTCTATTTTAAGTGGTTAACTTCCAGTTCCAGAATGAAAAGACTCTCATCAGCTCTTAAATAAGGTACCTGGTGCCTTTATATTGTGCCTTTGTATACTGCCCATCCCCATCCCGACACTTCAATGGGATCTATTGCCTAGAAGTGAAAATCTCATTCAGTGGTAGAAAAAGTTCTAAGTATCACTTGAAGATTATTCTAACTGTAATTGGGAGACATTAGACAATATAATCTAAGTAATATATTTGAGCAAAATAAACAAAATCACTTTTCATGGAAAAATAATGATCCTACAAAAACTGAAAACACTGACTTTTTAAAAAATGTCGAGCATTGTGAACGACTGCACACAATTTTCTGTCAAGCCAACTTTACTGTACTTTAAGATAGTAAAATGTGAGGCTGGATGAACGCAGCAGGCCAAGCAGCATCTCAGGAGCACAAAAGCTGACGTTTCAGGCCTAGACCCTTTACTGTACTTTAATTTGGTTTTGTTATTTACCCAAATTTCACCAACATTTTGTGTGAAACAATGTTTTTAAATAATCTGTGTGCTGATATTTACAATGATGGATTGTTTGCAGAAGAATGTTAGTGTAGCGCCTTTGTTACAATTATATAGCTATTGAGGCCACATGTGGAGTAACATTTTTGATCTCTTCACATAAAGAAGGACCAATTTGACTCTGGAAGTGTGCAGCAATGCTTCATGTGAAAAATTAGATTCTTGGGATGAGGACAACCCAGTCTTTTGAAGAGAGCTTGAATAGACTAAGCCTATATTTGCTAGAATCCAAAGAATAAGAGATGACCTCACCAAAACAGATAGGTTCTTCAGGAACTTGACTGAGTAGATGCTGGAAATTAGCCCTTTAACATTATGAGACCATGCAGAAACGTGAAACCCTGAGTAAACATCATCCTTGAATTGAGGGAAAACCAATGATGATGACGACATGGGAGCATGTGTCCCTGGCTGTAGAATCCAAATTACAGAAAGGGTCACATTTTCAGAATAAGGGCTCAGGACTTAGAACAAAGATGAGAAGACTATTTTTTGTTCAAAGGTAAATGATATTTTGTGCTATCTTCCAGAAGACTGTGTCTGTCCATTCATTAAGTATATTCGAGGCTATAACATAATTTAACAAATTATTTGTAAAAAAAAGACATGAATCTATCAAATACTATCCATCCAATACTATTCCATTTCCACATGGAAGTATAAAAAATTGTTTCAAACTAAAAAGCATAGTGACTATTTTAAAGCAAACTGTTGCAAGAAAAGAGCACAGCTTCATTAATAGATGTATGTATGTATGTATGT
The DNA here is from genome assembly GCF_030684315.1 of Stegostoma tigrinum. Classification (NCBI taxonomy): domain Eukaryota; kingdom Metazoa; phylum Chordata; class Chondrichthyes; order Orectolobiformes; family Stegostomatidae; genus Stegostoma; species Stegostoma tigrinum. The sequence continues at coordinate 91,936,608 of NC_081356.1, forward strand.
ATTTATGCTCAGTGCTTAAGAGGCATTCTCACAAATTATACATGGACTTCAAAATAATGCGGTCACATAGGGCCTAATAATACATGAAAAATGGCGTGGCATTAAAAGTTAATAACTCTTGTATATTGAATACAGATTTTGACATGCTGACACCCACACAAAGTAGCATTAAAAGGAGCAGGGTGTGCATGATTTTCAAATTTACAATAAAATATTCTTTATTTTAAAAGGTTTAATGTCACTCATGCAATGTGCTGATGAAGTAATTTTATATTAAATTTTTTGTTTTGCATTTACATTTGCTTGTTTTAATAAAACCTAGCAAAATATGTGGTTCACAGAGAGTTAAAATTATACAAAATCAAATTAACTTGGTGCTACTGAAACCCCTTTCTATAGCCTAGGAAAAAAAATGAATCAAACAATGCAAAACATGCAACACAGGAACCAAATCTACATATGGCCCACTCCAGGATGCTTATGTAACATGCAAGAGATATTACAAAAATTATAAACCTCGGTTTATGCAGAGCAAAATATTCTGTCAAGGGACCTCCTCAAAGTAAATCAAGAAAGTCCATGACACATTTCAGTATTATCATTATGGAAAAGAAAAAGCACAATTAGGAAAAAACAACAAAATTAGAAACCAGAAATTGCTTTTGGAGATGATGGTAGTTAGTATGCAACACAGTAAAAAAAATGCTGGTCGAAGTTTGATTAAGTAGTACAACAGATACAACCCCATTGATATGAACCAAATTGATATCAACAGTCAGATTTCTACTTCAACTGAGAATCTGGAGCTAAATTCCCAAAGAACATGTCATTCACTGCCAGATTTCCCACATGTAATGATAGATCTACACTTCAACAGTGCCGTTAGCTGAACCAAAATAATCCACGCTGTATCTAACAGAATCCCATGGGAGTTATTTTGGTTTGCTTCATTATATTTTTATTATTCTAAAGAAACAACCCTACAACATCAGCATAGAACAACACAGCACTCAATGCTACTGAGTTTTAATCATTTGTAATGTTCACAATTTCAAGCTGCCAAAAACTTTGGAGCAAAAGTTTACGTTCGGTCAAAAGCCCCAATTGTGAGTCGACCTTGAACCTTCATGCAACACTAGGATGATTTTAAACAATCCACTGTACTTTGCCAAATTAACGATTAAACATGTGTTATTGACTTTCAAACTTAATTTCCTGGGCATTTCATAATCTGAAATAATTTTGAAAAGAAAAATTGCTGATTTAAAAATGGCCACAGTAATCACCTGATACACAAATTGAGCCAAGATTCATAAAGCCACTACTGCATGAGAGCTAGCCTAAGCTGAAATAAGCTTTATTTTCTCAGACCATCTGAATATGGAAATGGAGTGTGCTAAAACAGATAAATTAAAACTGCAGGAGTTACAGTTGAAACTGGATTATTTTTATTTGTTGACTGGCTGTGGGTGTCACTGGCTGGGCCAACAATAATTGATTATCCCTATTTGCCCCTTGATTCGATTGGCTTGCTCAGGCCATTTCAAACCACAGTTAAGAGTCAACCACATAGTTGTGGGTCTGGAGTCATGCCTTGGCTGACAGATTTCTTTCCCAAAAGGATATTCGTGAATCAGATGGGTTTTTCCAACAATTATTACATGATCGCCATATGGCTATCTCCAGGTTTTTATTGATTTCAAATTTCACTATTTACCATGACGGAATTTGAACCCCACGACCTGAAAACATTGAGCTATTGGGCATCATCACCAGTTTAGGGTCATTATTATGATATTATTGCTTCCCTGTGGGCTAAAATATACTGCCTTTCCCCATCATCAGATTGGGTGGAACTTGACGCACTCTCCAGGATTTACTCTTTCTGAATCATCATATTAGACAATAGTTCTCTGCTTTTTTAAAGATAGATAATGCAGATTTTAACCTGCAGATATTCCTAGGGAAAGGGGAAAAAAGGTGCTGGAAACACCTAGTAGGTTTGGCAAAGTCAATGGAAAGAGAAACAAAGTTATCATCAGTGACCTTTTATCATGGGTTTAAATCCTGCCATTAGAAGCTCTGAAATTAACTTCGATGAACTTTTGAGCTAGTTCTAAGGGGGAAAAAAAAGGCAAAACCTGCTGGCCTGAAAATTCAAATTCAAGTTTCACTAAATTTGTAACTTGACATCAGAACAAGGAAATGAATTTGGCAACAAAACAGAGTTGCTGGAGAAACTCAGCAAATCTGCAAAAATCTGTTGAGCAAAAGTAAAGTAAACGTTTAGGTCTGGTTAACTTTCATGAATTGCAGCGTTGTTTTTTCCTAATTGTGCTTTTTCTTTTCCATAATTAACTTAAACACAGCACTTGAAGGATGCCAAGGACTGCATATTACCGATAATTAATTTTGTACTACATCTTCTCTTTTAATAAAACTTTGTAGGTGTATATGTATGCGTGCATGTGTGTGTTTGATGTTCCATTTTATAATTTTGGGTTAATATGCTATAAAATTCCACTTTGTTGCCCTCCAAGCCATCCAACTCCAAGCCATGTCCAACATCAAGGCACATGTCAGGAGTGTGATGGAGTACTCTCCCATTGCCTGGATGGATGTGGCTCCAACAAAATTCAAGAAGCTTTACACCATCATGGGCAATGCAGCCTGCTTGATTGGCACAACATCCACAAACATCCACTCCCACCATCACCAACGTTCAGAAGCAGTGCTAATTTTGGTTAGCCTGTCACATTAGATTCATTGTGCCCATTCACAAGTAATGTGTCAAAGGGTATGGCTCTTTCTGTTGCCCAAAAGTCTTTAATTGGACAGTTGATAACTAACTCAATTAGCTTTTCTGACAGTTGTTCCTTGGGAAAAATCACATTTATGTCTCTTGATTTTAATCTTAATTATTTCATGAAATGTGAGTATTGCTGACCAGGCTAGCATTTGTTGCTGATCTCTAATCTCTTCTGTGATGATCCATCATTTGCTCTGTAAAATAGAGCTACCTACACTGTTTAAACAGTTATAACTCTGAAAAGATATCACTGGTTACTCATTCCTATTAGAACATAGAGAACATGCTAGGCTTGTTGTGCTCTGCAGTTCAAAAATGAATTGCGGCTTTGCTTTTAAGTTTTGAATTGAAGCCATCTTAGGAATGTTTGATATCTTGAGAGATCTAATATTCTAATCAGAAGAAACTAGTTATGTTTTCTGGCTGGTCAGTGATCTATCTTGAAATTTTTATGGCTATCCATACTCTCATAAACTGATGCTGCTAAATGTTCAAATTTTTAGTAACTAATTGGCCTTCAATTAGTTTTCCAAACATCTACCAGTAAAATTTTGGTTTTTGTCTTGCAGTAGGCTATTTTACCTGATAAGATTATTCTGTGTTATCCATTGTAGCATAAGAAACTGGACGTTGCTACTGTGCTATTGAAGAATCTAACAGACAGTTATTACAATTTGCGATTATATACAAGCATTGCATTCAGAGGTAAATAAATATCCGAGAAAATATTATGTTATTAAGTTACACAGAGCGGTGTGCTTCTTCTAGTATATCATGTCTAAAGACATTCTGAGGAAGACACTATACAACCTTCATACCCTTCATTCACAAGCTATGGTAGAGTAATGATATCATTAGTATGTCTGTTAAAGTTGGGCTTGCATAATGACTGCGCAACATAAATAATAGCCATTACTACCCAAGTAGCATTGCTGAACAAAAGAGACTCCAGATCAGATGGACTGGTAGCTCACGGTAGATGGGACATCAACCCTGAAGTTTGTATTCCAAGTGAGTTTCTCACGTTTGCTTGTTTTGTTTATGATTCAGTTCGGTCTTCAGCAAAAGATGCAATTTTGACCTATTTTCAGCTCTCAGCCAAGAGACAAGGCTCACAAGATGTCTACAAGATTCCAGCTACCAAGAGACCTGAATAGACAAAGAGGTGGAGGAAATAGGAAGAGCGCAGGAGTCAGGTAGTAAGCTAAATATTGTCCAATCAACATGTACAGAAATGGTAGCACACACCTCTGGAGCAGGTAAGAGTTGAACCCAGTGCTCCTGGCTCAGAGGTAGCAAATAAGGCCACTACAATGATACCAAGTGAAGGAAATAGACAAAATCAAGCACAGTTGATATATGTAAATGAATAAGAAATGTTGGGAAAGATTTAGGCTAAGTGCAAGCAAGTGGGACTAATTTAGTTTGGAGCTACATTTGGCATAGGCTGGTTGGAGTAAGGGATCTGTTTCTGTGTTGTGTGACTCCATGATTTTATAATGAATACAATATGATTAATATTCAGCAATAAAATGCAGGGTGGTAATAATTTAAGGAAGGAAATATAAATATTTTAGAGTATTTATCACAGTATTTCTATTTCCCACAAGGTAAATATCCACTGATGAGCAAATTTAAATGTTTTGGAAATAAAGCTAAAACTAGTTAATGTGAGAAGCATGAAACTGACTCGTAAGAATCAGCAGTCCGTAATTCACAATGCACAGTTATATTTTCAATCAAACTGAGATATATTGCCAAGATTTTTATTCTTAAACCTGGTAAAAGTGAGTGTGGACAGGAAAAGAGTTGCTTAAAAGAACTCGAACCATTTTTCATGAACCTTAGTGGAGTTCTGATTTTGTGAAAAAGAATCAGCTACCATTTTGTGATGAACAGGTTTCACACTGCTGTTCTAGATCAATTTCACTTTCAATTTATCTGTGATTTTAAGACAAAGTGCATATTAAAATCCTATCATTTTTTAAAATTAGATGTGCTAATTAAAAGTGCAGCTCAAACATTTATACTTACATGTTCAATAACATGCAATTTGATCATCAGTTTCACACATCTGCCATTTGAACTCTAGTGTAAAATATTGACTGTCCCCTCCATTTGCTATCTCCCTGCCTCTGGATTAGAAGGGTTGGGTTCAAGTTCCACTTTCCTCAGAGGTGTGTAATAGCATTTCTGAACAAGTCGATTAGGAAATGCCTATAAACCGAAAAGAAAAGAAATTAGTTTGCATTCGGACAGTCAACACCTTCTATGTTGTCAATTTTGGCAACTTGGAAACAAAGTATTAAAGCTGCGCAATATTTATTAGATATTTAAAAATTGTTTTGACTTACCTTTCCTTAATAATTTAGGTCATTGTGATCACTGTGAAAGAGTACAAACAAAAAATATTGTCTGTGTATGCATTTACAGTGTCACAGTACATTTATAAATCACTCCACCTGACCTTTTATTTAAATTCATTGTTCCCTCATTATAACAGAGCTGTGCACTCTTAGGTCTGAGTTGATTAGGAATGTCATAGTCTAAAATGGCTTTTAATTCAGAGAAACATGTTATGACCTTCTACAATAACCCTGTGCGAAACATGCTATTGCTTAGACATTAATAATGATGTTACCTCTTTTTCATACTAGCAAGGCACTACTTAAAAATTCGCATTATTAGTGACTGAGCTCAAGATCATTTATCAAACAAAATTACCCTTCTGTGGATAACAGCTTAATTCAAACCTCTTCATCCTTCCTTAAATTACCGCAAAACAAGTACAGAAAGCTAACTAAAATGTTAAAACAATGAAAGAATCTAATAACAGATACAATTTATGACTCACAAAGCGAGTAGTAAATTATATTAAATGGAATTGTAAACAAAAACAAATATGTTTGTCGGCAAAAATTTAACTTCGCTTTCAAATTCAACCTACTTTCAAAATGTTAAAGCTCAGCTAATACTGTAAACATTAATATTGCACAGGAAAGTAGTCATTGCTTTGGGAAGTGCTGTAAACATTTTCATTATTGTTGGCAGCCTAATTGGTGAAAATTGAGGGTCTGTAAATGTTTAGCCCTGACTAAAATCATTTGAGATGTATTTTCACATTGTTTTGCATCGGAAGCCGCGGGTGCTGTAGCATGTGGTAAACCTGCAAGTGTGTATATCAGTCAGAGGACTTTGAACGTAAGCACTGCATGAGCATAAATCACTTCGGGGTTTACTGATCAATTAGGTTGAGTCAGCATCATGCAAATCTGCATAGCTTGATTTCAAACTCCAGCTTATAACACTAAATTTGATGGATTCTGAGGTTAGTAGTAAACCATTAAGAATAGATTTATACACGTAAAGTTTGTCGCTTGTTTTAGGGATGTCCCATTGACTGTGCTGTTGAGACTGTAAGGGAAAGAGAGAGATCGACTTCTCTACCAGTAGGAAGAAAAAGTTTGTCAGTGAACCCAATAAAACGTGACTGAAGTTAAAACCAACAGTGGTTGAGAAACTGAGGATTGAGAAACAGTGTTAAGATTTCAAGTCCAATCGGACTGTTTGGAACTGAGCAAAGAGGTGGAAATGTACTGAATTTCATACTACAGAAAAACATGGGAAAGAGAAAGTCCAACAGAAAGGATTATTTAGAGCAGCTTAGAGGGTGAACAAGTTTATAGATCAAAGGAATCACTGAACAAAAGCAAACAGTAATGGTTGAAAAGATTTAGGATAGGTCTAGAATGGTGTTACTAGAAGGCGTTAACAGTAATATGTAAGTCAGCTCTGCTGATAACAAAACTAAGCAAACCAGACCTGTGGAGGGAAGTCAAAGATTGGAAAACAAGATGTAAGGCAAGATTCATAGTCTGAAGTTGTTAAATTCAATGTTGTGTCCAGAAAGCAGCCACGTGCTAAACAGAAAACGAGGAGTTATTCTTCCAACTTGTCTTGGGCTTCCCTGGAACACTGCAGCCAACCTAGAACAGAAATGTGAGCATGGAACCAACATAGTAAATTAAAATGGCAAGCAACCAGAAGGTCAGGGTCATGTTTACATATGGAGTTAGAGACCAAAGTGGTCACCCAGTCTGCATTTGCTGTCTCAAATTTGATGGAAACTATATTGTGAGCAGTTAATACAGCAGATTTCTGTTACATTTAATGTGTCCCACATTTCTCTACAGATGAAACCCATCACTTTTCCACTCTTCTCCAAAGAAGAAGTGTCATATTGGATATAAATCATGAACTCTGTGTCTCCCTCTCTCTCTACAGATGAGCCAGACAAGCTGATTTTGTTCAGCATTTTTTGCATTTATTTCAAGTTTTCAACATCCACAATGCTTTTCTGGACATGTTGCTGGAAGTTGCTTATGATGGCAGCAGTAGCAATGTGGTATTATACTTGTGGATTCAATGCTGGCAGTGATTTAATTATCTAAGCGGATCAAACAGAATAGAAGATCACAACTATTCAGGAAAATGATGGCAGCTACACAATGTAGAAAGCTAGGCATCCACGTACATCCAAAAGTCTTTTTTTTGTATTTATTCACAATGAAATATCCATCTCAATCTCCTTCTCAGGTCTGCAGAAACATAGATGCCAGTGTTCAGCTCACTCAATTCACTCTCAATGGCGTCAAGCAATGCTGAAACAAGGAGATCATGCAAAGGTTATGGACCCTATAACATTCTGAATATAGGGCTGAAGATTGCACTCCAAGACTAGCTGTGCCCATAGCTATGCCTATGTTTCAGCTACAACGCTAACTTCTATCCAGCAATGTTGAAAATTGCCCAGGTATGCTTTGCCCACAAAAAAAGGGACAAATCCAACCCAGCCAACTACCACCAAACCAATGTCAATAATCAACAAAATGATGATGGGTGTCAGCAACGGTGCAATCAAGCAGCACTCACTCAGATATAACCTGTTCACTGATGCTCAGTTTGGGTTCTGCCTGGGCACTCAACTGATGATCCCATTACAGCCTTCGCTCAAACATGGTCAAAACAGTTGAATTCCAGAGATGATATGAGAGTGAGTGTCATTGGCATTAATGCTACATTTGATCATGTATGGTATCAAGGAGCCCAAGCAAAACCAGAATCTCAGAAAAGTTTTCCATTGGTTAAAATTAGGCCCAGAGCGAAAGAAAACAGTTAGAGTTTTTGCAAATCAATCATCTCAGACTGACGACATTGTTAGAAGATTCCTCACATTAGTGCCCTAGACCATCTAGATTATTTTCAGCTACTTTATTAAAGGATTTCTCCCCACCATAAAGCCAGACACAGGAATATTTTCGATAATAGCACAATGCTCAGTACCAGTTTCAAGTCCTCAGCTGCTGATGCAACCAGTGTCCATATGCTTCAAGACCTGGCCAACGTCAAGACTTGGGCTGAAAAGTAGCAAGTGACATTTGCCACACCCAAGTGCATTGATGATCACATTTAAAAGATAATCGAACCATCTCTCTTTGACATTCGAAGGCTTCAATTAGCATTCATTATACCCCTGAATGTATTGTCAATATCTTCGGGGCTACTGTTATCCAGGAACTAAATTGGACCAGCTATGTTATTATTATGCCCACCGGTGCAGATCAGAGGCTAGGAATTCTGCATCGAGAAACTTATATACAGTTTCGCTAATGCCTGCCCATCTGCTAAGCACAAGTCAGAAGTGGGATAGAATAGTCGTCTGGAGGGAGCTGACAGTATCCAGAAAAATATCCATTCAATTGGTACCTCATTCACCAACTTCAACATTCTCTCCTTGCATTACCACTACTCAGCATGACCCATTGACAAGAACATGAGTAACTCACCAAGGTTTCTTCGGCAGCATTTTTCAAGCATGTAACTCCAAACATGAGTAAGGACAAGGGCAGCGGGTGCATGGGAACACTACCACTTGCAAGTTCCCTGCCAAGTCGCACTCCATCCTGACATTGAATTATGCTGCTGTTCCTTCAGTGTGGTCGAGTCAAAATACTAGGGTATCCTCCTTAACACCATAGCAGGTTTTTCTACATCCCAAGGACTGCCAAAGTTCAGGAAGGTGGCTTGCCACTATCTTCTCAAAGGCAATTCAGAATCAGTTTGAAATGCTGGCCTGTCCAACAATGCCCATTTCCCAGGAATGAATAAACAAGATGAATTGCTATCAATTCTATTGAAGAACTGGAAACATGTCTTCACTGTCACCAATGATTTGCTCAGCTTTCATTGTATCTCTCCCAGTTCTCAGTGGGAGTCTCATTGGTGTCATTAAACATATTGTAACTGCGTACACCTAATGTCCATACAGCCAGTTGATAAATCTGCTTCAAGTTACAAAAAGAACAGGACTACCACAGGTCAAAACAACATAGATATCTTTTTGCACTTGCACACCAACTGTACATTAATGGACTGGGAGTCCTTGTGGTTAACACACACTTTCTGGTTGATTTGATGACATTTAATTGTCATGTGTACAATTGGAATGTATGGGCCATTGGAAGCTAAGTAAAGTACAAAGTAAAGCATTGGGGCAAGCACGGTGACTCAGTGGTTAGCACTACAGCCTCACAGCGCCAGGGACCCAGGTTCACTTCCAGCCTCAGGCAACAATCTGTGTGGAGTTTGCACGTTCTCCCCATGTCTGCATGGGCTTCCTCCAGGTGCTCCGGTTTCCTCCCACAGTCCAAAGATGTGCAGGCTAGGTGGATTAGCCATGCTAAATTGCCCGTAGTGTTCACTGGTGTGTGGGTTATAGGGGGATGCGTCTGGGTGGGATGCTTCAAGGGCGGTGCAGACTTGTTGGGCCAAAGGGCTGGTTTCCACACTGTGGGTAATCTAATCTAATTTAAGCACCTATCATGATCAAGTGTGTGATCAATGGCAGTACATACACAATTGCCAACCAAGAGGAACAAGCCAAACAATGAGTCTTATGGATTTCTGGGTCACTGATTGAAAGATCTTGTAAACATCCCTAGCAGAGACTGGAAGGAACTGGTGGAAAAGAAGATAAGAACAGTGATGATAACAAAGTGTGGAGCTGGATGAACACAGCAGGCCAAGCAGCATCTCTGGAGAACAAACGCTGGCGTTTTGGGCCTAGACCCCGAAACGTCAGCTTTTGTGCCCCTGAGATGCTGCTGGGCCTGTTGTGTTCATCCAGCTCCACACTTTGTTATCTTGGATTCTCCAGCATTTGCAGTTCCCATTATCTCTGAAGGACAGTGATGATATTGTCAGCTACTGTTTAAGTGTAGTTACAGGTTCAGCTGACAGAAGATCTTCTTCCAACCTGATGCAAATGTGCATTTTTATTTAGAGGGATAATCATTTATATCTTCGTTTTTAAAATCAAGTTGTTAACTAATTCTGCAGCTTCATTGAATGGGTTTTGTTTTATTGTCAGTCAATAATGTTGTGTTTATGAAATAAACCTAGTTATGAATCTTTTTAGTTCAAAATCTAATACAGAAAAAGCATTTGATTAACCATTTTGTGACATTAGTAAATTATTTTTAATGTTAAAAGTGGCAGAATAGAGAAACTACAATGACAGTAAACTCCTTCCACCTCAGTTGAAACATTGTGCACTCTGTACGCTCTGCTGATGTTGCAGACACCAAACTGCAACTCTTTTTTTCTCATCTTCTCCCTCCTGTGGAGCAATATTTCTACAAGTAGCATGCTGTTGCTACTCCTGCTATTGATGCTGCTGGTCATCTTAGTTCTCATATGAGCTCGAAGCAAAACAGCATAACGGGTACCCACGCTGATCTGGTAGATCAAAACTAATAATTGGAGGTCAGATGCACAAAGTTATAAAGTCATCTTTAAAGTTTTGAAAGCCCAAGAACTGTGAATAAGATAGAGAGTCATAGAGCCTTACAACACAAAAACAGATCATTCAGTCCAACCAGTCCATGCCAAACGTAATCCCAAACTAAACAAGTCCCATCTGCCTGCTCCTGGCCCATATCCCTCTAAAGCGTTCATATTTATGTATCCATTCAAATGTCTTTTAAATGTTGTAATTGTACCCACATCCACCATTTCCTCAGGACGTTCATTCCACACGCAAACCACCCTCTGCATTAAAATATTGCCTGTTATATCTTTTTGTAAATCTGTCTTCTCTCACCATAGAAATGACTTGAAATTTCCCATCTTCAAGAAAAGGCAACTACCGTCAAGTCTATCTATACTTCTCATTATTTGATAAACTTCCATCAGGTCAGATCTCAACTTCCTATATTCTAATGAAAAATGTCCCAGACTATCCAAACTTTCTTTGTAACTCAAATTTTCCATATCCAGCAACATAAGAACATAAGAACTAGGAGCAGGAGTAGGTCATCGGGCCCCTCGAGCCTGCCCTGCCATTTAATAAAATCATGGCTGATCTTTTTGAGGCTCAGCTCCACTTACCTGTCCACTCACCATAGCCCTTAATTCCTTTACTGTTCAAAAATTTATCTTGCCTTGCCTTAAAAACAATCAATGAGGTAGCTTCAACTGCTTCACTGGACAGGGAGTTCCACAGATTCACAACCCTTTGGGTGAAGAAGTTTCTCCTGACCTCAGTCCAACATCTGCTTCCTTTTATTTTGAGGTAATGCCCTCTAGTCCTAGATTACCTGCTAGTGGAAGCAACCTCCCTGTCTCCACCTTAACTATTCCCTTCATAATCTTATATGTTTCTATAAGATCTCCCCTCATTCTTCTGAATTCCAATCAATATAATCCAAGTCTACTCAGTCTGTCCTCATAATCAAACACTCTCAACTCTGGAATCAACCGAGTGAATCTCCACGCACCCCCTTCAGTGCTAGTATATCTTTCTCAAGTAAGGAGACCAAAACTGCACACAGTACTCCAGGTGGGGCCTCACCAGGACCCTGTACAGCTGCAGCATGGTCTCCCTGTTTTCAACCCCATCCCTCTAGCAATGCCAGACAAAATTCCATTTGCCTTTTTAATCACCTGCAGCACTTGCAATCCTACTTTTAGTGATTCATGCACAACGACACCCAAGTTCCTCGGCACAGCAACATGCTGCAATTTTTCACCATTTAAAACATAGTCCATTTTGCTGCTTTTCCTACCAAAATGGATGGCCTCACACTTATTAACATTGTACTCGATCTGCCAGACCTTTGCCCACTCACTTAGACAATCTGTATCCCTCTGCAGTCTTTCAGTGTCTTCTGCACACTTTATTCCTCCTCTCATCTTAGTGTCATCTGCAAATTTTGACATGTCACACTTAGTTCCCAACTCCAAATCATCTATGTAAATTGTAAACAATTGCAGTCCCAACACTGATCACTGAGGCACACCACTAGCCACTGACCGCCAACCAGAAAAACACGCATTTACCCCTATTCTTTGCTCTCTACTGGTCAACTAATCCTCTATCCATGCCAATACATTACCTGTAATACCGTGCAACTTTATCTTATGTAGCAGCCTTTGTTGTGGTGCCTTGTCAAATACCTTCTGGAAATCCACAGGCTCTGCATTGTCTACCATACAAGTAATGTCCTGAAAGAATTCCATCAAATTAGTTAAACATGACCTGCCCTTCATGAACCCATGCTGGCTGTTCCCAATGGGACAATTTATATCCAGATGTCTTGCTATTTCTTCCTTAATGATAGATTCAAGCATTTTCCCCACTTCCGAAGTTAAGCTAACTGGCCTATAGTTACCTGCTTTTTGTCTACTTTCTTTTTTAAACAGTGGTGTCACATTGGCTGTACCACCCCAGAGTCCAGTGGATTTTGGTAAATAATTACCAGTGCATTTGCTATTTTCCATCACCTCTTTTAGTACCCTGGGATGCATTTCATCAGCGCCAGGAGACTTGTCTACCTTTGGCCCCATTATCTTGCCCAGAACTGCCTCCTTATTATGATGATAGTTTCCAGGTCCTCACCTGCTATAATCTTCTTGCCATTAGTTTTCGGCACGTTATTTGAGTTTTCCACAGTGAAGACAGACATGAAATAATTGTTTAAAATCTAAAATCAATGTCTAACTCTGTTTAACATCCTGGTAAATCTCTTCTGAACCCTTTCTAGCTTGATAATATCCTTCCTACACCTGGGCAACCGGAACTGGGTACAATATTCCAGAAGTTGCCTTGTCAATGTCTTGTGCAACCTCATCATAACATTCCAACTCCTCTATTCATGAAGGCAAGCATGTCAAACAACACAATATGTGTCAAATGATATGTGATGTAAACTTTAAAGAATTATGCACCTGCATCCCTAGGTTCCTCTGTTCTCTAACACTACCCGAGACCCTACCATTAATGTATAACCCATTCCCTTGTTTGTTGTACCAAAATGCAATGCCTCACAATTATCCAGATTGAACTCCATTTTCCATTTTTCAGGCCATTGACCCTTTTGATCAAGATTCTTTTGTAATCTTAGGAAACCTTCTTCATTGTCTACTATGCCACCAATTTTGGTGTCATTCGCAAACTTACTAACCATGCCTTCTATATTTGCATCCAAATGATTTATATAAATGACAATCTAAAAAGGACCTGGAACCAATCCCTGTGGAGCAATGCTTGTCACAGGCCTCCAGTCCGAAAGTAACCTTCCACCATTACTGTCTGTCTCCTGCCATTAAGCCGATTGTGTATGCAATTGGCAAGCTCACCTTGAATCCCCGTGACCTAACTTTACTAATTGGTCTACAATGCAGAACCTTGTCAAATGCTTTACTAAAATCTAAATAAACAACATCTCTTGTTCTGCCATCATTAATCTTTTTGGTAACTTCATCAAGAAAACACAATCAAGACTGTGAAGCATGATTTTCCTTACACAATCTTTCACACAGAAAATGTTTAGCTACAATTAAGTTTTAACATGCTATTGAAAATAAATAGATTAGTTATTTTATAATAATATATTTTCTGATGATTTCAATGTGTATCTACCACATAAATAGTGCAACTTTATTCCCTATGCTCTTCTATGTTTCTGAGTTTTGCAGCAACATAATGTTATAACAGTTTTTGAAGGAGAAGAACAATTCGGACAGAAAAACTGCATTTAAGTGCTCATGTATGGTCACCAGAAGTTGACCTCTGACAGCACTGTATGCTGAGAATCTGACTGATCTTTTCGTTGAATATCTAAGCCCCTTTTTGTATAATTAGCTCATGTTTCAACTTGTTTCATTTGAATTAAATTACAATACATGCTTTATGATCTCTTCACCTGTCAGTGATCTCAAAATTCAGAAATTAATGCAAAATTGAATAAAATCCCATTTTTCTGTTACATCTTTCAATGAATGTGATTTCTGACCATTCCTATATTCATATGAACTGAGCAGACCTTTACGACCAGCCAAACTGACAAAGCTTGCTGATAATGTAATTCAGCAAAGCTGCACACAGTATCCAACAGAATGGGACACATTTTTACCTGCGGAGCTTCACATTATTTACATACTAATGGGCAATCATAATAGGTATGCAATTAATTGTTGCTGATACTGAAACAATCTGTAATATACAGTTACCCAGCAATTAACAGTTCAAAACAGCACCCATTGGCTGACCTTTTATTTCAATTATCTCAAGCAAGACCACAGATTTGCAAAAATTCTGCACAGTCCAAAAGCAAAATGTAAAATTTCTGAACAGGAAAGAGTAGTGATCTAATGTGAAACATCCAAATGGCAGTCAATAAAATAATGCTTTGACCTGTCAAATCTCACCCAAATAGCTGTGTTAACTTTGAATCATGATTCCTGACACCGACCCCACCCACCTGTATCCAAATAAACTTCTGGAACTGGAGAAACAAGTAAAAAAAGGGCAAAACTCTGATAATTTCTCACTAATTCTTAAGGTTCATAATTAATTCATGTGAAAGCTACATTGACCATGATTTCTCTCATTTAGTATTACATGTGCTATTTCCTTCTATTGATTATTTTAATTTTAATATAACAAACAACAAAGCTAACAGGAAAGATGGAGTTATAAGCATGACATGATGTTGATAATGGGCTGGGTCTTATTCTCCTAAAGTTGAAAGCAAGCAACTGTTGGCTAAGTAATCTTCTTTTGTATCTATAACTAGCCTTTATCCCACAGATAGTCACTAATTAGTAATCAGACTCTTGACTGAACATGCAGAGATAACAGGAACAAGTGGACTCCAGCTTTCATTCCCTCACTGCTCCAAGGAACATAAAATACAGCCCAGAGATGGTATGGCTCAGATATTCTGGTCATAGCAGGTGGGCGCACGACTTACTGTTTGTGGTTTAACATATCTCTGTATTTTGACACAGGAGTCTTCAGGTCCTGGCTCCAATGATAAACAGTCTGGCAAATTGTAATTGAAGCCAAAGTATGGCTCATTTTGATTGTCATGAACTGTGAATACATAGTTATGGTCTGTGTTCACTTCATTGACTTTAAGAATTTTTGAATCTCCCTGTCAACTTGGACACTGCTCAGCCTCGCCACAGTTTTGTTCATCCTCTGGACCCCTAATTCTGTAAAACCCTCCCTGCCTCAATCCCAAGTCTACATACCATCCATGCCTGCCATGATTCTGCTTACGTCACCCCTTTAATTGACTCTATTCGTCTCTAAGCTGTGAGATTACTCAGCCTCTCTGCACTGTCCGTTTCACTGCTCACCCTAACTCACCTGGTTCTGCATATTTCTTACCCTCTGACACTTATCATAGGCTTGTACACCTAGACAGCACTCACCCACATACTCATCCACTCTCTACACCTCTCACACAACCTCTCTACCTCTCACACCCAATAATGCTCATTATCCCCTCTCTCTAAAAAAAACTAACATCAGCCAAGCAGAAACTGGTGATTTTGCAAGGGGAGTTGAAAGAGGAGGTGCAGAGGTTGAGTGAACACTCTCAGATCCAGGGTGAACAGAATTAAGAAGGGTTAAGCAGCCTTGTGCCATGGGCCCAACTGATTTAATTCAGGGTTCACTCCTGTCAGAACCAATTCTACAATAGTCAGTGTAAAAACTTGGGAATATTAAGAGCAAACAGTCCAAGTCTGCATGAATATAAACACTTCATTGCACTGTCCTGGGCAATTGTAAAACAGTCAATACAGTATTAAACCAGCAATCGAAAGTTTAAACTCCCTGCAATGGTACCACATGTGCATGCACCCTCGGAGTTTCCTCGGAGTCCCAGTACTTACATCGTGTGTAAATATGTAGAGCTTACATTTAGCTCATTAAAGCTGTTGCAAATCAAAAAGCAGTAAGTTGGTCATAACACAGCAATTAAACTGAAATAAATTGAAAACATCACCAATAGAATGGAATAGAATATGTGAGGAGGTATTATTTTTAAATGTTGCATAAACTTCGGCATTTGGCTTGCTGGAGTTTTTTCATTACTTTAGTTAATTTGTAAGAAGACAGATAGAAATGATGATCTCTTAATTGTAATATATAAAAGTATGTAGGTTTAATTGCAATAAATTAAGTTAGTAGTAATGGTTGTGTTCAAAATAGAAAATAATGGAACAGGTAAAGCAAGTCTACAATGCAAATTGGATCTGTGGGTTATAAAAGAAACTAAAAAGTTTCAGAAAGGTCATAGCTAATTCATTCATGTTAGCAATTATGCTAATGACTAATGTTCACAATCTTAATCACTACATTGAAGGTGCTCCTAAAAAATTACACAAATGATAATACCATAAGGTGGTTTTCATTGACATAATTGAAAGGCAAAAATAACTCGACCTTAAATGGAAACATTTGTCTCATATGGCACAAATGAGATAACTGAGTTATGCATATGTGCATAAATAAACTGGGGATCACATGGCAGAATGGTAATGTCCTTTTATCCAAGCCAGGAGATCTAAATTCAAATCCCACCCTGTTCCAGAACCCATGAGTTTAAAAAATAGCTACAAAAATAAACTAGTATTAGTTATTTTTTTAAGATAAAAATGATGTAAAATTGAATTTAAAATATGACATTGTAAGTTTGATAATTGATTTTCTAAAAGTTTGAACTGTGAGCAGCACCATATGATTTGCAATAGGCTGCCCTGTTTGGAATCACAAGACTTGATTTGCCTCCAAAAGGTCATTAGTGGAGATGAAACAAGAGCATGTCCGGCAAATGTGAATCCGTGACTAATCCTTCAGTATTTTTTTGCTCCGAACTCTCAATTTCAGGGCATGTTTGCAAAATAAACAATTGCCCTGAAATTGTTAACTACACTGAGATAGAGGGAAGAGAAGCTGAGGTACAACCTTTAATGCTGATAGGCAGTGAAAACATAACATCACAGTGCTTGAAGAATGACTTGGGTAGGACCATCCTGGAGGATTTCAAACGGGGGAAAGGGCCCAATAATTTGACATATTTCTGGTGACCTTCTTGAAGTGGCCAACTCGCTAGGACAAAGATTGTGGGCTATTTAATGAGATTGTTGCCTATTTTGTGGCATGATTAAGAAGTAGGTTTATTACTGAATTAGTAATCTATGGAACATGAGGTTGAAAATTTGAATTATTAAAAATTGTAAGTAAAATCTACTGGTGTATTTTAATAAAAATCCAACACATTAATGTTATAACCTTTCAACTTGTAGTGTTTATGTTTCAGTTTAATGTGAATTTGAGGTTTGTCATTTTCAATTGATTTCATAATGCTTGTGTGCTTACAAACAATGCAGGTAAATATTAAATGCTGGTCATATCCTTGAGGATGTATTAAAAGAGGGCACTGCAGTATGTATTAACAAAGGTTGCCAAGAAAACTCTGTATTACTTCCATTATCATTCGAAATGGAACCACGGCAAAGCAGTTGACTCTAAAGTGATCACTGAAATGGTTTACTCAGCCATTCAGTTCTGTACCATTATGACAAAGTTTGATAAAAGGAATGAAATCAGACAGGTCTACTAGCTGAAAAAATGGCATCAGAAATGACAATAGGGTACATGGCGCTGTCGAAACTACAAAGCTCTCCTCACTAAATTCTAGGTTCTTGTGGCAAAAAGGGAAAACCGCTCCACAAAATAGATGAGCAATAGCCTGGCATTGCCATAGTCGTGGAATCATAACTTACAGGTGATGTCCCAGATACCACACTGACATCACAAAGTACATTCTGTTCCACTGACAGAGTAGACCCTTCAGAGGTCATGGCATAGTTGTATATAAAAGACAGAGATGATCTGCAGTCAGCATCATTGACACTCAATATCACAATGTTTAATGACATCAGGCCAATCTGGGCAAGGAAACCACTTGCTCATTGCCACTTGTGCCTCCTTCTCCTCGTGATCAATCTCCTCCATGTCGAACGCCACTTGGAAGAAGCACTGAGAATGGCAAGGGCACAGAATGTACTTTGATTGGGGCCATCAGTGCCTGTCACCAAATGTGTTCAACAGTGTAACAGTTGACCAAGCTAATTAAGTGCTAAATGACATAAATCCTGGACTGGATCTGTGGCAGAGGATATTAGACCTAAAGAGAGAGAGAAAAAAAATTCATCTTCAACATTCTGCGCATCTCAAATGCATCTGTCCATGATAGATTGGTAGGAATGACTACTGCATTGTCCAGTGGAGACAAAAGCCTGTCTTCACATCGAGGATTTCTTCCCTGGTGTGGCATGACCTATGTGCTGAATTGAATTGATTTTGAATAGATCCAACAAATTCAAGATTGGGCATTCAAGACCTGCTGCCAATTATTAACAACATCACACTTGTATTCAATCACATTCTGCAAGTTCATAGCTTGCACAACCCCTTCTGGCAACTGGTATACATTACAAACATTATAAACATTTGTCTGATCAACTAACTCAATAGGACTTGCTTGTGTCTCCTTTAAAAGATGGTTATCTCATGCTTTTAATGAACTATGTCTTTAGCTTTAGCTTTTTCATGCTTTATGTCATGCAATCAACTTATATTTACACCACACAATTCCAAACATAAAGCCAGCTGATGAATAGTCCACTTATCATATCTGATTCACAATGTATGTTTAAACGAGACCTCAGCTTTTCCAGAGTTACTGTGGCAGGACAGTCCATTACTGCTGAGTTACAATGCTTCAATCTAAACACATTCTTCCAGCAAAACACAGAAAATCAGTGATATTTCTGACCATTAGCTCATGTTTTCTCCTTCTCATTTAATTTAATTTGATTTAATTTTGTTGCAGCTAACCCAGCAAATTCTAGGGTGGCATGGTGGCTCAGTGGTTAGCACTGTCCAATCTGCAGTTTTGCCAGTTCTGGACCTTCTCACTTGACTCTTTCATTCTCCTCTGTCTCAGAACGGTTGGTCAATTTGTTGCTGGAAAAGGGAATTTGCAAATCCCTTCTCAAGTGTTAGTTCATGAAAATGTGGCAGCACAAGTCAAAAATATTGTTTTGTTGCTGCCTCACAGTGCCAGGGACCTGGGTTTGATTCCACCCTCAGCTGACTGTCTGTGCAGAGTTTGTACATTCTCCCCATGCCTGCATGGATTTCCTCTGGGTGCTACTGTTTCTTCCTACAGTCAAAAGATGCATAGGTTAGGTGGACTGGCCACACTAAATTGCCCATAGTGCCCAGGGATGTGCAAGTTAAGAGAATTAGCCATGGGAAATGCAGGGTTACATGGATAGGAAGTGTG
Organism: Stegostoma tigrinum; assembly: GCF_030684315.1. NCBI lineage: Eukaryota > Metazoa > Chordata > Chondrichthyes > Orectolobiformes > Stegostomatidae > Stegostoma > Stegostoma tigrinum. The sequence goes on from NC_081356.1 coordinate 91,956,126, forward strand.
ACAGGGACGTTGTTCAGAGGATTGATGTGGATTCAATGGCCCAAATGGCTTTCTCCCACACTGTTCAGATTCTATGATATCTACAGTATCTAGATACATGTTATTATCTGAGAATTATATAAAAGGGATAAAAGATAATTTACAGGTCCAACATTTCAAAGTTCAATGTAAAGTTTTGATGATTGTATACCCATTTGGAGGTATACAAATTCTTCTCTCTTGCTCTTGTTTGACGATTTGGTTGTCTTGCTGTTTTTTGCTGCCACTCAACATCAACTTACAATCATCATAATTGAAATGTTCTTCCTCACTGTCCTCGTGCATTATTGGTATGCGTACATTGGCCTGATTCGGCTTCTGCTCTTTCCAGTGTAGCACTATGATCAGCAATGATGTATGATAATTTAAGCTAGTTCCAGGTCTTTAAAACATTTGCTTTTTCCAAGTATTTATGTTTAGATTTCTAGCTTTCACTCTCTGTCCAATCTGCAGTTTTGCCAGTTCTGGACTTTCTCACTTGTCCCTTTCATTCTCCTCTGTCTCAGAACAGGTGGACAATTTGTGGCTGGACAAGGGAATTTGCAAATCCCTTCTCAAGAGTTATTTCATGAAAATACGGCAACGCAAGTCAAAAATATTGTTTTGTTGCTTGATTAAAATGATTATTGATCTGCCAGTATTTACATTTGTTCTGCTACAACATTTGAACCTGGATGCTGAGACAACGATATATATGTCACGCCACACAATAAACATGTATTATAATGATTGGCCAGTGTGCTGCAGTCTATTAGAAGACATTAACCATTCTAAGATACCAAATAAATTGAAACTGTCTGTCATTATATCCAATGCTGGTCTCATTCATTCAGTTAAGTTACCAAACAATGGAACATTTAGATAAATATTCCATCACATGACATAATATTGCCCAGCATTGTTTATAGGACTGTTGTTATTTTTGACCAAGGAGTGAATAGAAAATTATATTGATACAGAGGCTTTCTTCATTTATACAGTTATTACATTTCGCTTCTTCCAAATATACTCACAAGTCATCGAATGTCCTGATTCATTCCTGACAATTACACAGGTTCATGTGCTAACCATCTTATATGTTCAATATCCATAAGTCCCTGCTGTAAAATGAATATGATATGTTGGTGCAATGGTTTTGGTATTAAGACTTGCTTGCATGTAAAAAATTATTTTTTGTGATATACCGAGTTTATCTTTGTATGGTCCAAAACACACAAATTTTCTGAAGTACTTCTTAAATACTGTTCCAGCCTTTTCTGGATAATGATATTTTGCAACTGTTATAGTTGCTAACCTTTGGAAGTTGCTGATTGCAAATATTCACACTGGTTGTGGCCAAAATATGGTAGATCAACCTCAAGAATATCTCCAATTTTGATCTCTAGAGCCTGAACATGCTGATCAAAAGGAATATTTTGACCTTTGTTTGGCTAAATAACCTGCTCAAATGTAGTGATCCTGATACCTTACTTATATCTCACAGCAACATCACATCCTTGGACATTGAAAATTAGATGCTGCAAATTTGGTGATGCACTTGGTAATGGTTTATGGTAAATTATTTCTAATGGCTTATAGTCTGATTCAACCGTGAATTTCTTGCCAACTAAGTGTGAAAGTGTATGATGCCACATACCAGGACTAATGTCTTACACTCTCTATTGGAGTAGTACTTTTATACAGATAGCAGTGTTTTCAAACTAAAGACAAGAGATTTTTTTTATCTTGTAAAAGACAGGTCCCTGGCCTTTTTACAGTGCATCCCCGTCAAGAATCATGACTTTCCTGAGTTCATTGTATTTCAGTAAGCAAGATTTTTCTGACAGAACCAACTTGTGAGAATCAGACATATTGATGGTTATCTTGCACACATAAGAAATGTCTTTCCTGATCAAATCTCTCAGCAGAGGTTCCTTGTCTATAAAATTTGGGAATGGACAACAAGAGGAAATTTAAAAATCTGAGGCGACACTGCCTCTTACCTTGTTTAGCATCCTCAATGTTACCTGAATCAGGATGCACTGGAGATTTGAAACATAAACAGAAATTGCCAGCAAAACCCAACAGGTCTGGTAGCATCTATTGCTTTAAGTATAGCTTTCCCATTCTCTCTTGCTCTTAGATTTTTTTTTAACACTTATGCAGCTTTTCTTCTGCCTTGGCCCTTTATCGATAATCTCCTTGTTTACCTTCCATTATCATATCTCTCTCTCTTTAGGCTCCATCTCCATCTATCCACTCACCTCTCCCTTTCCCTCACACTGTATCTTCAGCATAAATGCCATTTTTTTCCTAGCTGCTAACAGTTCTGATGAAGAGTTACTGGACTCGAAACATTAATTTTGCTTTCTTCCCACAGATACTGCCAGACCACAGATGCTGCCAAAGTTTCATCAGCAATTTATGTTTTTGTTTCTGGAGATACAACAATTTACATAGTTGACAATCTTTCACTTCATACCATTTAGCTCAGTCCAATTCAGTTCCACTCTAATCTTCTCCTGGTATGGCAATAAGTCTGGTTGCATATCATTGGGATGCTATGCTGCATCAAGAATTAAAATCCCCAACATTCGCGATCTTGAGAAACCTGTCCAGCTATCGGCATTTGAGATCTTTGATACATTCTGATGCATCAAGTATGGTCAATTTCATGGCAGTGGATGTAGTTTGCATCTCAGGATTTGTAATACTATGAAGTTCAATTACCAAAATGGAGTATTTCCATTTTCATGCATTATGCTCCATTATCAGATCTTTGCCCAGTATTTTAACTGATCTTTTAACATTTTGTAGCATCCTTATGTGCTGTTCACAACTTACTTTTCCATCTAAATTTCTGTCATCAGATAATTTGGCAGGCACATTGACTGTTCTTACATCCAACTCATTTATTTAAATCATGAGCAGCCAAAAAGATCCCTGTGGCACACTACTCATTATGTCTTGACAGCCTGAAAAAACCCACTATGCCTCAAGTTCACCTCGATCATCTCCAACACATCCCTCACCTTCCTGGGCCTCCCTGTCTCCATTTCAGGCAACCAACTAGAAACTGACATCCATTTCAAGCCCACCAACTCCCACAGCTACCGAGAATACACCTCCTCCCACCCATCCTCCTACAAAAATTCCATCCCGTATTCCCAATTCCTTCATCTCCGCTGCATCTGCTCCCAGGATGGGGCATTCCACACCCGCACATCCCAGATGCCTGTGTTCTTCAAGGACCTCAACATCCCCCCCGCAGTGGTCATGGACACCATTGACCGTGTCTCCCGCATTTCCCGCAACACATCCCTCACACCCCAACCCTGCAATAACTGCCCTAAGAGAATCTCCCTCGTCCTCACATACCACCCCACCAACCTCTGGCTACAACGCATCATCCTCCGACACTTCCGTCATCTACAATCCACCACTGAAGACATTTTTCTATCCCCACCCTTGTGTGGCTCCCAGAGAGACCACTGTCTCTGTGACTCCCTTGTCCGCTCCACACTCCCCTCCAACCCCACCACATCTGGCACCTTCCCCTGCAACCACAGGAAGTGCTACACTTGCCCCCACACCTCCTCCCTCACCCCCATCCCAGGCCCCAAGATGACTTTCTATATTAAGCAGAGGGTCACCTGCACATCTGCCAATGTGGTGTACTGTATCCACTATACCTGGTGTGGCTTCCTCTACATTGGGGAAACCAAGCGGAGGCTTGGGGACCGCTTTGCAGAACACCTCTGCTCAGTTTGCAATAAACAACTGCACCTCCCAGTTGTGAATCATTTTAACTCCCCCTCCCATTCCTTAGACGACATGTCCATCATGGGCCTCCTGCAGTGCCACAATGATGCCACCCGAAGGTTGTAGGAACAGCAACTCATATTCCGCTTGGGAACCCTGCAGCCCAATGGTATCAATGTGGACTTCACAAGCTTCAAAATCTCCCCTTCCCCCACTGCATCCCAAAACCAGCCCAGCTCGTCCCCTCCCCCTAATGCATCCCAAAACCAACCCAGCTCATCCCCGCCTCCTTAACCTGTTCTTCCTCTCACCCAACCCCTCCTCCCACCTCAAGCTGCACCTCCATTTCCCACCGACCAACCTCATCCTGCCTCCTTGACCTGTCCGCTCTCCACAGACTGACCTATCCCCTCCCTACCTTCCCACCTATATTCTCCTCTCCACCTATCTTCTCCACTATCCATCTTCGGTCCGCCTCCCCCTCTCTCCCAATTTATTTCAGAACCGTCTCCCCATCCCCCTCTCTGATGAAGGTTCTAGGCCCGAAACGGCAGCTTTTGTGCTCCTAAGATGCTGTTTGGCCTGCTGTGTACATCCAGCTGCATAATTTGTTATCTCAGCATCTCCAGCATCTGCAGTTCCCATTATCACTAGTAATGTGATAGACTCAGGTGACCCCCGTGTCACCTGCCATTTTTCTTCCAGACTGCCTAGCTGCCACCCATTTCCTTTCTGCTTAGTTTTCAATGGTGACGTTGTCACTTTGTTAAACATGTTGAGAAGGTTGAGAGGTGACTTAATTGAGACATATAAAATAATCAGAGGGTTAGATAGGGTGGATAAGGAGAGCCGTTTTCCTGGGATGGTGACGGCGAGCACGAGGGGGCATAGCTTTAAATTGAGGGGTGAAAGATATAGGACAGATGTCAGAGGTAGTTTCTTTACTCAGAAAGTAGTAAGGGAATGGAACACTTTGCCTGCAACGGTAGTAGATTTGCCAACTTTAAGTACATTTAAGTCGTCATTGGACAAGCATATGGAATAGTGTAGGATAAATGGGCTTCAGATTGGTATGGCAGGTCAGCACAACATCGAGGGCCGAAGGGCCTGTACTGTGCTGTAATGTTCTACGTTCTATGTTCTATGTTTTCTGTATATTTCTCAGACTCACACATTCAACACAGTGACTCCAGCCACTACTTACATTTGAAAACATAGAGCTCAAGCTTTTGTAGCTAGAGACATTTCCCACATGTAAATATCAGCACAACATGATGTGACCACAACCCTCTACGGGGTACAGGATGGGCATTTCACACAGCCAGCTATCTTACCATGCCTTAAGCCTACTTTCAGACTATCTACTTTACACTGGAGATGAGAAAGTAAGAGATAAAGTTACTCATCGATCAGTTGTGATGAATTTAGTTATGTCTCTGTCTGTATGTCTTGGAGTTCTATTCTCACCTATTACACTAGGTGCTCCTAACTTCCTGTCTTGGAATCCTTCTCTTGCTCCTTTAGGTGTTGCAAACTGCAAGTCAGTGGGCCCTCTTCTTCCCAACTCCTCTACTTTAAATGGTGCTGTTTTGTCTTGAGGTCCTTCTCTTACCTGCTTCCACAGGTTATGCTGACCATTTTCCCTCAAAAATATACTACATTCATTAAACTTGTAAACAAAAAGTTACAAAACATTAGACTTGAAAATTACAGAATTTGCAAAATAACTTCAACTTGTTTCAATCTAGCATGTTTCATTCTACACATATATAATAGTCTTAACATTTTAAAACTATATTCCACATCAGATATGTAATCAGAGGGAAAAATATTTTGAATTGGAGATTACATCAAGTCCAATGGATATTACCTTATTCCATCTATATGTCATATTCTACAATGAGGTGCCTCGATGTATTTTCAATATTTATGATTTACAACACATTTTTAGCACATCCCACAGCAGGAAATATTGGCCTTGGAATGTACCAGTCTACAAAACCCATTTGAAGGCAACTTCACATACGGGAAGACCAGCAAATTGTACACAAACCAATGAGTAACTTACACTGAGTTTGTAGACCGTCAGAGCCAGTTAACACTTATCTTAGTGCGAGTGTTTGGGAGCAGCAGTACCGAGTCCTGCATCACAGAGGTCTTCAGGGTGAACTTCCACAAAAACCACTGTATCTCTGACCAGACTTTTCTTTTGCAAAGGCATATTCAGCAAGGAAATAGGCAACATTTTTTCCCCATCCCAGCCACCTCAATAGCAACATATGGAGGGGTGAGACTCCAGGCATGAAGGATCAATCTGACAGACAACGCCTTTCTCACCATCAGCCAGGTTATGTATGTCTGTAGGCTTTTGAGATGAAGCATTCTTCCAAATTATTTCGCGGTATGACAGTGAGCCATGATAGGGAAGTGTTGGCCTCAGGTATTGCTGCTAAACTACTAATCTGGAGACATGGTAATATTCTGGGGACCTGAATTGATCCTACCATGGCAGATGGTGGAATTTGAATTCAAGAAGTATCTGGAACTGAGAATCTAATGGTGACCATAAAACTGTTGTTGATTGTCATGAAAGCCCAACTGCTTTACTGCAGCAATTTAGGAAAGGAAATTTGCCACTCTTACCTGGTCTAGTCTACTTCTGGCTGTAGACCGACAGCAATGTGGTTAACTGCTAAATGTCCACTGTGCAACTAGGGATCATCCATCAATGCTGCCCTAGCCAGTGACAGTCACATCCTATGAATTTTTTTTCATATATAATCGGACCACCATCTTCTTTAGTACCTTAAAGACATTATATGCAGATTACTGCCTTATGGACTTGTTGTCAAAGGTATTTTTTGCTGCAGAAACTTCACTGCAACAGGCATCTACCTGGTGTGTTCTGCAGCAATATGGCCAAACTCATTCTCTGTAACATCAAAACTAGGTAGAAGCTTATCATGTAATGCCTGCGTACTAATCATTAATGCACAGCTTGCTGCGATGGCATACAAAAGTAGTCATTAAGATATTGTTGATGCTGGATACATTTGTCACCTTTTAATAGGGTTATGTACATCATGCTACTGAATTGAATTGAATTGAATTGAATGTTATTGTCACTTGTATTTTACAGTGAACAATACAGTGAATAGCTTCAACTGTTGCCACAATCTAATGCCATTCTGAACAGTTTAAAGATAAACAGAATAAAATGAATTTAAAAAAAACTGGAAGAGAGTCTATCTTCATTCTGCCACCTCCGCCATCAGCCTGTCGGTGACCTTTCACCCGTCTGCTCCTCTAGGTACTATTGATTGCCTAACCTGGAGTCCTTCTTTTGCATGTTCCTCACTTCAGCATTCAGGAGAATCTACAGATGATTTCAGTCATGATCTTGACAGATCAGTGGATAAGTGACATTAAAATGACTTAATATCAACATTTGTAAGAGACGGAATTGTTAATGAACCTTTGGGAGTTTCATTTTTGTGCAAAAGGGACGGGACTTTCAGGACAGCCAATCAGATGGCTTTCCATTTTGGCAAGGTGATATTTATGTCAATGGTCATCTCACAAATTTCAAGTTAGACTCAGAGCTAAGGTCACTATGTTATCTGATAATGAACCATGATTCAGAAAATCTTCTATCGTCAATAACAGTGCAACTGCATGGTCGAAGAGGCATAACACTTGGGATTTAAGGAATGCATCAAGCAATGCTCTGATATAGGAAAGATAATAAAGAAAACTTGTACTTACTTCTAATAAAGCATTCTTATTTTTGAGGCATGTCTCAAACTTATTTTTCTTTTAAGTGAAGAAGCTAAACAATGCAATATTTAGTCGCAAACAATTAAACAACGGATTGTCAAGGAAGTCAACTATTAAACAATTTCTTCAACCTCCCTAGACGCATGATGAAACTAAAATACAAAGACAAAATCCATTACAATCAGCAGTGTTGGTATAATAATTCTATTCCATACTCTCAATGAGAGAAAACAAATGTCATTGTACAGAATTGGCATGAATGTTTTTCATTGCTATTATCAATAAAGAGTGCTCAGACTCCAAGTGCAAAGAAAAACATATAATGAGGTAACCAGTGAACAACAGACCCCACTGGAGTCAATTGGCAAATCTATAACACATGTAATTTGGAGTGCAAAGTGAGTTGGTGAACATATGGTGTTGACAAATTCAAAATTAGTAACAGATGTTGAGATAAATTGGAAAAGGCAAAATCAAGCAAGTACTTGACTTCCTTATTTTTCCAGAAGAATCCTCAATAACTGGCAGAGATCACACCATATCAAAAGCAACCCTGAAGTAGCAGCACTCAGTAAGTAAACATGTTGCTTCTAAATATAACATAATCAATAGCAGCAAAGCAGAAAGTCCAAAACAATCAATATGTTGAGATGCAAAATTTATGTGTTTCAGCAAAAATCCCAAAGTGAATTGAGAATAAATATATGCTTACACAAATTTAAAAATTGTGCATGCAACTCCACAGAAGCTTCTACTTAGAAGGGATGACAAATGACCAGTAATCGAAGATACTTCAAAGAAGACATTGCATGGCTCAGCAGGGAATAATCGTCCATGAAAGAAATCCAAGAGATCAAAGATCCTCCTGTGTAAAGGGATCTACAGACTTCAAACCGTCAAAATTAAAATCAAATTCAATGGTCTTCAATCCAGCATATTAACAGTATTCCAAGTCCAAGGAGTTCACATTCTGGAAGAATATTGAAACCTCCAAATTGCCTGAATCTAAAACGCCAACATATTTCGGTTGGGCTGCGTGTGGAATGGAATTGTAATAAATGCAATTCCTTACACAAATGTTTAATATTAATAATGAGGAAAGAAGCTTGTGGAAGGGAGATTTTGCAAATGAGCCTGTTAGGTCTGGAAGCATATATATTGAAGAGTATCCACAAAGCACTGCCATAAGCTCCTCCATGGCTCATAAGCACCACCCAATGTGATGATATCTTACAGACTTATGGCTAGAACAGCTGAGAGTCTTGAAAGACCTAGCATCTGCTCCCCCTCAAAATCTCTATCAGAAAGCCCATCACGTCAAGTCTGTAGCTAGTTAGTAATGTGCAATTAATTATTTCTTATTAGCAACAAAAACGCTTCTCCCTAGGTCAAGAAGTGGTTTTATTCAACCATATTAGGCCGAGCAAACAATAGTTTTGTAAATGTAAGGAGACAATGTGAGCAACCTTCATCATCAGCAGAAGCTATTAAGGCTGGTATGCCCATCTAACAGCCATTACAAGATCAAGCCAGACTGGTGACATGATGCAGCCTGGCTAGACTTCCGAGTTCCAATTAGATCATACTTTAATTCTTCTGCATATTTTTGGTCTCCCAATACGGTTTCTTCAGTGGCCTAGAAAGTTGCCAGCTGCACCACTGCGGATATTTATGAAGAATACAATTATTTATCTCCCATCCAAAGATTCTGAAGCTATATAAGGTCATTATCAGAAGCCAACACATTTCATCATATTTAATATGCAAAATAATTTTCAGGTAATGATAATGAATGGCCTGCATATTCTTCACTAAATTTACTTACTACTGTTTTGCACATTTGCAAACTTTGATGTTACACATCATTTTGAACTAATTTGAATGAACTGTTTGCCTTTGTAATAGAATGTTTATAGCAAATATGTACTGATAATGTACAAACATCTTACTCAAACAAATAATCGAATGTCAAGTTACAACAAATATTGAACTTATGCCAAGGTCATATCCTGGAGACATTTGGATACTAATCAATCAGTTACAGCAATATACAGGTGAAGCCCATTTGTGAAGATACTATGGATTTAACAGGTGTATTTTTTTCCCTTGTTTTTAATGAAGGCAGGTTGAGACAGAGGTACTGAATGGACTGTTTCTAGCCAATAAAGTAAACTGCTTGTGAGGCCACTGTTTTTTAAGCTGGAACAATAGACGTAGCATGAAGGGGTGTGGTCAAGCTCCCACAGAGCCAGGATTCCAGTTTAATTTTCAGTAGTTGTTGGGGTTTAGAAGCTGCTATACTTCTCTCTCTGATATCCCAAAATCCTTCAATTCTCTCCCTCTCTCTCAGAGTTTTCTTTTGATGTTGTTTTCTCAAAATGTTCTTTCCTCCTGGACTGAAGAATTGCTCATGTGACAATCTACTTTAACGAATTTGCCTTTACCAATTACGTGTTTATAGGATGTTACTATAATGGAACAGTTGCTGTTTGCTAGTTAAATAATTCATTATTCTGTTAAACTTCCCAATAGAGTTAAGCTATTCCTATTTTTTTTTCTTTTATTTGTATTTTATCTATAAAGTAATAATAAAGTGTGTCTTGCTTCAGCCTGGAAGTTGGACCTATCGAACTGCATCTGGAACACAATGGGTTACACTTACCGATAAAAGAATGAAAAAGTTGGGGTCTAGGCTATCTAACTAATCCCCATCCATCATGATCTTCCTCAGCCTACCCGAAAAATGTCTCCTTTGAATCAACTTTCTTCAAATGTATATTGATATGGGAACACAGTTGAGTCCAAGTTATGCCTGCCTCTTCAGGGACTATGCTTTGTTTTGTTTTTATTCTAGTTTTCTCCTTCATGTCTTTCTCCCGTACTCTGGCAACTATATTACCATTTCTTTCAATTACTCTGGAAGACAACTTTCATCAACACTTTTTCTCAATTCTCACTATCCTGTCAGTTTTCCAGTCAGTACAGTCACAATGAACTGAATAGCCTCTATCTGCACTATAATTTCTATCAATCTTTAAATTAAAAAGGTTGAAAATCTATCAATTCAGTTAATGTGTAATATGATGCAGACATCCTGGTAAAACTCAGTAATAGCCAATTGAATGCAGAATTAATCACCCACTCTTTGTAGAACTTGTTCATTTTTTTGTGCCATTGAAATCCACTTATACCCTTGAACCTAGCCACAGAGAGTGCAAAATAACCAAGCTATAGACACATAACAACTCTATCGTCAGAAAACAGATGGAACTCTGCAATTGAAACAAAAATTGTCATTGTCATTGAATGGAACAGTAAGAAAGAGGTGAAGAAAATATCAGGTCGAAATACAGAGTCAATAAAGATCTTCAGTCATGCAACACAAGCTTTTATCAGGAGTTAATTGGCTAGAAAAGCAAAATTGGTTCAATATATCAACGTGAAAATAGATAGATGATGGAAGCAATTAGCCAAATGGACAAATGTCACATTATGTGAAAAAACTGAAATGTAACTAAGGTAAGAAATGAAATTATTATCAAAAAACAAAAGCAATAGAGGAATAACTCATTAAAAAAAGCCCTTCTGAAGTCTGCAAAAGTCACTGCTCACGGCAGTTATATGGTTACGTGCTTGGCTAACCAACAACTTGACAGCTAATTGAAGAACACAGACTCAGAGAAGGTAGTAGTGCAAGGACTTCAAAATGTAGCATCCCTCAGGATGATAATTAAAGAATACACAAAAGCCCTATTGCCACCTTTGTAACTAACTGGTGTCCGAGGAATGCTGCCAGATTGATACAACATTGTTTAATCATTGAAACCCGGTGGCATAAAAGAGCATTCTGAATCAGTTCATTGGTCAATCTAGTGACATCAATTAATTTACCTAGTTTTAGCAGCATTCTGTAGTAAAACATAGAAACATAGAAAATAGGAGCAAGAGGAGGCCATTCAGCCATACAAGCCTGCTCCACTGTTCTTCACAATCATGGCTGATCATCCAACTTAATAGCCTAATCCTGCTTTCTCCCCATAGCCTTTGATCCTATTCACCCCATATGCAATTGCCTCTTGAAAACATTCAATGTTTTGGCATCAACTACTTCCTGTAGTAATGAATTCCACAGGCTCACCATGCTTTGGGTGAAGAAATATCTCCTCATCTCCGTTCTAAACTAGCAAGCTAGAATCCTCAGACTGTGACACCTGGCTCTGGATACCCCCACCATTGGGAACATCCTCCCTGCATCCACCCTGTCCAGTCTTATTAGAATTTTATAAGTCTCTATGAGATCCCCTTCACTCATCTGAACTCCAGTGAAAAAAATCCAAACATAGTCAATCTCTCCTCATACGTCAGACCTACCATCCCCGGAATCAGCCCGGTAAACCTTTGTTGCACTCTCTCGAAAGCAAGAGCGTCCTTCCTAAGAAAAGGAGACCAAAAGTGCACACAATATTATTATGTAAAAAGAAAACATGCAGAACCCAACATATTTGAAGAGGTATTACAAAATCCAAACAAAGTCAATTGATTATCACATTAGTGACTGTACCTACCTGAAAGTGTACATCTGAAATAATGCACTGCTTCATAGACAGAAATCAAAACTGATTTATCTTTGTTTCTTTAGCTCAAGCGGCAATTAAATTGAAGTTACTCTGATGAAACTGAACAACTTGCAGAATTCTGCACAGAATTATGGATATATAAAATATTTATTTGCATGGATTTGAGACTTAACTGGAATTCTGGTCTTCCAAGATACACTAAATTTTTTTTTAAAAATACAGCTATCTTAACAGCATTGGAGATATTCTTAATTTTAGTGTGCAAGTCAATGTAAACTTTACCATATTATGTTTCATTGGACATTTTGGGACTTGATTAACATGTATATTACGAATGTGCTGACACAGATGTAGAATATAATTATATTGTCAGCATCCTACATCCATTACAATTAGCACTGCAACACTACCATTTCACTGCATTTTACAATTTAACTGAGAACTGGTTTTCTCATGGATAAAAGATCATCAACTGCACATCAATAAGTTAATGAGCTATCAAGGCTAAATCTCATATAAGTGCCAAAGCTTTTAAACTCTGAAAATGTACTATGTTGTATTTTCCATAAAAACATAGCTATGGGTCAATAGCTCAACCAGAAAAGCATGATAATTTGTAAGGTACAAATCACTACCACAAATGGTGGGTGTTGTTTTTTTTTATATGGGAAATGCACATTCATCACCAAATACTGCCACAAAGTTCACAAGCGTGCACATTCTGTAAACATTGCATTCTGTACTGAAAATACTAGGTCAAGCCTGCTATCTCAAAAAGCTTGTGGGTTGCTGAATTAGATGTGGAATATTATTACTTTGTCAGCAACCTACATCCTTTATAATTAGCCATGTATTACACATTTCACTGCATTTTACCATTTAACCGAACATTTTTTTCCACAGGATGAAAGATGACCAAATGAATTGTTAAAATGAGTAGCAATCACCTCATGTTCATTTCTTTCCTATGCTCTCTGTCATACATTTGCTGGTATCTGAAATTAATGTGCTGCTATAGAGACAGAATAATTCTATATTCTGCAGCAGTGATAATTAAACATCAATTAAAGTACAAAAAATCTGCAATGTCACTTCTTAAACAAAAGAGGTTTACGGATTTTTGTTGTCTTCAATGAATGAAGAAATAACTGGCATAATTATGCAACCATTATTCATACAATGTATTTATGTTGTAAAGAGTTTTATTTTATTTCCTGGGATGATATTTTGTTCATATGATAGTAAATAAGCTTGGACACGGAGACAGCGACCATGCTCATTATCCCAATGCAGTCCCATTGAGTGTTAGAATCTGATTTAAAGGTATAATTTTAAGTAATAGTTAGGACCATTAACTGATAAAAACAATTAATCACAATTAATTTCACAATTAAAAAACTGTAAGGCTAGTAGTTTAACTAGGTCTGATTGTAGACACCAGGATTGTAATCAGTGATTACACTGCTCCCAGCAAGTTACCTTTGTGCTGCTGACTTATTTCAGTAATGTGGCATACAGCCCAGCGTAAAACACATTGATGACTGTTTGCTTGCGCAGCAAGTGCAAGGCATGGTTTGCCATTACTTCTTAAAGATAGTCTGCACCTCTCAAATATGAGTGCACTTGGTTTATGGCTGCTGGTGGGACTGTGTCTGAAAATCTTTGACAGAAGGAAGAAAGATGGCAGAGGATCAACAGGGCAGAGAAAGCTGATTAGGTGCTGGAGGTCTTGGTCCAGGGAATAAACAGAAAAAGAGAAGTTATCCTTTCACTGGAGGCCCGGAAACAGAGCAGGTAGCTAGTACAGTAAGTACTTAGAATGCAGCCTGAGGGAGCTGGCTGCAGTCCCAGAATAAAGCTCAATCACCAAACAGAAATGCATAAGGACGGAGAATGCATCTTGTCATGACAATGCTTCCCACCACATCACTCACTCTTTACACTCATCAGTGCAGTGTAGCCCTCTCACTCGTTCAGGGGCAATCAGGATGCCACTCATTCCTAACATTCAGATATACTGCCTCATCTCACATGATTATGAATGCTGCAAGCCTGCTCGCACATCTAGCAGTTTTCACATATTTCCAACTCGCCAGGCTATGACAGGCACATTATCCAAACAAGCTGCAAAACAAACACCAACACTCCTCCTTCTCTATTACAGGACAAGGTAATAAATAATAGAAGGGAACGGAAAACTCTACGAAGGTATAAGTATTTCTGCAACACCAAAACTGGCAGGAGTTACTGAGGTTGTAGCATCTCGATGCATCAAGAACATTCAAGGTGACAACTTGATGCTGCCTTGTGCACTTTCTCAAATCCAACTTCACACTCATCCTGCAGTCTGTAATAAAGAGTAAGCTGCAGATGGCATAATTTAACCCCTTTGGTGTTTAAGTTTTCAATACCAATGAACTGCTGCTCAGCCAATTCAATGTGACGATGAAAAGTATAAGCAACAGCTAATGTGTCTTGAAGAAAGAACACAGTGACTTTACCTGATATTTGCAACCAATTGCTCAGATACAAACACGATATTTGCCATGGAAAAAAGTCAGGAGATTTAAATAGAGTTAATGGGAACTGCAGATGCTGGAGAATCCAAGATAATAAAGTGTGAAGCTGGATGACCACAGCAGGCCAAGCAGCATTTCAGGAACACAAAAGCTGGCCAAATTGCTCCTGAGATGCTGCTTGGCCTGATGTGTTCATCCAATTTACACTTTATAGCAGGTTTAAATAGTTGGTAGGCAGAGCACAGAGGAGAAAGATAGTATTTGTACTATCTCTTCATCAGTAAATTCATCCACATATGATTTGTTGCAGAGAATGAAGATAGGGTAGCAAGCAAAAAAACACCAATAGATATGGACACCAAGGTGTGTGGTGCAATTCCACAGCACCGCCTTATTGCAAATGAAAATACTCAGGATGTAGGAGCAGATGTAGGCTATTTAGCCCATCGAGTCTCCTCTGCTATTCAATGAATTCATAGTTGATCTAATAATCCTCAACTCTATTTTCCTGCCTTTTCCCTATAAGCCTTGATTCCCTTTCTATTAAAAATCTATCTGTACCTCGATTATACTTAATAACCTAGCCTCAACAACCCTCCACAGGAAAGAATTCTGTAGATTCACTACCATCAAAGGGAACAAAAATCCTCCTCATCTTTGATCCATTACTCTGAGATTATGCCCTCTGGTCCCAGACCATTCCACAAGGGGAAACAATCTCTCAGCATCTACTCTGCCTTTTATGTTCTGATATGGTCTCCACTCATTCTCCGAAACTCCAATGAATATAAGACTAAGCTTCTAAACCTGTCCTCATAAGAAAAGCACTCCATACCTGGAATCAACCTAGTGAATCTTCTCTGGACTGCCTTCAATGCCAATGTATCTTCCCTTAGACAAGATAACTATTTATAATGTTGTAGCTGTGGTTTGACCAGTACCTTGTATAGTTTTAGTTAAACCTTCTTACTTATATATTCCATTCCCCTTGAATAAAGGCCAACATTTTATTTGCCTCCCCTATAATAAAAACAACATACTGTGGATGCTAGAAATCTGAAACAATTTGGTTTCCATATTATCTGCTGAACTTGGATGCTAGCGTTTATTATGAACAGAGGACCCCTAAATCTATCTGTACTGCATCTCTCTGCAGTTTTCCCCTTTTTAAATAATATTCTGCTCGTCTATTCTTACTGTCAGAATGCATAACCTCACATTTTACAATATTCTATTCCATCTGTGATAAGGTATCAATGATTCTCTGGAATATGAAGTTGCTGATAATATTTGTGCTCCAATCATTCCTACTCCATCAGTGGCCTTGCAAAGCCCTATTATCCAGCTCACCTAGTCACCCCAAATTTCTGCTGCCATGCCATTCCTGTTTATAGTCTCCTTCAAATTTTTAAGAATTACATTTGCAGCTTTCCGACCTCACTAGCCCCTTCTCTTAAAACCATAGAATGAAAACCATTAGGACCCAAGGAGTTGCCAACTTGTCGTTCCATCAATTTGCTTAGTGTTTCTTCCCTGGTAATTGCAATTTTCTTGAGATCCTCATCTCTGCCAATTTCTAATTGACCACTACCTCAGGGGTTCTACTTATGTCTTCCATAATGAAGAAAAATGCAAAATATTGTTTCAATTCAACTACCATATCCATATTCCCATTATTAATTCCCAGGTCATTTTCTACAGGACGAATGTTCACTTTTTCTTTGCAATATATCTATGGAATCCTTTACTATCTGTCTTTAAACTTTTAACTGGCTTTCTCTTGTACTCGATTTTTCCCTTCTTATTTGGATTTTAATCATTCATTGTTTTTATTTTATAAATCTGTCCAATCCACTGATCTACCACCAACCTTTGTACAATAGGAATGTTTTTCTCTTTAAGTTTAGTGCTATTTTAAACAGTGGAGTGACATACATTCAAACAATAGCTCCCTGTGCAATTGGGAATACTGCCAAAACTATGTCTCTAATCCTTTAACTTTTCACTGATAATATGTAAATTCAATTTTAACTTACAATTGAATATAAAATCCCTTTCATTGGGTGAAATATCAAAAATATTTTGCTAGCACAAAAGGTAAGCAGATACAGCAAGCAATTAGGAAAGCTAATAAACTCCTTTTTTTATTGTGCGGGGAATTGAATACAAAAGTAGGAATCTTTTGCTCAGTTACGCTAGGCAATGGTGAGATCAGACTGATCCCTAGGATGGCAGAACTGATGTATGAAGAGAGATTGGATCAGTTAGCATTATATTCTCTGGAGTTTCGATGAATCGGAGGGATCGCATAGAAGCCGATAAAATTCTAAGAGGACTGGACAGGGTTAATGCAGGAAGGATGTTCCTGATGAATGGGGAGTCCAGAATCAGGGCTCACAGTCTAAGTTATGGGGTCAGCCATTTGAGACTGAGATGAGAAGGAATTTCTTCACCTAGGGAGTGATGAGCCCGTAGAATTCTCTGCTACAGAAGATGGTTGAGGCCAAAACATGGAATGTTTTCAACAAAGAGTTAGATATGGTACATAGGGCTGAAGAGATCAAAGGGTTTAGGGAGAAACTGGAACAGTGTAGTGAGCTAGAGGAAGGGTCACGGGACCCAAAACTTTAACTCTGATTTTTCTTCACAGATGCTGCCAGACCTGGTGCACTTTTCCAGCCACTTCTGTTTTTGTTCCTGATTTACAGCAGCCACAGTTCTTTCCCTTTTTATTTACTGAGCTCGATGCTCAGTCATGATCATGTTGAATGGTGATGCAGGCTGAATGGCGTGTTTATACTTCTATTTTCTATGTTTTCATGACTACATCTTGAGTACCATGTACAGTATTGGTCCCCTTACTTAAAGGAAGATGTAGATGCATTGGAAGCTGTTCAGAGATGGTTCACTGGACAAATATCTGCAATGCCTGTTTTGTTTTAGGAATAAAGAATGGTTAGGCTTGTATCTGCTGGAGCTTAGATGGTTAAGAAGCAACTTGACTGAAATATGTAATATCCTGATTGATCTTGATAGGATGAATGTGTAAAGGATACTTTCTCTTGTGGAAGAATCTAGAACTGCATAAAAATAAGGGGTTGTTGATTTAAATCAAACTTCAGGAGAATTTTTTCTAGCAGACGGTGATTTCCTTGGAACTCTCTTGCTCAAATGGCAATGGGAGCAATGCCATTGAATATTTGTAAGGCAGAGGCAAATAGATTCTTGCCTAAATAACTGAGGGAGTTGGTGGGGGGGGTGGGGGAGGAGTGGCGTTGAATGGTAAAATATTTGCCGGATATGAGAGAATGTAAAGTAACCAGATCAGCCACAATCTTATCAAGTTGCAAAGTTCGCTCAAGAGTCTAAGTGGCCCATGTCCACATTTAATTCATATGCTGTTCATTGCTTAGTGTAAATTGACAAACAATGAAATAAATAGAATGTTAAACTGCTTCCTCAAACAGTAAGGGTCTAGGCCCAAAACGTCAGCTTTTGAGCTCCTGAGATGCTGCTTGGCCTGCTGTGTTCATCTTGCTCCACACTTTGTTATCCTCAAACAGTAAAGTTAGGAGTTAAGGGAAATAATTGAATGTGAAATATTGCATCCTGTTCTGCTCACCGACACAAAGAGTAACTCTTCACGCCCTGAAAACAATTGAGACAGAAGCCACAAAGATAGCTTGAAAGTGGATCATTTTAAATCCCAAAAGGAGTTGGCTGGGATATACACTGTAAAAGGGTTAACTATTTCAAATATACTCACAATCTGTCTCACACCTGTCTACTGAGATATTGGGAACTGCAGATGCTAGAGAATCCGATACAACAAAGTGTGGGGCTGGGTGAACACAGCAGGCCATGCAGCATCTCAGGAGCACAAAAGCTGATATTTCGGGCCTAGACCCTTCATCAGAAAAGGGGGATGGAGAGAGGATTCTGAAATAAATAGGGAGAGAGGGGGAGGCGGACAGAAGATGGATAGAGGAGAAGATACATTGATTTGGAGCCCATCTACCACCCTCTGAGAAAAAGAACAGGAAATGACATCACCAACCCAAGGAAACCTAAACAGATAAATAGAAAGTGGGACATTACACCAGCGCTTCACCAGAGGCTCACTGATGATGTTACCTAGAATGGTGACGAAACATCTAAAAACGAACCTTCCAGCTCAGCGAGCAAACTCACATCCAACCTATGGGTGGCATCATTATGGCACTGCAGGAGGCCTGGCTGTACACGGTGTAGCTTCCTCTACATTGGGGAAACCAAGCGGAGGCTTGGGGACTGCTTTGCAGAACACCTATGCTCGGTTCACAGTAAACAACTGCACCTCCCAGTCGCGAACCATTTCAACTCCCCCTCCCATTCCTTAGACGACATGTCCATCATGGGCCTCCTGCAGTGCCGTAATGATGCCACCCGAAGGTTGCAGGAACAGCAACTCATATTCCACTTGGGAACCCTGCAGCCTAATGGTATCAATGTGGACTTCACCAACTTCAAAATCTCACCTCCCTCCACTGCATCCCAAAACCAGCCCAGCTCAACCCCGCCTGCCTAACCTGTTCTTTCTCTAACCTATCCCCTCCTCCCACCTCAAGCCGCACCTCCATTTCCCACCTACTAACCTCATCCCACCCCCTTGACCTGTCCGTCCTCCCCAGACTGACCCATCCCTTCCCTACCTCCCCACCCATACTCTCCTCTCCACCTATCCTCTCCTCTATCCATCTTCGGTCCGCCTCCCCCTCTCTCCCTATTTATTTCTGAACCGTCTCCCCATTCCCCTTTTTTGATGAAGGGTCTAGGCCCGAAACATCAGCGTTTGTGCTCCAGCTCCACACTTTTTTATATCACACCTGTCTACTTCCAGTTGTAGTGGAGGGACCGACATTCAATTTGCACTCAAAATGTAGAATGGGAATTGAAAAATATGGAAACCTTGTTAATAATTAAGTAATCTATGCCTTGTTTCCTTGAACTTTGGAAACATAATATTTACAATGAGGTGAGAAAGGCTGGATTCATGAGTTATTTGCATTTATGTAAATTCCATTCTGAGTTGAAGTGATGATCAACCATGAAACTATAATCCGATATAGAACCACAACTGAGAAATAGAGATTAGTTAAATAAACTGATAGATAATGAGGCTTTTGTTGCATATTTCTGCATATGTAAGTCCAATTGGATTGAATGGCCTTTCTCATCTTAGGATTTTGTAAGCCAATGAGACAATTCAGAGTTTTCAGGAGGATATAGATGGTTATATAGCATGATAGTTATCCTAACAATTTATTTAAGATTATCAATTAAACAATCAAACTCACAGTATGGCTCTTAATTCTTGGAAGAATGACTTACCTCCCTGAAACCTGTTCTCTGCTTGTCAAATTAATATTTCAAAGATTTGTCCCATTTTGGAATGACCAACAGCTTGATGAACCATTAGGCCCCTGATAATTTCTCTGTAGCAATGTCTTGGCCAATAAGACAATAAGTGGCCAGCATCCTTTTCTGCTATAGTAAAAGTTATTGTGATAGTTTGAAATGGACACTGTTTTGTGTTTGTTCTAATGAGTATAAAACAAAAAGATTTCAAAACAAGCTACTCTTTTCAGCAGTAGATCTAATATTTATGTATTATGGGATTTCAGAATAGATAAGTAACAAAGAGTTGAGGGTAATTTTCAGATTTCAGCTTTAACAAATATTTATGTAATACAGATCTTTCCGCATTATGAAAATTCCTCGGAAGGTAAAGTGTTGAGGTGATTGAGAGTACAAGTCCAAAATATAGGTTGCCTGCTCAGGAAGTTAGCAGATTCAAAGTTTGTCTCCTTAATGTATTATGATGGATCACGAAAAATAGATTCAGTCCTGCAGAGCCATTAATGAGCAGACTGTTGAGAGTAATTCTAACAGATTTCCAGAAACCCTCAACTCTAACTGGTCAAACTGCAACTGTTTCAGAAAAAGAGAAGTTTGTAAGATTCATCAAATGGGAGAATTCAATTCATGACATTGGACACTGAAACCAAAAATACTAGGATTGAAACTACCACACTGAATTTATGCAAGTGATAGCTTTCAAGTTCTGCAATTTCATGTGCCTCAGTAAATATGCAAGCTTTTGAATAAAGTATGAGTTCACTTAAAAATTCATTTCACCAACCTTTCCGATATTGCAAAGAAATTAGTATATGTGCTTTGGAAAATTAGGGGGAAAAAATGGTGAACTTATTTGGATATACTTTGATCTGAAGAAATGTGATGTTCGATTATTTTGTGTTGCAGAACAGTATTAGTTATCAAAAAGCTCTGGAGACCCATAGAGTAGAGTGAATCCATAGAGCACGTAAGCATGGTGCAGCAACAGCTGATGTTTTTTTTTGTATAAATCATGGAGTAAGAATTGGTCTGTTTTCTGTCATATAATTACATGTAACTCCAGGGTCTGCATAACCTTGGAAACTTTGGATTAGTCTGAAATTAGGTCTGCATTTAACAATCATGCAAAGCTGCTAGCATCCATTCGGACCTTCCTCTCACCTATCCCTTTCTCCCACTTCAAGCCGCACCTCCATTTCACACCTACCAACCTCATCCCACCTCCTTGACCTGTCCATCCTCCCCGGACTGGCCTATCCCCTCCCCACCTCCCCACCTATACTCTCGTGTCCACCTATCTTCTCCTCTATCCATCTTCGGTCCGCCTCCCCCTCTCTCCCTATTTATTTCAGCACTTTATCCCCATCCCCCTCTGTGATGAAGGGCCTAGACCCGAAACGTCAGCTTTCGTGCTCCTGAGCTGCTGTTTGGCCTGCTGTGTTCATCCAGCTACACACTTTGTTATCGCGTATTGTTGCATTTCTGGTTTCTTTTTTAAATACTCAACAATCACACACATGTACACGTTTGGTAAACTATAAGTAGGTTTAATTTATTTGAAGACTATTTTTTTACAAGATAGCTCAACAAATAGGACCATTCTAGGGATTCAGTGACCATTATTTTGAATTGGAAAAGCAATGTTAACTGTCTGCAAGTGTCATATGTTGTTTTACAACGTGCTTCCATGATGACTTGTGTAGGTTATTTGCATGTTCTTTGGAACTACTGTCACAGCATCCCTTGCAGATGCATTGACTTTCAGTGCATAATTTCAATATTTATTGTTTTCATAATGACCTTTCACATTTTCAAGTTTATCTTTGAATGTGTTCTCTGACCATTTGAAATGCTGGATGTAATATACAATGTTACAATTCTTTTCACTGACTTTTGTCTCTCCTCAACATCATTCCATTTAATTTCACAGGACATAGGCTCACTGCAAATTTTTGATACTTCCACATTTAACCACATTCTGGTTTGGATATATGACTAGAACATTTTGTCCTGCATGAAGATCAGACAGTTTCACACTTGCATGACAGCCAAATGTTGCCTGCATCTTCCCTTCTTTTTTGCAAATGCTACTCCCATATTCCCAAGAATTTAGAAACACTATGGCTTGGTAAGGTTGCCTAACTTGTCTTCCAAACATGAATACTGCTTGTGTTGGTAATTTCATGCCTAAAGGTGTTGGCCTCAAGTGTAACACAAGACCATAAGAAATGGGAATAGAATTAGGTCATTCAATCCCTCAAGCTTGCTCCACCTATCAATAGGATCATGGCTGATCCAACATTCCTCATGTCCACTTTCCTGTTCTTTCCACATAATCCTTGAATCCCCTACTGATCAAGAATCTATCTCACCCTTAAATATACACAAGAGCAAACACAGCTATCAGTGGCAAGGAGTTGCAAATCGTCACAGCCCTCTGAGACAAGAAATTCCTCATCTCAGTCTTAACATGGCATCCTTTATTCTGAGACGATTCCCTCTGGTCCTAGGCTCTCCCATGAGGCAATACATCCTCTCAACATTTATTCTGTCAAGCCCCTTAAGAATCCTATGTTTTTCAATGAGGTCACCTCTCATTCTTATAAACTGCAGTGGGTAAAGTCTCAACCTCTTTAGTCTTTGCTCATAAGACAATGGTTCCACACCAGTGATCATGAAAGTATACTTCTCCTGAAGTGAAGTGAGACGTTTCCTTAAAAAAGTCGACCAAAACTGCTCACCAGACAGTGAAACCGGATGTAGTCTCACCAGTACTTTCTACAGTTGTAGTAAAACATCCCTTCACTTATACTCTCCCTTGAAATAAGGGTCAACATTCCATTGCCATTCCTGATTATCTGCTGCACACACATAAAGTGCTAGCTTTGTGTTTAGTGCAAAAGTATTCCAAATCTCTTTGTTTTGCAGCTTTCTGCAGAATTCTAACCTGACTTGTTGCTCCCCATGCACTACCTATCTGGCTATCCCATGAATCCCATTTATTGTTTTCTTGTCAGTATTCTTTATATTTGATACAGGGACTCTGCCTCCCAGAGTTTTAATGCACACACTGACTCTGTATTGCACCAAATCTCATCTGTGGCTTCTCCTGTGTCCATGAAACTCACAGCACTGTCACTATGCTATACCTCTGGCTTCGTTACACAAATTTAAACTGACCAATTGCACACTCAGGATTGATAACACATAAGTAGATGCAATTTATCTGTAAACAACAGCTAATACATACATACATGCTTCTGAATAACTCAGTAAACAGATCTGCTCTCGAGAATCAACAACCACCAATAAACACAGCTACAGCTGCAAGACTAGCTGACTATGATTCTCAGGCTGATTTTCATCATAGTTCTTCTATGAAACTTTGGGGTGGCAGGTGGC
Organism: Stegostoma tigrinum; assembly: GCF_030684315.1. Classification (NCBI taxonomy): domain Eukaryota; kingdom Metazoa; phylum Chordata; class Chondrichthyes; order Orectolobiformes; family Stegostomatidae; genus Stegostoma; species Stegostoma tigrinum. The sequence continues at coordinate 91,979,578 of NC_081356.1, forward strand.
TCGGTGGTTAGCACTGCTGCCACACAGCATCAGGGGCCCAGGTTTGATTCCAACCTCAGGTGACTGTCTGTGTGGAGTTTGCACATTCTCCCCATGTCTGCGTGAGTTTCCTCGGGTGCTCTGGTTTCCTCCCACAGTGTGCAGGTGAGGTGGATCAGCCATACTAAATTGCCCATAGAGATGTCTAGGTTAGGTGGGTAACAGGGGAGTGCATCTGGGTGGGATGCCCTGAGGTTCAGTGCAGATTTGTTGGGCCGAAGGGCCTGATTCCATACTGTAGGGATTCTATTAAATTCTCAGGTCCAAACTTCAAATAATCAGAACAGTTTCTTCAGATGGTAGTGCGGCCTGTTCTGGCTGACTTACTCAATGACCTTGTTTGAATATACTTTGATATGAAGAAAGGTGGTGTGGGATTATTTGTGTTGCAGAACTGTGTTACTTGTTTTTCAGACAAGACCTTAGGACATGTGCTTTAAGGAATGGAGATAACTGAAGTACAGCAGAAGAAAGGAAATCATGAGTCAGCAATTATCTCAAATGAGTTGTGGAGCCAGGAGGAGCATGCGCCTCTTGATTCTACACAAACCTAAGTGAAAAAATAAAACTCTTTGTTGTTTTATTATATCGATTTATTGTTTTCTTGTCAGGTTGTGTTAATCCCAGCAAAATTTGACACGAGCACAGACAGCACAGTATGGAGCTCGAGGAATACAGCAGACCAGGCAGCATCAGAGGAACTGGCAAGTTGACATTTTGGGTCGGGATCTTCTTCAGAAATGAGCAAGGGGAAGAGAACTGGGAAACAAATAGTGAGGGGGAGTGGGGCTGGGGGAAGGTAGGTGGGATGGTGATAAATGAACGCAGGTAAGGGTAATGGGGATTGGTTGGCAGGTTGGGTAGGGCGGATAGATGGGGACGAAGATGAATAGGTTGTGGTAGATCAAGAACGTGATGATCAGAGGGAGGCTTGGATGTGGGATGAGGTTGGGGCTGGGGAGTTTTTGAACTGGTGAATTCCATATGAAGGCCATTGGGTGAAAGCTCCTGAGGCGGAATATGAGGCACTGCTCCTCCAGTTTGCTGGTGGTGTGATTGTGACACTGGAGGAGGCCCACGATGGACATGTCATCGAAAGAGCATAGGGGGATTTAAAAAGGTAGGCGACCAGAAGGTGTTATTGTTTGTCACATGCAGAGTGGAGATGTTCCACGAAACAGTCTCTGAGTCCATACTTGGTCTCACTGATGTAGATGAGGCCACATTGGGAGCAACAGATACAGTAGACCAGGTTGGAGATATGAAAATCAGATATGAAAAGTTTTCTTTGGGCCTGGGATAGAGGTGATGGGGGGAGGTATTGGGGCAGGTTTAGCACCTCATGCAATTGCGGGGAAAGGTGCTAGGTGTCGTGGGGCTGGTGAGGAGTGTGGAGCTGATGAGAGCGTAACGGAGTGAGTGGTCCCAACGAAAGGCACTTAGGGGTGGGAAAAAAATCTCTTTGGTTATGGGGTCAGATTGTAGGTAGCAGAAGTAGCTGAGAATGATGCGCTAGATGCAGAGGTTTGTGGGGTGGTATGTGAAGACAGGAGGATTCTGTCTTTATTTTTGTTGAGGGGAGGGAGTTTGAGGGCAGAAGTGCAGGAAATACAAGAGATGTGGTTGAGGCATTTTTGATCACTGGAGAGGAGAGGTTACAGTACTTGAAGTTGGAGGACATCTGGGATGTGAGGGAGTGGAACATCACATCTTGGGAGCAGATGCGGCAGAGGAATTGGGAGTAAAGGATCTTGCAGGAATATGGGTGAGAGGAGGTGAAGTCCAGATAGCTATGAAATAGATGTCAGTATTGAGACAGTTACCAGAGATGGAGATGGAGAGTTCCAGGAAAGGGAGGGAGGTGTCGGAGATGTTCCAAGCGAATTTGAGGTTGGGGTTGAAAGGTGTTAGTACAGTTGATGAACTGTCCAAGGTCCTCATTGGAGCATGAGGCAGTGCCGATACAGTCATTGATGTAGCGGGGCAAGAGGTGAGGGATAGTGCCAATGTAACAGCAGAAGAGGGACTGTTCCATATATCCTATGAAGAGACAGGCATAGCTCGGACCCATGCAGGTGCCCATGCCCACTCCCTTCATTTATAGGAAGCCGGAGGAGTTGAAGGAGGAGTTGTTCTGGATGAGGACAAGTTCTGTTAATCCAATGAGGGTGTCAATGGAGGGGGGCTGGTTGGACCTGCAGGAGAGAAAACTTGACACCATATCAGCTCACGGTGCGCTGGTGAGCTTTTCTGTGCATACTCTTACAACTGATATTAGACACCTCTTCACTGCCATATTTGCTGACAAAAGGAGCTATTTACTGCAGACAAAAAATATTGCTATAAATAGGTAGGGTTGACCAACTGAGCCAGTCTACAATTGAAATTGCACAACTGAAAGAAAACATTTTCTTATTGCCACCCATTTCAGATTTCTGCCTACCAAACTGTATCCCTCAGATTTGTACCACAACTATCCCTGCAGATGCAATTGCATTATAATCATTCCTTCGTACGGCCTGGACTTCTGTTATCACAAAACAAACAACTTGAATTACAGATCATGATTCCAATCATTATCAAAAGTATTCAAATGCAAAAAAATCATTGAACTTCTTTGGTCACCTTAAAGCGGAAGCCTTGGCCATTTGCTTTAATCAGGTTTGTTTTTTGGTTGTGCACTTGTTTTGTGTTGTCAGTTTTTTTTATTCAAGACTGCATCAGCACATTGAAGTATTTTGGCAGCTTTTCCATGTCTTACAAGTTGGCATTTCTGCCAAAGGGAACAATGTGACAGAATAAGAAGGTAATCAGTCCCTCTGGGATCGATTACCTTTGTTGCTCTACATGTTTGAGACCTTCACTCATCACACTGTGGAACCCATAACTGTAAAGGGAAAGAACTGTTGTGTCTAGAATGGGTAAGCTGTGTGGAGACCTATGGGGAGGGAATTAATGGGGTGTGTAAAAGAGGCAGGATTAGCACTAATCATGCATAAGGATTTGTCTTCCATTCCAAATCGCACATCACTCATCCCACCCTTCCATCAAACTAAAGTGGGAATCCCACACCATCGTGCCTGGTATTTCTGGACTCATATCCCATCAGTCACCAAAAGATCAAAACCATTTCAATTGCCTGTGAAGTGGTATCAGGTGAGCACAAATTTCAAGTCTGATTGTGACTGACCTTCCCTAACAACTATTTAGATGTCTTTATGAATGCTTAGCTGGGTTTAAAAGTTCTAATATCTGAGTTCATAGTTTTATTGATAGTTTAAAAAGATAATAATCTTTGAAATCTTTTGTGCAGGGTTGAATAGAAACTTGGCAGTTTTATGAGAAATTAAGCATTTGAGGAAATTTAAAAGTTTTAAGTGGGTTTTGTCGATGGGACTTTTTTTAATAACAAGTGCAACTGAGTGAGAGCTACATTAAATTTTCAGAGATTTTTCTTACAACTCCACATGGCTTCTGAGATTTTCCATTGTGGCTACTGGTGTGTGGCTAAAGAAGTGTGATGCTGTGGTACGAATAACCGTGGGCATTATGAGGAAAGATAATGCCGGAGAGGGGAGTGGAGTCAGCCTTATTAGGGGCACTTAAGCGGCCAATACATAGGCATATGGATGATAGTATAAGGTAGGGGTGGAGGTCCATTTGTTTGGCGGTGGGAGTCGGGAGAAAGTGCGAGGGGACTGCTGGGAAGGTTTAGTAGGAGCAGACACAGGATGCCTGAGTAAGTGGGGTAATATATCTGGGCAGTTGCTTTACCCATAACACTACTCAGGTAGTGTCTCCCACCTATCGTCCGCCTCTAACCAAATTAAAAGGCTCTGAGCACCAATTTGGTAAGGTTACTCTTTTTTTTCTCAGTAGTCTCGTTTGGGAATTCAGAACAGTGGGAATGGATGTTAGGGTAGTTGCCTGCCCCTCCTGTAGAATATGGGAGGTAAGGGTCACCTCTAGTGTCCCCACTGACTTCATCTGCAGGAAGTGCACCCAACTCCAGCTCCTCGGAAACCGGGTTAGGGCATTGGAGCTGAAGCTGGATGAACTTCTGATCATTCGGGAGGCTGAATGGGTAATTGAGAGGAGTTACAGGGAGGTAGTCACACCTTAGGTACAGGAAAAAGGTAGAAAGGTTACAGTCAGCGTACGGAAAGGGAACAGCAGGCAGTGCAAGGATCCCCTGTGGCCTTTCACCTCAATAACAAGTATACTGTTTTGGATACTGTTGGGGGGATGACTTACTGGGATAAGCCACGGGGTACAGGTCTCTGGCACAGAGTCTGTTCCTGCTGCTCAAAAGGGAAGGTGGCACAGGAGAAGAGTATCAGTCACTGGGGACTCCATAGTTAGAGGGACAGATAGGAGATTCTGTGGCAATGAGAGAGACTCGCGGTTGGTGTGATGCCTCCCAGGTTCCAGCATCCGTGACATCTCAGATAGTGTTTTCGGGATCCTTAATGGGGAGGGGGAGTAATCCCAAGTCGTGGTCCACATAGGCACCAATGACATAGGTAGGAAAAGGAATGGGGATGGAAGGTAGAAATTCAAGGAGCTAGAGTGGAAGCTGAGAGCTAGAAGAAACAGTCGTTATCTCTGGTTTGTTACCCATGCCACGTGCTAGCAAGGTGAGGAATAAGGAGAGAGAGAGTTGAACACGCGGTTACAGGAATGGTGCAGGAGGGAGGGATTCAGATATCTGGATAATTGGGGCTCATTCTGGGGTAGGTGGGACCTCTACAAACGGGATGGTCTACACCTGAACCAGAGGGGTACCAACATCCTGGGATGGTGGGGGCGGGGAACGAAATTTGCTAATGCTCTTTGGGAGGGTTTAAACTATTTCAGCAAGGGGATGGGAACCTGAATTGTAGCTCCAGTGTACAGGAGGTTGAGGGTAGTGAGGTCATGAACAAGGTTTCAAGGTCGCAGGAATGTATCGGCAGGCAGGAAGGTCGTTTGAAGTGTGTCTACTTCAATGACAGGAGCTTCTGGAATAAAATGGGTGAATTTGCAGCATAGGTTGGTACCTGGGACTTAAATGTTGAGGTCATTTCAGAGACATGGATAGAGCAGGGGCCGGGAAAGTTGCAGGTTCCAGGGTTTAATGTTTCAGTAAGATCAGGGAAGGTGGTAAAAGAAGGGTAGGTGTGGCACTGTTAGTCAAGGACAGTATTACAGTGGCAGAAAGGGCGTTTGATGAGGACTCATCTATGGAGGTAGTATGGACTGAGGTTAGAAACAGGAAGGGAGAGATCACCCTGTTGGGACTTTTCTACAGGCCCCCGAAAAGTTCCAGAGATGTAGAGGAAAGGATTGCCAAAATGATTCTGGACAGGAGCGAAAGTAACAGGGTAGTTATTATGGGGCTTTAACTTTCCAAATATTGACTGGAAATGGTATAGTTCGAGCACCTTAGGTGGGTTAGTTTTTGTCCAATGTGTGCAGGAGGGATTCCCGACACAGTATGTAGATAGGCCAACAAGAGGCGAGGCTACATTGGATTTGGCTCTGGGTAATGAACCAGGTCAGGTGCTAGATTTGGAGATAGGTAAGCACTTTGGTGATAGTGACCACAATTTGGTTGAGTTTACTTTAGTGATGGAAAGGGATAGGTATATACTGCAGGGCAAGAGTTATAGCTGGGGGAAAGTCAATTGTGAGGCGATTAGGCAAGATTTAGGATGCATAGGAGGGGGAAAGAAACTGCAGGGGCTGGGCAAAATTGAAATGTGGAGCTTGTTCAAGGAACAGCTACTGCGTGTCCTTGTTACGTATATACCTGTCGGGCAGGGAGGAAGTGGTCGAGCGAGGGAACCGTGGTTTATGAAAGAAGTTGAATCTCTTGTCAAGAGGAAGAAGGAGGTTTATGTAAACATGAGGCATGAAGGCTCAGTTAGGGCGCTTGAGAGTTACAAGTTAGCCAGGAAGGGCCAAAGAGAGAGCTAAGAAGAGCCAGGAGGGAACATGAGAAGTCTTTGGCAGGTAGGATCAAGGAAAACCCTAAAGCATTCTATAGATATGTCAGAAATAAAAGAATGATTAGAGTAAGATTACGGCCAGTCAAGGACAGTAGTGGGAAGTTGTGTGTGGAGTCCAAAGAGATAGGAGAGCCACAAAATGAATATTTTTCGTCAGTATTCGCACATGAAAAAGATAGTATTGTCGAGGAGAATACAGACATACAGGCTGTTAGACTAGATGGGATTGAGGTTCATAAGGAGGAGGTGTTAGCAATTCTGGAAAGTGTGAAAATAGATAAGTCCCCTGGGCCAGATGGGATTTATCCTAGGATTCTCTGGAAAGCTAGGGATGAGATTGCAGAACCTTTGGCTTTGATCTTTCTGTTGTCATTGTCTACAGGAATAGTTCCAGAAGACTGGAGGATAACAAATGTTGTCCCCTTATTCAAGAAGGGGAGTAGAGACAACCCTGGTAATTATGGACCAGTGAGCCTCACTTCAGTTGTGGGTAAAGTGTTAGAAAGGATTATAAGAGAAAGGATTTATAATCATCTAGAAGCGATTAATTTGATTAGGGATAGTCAACAAGGTTTTGTGAAGGGTAGGTCATACCTCACATAACTTATTAAGTTCTTTGAGAAGGTGACCAAACAGGTAGATGAGGGTGAAGTGGTTGATGTGGTGTATATGAATTTCAGTAAAGCATTTGATAAGGTTCCTTACAGTAGGCTATTGCAAAAAATACAGAGGCATGGGATTGAGGGTGATTTAGCAGTTTGGATCAAAAATTAGTTAGTTGGAAGAAGACAGAGGGTGGTGGTTGATGGGAAATGTTCATCCTAGAGTTCCGTTACTAGTGGTGTACCACAAGAATCTTTTTTGGGGCCACTGCCGTTTGTCATTCTTATAAATGACCTGGATGAGGGTGTAGAAGGATGGGTTAGTAAATTTGCGGATGACACTAAAGTAGGTGGAGTCGTGGATAGTGCAGAAGCATGTTGCAGGTTACAGAGGGACATAGATAAGCTGCAGAGCTGGGCTGAGAGGTGGCAAATGGAGTTTAATGCAGAAAAGTGTAAGGTGATTCACTTAGGAAGGAGTAACAGGAATACAGAGTATTGGGCTAATGGTAAGATTCTTGGCAGTGTGGACGAGCAGAGAGATCTTGGTGTCCATGTGCATAGATCCCTGAAAATTGCCACCGAGGTTGATAGGCTTGTTAAGAGGGTGTACGGTGTGTTAGGTTTTATTGGTAGAGGGATTGAGTTTCAGAGCCATGAGGTCATGTTGCAGCTGGACAAAACGCTGGTGCGGCCGCACTTGGAGCATTGTGTACAGTTCTGGTCACCGCATTATAAGAAGGATGTGGAATCATTGGAAAGGGTGCAGAGGAGATTTACCAGGATGTTGCCTGGTATGGATGGAAGGTCTTATGAGGAAAGGCTGAGGGGCTTGAGGCTGTTTTCATTAGAGAGAAGAGGATTAAGTGGCAACTTAATAGAGACACACAAGATGATTAGAGGATTAGGTAGGGTGGACAGTGAGAGCCTTTTTCCTCAGATGGTGATGGCCAGCACGAGGGGGCATAGCTTTAAGTTGAGGGGTGATAGATATAGGACAGATTTCAGAGGTAGGTTCTTTACTCAGAGCATAGTAATGGCATGGAATGTCCTGCCTGCAACAGTAGTAGACTCGCCAACTTTAAGGGCACTTAAATGTGGATAAACATATGGATGATAATGGAATAGTGTAGGTTAGATGGGCTTCAGTTTGGTTTCACAGGTTGGCGTGACATCGAGGGCCAAAGGGACTGTACTGTTCTATGTTAGGATTCGGGTAAAAGTTCAGCACAACATCTTCACTCTCTTCCCTTCACTCACACCCTTCAGCACTGTCTCATTCCCATAGCCAGGAATGATCTTCTTCCATGATTGGCAGGTCCAACACTACTGTCCTCCTCCATCTTCGAACAAACAATTAGGCCAACGAGAAACTTTAATCCAAAGCATGGAAAGGAGGGTTCTACCAAGTGACAAAATTTCCTGACTTAACCTTTACACAGCTGTAGCAAAAATCCACCTTCTTAAGTTTTCCCCATGACGCAAGTGTTGTTTTCCCCTGCTCCTGATCAAATTATCTGAATGCTAAATTGGCAGAATATTGGTGTCACAATGATCGATTAAAATCCCCAAGCATTTAAAGACATTTGTGGATTGAAATTCAGTAACTGTCTGGAAAAGTCCTATGCAAAGCCAATGTAGAACATAGAACATAGAACAGTACAGTACAGTCCAGGCCCTTTGGCCCAAGATGTTGTGCCAAACCTTTACCCCAATCCTAAGGCCTATCTAACCTCTACCCCTACCTTATACTATCAACCATATGCCTATCTAATAACCACTTAAATGCCCCTTATGAGGCTGACTCCATTACCCTCTCCAGCAATGCATTCCATGCCCTGACCACTCTCTGAGTAAAGAACGTACCTCTGACGTCTCCCCTATATCTACCTCCACTCACTTTAAAACGATGCCCCTTCATAATAACTACCTCCACCCTAGAAAAACGTCTCTGGCTGCCCACTCTATCTATGCCTCTGATCATTTTGTGCACCTCTATCAAGTCACCTCTCATTCTTTGTCGTTCTGAAGAGAAAATCCCTAGCTCTCTCAACCTTTCCTCGTAAGACCTTCCCTCTATTCCAGGCAACATCCTGGTAAATCTCCTCTGCACCTTTTCCAATGTCTACACATCTTTCTTGCAATGAGGCAACCAGAACTGGACACAATACCCCAGATGTGGCCAAACCAGGGTTTTGTATAGCTGGAGCATATCTTCACGGCTCTTGAACTCAAAAATGTAATGTTACGTCAGTGAAGAGTCAGAGAATCAACAGATAGGGAGACCTAACAAGAAGGGAAAATGAAAAGTGCTGACTATTCCCTTACTCAGCAGAATGCCACCTCTTCAGACATGTCTGTTTTATCCTCTAGAAACGAACGAATAAAGGGGTTAAAAACTGACTGCAACAACAGTCTGTGTAAACTACTGACCTGTGAAACCAATCTGAAGCCCATCTAACCTACACTATTCCATTATCATCCATATGTTTATCCACATTTAAGTGCCCTTAAAGTTGGCAGGTCTACTACTGTTGCAGGCAGGACATTCCATGCCATTACTACGCTCTGAGTAAAGAACCTACCTCAGACCATAACAAGGTGGACCTGTTACCTAAAGGCTGTTATTAAGCTAGAGAGGATTCAGAAAAGATTTACCAGGATTTGGCCAGAAATGGAGGGCTTGCGTTATCAGGAGAGGCTGGATAGGCTGGGACCTTTTTTCACTAAAATGTAGGAGGCTGAGGGGTTACCTGAAGGAGCTTTTATACACGGACAATGGTTCATGTATGGAATGAACGTCCAGAGGATGTAGTGGATGAAGGAACAGTTACGATGTTTTAAAGACATGTGGATACGTACATGAATAAGAAATGTTTGAAGGGACATGGGCCAAGCGCAGGCGGGTGGGACTATTTTAGTTTGGGATTATGGACAGCATGGACTGGTTGGACCAAAGAGTCTGTTTCCACACTGTCTGACTCCATGAATCTATGACTCTGCCGGGAACTGGAACAAATTGAGGAACCTCAACCAGGATTTCATTGTTACACTGACATCAGCCTCTCACCACCCAACATTATGTTCTGGTCTGCTGGCCATGTACAATTCACTGGCAATTTCAAGCAGGAAACTGGCTGATTGCAATAGGCTTGACAGTTAAAACAACATGAGCCTCACCACTGAAGACAAAATGTTTTGTTGCTTATCTTGGCCAGAAACCCAAACTAATTTTCACTTCTGTGTTAAAATTGGGACTTTTTTTTGAGAACATCATTGGCAGCAGAACCAAAGTATTGGTCACCTCAGCTGAAAGGAAAATGTACAGTTTCTTTAACATAAGCCAGTGATGTTCCATGTACTTGAACAAAAGTAGCTACTTTATTTCATTAACCCACCGTGTATTGTAAAATACACCGTCTTACACTGTTGACTTCATGCTTAATGAACTTGAGCCAAATTCTCCCAGCCACTGAACAACTTAGGCCATGGCAAGTCTGTTCGGGAACATATGACAAGAAAAATGTGATTCTCAGCACCAAGAAAACAAGCCCAATTTTGCTATTGAGCTTTCAGTGATGACTTGACAATCTTGCCAATGAGTGGTGAGTGGCATATTTTCATGCATTTACGTCTTATTAATACCAAATCTTGCCCAACTGATATGCAGTTTAACTGTCTTCCATATGCTGGATGGAAAATAGATGGTGACAATAACACAGCATGAAAGTTATTGCAGGTGCTTTGCAGCTCCAGCTTGCCTGTTTCCCTCCAGACCTTCATCTCGTACAGTAGTTCCCAAATCTTAAGCTACATCCATGGACAGCAACCACCTGCACACCCACTCCCCATCTATGCAAGCTGGCAATGGACAAACCTCACCACAGCATCATGGCACATCTCTGACCTACAATTCTCCACTTCAATGCTGCACCATGGAATGCATTGACACCTTTCATAGCAATGCCAACACAGTTAGCGCATTTTGGAATGAGGTGAGGTGCAGAGAATTGTGTGAGAAAACTCACTGGAGCTCAAGGACTGAAATGCACCATGAAACTTCCGAAAATTAATACTTACTATCACTGTTTATTTGTATGGTCTATATGATGTAATTTAAATTTTATAAATGACTCATTAGTGACTTGGAGCATCAATCTGTACTTTTGCACCTTAGCATATTTTATGTTTGTTTCCTGAAGGCGTGTAGATTTTTAATTTGAAAGCTTTCAGCACTTTGTCAAATTGGTAAAATACTGTGACTTTGGAGCATCCCTATATGTGGTAGTTATAATGTAAAATACATATTGACAGGTAGAATGCAGCACATTGGGGTGGCTCAGTGGTTAGCACTGCTGCCTCACAGCACCAGGAACCTTGGTTTGATTGCACCCTCGGGCGACTGTCTGTGTGGAGCTTGCACATTCTCCCCGTGTCTGCGTGGATTCCCTCCGGGTGCTCCGGTTTCCTCCCACAGTCCAAAGATGTGCAAGCTAGGTGCATTGGCCATGCTAAATTTCCTGCACTGTTCAGGGATGGGTCTGGGTGGGATGTTCTGAGGGTTGGTTTGGAATTGTTGGGCCGAAGGGCCTGTTTCCACACTGTAGAGATTCTATGATCTAGATTATGATCGATTTTCTTCCCATGTGTTTTGTACTTTTAATAATTACTTGAAAACTCTGCAATCCTTACTTGCTGGTTTTCAATGTATTGAACTCATCACAATTATTATGATATTTTCTCTTGTTAAGATTTTGGTAATTTTATTTACAACATTAAAATAGTACAGCTCAAATCATAAAGTAGTTAAATATGTAAGCTGTTCTCAACAGCAAAATAATGCAATGGGATGAATCTTGTGTGTTTTTGGCTAAGTCCAAATTGGATTGAGGATTTTGAAGAGTTTCTCACAGCAAAGTTTAGTGATTTTCTCACTCTCACCATACCAAATTAGCCACATTAACTACTTACCACAGCTCTGTGGCATCTGTCACATCCAAATTTTATGCTAGATTACAATGCACCATTCCGTCAACGATTTGGCATGCAGCAAATATCTGCCAAAAAACCTGTTACTCTTTGCATTGACACCACCTTTGAAATGCTCCTGTACACCCTTTGGAAATTTGCAATTGCCCTCACCGGCAAGGTCATGGCACAGCAACATTAAAACAGTACTGCCAATGATATAAAGCCATTTGGCTGGCTCTAACTTGCGTGTGTAACTTCATTCTCTCACCCTAGTTACAGTTTAACCACCAGCGCACACACTGTACTTATGTGTAGCAACATCCTGTCTGAAAACACTCTCTAAGACGGGTGCTGGCTCATCCTTGGTGTGCTCACTTTAGACTTGCAGCTAATCATTGACCAAAGAGAGAACATCACATACATAGAAGCAATCAAGCAATTCCAAACATGGGCATTTACTTAAAAAATACAAAAGTGAACCCATTCAAAACCAGAAAAGGAAGAAGTTTGCCCCCACTATGTCAACCAGATTTCAGCATCTTGACCATACTGGAAGGTCTTGCCAGACTGGTCAAAGCAGGAGCCCTATCATTAGCTCCACCACAGCCCTGGTAGCATTAAGGCACAGGTGGCATTGTGTCTGCTGGCTGAGTCAGTCAGCAAATTGTGCAACAGTATCATTAGCCATGATCACAGTGGATAGTTCAAATCTGACTTATTTCGGTCACAGTCTATTGGGAAATGCAAAACCTTAGACAGTACTATGCCCTGTTCTTTGTGATGAAACAGAGTTTGGGCCAGAAAGTCTGGGCCTCCTGTGACCTCACCTGATCTGGGTGTTCCTCATACTCTGCATAGAGATACTGCTGCTCTGGAGCTTGGCATCAGCACTGGTCTTTTTGCATCTACTTCGGTAATCTTATGTAGGTAGTCACAGCCATTGATGGGCTCTTGGCAGTAATAACCAAAAACGACAATAGAAGGAGAGAAAGAGTTTCTTCAATCTCAGAACAGTCATCCATGGAATACCTGCCCAACAAAGACTGAGAAAACATCAGCACACTGTGAGATATGCTGCACTCTGATAACGATGGACGTATCTCCATCATCCCTTCAGGCTTTGTACATGCAGCAACTTAGTGAAGGTAGCACGTCTCAACATCCTTCCTCATTCAGACCCACAACAAGTTCTCAATTTATCACTGTATTCAGAGAATCGCAGAGTTCTGAAGCACATAAAAAGGTCCTTCAGCCCATTGCAACCTTGTTGGTCATAAGCAAATGCCTAACTAAGATTGCTGGGGCAGTTCCAATTTGACAACCGCTCAGAAACATCAAATGAAATAATCATTTAGGAGGGAAAAGTGTTCGTATTCTCTAAACCCCATCCCTTTGCCATCTTAAAACATATCAGCCTGGGATCAGGAAAATTCTCCCTTTCTCTGTCAATTATTTGCAGTTCTTGATATTTCATGTTGTTAAAGGAGCCTTAAATTAAGGAGTCCAAAAATAACTCTTACACAAAAAATATAGACGTATTTGAGACTGTAAATATTATTACTTCACTGTACATGGTCTCCTGTTATGTAGACTACAGTTTTTTTTTAGAGAAATCAAGCGAGTTGTTTCTTTGGCAATAATCTGAAGCTCCAGTTTAAAGTTTTTCTCTAATCTTGTCACATCTGATGTAATGTGGAATGGTTCTACTGTTCACAGTTGCTGTATTTTTATATTTCATACAAATATCATAACAACATTGCTATGGTAGACAATTCTATCAATTTGGAAGACTGAAGCAGAAAATTGCGTAATATTTAATGAGCAGAATCTTAATGATAAAATGATGGCTCTGAAAGCTTGGCTCTCAAACATCCCATAAAATAATAAAAACACATTGCAACTGTTTGTGAAATGTACACACTATTCACTGAATATGTATGCACTCTGAAGTACATTCATATCAGGATATTCCACTCATCTGACTTTGGTACTGATGATCGTGGGATTGTTTAGTTTTAGAAGGAATTTATCATTTAATTGAATCATTTCTGGATTGTTTGTTTTAAAAATACAGGGCTTTACTTGAGCATGATCTAACATCTACTCCTACTGAAGTAAAGTTTGCAATGCCAGTCTGCCAGTTCACTGATATTTCCTGCGAATGGATCTTCTCTATGTTTTGATCTCATAGACAGTAATTTACAGTCACAGAAAAAAAGTATCATGAGCATATACTTAGATCAGGGAGGCGTGTCATGAACAAACAGGATGTAAAGGTGTATTAGCTGAAATTTCAGTGATCCACATAAAATACTCTTTAATATTTAATTTCCTTGTTATTGAAATATTAAAATTGTGAATCTCACTTCAGCATGTGGTATTTACACACTTCACATTTTTAATCAGTGTAACAGGCACAATTATTATGAATTTCATGATGTAAGATGTGGATTGGATGATCCAGAAAACAAGAGGCTGGACTTTCCATTTCATGGCTGGTTGAGGAAGGCAGAACAGAAACTGCTCCTCTCATTCCTGACTCATTGCTTCAACTCATCCAATCAAATATTCAATGGCTAATTAGTAGCTGTCAATGGGAAGGAGACCAATTATAGATAGAAAATAAGGTTGTCTACCCAATCAGCAATGGAAGTCAGATATCACATGGCAAGGGGCTTGGTCATGGTTAGAGTTTTAAAGGTGCCCTCTGCTTAGTAACAATTTTAAAGAGCATTATTTATGAAAATAAGACATTCTTACCTCGCCTAGCAAAATGTACAGTCACATTCAATCATGGATCAGTTACAGGTCTCTACTATGGCCCTTGTGTCATTTTGTTATGCCTGGTGCGAAAAAACACCAAAATCTTTTCTCATTCAACATCTGAAAAATGGCGCTGGCAACAAGAAGTTTCAGGTGATTGGCTTGTCAACAATTTCAATATTTTGTGAATGAATAATCCCAAAATGATAGGCAGGTGGTGAATTTTGATGCCTACTTACTTTCTCTGACTTGACTGGTATGATATGCAATATTGCTGATGTAACTTTATCATGCCCAAGTTTTTATCAGCATTAGTGGGGGTTGGAGGTTGGAGAAGTGGTGAACAACAGCTCCAGTTTGGGAATGTAAAGTCTGCCCCAAGGCTTCATATCATCGGGAGATATTCAATTAGGCGATTCCCCAAAAACCTCAGTATTTTATCAGCATCTTCTATACTTGCAGCAGTTTTTCAATAATTTAAAATAGGTATTAGGCATTTTAACCATTCCTGTGAATTCTGGCTGTGAAGATGGGGCGTATTCAAAGTGTACTGCATATGAAACAGAGAATGTAACTGTTTTATAAGTGAACATTGTCAGATCTGCAGCCAAATAGCTTCCAAGTTCACACCTCTCAATGTCATGGAAATCTAATTACACACCAATTGCTTTTAGAAAAAGCCACATTCTCAACACAGGAGTCACTCAGGAGTGATCACATACACCTTTTCTGAAGTCAGAACATATTAAAAAAATCTGGCTTTTGTTGAGCTGGAAAGGATTAATTTTTTTTCTCATTACTCTACTCATCTGCTGGTACTCCTCCATTTCCTCCAATCAGGGTTAAGTCAGTTATGACAGATTCACATCTGGAATTCATGAGATCCTGTCAGCGACATCAGGATGTGAAACAAACACACTGTGAAGTTACATGACACCCAATGGCAGCCAAATACTGCAGGACAACTGGGGAAAGAACAATCTAAGTCCAGTAGTCACAATGAACTGCTTACAAGACAGCCAAAGGAATGCCGTCCCCAGGCCTGTGAATATCTTTGACTCAACAACAATATGTACAAGTGCAAACTGCACACCAGATGAAAAGCTGGAACTGAGGTAACTCAAGCATAAAATAACCTCAATCTAGCCTTCTCTCTGCGGAATAAAATGCCAAATAGCAATAACACTGTGTTGTGATACTTTGGGGGACTGTCTGTTTTCTGCTGCGCCACAGCATGCCTAATCAGTAGTTCAGGTCATGAATAAAATGTAAGGAGAAAAAAAAAATGGATTTTCAATTGAAGCTGAAAAGAAGATTCCTGTACTAAAAGGTGTGATGTCAAACCTTATTTATTTAACAATTTATTCCAACAAAAGTAATAAATTTATATTCTTCTTCAGTGCACAATCATAATTAATTAAGGCATATCTAACACTTACATAAATACTTGTTTCGAGTAATTTATGGACTATGACTGGGAACAAATGGTTTCGGCACATAAGCTAATCAAGTGTGCAGCAAACTACCCTGAATGTGACAATGTCACAGCAACAAGTTTTGTTTTCATAAGAATTAAGTATTAATGACCCAGGCTTCAATGTGATTCAATGTTCTGCTTACAGATCAAATCAGAAATTTTGAAGAGGTGACATGCTGTATATTACAATATCCACAGTCATGTTACAATTTTGAATACTTACAAACTAGAAATATGCTTCAAAGTAAAAGGTGATAATGTGATATTAAAAGCTATACTAAAGCTGCCCTTTGCTGGAATGTGACAAAACTGGTTTAAAAATATTGACAGCACCATATATATATATATGGTGTGTGTGTGTGCGTGTGTGTAAAATATAACATATGCATTATATATGTACATTTATATCTCAAGGGATATAGTTGTACATTTATAAAAGGATCATGAATTATTAATCTACATATATCCACGTTGTCTGTGAAACACAAAGATAATTTCTCACAAGCAAACAGCTGTCCAAAGGAAGCTACAAAGAGCATTTTCTGTAAGATGGAAACAAGCAATAAAACCTACAGAATCAATTTTAAAATGCTATATGATCAAAATTAGAACCTTCCTTTCGAACACACCCTGAATTTGGTGGCTGTGAATACTATTGTGTTTCCCATGTTTGAAGGAATACTGCACTATTACTAGAATTTCAATTTATTTTTTATCTTGCTTTTGAACAATTTCTAGAACATGCTGCTACCCTGTACCATTAAGCGATAATGAACCAGTTAGTTAACTTTTTTTTTATTTTCACTGCAGTTAATTATCACATTCCCGAACTGTGGAATTATCACTAACACCCACAGAATTAAAACAATATTTGTTTCTACCAAATTTTCTTCAGAATGTACACTGTACAGTTATGGGTTGTGTTCTAAAAAATTTAGTTTTGAGAAAAATACCTAAAACACATCAAAAATTCAAATAGGCTATAAGTGTGGTATCTAAACTTGAATAGGAAATATGCAAAAATAATGTAGTCACTATGGAGCTGAGTTGAATAACTAATTGAAGATAACTATTTTACCATAATTTCAAACTACTAACAAATATAATGGACTAGAGTACGAGAGCCTCTTTATTTCAAAGATTTAGGAACTAAATCATTACTCACATTTTGTTTCAGGATTAATGGTGGTCATGACTGATTCTCACAGTGAAGAAGAATGAAAGGCAAATATATAATGTAAGAAGTAAAATTAAAAATGTAGGTAAAATGTGAAATGAAATAGTATCAAGAAGCTCACATTTCCTATCTCCAGATTGCCACAAAAAAATCCTTCTCGATTATTTCTGCCACCATACAGTAAACATAATATCAGTGCTGTTATCTAAGTGAAACAGTGTTAAATGGAATTCTTCCTCAATTTTTATAAAGTTCAGTGACATAAAGTAATTGAAACTCCTATCTGCTTTCTGCACCAGATAACAATCTGGATCAGTCCTGTGTTTTAATCTTCCAAAGGCTGCATCTGTCAGGGAGCCAAACCTGCTCAGCCCAGTTGTACTGATTAAGCCCCACAGATTATTTGTCAAATAAATCCTAGAACCCAATATTTGTTTTTTTTTAATTTAATTGGCATGCAAATGGGTGCAAATGGGGGAACAAGACAGCCTATGCGTCCGATACAGTTGTCACTTCAGATTTTAGTTACATTCATTATCGTCCTTGCAGCTGCTTTTTCACACACCTAACAGCTGCCAATATTACCTCAACCCCAGGAAGTCGACAAACCTGCACAAACTTCCTTTCGTTCTTATCTGTTCTGTGCACACTAATTCCATGCATCTGAGGCCTCCGCTCACCAGAATTATGCCTGCTTCCTAACACCTCCGTCTCCAGAGCTTTGCATTTGAAATTGAACAGACACTGAGCCAATTTATCATAGGCTGACATGTGTCATGTTCAAGGCATAACCAGAGGGACCTACTGTACGAGGTGTATTTATCCTTTTGTTGTTAGTATGGTCCCAGGCAATATGAGCAGCTAATATGGTAGAAAAAATCAACAGTAATAACTAAACAACCAGAGCCTTCCTAATAAATTTTATACAGAACACTGGCAAGGTGGCAATAAACCATATTACAGCAGGTCAACCTCTGCTTGACGAAACATCACAAATCTGTCAAAAAAATATAACACATCAGCAATGTGGCACATTGGCACAATCATAACCAAGTTGAAAAGAATAAAAGTGGGTTTTGCCATGCTGGAATTACCCGTTACAGCAGCCATATTACTGCGAAGTGAGGCCAAAGTCATTTCTTTGGAAATAAAGGACAATTGTTTTGTTACTATGATAACATAATGTTTTAATAAGATACAAAAGGGTTGTTGCTGAAAGATGAAAGTCTCATACTGGTCTTATAATACCTTCAAAAAGAGCTGGGGCACCATAAAGAGTATTTTATGGAGGGCTTCTACTTTGACGTAAGTGATTTATTGGACATTATTTTGAATCACAAAACATTCAACAATTTTTTTAAAAATTGCTATGGCTACAGCAAAGGTACACTGCCATGGAGATAACTAAAGCCTACCTGTTAAACTCTAAAATATATGTATTTAAAAACTGCCACAGCAATGGTAAAAAGAATGTCAGTTGAATGTTCCCCAATTCTGACATAAAAGTGGAACATGAAAAACAATCTACAGGATAGATTTTTGAATATGGATAACTATTCCGGTGGTCTACTTCATGTCTTACAGCTATGCAAAGAATTAAACTAATTTGTATACATGCAACAGGTTTCATTTACAGTACTTTAAAATGTCCACCCTTAGTTTCAGTTCTAGCTTTCGCTTCTTCCACAATTTGTTTACTTTCCTCTGAATCCACGCCCAGCCTTAGCATATGACTCACAGTTACTATCAATAGTAAGGTTTGGAGCTGGAGGAACACAGCAGGCCAGGCAGCATTGGAGGGGCAGGAAAGCTGATGCTTTGGGTCTGGACCCTTCTTCAGAAAAAAAAACTTCTGAAGAAGGCTCCAGACATGAAACATCAGCTTTCCTCACACTCTGATGCTGCCTGGCCCACTGTGTTCCTCCAAGTCCACACCTTGTTATCTCAGACTCCAGCGCAGGCAGTTCCTACTATCTCTGACTTTCAATGGTAGCAGTGCTCACTGAATTGAACACCATTCAGATCCAAAGCAAGGCTTCTCCTCATTTGGATACCAGTATTCATAGGCCAAAAAAAGACAACAAACCCTGAGTAATATTACAGGGTTGATATCATCATGCTCAGTTAAACTGCATCCATTTTTAAGGTATCGGAAGACATAAAAAAGCAGTTGATAGTTCAGCAAAGAAATGATAATTGAAAGGGCCTAATTATCTATTGATGGAAAAGTCATAGCGTAACTGCAATCAACTCTACCATATTAAAGAAGATTCAACTGAGTATCTGGATGCACTCCTTGAGCAGTTCCTGTTAACTGAGCACTGAGTTAACTGAAATTGCACTGCAGATAGCACCCATAAACTGCAACCAAATTGACATGAGTTATAGCATAAGTTCTGCCTCAAAATTTTGCAACAAGGAACGCTACATGAAAATGCTTGGACTTGTAAATATTTTTGTTCCTTTGGAATCCATTTTTAATGTTATCGGTGCAGCCTTCCACGAATGTTCATACTGCTGATAATGTACATTTCCAAAGTTATAATTGGACACCTCACAATGCAATTTTACAATTTTACAATGTACTGGATGCTTCCAGTAGGAGTTCGACATGGGGAGGCACTGTAACATTATTCTTTGCCATAGTGCATTTAGAAGTCATTGCCCTAATTCTGGAATTATTCTGTCAGTCCTCCATGGATATATGCTCCCAAAATGACTTTGCATTAATAAAAATGTAGTTTTTCACTCGACAAAATGCTTACTTTAATATTAATACAACATTTTCAAATTACAGCCAAGTTGATATGCAGCTTACTGCAGATATAAACAAGTATCCAAGTACATATAAACAGCTTGTTAACAATATGTAGCTTACAGTATGACTGCTTACATTAACAATATATAGCACAAAAACGCAAAGTGATAATATAAATTATTCAGTTCAGTTTCAACCGCCAAAAAATTATACTCAAATAAACACATTAAAATAATTTAATACATCGATATATCATTAAATGAATTTATGTTTGTAAATTTGAAATTCTGTTGCCGCTCTGTCAAACTCTTACCACAATTTCAGAGTGGCTAAAAACCTTGGTGTTGAAGTTTCTGGGATGGAACGTATGGGCCAATCATGGTCATCTACGTACGCAACATATTAAGTTCTTGTTCCTCAATTCTTCAGCACAATGTCAATGAGACTCCAAACAAAGCTTTAAGCTAAGAGTGAATTTGGACATCTATACTAGCATAGTAGAAAGCCAAATATCAGTAAGGATAGGAATCTCTATTTTTTCAGGGCTGGCAGTGACGGATGCATGTGACCCTTCTGGACTTTCCACCTTTGCTTAATGACAGGCAGGCTCCTGACACTCACATTCAAACCTTGCCACAGTGACAGCCATAGTTATACCATTAGTGATTTAACACTTGATCACAGATAGGAAATGAAGGGACTTGCCCCTGACTCCTGCCACTGAGCAAAACAGAGAGAGTAATGGGAAAGAAAAGGAACCCTAGGACAGAGAGTAAAATAGCTTTAACCGTTACTTTAGAAGATCCACAAATCTTTCAATTAAGTAGGTATAGCTGCCAGTGTTCAGTTAGCCCAGTTTGTTGGACAACTGGTTTAGAATGCGGAGTAATACCAGCAGCATGGGTTCAATTGTTGCATTGGCTGGGGTTACCACAAAGGACTCCCGTTCTCAACCTCTTCCCTTGCCTGAGGCACGGCAACCCTCAGGTTAAAACATCACCAGATATCCCTCTCTCTAATAAGACAGCAACCCTATTGTCTAGTAGGACTAGAACAGTGTCTAAAGGTAATGACTAAAATTGAAATCCTTCCCGTAAGAAATATCCAAAACTGAGAAACATACCCTGAACAACTCCACACTAAAGCCAGTGCCAATATGAGGGAAAAAAAACAGTATAACTAAAAATACAAAACAGGAATTAATGATTATGACAGGGGTCTCACCTACTGGCTGGAGAAACAATAGAGCATTGTTCTGGTGACTTCCATTGTAAATCAGTGGCACCAAACGATAGCTGCCAACATTCTACTCATCAAAGCCCAGGACCCACCAGGGATTACAGGCCAGAGGAGAGTGAAAATGAAAGGGGGTCATAGGGTGGGAGTCAGGGGAGGGGAAAGGGTCTTAGAGATGACGGCAGGGAGGTGCTTTTCAGCAATTCCACTTAAACTGTCACTGAGTAGCTTTGAATTGTCAAAACTTTCTTGAAGCCCATTTGGTCTTTTATTTAAAGATTAGAATCCCTACAGCATGGATAAAGGTCCTGTGGCCCAACAAGTACACACCGCCCTTTGAAGCATCCCACCCAGACCCATCTCCCTACAACCCACACACCCCTGAACACTACAAACAATTTAGCATGGCTGATCCACCCAGCCTGCACATGTTTGGACTGTGAGAGGAAACCCACACAGACACAGGGAGAACATGCAAGTTCCACACAGACAGTTGTTCAAGGATGGAATTGAACCTAGGTCCCTGGCACTGTGAGGCTGCAGTGCTAACCACTGATCCACAGTGCCACTATGTCTTGCTGCATGACAAATCCCCACCCATCACTGCCTGAATATAAATGGCACCAAGATGGGGCCTACAAGTGGGTATCTATTGTCTACTTAAATACATCAGTTGGCAACTGAATGGGAAGGTCACCCACAACCCTTCCCACCCCAAAAATAATCAGGTGGAGGCAGGAAGTCGGCAGGGCCTTCACATTGCATGGTCTTTCCTAATTAAATGCCTCTCCACATCCAAACTTACCTGGAGGTGTGGAGTCAGGCATTAAGTTCCACACCCCCACCCTCCAAACCTCAACCAGCAAATAGACAATGCTGCCTGTAGACTATTAGATTTTATAAATATTTTCACTACAAATCTATTTATTGATATTTACCGTAAGTGGAACAGAAATCTTTTTTTCATTATTTCCTGACAAACCATATCTTGCTTCAGCAAACTAATGTCCAAATTACATTTGAGTGGAACTTGTTTTAGATCAACATACGCAAATTTAGTTTTGTGTCTTTTGCTTCATGCAGCTGATCGACTCTATCATTTTTGTTATTTTAGAATTTTTGTGCCCAGTTTAAACATTTAGTCACATTAAAGCAGCACGCAAATTTTAGGATTAAAACATTCAAGTTCACTCTGACTGGGCATCCCAAATTTGAGCATAGTTATGTTAACTCTAGTCTAAATAAAAGAATGGCCTGCACTGACATCAAGTATCACACAGCCACCAGGCATCTCCAAACTCTTTACAGCCAATGAAGTACCTTCGAATTGTATTATTGTTGTAATGTAGGAACTGTGACAGACAACTTGTGCACAGCATACTCTAACAAATATGGTGATTGCCAATTAACCTTTTGTGTGTGATATTGATTGTTATATCGATTTGGGGCAAAGCACCAATGATAGTTCTTCTTCTAAGTGCCATCATTGTATCTTTTACATTCATGCAAGGAGGCAGATGGAGCCTTGGCTTGCTGTTTTTTTTCAAAAGACAACACCTCTAGCAGTAGAGTTCCTCTCAGTTCTACACTGGAGCTTCAGGCTTGATTGCTGTACTCAAGCCCTGGAGAGATCTTGAATGTGAAATAGTGTGCTTTAGAAATGAGAATGTTACCTGTTGACCCACAAGTTATACATTAAATGTGTTATAAATGGGTGCTAGTGGAATCAGTGTTCCAAAATTGAGGTATGCCATGGCATTGCATGGCCATGACTCATGGTCTGTCACTATTAAGTTAAACCATCAATTGCACTACCTATCCACGGAAAAGTGAGGCCAATGGGGAGAAAGGAAAAACCCTCCAGTTGATGAAGTTATACTTATTTCAATATGGTAGTAGTAATCAGAGGCCAACTGACACAGCTTTACGATATCGCTACAAGATTTCTCCAGGAATCTTGACTCAACCACAATTGCTCCACACAAAAAGTGAGTTCAATAGTGAAGAACTGTACACTGCTGGAAAATAACTGCTCACTGGACTGAATGAACAGAGACGTGGCAAATGGAGTTCAATCTATTAGAAAGGTACAATAACATTTTTGGTGAATGCAAATAAGGCAAGCACAATAAATGGTAGAACACCAAGAAGTGTAGAGGAGTGATAGAGCCTTGAGATGCTTTGACACTTATCCCAGAAATACGCAGAACAAGTAGATAAGATGGTCAAGAAAGTACACAGCATATTTTTCTTTGTTAGACAATATACAAAGTATAAGATTGAAAGAAATGTTAAGACACCACAAAATGCCAGTTAGACCATACTAGAATAGCATGTACAATATGGTTACCACAATATAGGAAGAGAGTAATTGCACTGGCAAGGGCACAGAAGAGATTTATGAAGATGTTTCAAGGTTGGGGAATTTATCTGTGATGAAAAGTTGGATACGTTTGGTTGTTAACTTGAAACAGCGAGACTGAGGAGAGTTTTGATTGAAGTGTACAAAAGTAAGTTGTCGAGCTAGAATAGACAAGATGGACCTATTTTCCTTAGCAAACAAAAACCTAAGGTCAAAGTGGTTGGCATCAGATCCGAAGAGGACTTAGGAAATTTCTTTATCCTGACAGGGGTTTAGGATTTGGAACTCACCACTCATAAGGGTAGTGCAGGCTAAAATTCTCACCATGTTTGCAATGTACTCGGTGTACACATAATGTGTTGTGACCTACAAGGTTACAGACCAAATGGTGAAAACTTAGGTAAGATTCATGGCCATGTTTTTGGCTGACATTGACATGATTAAAAGAATGGCCTCCTTCAAAAGGATATTCTACTCGGTGGCAGAGATGTCTATAATTCTATGCCTCTACAAACTATCTACAGCTGTCTTATCAGTGATTTTCATTCCCTCAGCTAAAGATCACTTTGCTTGGTACCCTACCACTTGATTCAATGACAATAAATTACATAGGCATTATACAAGTTGCTTATCCCAATGGCGTTTTCCCTCCATACCAGTAGTAATCCTAATCCTATGTCCATTTTACCCTTTCACACCCCTCCTTCCTGCAACTACCTATTGTCATTATTTTTGAAAGTGGTTATGAGTTCCGATTTTGAGTGTGAATAAGAAGCTGTGATGGGTACAAGTGTTGTGTCCCAGCCAAGTGAGGTCTGGGAATTTTGAATTCCTGTATCTTATCTGCATTTGCCCAGACAGAATCACAGTACAGTCAGGAATCTACAATTAGCAGGCAAACAGAAAGATGAGTCCCTAGCATTCAGAGAAGCAGTCAGGATGGGATTTGGAAGGACCTCATGATCAAGAGAATTGGAAAGTCCAAGGCTGGGATGGCTTAACTCTGTTTTGTGGAACCCAGGAAAACACTCCTATCGCTCCGTCCAGATCTGAGTGAAAGTTTGTTTTTCAATTGACCTTGTTGGGTCTCTTCTGAACCCCATCAGAAATTAGTGGAGAAAGTTAGCAGGTCCTCTCCCAGTTCTGCAGAAGGGTCACTGAACTTGAAATGTTACCTCTGTTTCCTGTACATAGATACAGTTAGACCTGTTGAGTTTCTAAAACAATTTGTTTTAATTTCAGATCTCCAGCATCACATATCTTTATTTTGTTTTAGTGGAACTCTTCAGGCCTGATTCTATTTAATTAGAAGTCGGGCTTTAATGACATAATTGGAATATATCATTGAAGTAAAGTTTTATGTCTTGTGCCTCAATCACTCAACCACAAATTCATCCCTGCATCCAAATGGTCTCCTTCTCAAAACGACAATTCTGTCATTCTGAGGTTCGATGATGCAACTGAAGTGTAGAAGCAATTTGTTATTATCAATCCTATAAGTAAGATAGAGAAAAATTCAAGGCATAGATTCAAATGGCAAAATTTACTTCGCAGCAGGAGGAGCTGAAGGCAATTCCCATTAAAATGACATGCAGTGGGGTTCAAAGAATTGAAAATTTCAAAATATGTCAATAGACAACATATTATGATTGACCCACTTTCTAGATGACATTAAGGATTTAAACATGTGTAGGAAAATAAATATATAGTCTGAAGGATAGAATTTTGATTCTGGTTTCATCGTCAAATCATCAGTAAATCATGAGAATATGTTTACAATGGAGTCTAGAAAAAGTGCCTACCAAAATATGAATGCAAGTCTTTCTTCACTTCCTTCAAATGCAAGCACAATACCTTTGAAATAAGTTTATAATAAACATTAGTGCTTACTATGATAAATAAAAATTTCCATAAAGCTGTTTCTATTAATCTAACTAAGGAACTCTTTAAACTTAAAAAACGTTTGTGAATGCTGGAAATCAGAAACAAAAACAAAATTTGCTTAAAGAACTCAGCATATCAGGCAGCATTGGTGAAGAGAAAGCAGATATAATGTTTCCAGTACAGTGACTCTTCTGAAGAAGGTTTTCCAGTGAAGGAACTTGTCTGAAACGAAAAACTCATTAAAGGAATGTGAAAAAAAGTGGATGATATCATAATTTTTTATTGACTACGATGGAGCATTTTCATCTTAGTTTGAGTCAATTCTGTAAATTAATAACAATCAAAGTGAAAAAAAACTATTTTAATTCACAACATCCATCGCAACGCAGTGTTGGATTATCTAATATTGAGATAGAATGTCTGCTGTAGCCATACTGCACAGGAGATGCAACTACAGGGACATGTTCTCAGTATTTGAGCTCTCCTTTTAAATGTACCATTGTAGTACTTTAGCAATCAATGGGATGTTGATTTACTTGCATTATATCTTGTACATTAAAGCTACTCATGTCTATCTCTTCTACGAACAAGTGCTCTTATCTGCAATT
This sequence comes from Stegostoma tigrinum, assembly GCF_030684315.1. NCBI lineage: Eukaryota > Metazoa > Chordata > Chondrichthyes > Orectolobiformes > Stegostomatidae > Stegostoma > Stegostoma tigrinum. The sequence goes on from NC_081356.1 coordinate 92,005,445, forward strand.
TCATAATATATGAGGCTCCTTCTAAATCAACATTTCTACTCTTTTCATGAAAGCTCACCAAAGTGATCAATAATTAACTTTTAATCCTTTACAATTAAACTAAACTAAGATACTCACGGAACTGTAAAACTCAGTAATGTCAGTCCGAAGATAAATGAAAACCATTGAAGACAACAAATCCAGTACTCTTAATTTAGAAGTTGGTAATCTATGGCAGTTGATTAATAAATCTTTTGCTAACCAATTAAAAGTTAGTTTCAAAAGTTAAGCTTGGCAAAAGGGCTACTGCTACTTGAAAAACACTTGCTCTATCTAATCCTTATGACAGAAGTTAAGATTCTCTTAGGGGTTATCAGTCAGTTGAACTCAGTTGCTACTGATCAGTGATGCTATAATAGTTCCAGCTCTCGAAACTGTTCTCCCATTGTAACAATTTACATGTCGGCAAGCATTTTGGATACAGTGTGACTTCGCATCTGACCATTGTGAGCTCAGTATAAGACCAGCTCTCTTTCTACCCAGGGGAGAGGGAAGATTATAACATCACTCGCTAATAATGAATACTATAAAAATCCTGCAAAAACATGTAGTGATCCCAGTCAGCAGCTTTTTTCTAACTAAAGCTACTTGTCCCTGTATACACTCCCTATCTCACTTTTATAAACAAACTCCTAAGCTTTACCTTTTAGTTTCTTTACAGTTTTGTTCATTGGGCTAACCCAGTTACTCTAATTTCCTAATTTACTTTATCTCTTTTCATGATTTCAGTCATGCCACTACCCTCTTCTACGGCACTTCAGCCATCCATCTTAGCTTTCAACAAAATATATAAGCCTCCATTCATTTTTTTATAGTTGGTCCAAAAATCTTGTTTAGAAAAATTGAACACTTGATTATATTGCTTTTCATGCTTGATATTTAACTACAAATTCTGAATTCTACCTACAGTGTGATAAATTTGTTCTTCTTTAGTAATGCCCAAAAGACAAATAAAAATCTGAAAATTGCAATGATCCTCGTTGGTGAACTGATGGAATCAAGAGTATTATTCTGACAGGTTAAAAGGTTACCTTATCTACAAATCCTGTTCATCTGAAAACTCTGAATTGAGCACTCAATTTATTTTACATGTATGATCCTTTACCTGTGAGGCAGCTGCAGGGACATTTTTCACGGATATTTAACTCAGTAGTAGTGTCAAAGTTTACTCCTACTTTACACTTACTGGGGAAACACTTTGGCAAAGCATCGAGCATTGCAGCACACAGAAGCTATATTTTTCTTTGAATTGCGCATTTGCACTGGGCAATTCCAAACTGAAACCCATTTACATTCAACAATGACTTGTAGTATTTATTACAATGCATTTTATTCTTAACTGTTCTCATGTTGAGTTTTAGTCTGAATTAATAACTTGTATAAAAATAGCTGTTGATTAGCGCTGAGAATTACAAATTGAATGGGCTATTCGTAGTTTAGGTTTGGCGCATGTTACACCACACTGTATTCACAATCAGAATGCAGCAAATGAAACAAGGAAGACAATATATCATGAGTTTTATTGTCTTTGGTTTATTGACCAGTCAGCATTACTAATAATTTTCTTATATTACATTTGAAATGCTTTCACCAACACAGCATTTGAACAAAGCATTACCACTCACTAAAGACGCGCAAAATGCATGAAAGAGAAAATTCACCAATCTTCTCATGGAACAATACTGCCCCCTACTGTTGCATAAAAACGCATTGTTCTACCCCTACATGCATTCTTGGGCTGGGCAAACCCTTCAATAACTTTACACTCAAAACCATTATAGGGAGGAGGAGGCGGGGGGTGGAATCGCAGCTATCCAGCTGGTTACTGTCTCCATTTGCAGAGTTAAAGATTATAAGGGCTCCTACTCTAAACCATGTGAGAAGTATGCATAGACAATAACTGAGGGAAAAATGTCATCAAAATCTCTTACAAATCCTGAAAGAATACAGAGGATCATTGAGAAGAACATGCATTATACGAAGAGGGGGGTATGAAAATCATCCGCAAAAGAAAGCGGCTAAGATTTACATCATTAACTGTAAACAAATCCGTGCCTGGTGTTGCTCACTGAGTGCTTGTGCATCTAAACAGCTTTATTGGGTTAATTTGCCAAATTTTTTTGCTCACTGCTATCTTCTTAGAATTAAGCCAACATCTTGAATTTAATAGATTGATTGTCACTAATGATGCAGACTTATTTACAGAAAATAAAAGCTGAATTATTTAAATAACAGGCTGGAATAACTAAATAACCGTTTTCAATATTTGAAGAAGCTTGACACAGATAAGTCCACAGATAGCCAACATCTGCAGACATTTTGAATTCCTTTATGAAATAGAAAATGGGTTATCAGACCACAGCAGAATTGCTAATAAGCCAAAATTGTTCTTTCCAAATTGCATCTATCCATGTCAGCAAATCTACAAAGAGATAAGCAAACAAACAATGCTGGAGAAAAAAATGGAGTTATCACGAATTAATTATAATGCTCATTTATTTATTTCATCCCATCAATGTTATGGTCTGTCAAATGGCAGCGGTTTGATGCAAATTCTGCTGCTCTGTACAGTTCAGCTCTGCATTCCATCATTCTCAAAACCTTAACTCTCAGCTGTTTCTTTCTGTGCCACACTCTTGCATTCAGGGAAAGAAAAGCCTTTTCAAGCAGTTCAATCCTGTTCGATGGAGAAAAGCGAGGAGTTTGTGCACTCTTTCTAGTAGTGACTGCCCCCTGCAAAACAATAATTAGCTCGTGAATGGCATGGCGGCCTGGGCTGTCAAAAGCCACAAAAAAAATCACAGCCCTTTGCTTGATCAGCTTCTTGATAGGATAAGCACAGGCCTCTTCAAGAGTGTTAGGCCACAGTAAAAAGTGCTGTGGATGTGTAAGCCGATTTAAGTGACAGAATAATTGCAAGGCTTTCAAGCAAATAACTTAAAAAGTGATCTATTACATAATGCATTTTATTCCAAAGGCAATGTACTAAACTGTATTGCATTCAAAAAATATATATTCCCTTTTGTTTGCAAGTCATTCAGAAGTAGTAGCCAAGAAAGGTAAAAATGTTCTCCTTTCAGTAAAATGATATTTACTACATTAACCATATTATCTGGCTCTGAAGGAGGAGCATTATCTTCAATATCCTGTTGATGAATTGGTCTTTGTCACACATGTTTAAAATCACTTTCCATGATTTATTTCACACCTCTAATTATGCCTGCATGGATGCATATAAGTTCTGAAAGAGGGGCCTAACCTTCCATCCCCAGTTTAAATTTTATTTCACAAATAATTTAAAACTGTATGTCACTGGCTAAATGCTGTGAAAAAAATCTCAAAAATACTTTTTATTCTAAAGTACAGCATACTATTCTGCAATCATCCTTTGATGTGTGTTTTCCCCCCCTCAGTCCATGCTCGAACAGTTCTGTCAGAGACGGAACTGAAAATTAAGTTATTCTCACCAGCAACACTCCCCCACAAAGAAACTATCAAACCATAGATATGAACCTCGGAACAATCCTTGCCATTTTCTCATGCAAATGCAGCAGAAGAACTTACAAGAGCACTTTAAGATATTGAGAACCCTTCAATACAGCCCAGTATAATAACTTTTACTTGCTAATTTCTATGGGTCAGTTGCAAAGGAATAGACCTGTCAATCAGTTTCAGATGTAGCAGAATTTGTCTGTCTACAAACAGGGATACTTTGCAGTTGCCATGACAACTAATCCTCCACTTTCCTTCTGTTGACACAGCCAGTCACAGTTTAAACTACCTGATCACACTTTCAATAGGCAGCTGACTGAAGCACCATAAAATGCTCAAATCAAGTTCGCAACACTTGACGCATCTACTGTTGAATGGGTTGAGTTTTATTTCGAGCTTAGACAGTAACTGTATGCTAGCATTCTTATCTGCAGAGGCACTGTTAGAACCAAAACGGACCGAAAGCTTGTCGGTGTAAGTTACTTGTTTTAACTAACTTACAACGTAAAAATGTGCCTCCTTCAAAAAATGACACGGAAATTAATTCTATTTTAGGTTGGCAGTTAATTTTCAGAGGCCTAATTATTTAACAATACGTTACTACGTTACGCCCGTAATAAAAAGTGCTGTATAATTTTTGACGACTTTGAATTATTTTATAACGTCAATCATAGGATAACTGAATCTGAATGAAAATGTAATCTGCAGAACTTCATTCTTCCAAAAATAAACTTTCAAAATAAGGTTAAGAAATTTGCATAATTGTAACATTAATCTAAAATTATAGTTAACTATCACAGAAAGGAGTTTTATTTAATTATATTGACGAATTTGAATTTATTTTTAATGAGGCTGTTTTAGACCTTTTAAAGTTTGTTTTGCTCATGTTCTACCATAGATCCACACTGGGAAAATTTACACAAAAATAGAACACATTAAATATATTTTAGACCAAATAATTCCAGTGTTTCTGGAAAACAACAACAGCCTTATTTTACTAATAGGTCAGAGCAGTGAAAAGGTTGCGTATAAGACTGCACAATATTGTTAACGAATCAGTACACAGACTGAAACTGTGTCTGTTGAGGCTGATACACAACAAAATTGTGATCAAATGGACTTCCCTTGTGCTGACCAAATGCTGCAGGATAATAGTGAAATGCATATATTTGAGCTTTGGAAGTTGTCATTCTTTCAGGAGTGAAAATGATAATTGATCCAGCCTGACTCTAATGCCAACAATGAAGATGTCATAATCTTACTCATATAATTTCCAAGATCTTTCTTGATAAAACCTCATTCTACATATCTGACATTAATGAACCTCCTGTAACAATGAACATTTCATCTTGGCCCGTTACTGCACTTTGATAGTTAGTAAATTCAAATCTCTGTAATTTACTAAATTCCAACAGTTTAGAAAATCGCTATCAATTCTATATTGTGTTAGCAATGGTAAAACTGGAATTTAATCAACAGTTCAAAAAAAAATCATTGGGCATGATAGCTCTTACAGGCTTCTGAGTCCCACCATTGTATCAAATAAAGGGTCGGAGGCCACAGTATGTTGGGGAAAAGTCACTTAATGGGACCTTCCGTAGAGCAGCCAGTTAAGGGCTAGAGGTGGGCTCTCTGCCCAATTAAGGATAGCAAAGAGGGTTCAATGCTGGTTGTGTTTTTATTTTCTGTTCGCCAACATATGTTTACCACATAGAATTTGGTTCTGTGGTGTCAGCTATGCTGATTTTCATTTACAACACAATGTATTTACCGAACTATATCATAGACTTACACATGTGGTCGAGGGTCTGTGCTTGCTGTTATTACTATACATTACATGCACAACTAACTAATGCCATTACACAGACAGAATGAATAAAGGTGAGGAGGATACCTTTGTACAAGTTCATCACACACTGATGCCATGTCTTGAAGGCACAGGCGCATCTGATCTGGAGTCTATGTTATAATACAATCTACCACTTTTCCCCTTTAAAGAATGGGAACCCTTTTGATAACCTGCAGAAGGATAGATGTAGATATATTGAACTAAATATTCCTATTTTCAGACGAAGTATTTTGTTGAGGAAAAAGTCAGGGCTCCTACTCTACTGTGGTTCACAACAGATATGCTTTTCACGCTCTGATGCATCCCTTTGCTGTGGTGCCCAATTCAAGCAGTCATATGTTAAAAGAAGCAGAAATGCACACCACTGCCAGGAACTTCTGGTTCTCACTCTGCTAGTGCCATATTTAAACGTAAGCTTCAGACCATATCAGATGCTGCAATCCAGGAACTGCGATTCATGCAAATAAAAGCAAATACTGTGGATGCTAGAGAAATGAAATAAAAACAGTGTGCTGGAGAAACTCTGCAGGTATGGCTGCATCTATGGAGAGAGAGAGAAACACACATGTTTGCACACACACACACTCTTGGATAGTTTCTTCCACAAGCCTTGTTTAATATTACTGTCCTTCAAACTGTGGTCTGGTATCATTATCCATAAAGAAATGGCCAGTACAGCTCAGTTAGCTCTCAGATAGAGATATGGAAGTGCTGATTGACAGGGTGGAGGGCAGCACTGATTCCGGGACCCATCAATGAAGGCTACGCCACCAAATCCAGCCAGTGTGGGCTGGGTCAGTTCCTGGTGAAACACAGTGCACAGCAGTGCAGGAAGAAAGGGTAAGTGATACCATCTTCTCTCTGTTACTTCACACTCCCTGGGCCAGCATGCACTTTAACTGTAGGTGCTTCTCACCCAGGTTTATGAGCTACAACTGTCACTATTGCATGCATCATGTTCACTCAACAGATCTCACCTACCTCATCCTGCCTTCTGCATTTCCTGCACATTCACTGAGGACAATTCTCACCTACTCTTCTTGTGCATCACCACCTGGGACAGCTCTTCCTTCCAATTCTATCATATTCAATCCCTCCTTTTGTCTCATTACAGAGAGAAATGACCCACAACACGGTTGAGATTGGCAAGCTAGAGGCATGGTGACAGACGTATGTTTCCTCACTTATTTTTGCAGGGAAAATGCTTAACTTGGTTTGAGAAGGGGTTGATCATTCATATGGGGGCAAGGAGACCTTGATGGCTACCAAACAAATAAATTCAAAGTGTTGTGCTGCATTGCTCTCCTGTTACCACTGAGGTAAACTCATTCTTAATCTACACAGATGTTTGCACAGTAATAACCTCTCCTTATAAACAGGCAGCACTAAGTGAACCTCTAAGTGTTAAGAAGCCAATGTGGAAGATCTGTAACTCCACCTCTATCTCAGAGGAGGAAACCACCCAACCCTCAAAGATTTCATCTGCGCTCTCCACTAGCACAGTGACTTGCTCCTTTGTGGACTTTCTATTTAGGTTAGACTTTGAAGCACAATCTGGTGAGCAGATTGCTAGCACATATCTATCTGATCAGGGAAGAAAAGTCCCAGTTCCCTGACACTCAGAGGGCTGCCACAGACCATGCACCTGCTCATGCAGAAGATGGTCACATAATTATGTCATTCATTACTTTGTCAAAATGCATAGGCACAGTAAGAACAGCCAGGTTTGTCAGAGACAGTCAGCACACTGGTTCAGAGAATGGAGGGATCCACCAAGGAATCAATATCATGTTGGCTCCAAAATGTAAATATCAGGCTGTCTCCGTGGGGAGTTAGGGAACCATCATAGGAAGTCAGGTCCAGTACACATTAAAATGACCAGCTCCAATAGCCTCTCAACTAAATTTGCTTCAGTGAAATCATATTCAGTACCTTTGTGTTAATACCTGCTTACAATTGCCTCACATGGTGCAGTGTGGGATGACATGAACTCAATCTTGTCTATCCCAAAATTGATTTGACCTTTAAGCTGATCATCACAATTTTAAGTTGATCATCAAAAATTTGAAAATAAATTGGCAGGATCGCTGTGATCTTCATCAGAAGTACCAGAGGATTTTATTCTTCTTAGTCCTTTAATACCGAACACCTACATTTTGTGTTTGTTTTGCAGATTTACTTTTTAACATGCCGATGTAAGAATCTGCATTTGCTTTGTAATTTTTTTCTATGTTTTTGTTGGCTTCTCTGCTTTAGGTTTATTGTAAGTCTTGTTCCCTTAAGAGTTTCAAACTTGTAGTAGAAGGTTTTTGCCTGATGGTGCCATTGCTGCAAAATAAAAAGATGTGGTAACTTCACACAGCTTTTGCTCTATGTTTGAGCTGAGTTGTAAAAAGAAAATGGTGGATTGGCAAATGACTCGAGACTAGTAGGTTTCTTTAGAAAAGCAAGCATTTTTCAGTGTAATCTAACCATATTTTGTTTCAGAAGTCTTTTCTTAGATTGGAGCTATCTTTTAGCAGTTTTAGTTGAAGTGTTTGTCTCTTGAAGAGAGAGAATACTCACTCTGCTTCAGTAAGTGCTTTAATAGAGGTTTGAAGTACTTTATTCCTATTTTTATAAGTAACTTAAGACTGATTGTCGATGACAGTAGGGGAAAAAAAGGACCTTTTTCCCCGTTTTTTTCATCCAGAAATGTGTTTACACACAACTGAAGTAAGCAATGGCTTAATGGTATTATCACCAGACTGTTAATCTAGAGACCCAGATAATGTTCAGGAGAGAGAGAATGGGCAACTGCAGATGCTGGAGAATCCGAGATTACAAAGTGTGGAGCTAGATGAACACAGCAGGCCAAGCAGCATCTTAGGAGCACAAAGCTGGCATTTCGGGCCTAGACCCTTCATCAGAAAAGGCTGTTCTGGGGAAAATAATGTTCTGGGGACCTGGGTTTGAATCCTGCTATGGCAGATATGGAATGTGAATTCAATAAAATATCTGGAATCAAGACTCAAATGGTGACCATGAATCCATTGTCAATTGTTGGAAAAACCCATCTGATTCACTAATGTCCTTCAGAGAAGCAAGCTGCCATCTTTAGCTGGCCTGCATTTGACTCCAGACTCTCAGAATTGTGTTTGACTTTTAACTGACCACTTGCCAAATTGGATTGGGCAATAAATGCTGCCTGGCCAGCGACACCCTTATCCTATGAATGAATAAAGGACAAAAGAAACTGGTCTTCTTTTTCCCATCACCAAATCACCCATGGAAGTTTTTCTTTTTCCATATATTGACCTCCACCAGTGAACCATCCATGGTTTCCAATTGGATAATTTCTGTGCAAAGCCCATTAAGGGCAACACAAATTATCAACAGTGAAGGAGAGGCAGGGTGAGGGGAGAGAGCCAAATTAAGGTGGCGTTGAAAGGGGATGGGGAAAAGATTGAGCACAACTGTCATATTGCCATTAGCTATGTGATGTTTAGCATCCACTTACTGCCTCTAACTATCTTTTGGTACTTGCTTGGTGCCTGTGCAGTACCGTAGACAGTCAGATCTGTTGTTGTCAGGTATCTTGAGGTTCACCTACAACACTAATTATTTACAAGGCTATGATTTCACAAACTTACGTGAATAGTCTGGATTCTGTGTTTAATAATTATACTGTACGTTGTACACATTTAACCAACTGAATGGAGAGCAAGTGTGGGAGAAGGTGCTTCCAAATGGAGGCATCTTTCTCACCTTAATTGATTGCATTAATTAATGCAGAGGAGGATTCCACTATTTCTTGTCGTTAAAGCGCAAATGGAAATCACTATAATCATTGGGCTGGATTTCTCAAGGAGCAGCAATCACGCACAATTTGCTACAATGCTCCTTGTGTTACACAAAGAAAGAGCTCCATATTTCTGATGGGAGATTCTGACTGGGGCTCTGACAGATTGCTTTTTGCGCAGGCCAGTCAGGGGAAGGCAAACTATAATCTCTTTCTCACAGCAATCATTTGCCATATTCTGTGATTTACATGTCCAGCATCACATGCAACAACTATCGCTATTACCACGATTTCTCACAGCAATCATTTGCCATATTCTGTGATTTACATGTCCAGCATCACATGCAACAACTTCAACAAGCCTTTGAAAGGTTAAGTGTGAGATTTGAGTGCCAGGTGGGTCTGCAGTAGGATTCCAGTTAGGTAGAGGCCTGGTAAATAGAATCACAGGTGAATGGGGTATCAGGGCACAACATGGAAGGGGTGGCAAAAAGTGATGGAATGTTTAGGGTGGGTGGGGAGATCTGATGGGGGTTGGGGACTACGGAGTCCTCTGGAGTCATGGGGTGTTGGGTTCTGTGAGGGACAGTATCAGATCTGGAGGCAGGGAGGGAACATCAACCCAGTGCAAGACTGAGGGTGTTGGAACATGGTAGAGTGGGGGAGGGGGTGCTGGGGGTGTTTCGAGTCAGTTGGTGAGGGAGCAGCGGTTGGGTTTGGTTGGGAGGGGAGGGCTTTCATGGGAATGGGGGGAGGCTTGTCGAGTCCTGGGCGGATTTGTTGGGGCGTTGAGCCCCAGGGATTGGGTGATGCTTCAAGTCTCAAGCAGAGACATGGGTAGTGGGACTGCTGGTGTAGGAGGGGGTAACTGTTGGTTGCAATGGGGTTTTATTTCCTAGGCAGAGAGGTCTTAGGTTCAATGGTGGGGTCGATGTCAGGTTCTGGTTTGGGGGTGGGGGGGATAGGGGTTTGTCAGCTCCCAGGCACAGAGCAGTGTGTTGCAGTAGCATGGATGTCAGGTCCGCGGGTTAGGAGAGTTAATGGGCCTCGTGCAGAAAGTGGGTAGAATTAGCATTTGGGGGTGGGTGTAAGGATTCTGGGGCGTATTAAGTAAAGGGTGAGTGTGCTAAGTTGGGGGTCAGTTGAATAGTTTCTGAACAGTTAGTCTAGCTTTTTAATTCTCTAATTTTTCATATTAAATTTGAGGGTTGCAGGCATTGAGATATTTTCCTATTGGTAGAATTTGTTGGTAGGAATTTAACGAGGCCAAGTGAGCTTTTGCACTATATCTTATCAACCTCAGCATGTTAATCACTGTGTATCACATGGTTTCTGCGCCACCTTACAGGGAGCTGTTCCCAGAAGAACTTGCCACTCAGTCGGTATTCATCTGGAAAAAAAAAGTTTCCCTTGCATCCATGTCATCTATGAAAGCCCACTGTGTACCTGGAGCAAAATAGGCATCTAGCAGCTGACTTGCTCAGTTTTAGAGTCTCTGAGGAGAAAAGGCTGAAAAGTGGATGTTGGCACTGTTTTTCTCCAAACAGGAATTGGACATCCTGGTGGATGGGATAGTCCAAAGGAGAGAACTCCTTTTCCTGAAGGACAGGCAGAGGAGGCCACACCACGCCAACCTTGCCACCCGGGTATCCAATGTGTAAAGGACAGGGATAAAATTCAGATAGGTCAATGACCTCCTCAACTCTGCCAGGGTAAGTGCATCACTCTGCTCTCTGCTACCTCCCAGGTGCTCTATCGCTATTACCACGTATACTTCCCATCAAGACTCAAGGCTGTGACACCTCTCCATTGCATGCAACATCTTCATTCCCTTACTCTTGTTACCATTCATCCTCACACACCACCAATCCTGAACCCCCTCAGCAATGCTTTCTCACATTATCAGAACACCTCAACTCCACATGCACGAGCACTGACAGCCATGCCAACCACTTTGCGTCTTACTTGCTCACCTTCCTCACATTACAGGAGGAGATGACAAGTAACAAAGTACAGCAACAGTGAACAGGTGTTTGAATTTGTTTATTCATGTAACATACTTAAAAGAAAACCTACATTCTGTTTTGAGAGGCCAGGGAGCAAATATTACAGAATTAATCGAGTCTCCTTCCTCTAGTAAATGTTGAAGGGCAACAAAACATTGAAAGTGTCATCTGTTGATCGTTTGTATATTATTAATGGGCTGCATTTCAGGTAATATTCTGGTCTCTCTGCACAACCGTTATTGTTATGTCTCACTTTAAATAATATGTTGGGGTAATTTTCTTATATTAGTTATGTCAAGCAGAGTAATATAAAAATTCAGAAGGCTATTCTCAGATGAGCATTCGGATCAAAATCATACATGATCAAAAACGATGTGATTCGATTTACCTGATTTACCTGAAAAGGAGATATACCCCACAGCTTACAGCATCTTTATGATCTGCAATTAGCTGAATAGTAACTCAAATTTTTAAAGCTATCATTATTCTATTCCTGATTTTTCTTGACTGAAAATATTGCGTCTTGGTTAGCCGAAGAAAATGCACTGTTTTGCTTGCACAATAATCTTAAAAGGTCACTATATTTATGTAAAGAAGAATAGAAGAAATAAAGAGCGGTAGGCCATAGGGCTCCTTCACCTCTTGGCCATTTAATCAGGTCATTGACCTCAACTTCACTTTCCTGACCAATCCCCATATCCCTTCATTTCTTTCGACTCCAAAAACCTATCTGTCTTAACCTTGAACATATTCAACAAGCATCAACACCATAAACAACATCCTCTATCTTCTGGGGTCAAGATTCAAAGTGCTCTGAATTGAGATCTCTCTCTTTTTATCTCAGTTTGAATTGCATTCCCTTATTCTGAGAATATTTTGTCTATTTCTACACCCTTCACTCAGGGAAAACAATCACTCTGTACCAAATCTTTTCGGCTAAAGTGGGTAGCACAAATTGGGAGATTTCTCAACTTTCCAGACCTACCTCAATGGAAAGGCTTGCAATTGTTATGACCTTTGCCTTTTGGGAATTGGTACAATCTAGAGTTGGATCTGTTAATCCCTACAGCTGAATGTAGTTGACCATTGGGGTGACCAAGTGCTGAGTTGGACTAGTTAGAAAGCTCACATAGTTGCTTGTAGTTTCTCTGGAACTTTGTTCCAGTTAAGCCCTCTAACCCTTCCATGACGCCACCCCCCCACCCCCCCCCCCCACTTCCCATGTCATCGCCATGCCAACTGTTGCCAACTCATGGCTGTTCCAAGTGCATTCACCCACTTTTACACTCCGCACAGAATGATAATATCAAATTTTCTCCAGTTGTCTAAACATAATCTGTTACTGAGATAACCTTTAGAGATGAGTCTGGGCCCTCAACCAATAATATATAATGACACAATCTAGTTCCACTGAAACAGTTCTCAAACAGCCTCAGCTTCTTAGTCTTTTACTCCAACCCCTTTGCAATAAAGGCAATCATATCATTTGACTTTCTAATTGCTCACAGGACCAGCATGCTAATTAATTTTTGCACAAAGTCATCCAAATTCCACTGAAAAACATTTAATAAGTTAAAGCCATTTGTAGAGTCATAGAGTCATACATTTGAAAGAGACTGACAGTGGAATCATCTCAGCCTGGAGATGGTGGGCTTCAGGGTGGGAAGGTAGCTTAATTGGGCAGATCAGAAGCCCACCAGCCTCCCACTTCCACATGAATTAAGTTCTGGATATGAAGCCCGAACCCCACCTTCGTGCTCCACTACCAGTTGAGGCCCTTAAGTGGTCATTAATGGATGATCCTATCATTTATTATAGTTGTTGCTTCTGTTTTAGATTAAATCTTCGACTTAGCATATTTTGACAATGTTCCTGTTATGCACGAGTGGTTTTGATTTTTAATTTGTACCTCATATTGTTATGGATATTTCAAAGTTAACAGGTTGATAAACCTTCGAGACATGCATGTGTTATTATCACTGTATCATACCATGCAACTTGTGGATACATTTTAATTTGGGACCACCTGAAAGATAACATGCTGATGGAAGGATGCTATTCTTTGTAACCAGATAGTTTAATGTTAACCCGGGGACTGCTGTGGATGAATGTATTACTTTCATATAGATAAGCTGTAGTAAGTGTCTGTTGAATCTTTCAATACAATGTTACTTACCTCCCATTTCCTTATGTTACGAGGGATAGCATAAGCATATCTGCAATAGGATAAGAGAGGTAGAGATGTGAAGGGCTCTCTTCTCTCAGATGGTAGTGATTCTGTTGATTTATTTATAGTAAATGGTGGGTTGTTAGATATATTCAAGGCTGAAATAGCCCAATGTTTATTCAGTAAGGGAATCAAGGAGAAGGAAAAGGTAGGAAGGTGATTATCAGATCAGCCTTGGTTTAATTGAGTGGCAAAGCAGATTTGATGGGCAGAATGGCCTATTCTGCTTCTACATCTCAGTCTCATGCTCTACTCCAGTACAGTTACTCTGCTGGAGGCAAAGCATATAACACTCACAATTAAAAGGAACAGTTTGCTTTTTACTAACCTGGGGCATGTAGCACGAACGTACAGCATTCAAATGATCTTATTCCTCATTGTTTCTAAAATACATTTCTTTGACTTAAATGATAAGATTGATAATTTTACAAAA